>NW_020874406.1:5030316-6260941 GCF_003935025.1 Abrus precatorius | reverse complement strand
TTTTATAATTGGATGGATTGCTTGGATTTATGTATGGATGGATTGGATGGTTATTGGATAAATGGATTGAATTGGCACCCTTAATGACTATTCAGTTGAAAAAAAGTTTCTCCTCATTAGTATGTGCCTTGGTCTCTATAGTTTGAAGGTTGCAGAGCAAGTCTTCTGTTTGTTATCTGTTAGGCTTCGACAACTGTTGGAGTCTGCTGTGCCTTGTCATCATATCTGCTTTTGTGTTTGGTGAACCTTTGTTCTGTGGAAAGACATTGAGCTAAGAATGAATTTTTGCTTGTGTAATCATAGGCTCTTCAGTTGAATAATACAGAATTGTTGAGATGTCCTATCAGAATTGATATAGCTCAAGAAAAGGGAAAATCTAACCCCAATAGAAGGTAATTTACATATATAATAAAACTGTCCCAGAGCTTGCTTCTTGTCACTGCCTGGTGACAAATTTTCCTGCTCAATAGCATTAATGTAATTTTCTTACAAAACATGGTTGTTTTGAATGGGAGATCATTTTTAATTTTTTTTCCTGCACATTTTCATGGTTACCATCTCTAGTTTTAAAGTGTTTTCATGACATAGTTTTTCATTTTCTACTTTATTGCATCAGCTACTATTTCTACCTTATGAGAAAAACATTAAAATAGTTTCTTTTTATAAGCTTATCTAATTATTATAATTTTTTAAAACATGCTTTTAATTTAAAATGCATTATGCCAATGAACCTTTAATCTTTTATATTGGTTCACTTATATGTCTTGCCTTATGCCAGTGTCTCCCTGTTGACTTTTGCTTTAGTAAATTTAGCAGTTGGAGATTCCAGAAGTGTGAAAGGATTCAGGGCATCAAAGGTACACAGAGTTCGGAGTATTGTGAGGAAGAAATTGAGGGAATAGCTTCCAAAATTCCTTGGGAAAGTGTAAGCATTTCGTAATGCATTTGTCTAAGGCTGTTGAATGTTCATTTGTTAGATGACTTATTGGAGTATATAGTTGGCTTGTGTGAAATAGGTAAGGATGTGGAGATGGTTGATGTGGCCTCCATTGCAAAGAAAGCTGTAATTGAGCATGCTCTCTCCCTGCAATGTAAATAATCAAATTAGTTGTATAATATGTTATTTCCTGGAATTTTGCAGCCAAAAATGCTAGCTACTTGGAAAGAACAAAATGATACATCAAAAACAATATATGTGAGAAACTTGTCATACAGTGCGGAACGGGCTGATATGTATGTATTATTTTTCATCCCGGTTGTTATTAATGTTTTCTGTAATATTTTTCTAATTTCAAAATTGTTCAGGGAAATTCTTTTCAAAGAGTGTGGGGAAATTATTGATGTTCATCTAAATACGGATCATGAAGGGAGGTTTAGTGGCTTTGGACATGTTGAGTTTGCAACAGCAGAAGCTGCACGAAAAGTAAGCTTGACTTTGTGCAGTCATTGCAAATCATTTTGGTTTATTGAAATGTTTTTCTCATTTCTAATATTATCAATGAAATTTGTTGAATTTAATTCCTGAAATACATTGCTATCCTGTACCTCTAGCTGTGGGTTGAGGCTTTATTATTGCTGATATTTCTAAAACCTGCAATTTTAAGGGGCATGGTATCAGTTCATACTATAAAGCCTTGTTTATGGAATCTATATATATGTCATGGTATTTGCGGATGGGAGGCATGACTATGCAATGTAAAAAAGTTTCCTCGTAATCTGTTTTGTAGTAATGTAAAAAATTTCTAGCACACTATTTGCAAGCATTTTCTTTTTTTTGGGTATTATTACTTAATTCATTTTGATAATGTGGAATTAATAGCATTGTCAAATAAATTCACAATAAGCTTTTTGATTTGTGCAGTGGTATATTATTCTAACTGGTTTATTGGTCGAAACTTTTATACAGCTTGCTAACCTGGTCATTTGTCATAAAGTCATCCCCTTCTTGTGTTATAATACTGTTAGAATACAATTGTATGTACCATGACTAACTTTCTGTTTCTGTTGTAACTTGTAACTGTCAAATGACAGTTAGGCTGTTGCATAGCTTACAGCCCAAGACTTACAATATAAATAACTCTGTTTTTAGGTTAATCAATTGTCAATTCAGTGATACAAAACTACTTTTCTTCTATCAAATTTTCTCTTCATTTCAAATTCTATCATGGTAAATAGGCTTCCTTCTTCAGCACTAAACGGTCAAATTCCTTTTATAAAACTCACTAGACAGGTTCCAGATTTCAAGTCCCTAAGGATCCATTTGGTGGATATGATTGGATAGGAGTGAGAAATAAATAAGAAAAGATTAAGAGCACTCTTATTTTATTTTATGTTTGATGCATTGCCAAGATAAGAAACTAGTACATTGTGTTATCCTATCTTGTTTATTTCTGACTCTGACTTCCTACAGAATAAAATTTACATTAGAGAAAAGGATAGGATAAGCCCATAGGATAAACTATCTTGTCTTGTGTTAGTAGTAGACCCAAACCCCAATTAAACAAGTCTGTAAGAGAGAAAGGAACCATGGCCCAAAGATTTAGAGAAGCCCAGTTAGTTGAGAAGTTGTAAAACAACCAATGATAAATAGAGAAAAAAGGGGGGGGGGGGGCATTCAGATAGACAATTGGATTTGGGTTGGGAGACTCTGGGCTCTTGAATTCCTGGGGATATTCGTTGTATTTATTCAATCTTTCGTCAGTTGTTGGTAATGGGTTCTGGTTGAGAATATTCAATAGAGAAAAGTCTTTTCTTCTGTTGTTCTTTAAGAGTTGAATCAGTTTCTTACATCTTGTTGGTTAATCACGTCAAGAAATCAAATAAAATAAAATCTTATCTTGTCTACTAAATGGGTCCTAAAGGCATTTGCTGTGCTATCCCTTGCTTAGGCCCTCCAACACTTATAAACTGGAATTCAGATTTGCTGAATGCATTTTTCTTGGGTATTCTTCAACCCACAAAGGTTACAAACGTCTAAATGGTGATGGAAAAAATCTTTTTCTAAAGATGTAATTTTCAATGAGTACAGATTTCCCTTAAGTTTATTTCCTCAAAAATCTAGTACTCCCTCTAGTGCTGTTTAAGAGCATCATAGGTAATACCCATAGTTAATTAGATTATAATTAGTATTTAGAGAGTTAGTTGTTGATAATTGTTAGTTTGTTGGATTGAGACAAAAAAGGAATTATTGCAGTTTGCCTATTAATAAGAGAGGTTGAGAAGGGGGAGCTCGTGAATTGTGAGAGAATTAGGGCCTTTGACTTGGGAGGAGCGGTCCTTGAAAGAACTGCAGTGTTCTATCATTGTAATTTGTGTTTATCGATATTGGTTCTTTATCTAGTTTCTATCAACTGGTATCAAAGCTCCAACCTCATGACAATGGAATTTATTGACAGAATATTTGGTCAGCAAATCTGTATGTTTGTACAGCTGTAATTACATTATTATCTCCTTAATTAGGATAGCTCAGCTGTAGGATAGCATGATTGTACAACTATAATTATGTATTTATTCCCTTAATTAGGATATCTATTTTTCAGGGCTGAAAATCAGATTGTACGACACTATATATATGAGAAATCTCTAGTAGAACACAGTTTTGACCTATATTTTTTAGAGTTTGACATGGTATCAGTCTTGGTTACGATCCTAGCCTAGTCTCGCCCAAAATTCCTAGTCTTGTATTTTTTCACGTCTGTCTTGGTCCAGACTTAGTCTCTCTTGTTTCTTGTCCCTTTTGCGATTTCTTCTTTGTTCAGACTTAGCCTCATGTCTATTGACAAGTATGATGTCTTATTAGTTTGCCTTCATGGCAAGAACTACTCAGCCTGGGCCTTCTAGTTCATGATATTTGTCAAAGGTAAGGATCTTTGGGGTCATGTTGATGGATTTTGAGGATATTAGGTTGGTGGTGGAGGTGGCGCATGGCATCGATTTTGTGCACGATGCAGGGCTCCATGGCGGCGTCCACCATTTTGGATTTTTGATGACCTTAACAGCCACGGTGGCACCATCGACCAGGGAACGCGCTTGGTACACCTTTGTGAAGTTTCCGTGCACTAAGAAGCGTGTGAGTTGGTACTTCCTGAGGATGGTGTGTGGCGGAGGCGACGGTGGTTGGCGTGGTTCCATTGTTGTGGGAGTAACAACAACAACAACCAACTCCACTACATGCTGAAATTACAAGTGCCATACAAATTGCAGCAAATCCAATTTACCATGAACAGACGAAGTACAGCCTATGACCATAGAGTTATCACTCTACCTCATGTCTCCACATCTGTTCAAATCCCTGACATTTTCACTAAATCCTTAGCACAACAGCCCTATAATTTCCTAGTTAGCAGATTGATGCTTGTAGATTTACCACCTTCAATTTGAAGGGGGATGACAATGGAATTTATTGATAGAATAATTGGTCAGCAAATCTGCATGTTTGTGCAGCTGTAATTACGTTATTATCTCCTTAATTAGGATAGCCCAGCTGTAGGATAACATGATTGTACAACTGTAATTATGTATTTATTCCCTTAATTAGGATAGCTATTTTTCAGAGCTAAAAATCATATTGTATGACACTATTTATATGAGAAATCTCTAGCAGGAGAACACAATTTTGACCTATATT
Source organism: Abrus precatorius (assembly GCF_003935025.1). Classification (NCBI taxonomy): domain Eukaryota; kingdom Viridiplantae; phylum Streptophyta; class Magnoliopsida; order Fabales; family Fabaceae; genus Abrus; species Abrus precatorius. The sequence goes on along the minus strand of NW_020874406.1, from coordinate 6,256,314 downwards.
TTTCACAGTTTGACATCTCGAAGTAGTGTGTGCATTTTGAAGTGGATCCAAGTGGTTTTTGGGATAGCAAGAATGGAGAAGCAAGTTTTTAAAGAACTCTAGATGAGTTCGTGGAGATATCAAAATTTGAAGGAAAAGAAGCCTACTGGTGGCTGATTTATGTGGAGCAGCTCTTTGAAGTCGCTGCAATACTTGGAAGAAGAATACACAACAGGTTGGGAAGGCTAGGGCTGAGAACTGGTTCGTTTTGGACCAAAAATTCCTAAATCGCAACTAACCAATAGTCTAAAAATATTGACTGATATTGCCCATTTTGAGGATCAGGTTACTCGTGTCTCAGTTTATACGGTTTAAACTAGTTTTGGGTGGATAGGATAGTCACAGGTATTGGGTTAGTTGCTGGGCTTGGAAAGCTCTTTGCCTCTCTTTAGATTCAGAGGTTTCAGTAGAATAGCCTGGATACTCTGTTATAAGTTGATCTTTTTCTTCTCTCTATATCTCTTTGTGTGTGTGTATATATGTATTGCCTGTGTTGCCTTGTCTCACCATCATCTGTTGGCTTATGTTTGTTGAACTTCTCTTCAATGTGAGAACACTAGACTGAAAATCAACTTTCTTTTGTAATCCTAGGCTCTTGGATTGGATAATACAGAATTATTGAGACGTCGCATTAGAGTTGGTATAGCTCAAGAAAAGGGTGAATATGCTTCCAATAGAAGGTAATGTACATATAAAGTGTCACAGTGCATGCTTCATGTCTTGGTTGGTGACATTTTCCTTCCTAAATTCTAAGAGCATCGGTCTATATTTCTTATGTAACATAGTCATTTGAAATTGGAGAACTATTTTTTTTTAAAATTTTTTCCCATGCATTTGCATGGGTTACCTTGTCTAGTTATATATGTACACTTTTTGTTTAGGTTGCTTGGATAAGTTTTGAAAAGAAACGCTTTCATGTTGTTTTCTTTTATATTTTTCTTTGTAATTTTTTTTTTTTTTTAGTTTTTGAGAAAAACATTTACATTTTTTTTTTCCTTTTCAAAATTCTTGTTTATATTATAAACTTTTTAAACATGTATTTTTAATTAAAAATGTATTACTTTATAAGCACAAACATATTAGCATTTTATCTCTTAAAGTGGTTCACTTCTACACCTAGCCTTATGCCCAAATCTTCCCCTTGCTGTTTCCTTGTTAACTTTTAGAATCTGGACCAACACATTCCAGAAAAGTGAAAGAATTCAGCCCATCAAAGGTACAGAGAGTTCAGAGTCCTGTGAGGCAGAAATTGAGGGAAAGGCTTCCAAAAGTCCTTGGGAAATTGTAAGCATTTCATAATGCATTTGCTTAAGGCTGCTGAACATTCATTTGTTATATGACTTTTTAGCATATATAGTTGACTCAGGATGAAAGAGTTAAGGATGTGGTGCTGCCTACACTGAAAAGAAAGCTGTAGTTGAACAATATACTCGGCACTGTAAATTATACATCAGTTGTGTAATATGTTATTTCCTGGAATTTTGCAGCCTAAAATGCTTGCTACTTTGGAAGAAAAAAGTGCTCCATCAAAGATAATACGTGTCAGAAACTTGTCATACAGAGTGGAACGGGCAGATATGTATGTATTATTTTTCATGCAGTGCTTGTCAATTATTTTCTGTTTGTTTTTCTAATTTAAAAAAATTTCAGAGAAACTCTTTTCAAAGAGTGCGGGCAAATTGTTGATGTTCGTCTAAATATGGATCATGAAGGGAGGTTTAGAGGTTTTGGACATGTTGAGTTTGCAACAGCAGAAGCTGCACAAAAAGTAATCTTTGTGACCTTGTGCAGTATGTGCATATCATTTTAGAATTGCCAAAATCATTTGAAAGATAGTTGTACCTTTGGAAGCAACAATGTTCTGTACATTTCAGTGTTAAATTTTTAACAATTTGATTTATTGAAGTATTTTTCTCATTTGTAGTATTTTCAATGATAGTTATTGAATTGCTGAAGCTAATTGTTACCCTATACTTAGCTCTAGGTTGAGGCTTTATTGTTGTTGATATTGGTAAGACCTGCAATTTGAGGGGCTTGGTATTAGTTTATGGTTGTCTTCAAGAAGTATATAGCCTTGTCTTTGGAATTTAATGTTGGATTGACATCATAAATGTGTATAGATATCTGGTTAATGTGTGATATCAAGATTTTGTGTAGGGAGGTGCATGATTATGCAGTGGAAAAGAAGTTCCTCGCAATCTGTTTTGTAAAATTGTATTCTTTAATAGTAAGTGTCCAAGTTGTATGATTGCCATAATCTTACTAAAATATCTCTTGCAAACGATTTGCAAACATTTTTTTTCTCTTTTGTATTGTTTTACAATGGATTTTGATAATATGTAAAAAATAGGCATTGTCAAATAAGTTCATCTATTTTTTTTAGGCTTAATTAAGTGTTTGGTAACTTTGGTCTCCAAAAGTTTTATAATTTGGACTTAGTCCCTATAATTTGTTTTAGGATATAGTTCCTACTTTTTTCTCTGAACTTTGTTTTTAGTCCATCTAGCTGATATGGTCCAATCATAAGTTGACACTTGACAGTAGTTAAATGTACTGTGTCAGCTAGAGAGACTAAAAACAAAGTATTGGAGAAAAAGTACGGACTATGTTCTAATAAAAAAATTTATAGGGACTAAGTTCAAATTGTGCAACTTTTTTAAGGATCAAACACTTAATTAAACATTTTTTTTAATTTATGCTATGGAATTTAGAAAGACCTTTTGATTAACCAAATTTCTGAATATTTTGTTTTTGACCAACCTCAATTGTGTCGAGTGATCCATGTAGCCGACCTCACCTAGTGAGACAAGGCTTGGTTGTTGTTGTTGTTGTATGCTATGGAATTTTGTTTTGTACAGTTACTTGGTCATTTGTTGTAATGGGGGATCTTTTTCTGTGCCTAATACAAAAATTGCCAAGTCAATCATAGTAGTTGTTGTTAGCTACATGCATTATTCAACATCTTGTCTTTGTGAAACCATTACTTTTTAAGTGATGGGAAGTTGACATTGATATTGTAGGCTTTCTTATCTATATCTATATCTATATGTTTGTTGAATCCCTCTTCTATGCAAAAGACATTGTGCTGAAAATCAAATTTCTTTTGTAATCATAGGCTCTTGAATTGGACAATACAGAATTGCTGAGTCGTCGCATTAGTGTTGGTATAGCTCAAGAAAAGGGAGGGTATACCTTCAATAGAAGGTAATGTACATATATAATAAAACTATGCCTGCCTCCTGTCCTATTTGGTGACAAATTTTCCTTCCTAAAAGCACTATTGTAAATTTCTTACAAACCATGGTCATTTAGAATTGGAGAACATTTTTTTCTGATGCATTTGCATAGGTTACCATGTCTAGTTATATATTGTTGTATATGTGTAAATATGTTAATTATAAAAATTAATATCTTTATACCTTATATTAAGTAATGATTTTGTAATCATTGTTGATATTATTATCAATGTAAATATTCAGTCCCGTTTGTAGTTGAGACACACGGATTACATCCTATGCTCTTTTGTATTATTCTCTCACATGGTATCCAAAGCCTAACAAGAGAGCAATCCTAATATGTCCTTTCTCGATGGGCCCAATGCTCATGGTTTTCATAAACCATTTTCTCTTCTGTTTTTGGTTTTTTTTTTTTCAGCCTCTCTTTTTGGCCACCATTGCCACTGCTGCTGTCATCATTCCAATGTGTTTTCTGACCAGAAACTAGTGGATCTGGTTCGTCTCACTGTGTGCAACTTAGCCTTGCTTGTCAATCTTCATTGGCACTGCAATTGCCCTTCATGTGCCACCCAACAACTGTGCAATTTTTCTTGCTCTGGCCACCATTCCCATTGCACACGGTGTTGCACGTGGTGGCGCGTCAGGCAACATTTTTTGGTTGTTGTGTAGCTCGCTTGACTCACCTTGTCGAGATGATTCTGGATTTAGGGTTGCTTTTTAATTTCGGTCTTTGTGCTACTTTGTTTTGGTCCCTTTTTCCTCTGTTGTTGGCTGCTCCTAGCATCTTCATACCCTCCCAAAGCTAATTTCTCTATTTTTACCAACTTTGTCATTGCACCATTGTCCAGTGACAAGTTGGATGGGAGTAATTATGATTCTTAGGCTTTTGACATCAAACTTTGGCTCAAGGCAAGGCTATGTTGATCATAGCACTACCAAAAAAGAATCGGTACTGAGGCTTTATAGGACAAATGGAGTAAGGTAGATGCTCAACTTTGCAGTGCCATCAAGTATACTATTCATCCTTTTGTGAAGGAGATTTTTCAATCATGTTACATGTGAATCGGTTTGGTCCCACGTCAAGGCACTTTACATTAATGACTTCAATGTCTATATAGGGTTTATCAACCCCTCATGGATGCTGCTACAGCTTGGAGACTTGATGGCACTATGTTGACCTATTTGGGCCATATAAGCAGTTTTCTTTATGACTGCAATGAATTATTGCCTCTTGTTGCCTCTCTTGCCAAGGAATTGGATTAACGTCAGACATGTTTTATGTTGTTAACTTTGTATGTTTTAACTACAGAATACTCACAAGTTTGGGATCAGATTTTAGGATTATTCACTGTTCCCACTATGACTTCTACCCGGTCCTCGTTGCTCTGCATTCCTACTAAAGCACCTACTCACTTGGAGGTTCTTGCTCCTAATCTCTCTGCCCTTGTTGACTCTTCAGCCTTTATTTCATAGGGTGGTGGTTGCAATCCTACTTGAAAGAATGGTGGTGATTGTAGATTGCACTTCAATTGTGACCATTGCTACAAAATTGGTCATACTATGGATAGCTGCTTTGCTTTATGTGGCCGATCTCCTAAAATGGCCTATGTTGCACATGTTACTGTCTGCTCTTCTTGAGACTCCTACCACTTCTCAAGCACCTTTGACTATCTTCACATGACTTCCTTTGTTGGTTTTAAGATTCTTAGACCTCTAGTTCCATGGCTTCTGTTGTGCACACTAGTAATTCTTTTTGGTATTTCTCATTCTACATCTCTTGGTTCATGATTTTTGATTTTGGTGCCATTGATCATACCAATGATAACAAATCTCTCTACCTCTAGGTACTTTAGCCAATGGTTCTCAAACACAGTCTTAGGGTATTGGAACTGTTCATCCCTTTCCCTCCTTACCTGTTGACAATGTCTTATATGTACTTGGATCTCGTATTAATTTTTTATCCATTAGTTTCTTACATGCACTCTAGATTGTGTTGTCTCTATTACTAAAGACTTTGTCTTCCTGTAGGACCAAAGTTCGGAGTAGATGATTGACACTGGATGTTAGTCACATGGATTGTATCACATTTGTCCAGCTGCTCATGCTGGTTTAGTTGGGTCATCCTAGTCTCTAGAAACTGCAACATTTGGGGCCAAATTTTTCTAAGTTGTCTACTTTGTCTTGTGATTTGTGTCAATTAGATAAACATGTTCCTAATTCTTTACCCAATTGTATCCATAATTAAGTTGTGTCTGCCTTTAGTTCATTTAGATGTTTGAAGTCCTACTCATATCATACTTTAGGATTTTGGTAGTTACATGTATTGATGATTATTTTCGTATTTGGTTGTTAGTGAAAAAATTTTTTGAACTATTCTCCATTTTTCTAATCTTTTACCATGAAATAAAAGGTCAATTGGTGGTTTCTATATGCATTTTGTATGCCCACGAGTACTTGTTTCATTCTTTTCAACAATTTATGGTTTCCAATGGAATATTTCATCAAACCTCTTATGCTCATACTCTTCAACAAAACAGGATTGCTGGAAGAAAAAATAGGCATCTTATTGAAATTACTTGCACTCTCCTTCTACATGGTAAGGCCCTCATTGTTTATGGGGTGATGCTTTCCTTACAGCCTCGTATTTTATCAATCTATTGCCCTCTTTTGTTCTAAACAACTAGGTTGCACTATGTCTTCTTTCCTCACCAGTTTCTTCATCCTATTCCTCCTCGTGTGTTTGGGTTTACTTATTTTGTCTATAATCTTAGTCCAATAGATGACAAGCTTTTTGCTCATGCTAACGCGTCTTTTCTTGTTTATGATCCTTCTTAAAAGGGCTATAAGTCTTAATTTTTGACACTTAAGCTTTACCATATCTTTGATGAGTTTGTTTAATGTTTTGGTTCTTCATCTACATCTTTTTCCATTTTTAGTCTTCTTTCACCCATTAGAGCTATCACCTCTAAATGAACCTCCTCTACATCCTTTGGTTGTGTATCATTATCAGAAACCACCTTTTCCAGATGACCTTTATCCTTTTTCATCATTGGCCAACATTAGGACTCCATTTGACTCATTGCTGGGACCAACTCCTCTAGCCTGGCCTCCTAAGATTGATCTTCCTATTGTTTTACAAAAAGGTATACATTCCACTTATAATTGCTCTCTTCATTATGTTATTTAAACATATCACCATTTATCTTATTTCCATTATGTGTCTTTGTTCTTTATCTTCAGTATAGATAAAGCCCTTTCACATCCTAGGTGACAAGTAATGATGGACAAATTGTGTGTGTTTTGGAGCAGTGACACTTGAGACTTCATTCCTCTTTCTTCGGAGAAATATGTTGTTGGTTATAGGTAGATTTACACTGTCAAAGTTGGCTCTAATGGTCATCACCTTAAAGCTCATAGTGGCCAAGGGTTGTACTTAGATCTTTGATTTTATTTATGATGATATCTTCTCTCTAGTGGGTAAAATGACTTCTGTTTGTTTATTCTTATCCATGACTGCCATATACTATTTACCTCTACATTAATTTGACGTCAAGAATACTTTTTTGTGGTGAGCTCACTAAGAAAGTTTATATGGAATGACCTCCTGGATTTGTTGCTCAGGAAGAATCACTCAGGAAATTTATGTGGAGCAACCTCTTGAATTTGTTGCTCAAGAGGACTCATTCAGGAAGTTTATATGGAGTAAGTTCCTAAATTTGTTGCTCGGGAGGAATCTTCATAATTAGTTTGTTGTCCACAAAAATCTTTGTATGTCCTTAAACAATCTGCAAGGGCATGTTTTAGTAGATTCAATATTGTGGTTCAAGAGTTTGGGATGTCTCAAGAGTGAAGCTGATTATTTAGTTTTTTATTGACATTCATTTGCAGGATGCTTTGATTTGATTGTTTGTATTGACGACATTGTTGTTACTAGCAATGATCACCATGACATTAAACAATTGAATAACTATCTTTGTCACCATTTGTGAGACAAAAAAATATTGCTAGACTTTAATACTTCTTGGGAATAAAGGTGACACGATCTAAGAACAATATTGTAATTTCTTAGAAAAAGTATGCATTGGATATTTTAGAAGAAAAATACTTGATAAGGTTCAAATTTGTGAATACTCCTGTTGATTGTAATTCCAAACTCTTGCCAAATCAGGAGGAGCTTGTTTCTAATCCAGAGATGTATAGATTGGTAGGAAAGCTGAACTACCTCACTATCACTCGTCCAAATATCTCTTTTGCTCTCAGTGTGATAAGTCAATTCCTTAATTCCCATTGTCAAGGATATTATAATGCATTGCTTTGCTTCTTAAAGTATATCAAAGGATTTCTAGGAAAAGTTTTCTTGTATGAAGACAAGGGTTATGCTCGGATTGTAGGGTATTTTGATGCAATTTATGCTGGCTTAGATGAGGAGGGACTTTCTTTCATTTCAGGGAGGGACATACCACATAGGGCAGTCAGGCAAAGAAGAGATTCAATCCAAACGAAACTTTAGAAATATGCTCTTCTTCTTAGGTGCTTTCAAGGTGAGAGAGACTTGGGAAAGAGGCTGCAGCTAAGATAAAACCTTTCGGAAAAGCGTGGTCAGTAAGTGGTAGGCAAAGAGGTCGAAAACAGGTCTGACAGCTACGGGTTCCTCTTTTGTTTATGGGTGAATCTTCCATTCTCCGGTGGCTCTTATGATAGGAGATTTATCTCTAGCTATTGCATTTTGATTGGAGGTAATCTAATTTTGTAAAAGCGTAAGAAGCAAAAGGTGGTTTCTCTTTACAAAGCGAAAGAATAATATCAAGTTACAACTTTAGTCACGTGTGAACTTATTTGGCTAAAACAACTTAAAGAATTGAGAATTGGGAAGGTCACACAAATGACACTTATCTGTTATAACTAGACAGCCTTACATATTGCTTCAAATCCGGTTTTCCATGAAAGATCAAAACACATTGAGATAGATTGTCACTTCATTTGTGAGAAGATCCTCTTTAAAATTATCACTAGTTTTGTTAATTCAAATGATCAATCGGGAGATGTATTCACCAAGTCTTTGAGAGGTCTTCGTATTAAATAGATATGTGACAAGTTTGGTGCTTATGATTTATATGCTTCAACTTGAGAGAGTGTTAAATATGTGTAAATATGTTAATTAGTGAAATTAGTTTATTTGTAATTATGGTGATTAAATAACTGTATATTCTGTAATTATTTTATAATCATTGCTGATATTGTTATTACTAATATAAATATTACTATTCATCCTGTTGTGTAGATGTGACACATGGATTACATCTAATGCTCTTCTATTTTATTCTCTCTCGACATATATGAACGAACCCTTTTGCTTAGGATGCTTGGATAAGCTTTCAATAAAAACATTTTCCTGATACAGTTTTTTTTCTCTTTTTTATTCTTTTTTTAGCTTTTGTGAAAACATTGAAACAATGTTTTTATTTTCAAATTGATTCAATTATTACATTATTTTTCAGCATGATTTTTAATTAGAATTGGAGAACATTTTTATGATTTTTCCAATGCATTTGCACGGGTTACCATGTCTAGTTGTATATGAACCCTTTTCTTCAGGATGCTTGGATAAGCTTTGAATAAAAACATTTTTGTGATATAGTCTCTTTTCCTTTTTTTAAGTTTTTGAGAAAAATATTGAAATAGTGTTCTGTTTTTATAATTCAATTATTACAATTATTTTGATACATGTTTTTTTAATTAAACATGCATTAGCATGAAAAGCAAAAACAAATGAGCCTTCAGTTTCTTATATTGGTTCATTTCTATATATAGCATTGTGCCTATTCATTCTTCCCCTTGCCTTTTCCTTGTTAATTTTTAGCAATTGGGGTAACACATTCCAGAAAAGTGACAGGATTCAGCCCATCAAAGGTGCAGAGAATTCAGAGTACTGCGAGCAGGATATTGAGGGAAAAGCCTACAAAAGTCCTTGGGAAAATGTAAGCATTTCGTAATGCATTTGCCCTAAGGTTGCGGAACATTCATTTGTTAAGTTACTTATTGGAGTATATAGTTGACTTGTGTGAAATAGTTAAAGATATGGAGATTATTGGTACTGCCTACATTGGAAAGAGAGCTGTAACAGAACAAAATACTCGCTCTCTACCATCTAAATTATCAAATTAGTTGTATATGTTATTATTTCCTTGAACATTGCAGCCTAAAATGCTTGCTAGTTGGAAAGAAAAAAATGATCCATCCAAGACAATATGTGTTAGAAACTTGTCATACAGAGTGGAACGTGCTGATATGTAAGTATTTTTTTTTAATGCGGTGGCTTGATGCTTATTTTTTGTACTGTTTTCCTAATTTAAAAAATTTTCAGGGAAATTCTTTTCAAAGAGTGTGGAGAAATTGTTGACGTTCATCTACATACAGATCACGAGGGGAGGTTAAATGGATTTGGACAAGTTGAGTTTGCGACCGTAGAAGCTGCACAAAGAGTAAGTTCTGTGACTTTGTGTAGTTAAGTAGTTAATGCAAATAACTTTAAAACTGCCAAAAGGATTTCATAAATACATGTACCTTTGGAAGCAACAATGCCCTATTATTTCACGGGTGAAAATTTATCAATTTGATTTATTGAAATATTTTTCTCTTTCCAAGCATTTTCAATGAAATTTCTTGATTTGATTCCTGAAGCTAATTGCTACCCTCTACTTAGCTGTGGTTGAGGTTTTATGGTTATTGATATTGCTGAAACCTGCAATTTTGAGGGGTATGCTTTTTATTCATGGCTGTCTTCCTGATGCTTATAGCCTTTTCTTTGGAATCTATTGTTCGATTGGCATTATATTAAGAACATATATCCTCATTATTGCTATTTTTTGTATAGATTTGTTTCACTATTTTCCTTTTATTCTGTGTAATTATTAGGAGATATTCTATTCTATAAATATTAGGATTAGTCTTGGTCCTATTTCCGTATGACAAACCCTAGAAGCATCTTCATTACAATGCTTCCCTGAATCTGCAGCACTTTCATTGTGCTTGGGTTTCTTTTTGTCTCGGCATTCCCAGCCATACAGCCACTGGACACCCTGTAGCACCACCGTTGAACCAACCGCTGACCAACTTTGACGACCACACTGTTTAGAGCGCGCTACCAAGACTGGCCTATCCGTGGAGTTGTCCCTGACAGACCACCAACACTCTAACATGCGCCATCGCGTCATAGGGGCCTTCGGCAGCGGGTGAAAGCAGCACACCACCCTCTCATGTCATTGTTTACCTTGCCACGAGCTAAATGGGAACGTGGTGTCCATTGTGTGACTAGGATGGAAACAAGCCCGGTAACTTGAATTTTTAATAAACAAACAAAATTTAGGTTTTTTTTAAAGACTATTTAAATAAATAAAGTAGGCCTGAATTGTTTATAAAACTTGTTAAACATGATAAACTGACCTATATATATAATTAAAAATATAGCTGTTAAAACATATTTAAATAATAAAATTATTTATTAATATATTTTTTATATTCTTAATTATGTTATAATTAAATTAATATATATTATGTTATAATTTTTTTATTTATAATTATAATAAATAGAAATTATATTATATTAAAAATTAAAAATATTTATACACAATTATATTTTTTAAATAATAAATTTATTTAATAATAAATTATTATATTTGTTACATATAAACAAGTTAAAAAGTGGTTAACTCTTTGATCATGAATAAGACGTAATTAAAATTAAACAAAATAAAATTTAAAAATAAAAAATAAATTATATTAATATATTTTTTATATTATTAATTTTATTATTATTAATATTTAATTATTATATTAATATGTTATGTTTAATTTTTTTCTTTATAATAAATAAAAATTATTTAAATATGAATTATATTTTATTTGAAACTAAAATTTTATAAAAAAAAGATAGAAAATAAAATAAAAAGTCAATATACAATATATGTATATATATATATATATAATAGGATAATATAATAAATAATATAAATGATATAATTTTAAATAAATTATAAATAATAATATATACTTTTTGTAACTTACTATGTGTTTTATTTTTATTGGTATAAATTTGTTGAGTAAGGTATTTATAAAATTTTTTTTTAGAAACCAAGTCCACACTACATAGTCACACATTTAAATATAAATATATTAAATTTTAAATAATTATTTTTAATGAATTTGACATAGATATAAATAGATTTTTTTTTAAATATAGTTGTTAATATATATTTGAAATTTAATAATTAATAAATATTTACATAAACAAAAAAATATAAATAAAAAATTATATTATTAATTAATTTATTAATTTATATATAATATATAAATATGATTTAATATATTGTATCAGTAATATTTTTTATATTATATTAATGTTATTGTGTAATTAATTTTACGTATATTTGTTAATTTAAAATAAAAAATTAATGAAACAAATAAAATTAAATATTTTAAATTATTTTTTTTAAGTTAATAGTTATTATTATTGTCATTGAGTTTAAAATTTTATATTAAAGTTTTATCACATTTTTCTTATTAAGATAAAAGTTTAGAAATATAAGTTATTTTAATTTAAATATAAATTTTATTAATTTTTATTATGCTCATATGTTATTTTTCTGCATTCATAAATTTGATAATATAAATATTTTTTATCTACAATTTTTATAATGATGATATTTACTTTTTTAAATATAATATTTTTTTTAATTGATTCAACAAATTTTGTAAGTGTTATTTTTTATTATTAATTTTATGTGTTTACTGTGATTTTATTTATTGAATATAAGTTGTCTTTACATACAAAAAATATAATTATCATAAAAAATAATTAAAATATTTGATACTTTAATAATTTTATAAAATTAAATTAATAAAAATAAAAGAAAAATTTTATAATATGAAAATATTTATACTTAATGCTCAAATAATATTTTAAAAATCATTTATAAAATTATATCAAAATTATTACAATTATTTAATAATTATCAATAGTATATAAAAATTTGAAAACATGTAAACTAATATTAAGGTTTTTTTTTTTTTTTGTAGCAGACTTTTTTTAACAGGTTTCATGCCAAGTCAGGCCGACTAAATAAGTCAAGTTAAGTTGAAAATAAAGCCTTTAATAGGTAACAAGTCAAGTTCAAGTCTAATAATTATATTACAACTTAGGTCTGTTTAGAGGAAAGTTTAGTCTGATCTGTATCTATCCTTATATGTGACGAACAAAATTCACTACCTTGTACTTGTTTACCTCTGAGAACATTGACAGAATCACAAAGTTTGGATCAAGGACTACAACTAGGAATGAAAATAAGCTAGTTTGACAGGAAGCCTAGAACATAATCTTTTTAAAGTTTAGCTCGACTTAGCCTATTTAAGTAATGAGTTTAATTTAGGCTTAATTAATTAAATATGCCAGACTTAAATTTAAGAAAAAGCCTGTTAAGCCTATTAGAATAATCTATTTAAATTAAAAATTTATAATAATATATTATATAATTTTATATAAAAATTATAATATAATATTATATTAAATAAAATTAATAAAATCTTAAATTAAAAATTTTAATTTTTTTTGTTGGAGTTGAAGAGTGTACCTACATATACTCTATGAGATGGAGCATTGCCTGCAGGAATCTTCTACATCAATTTTGTTTGATTTATCTTATATACATAATACTGATTTGCATTTGTGCTGTCTCAATTATGTCTATCGTTGGTTCGTTTCATCCATCATCTTCTTACATATTTGTTTATATTATATATAACTCTTTATATCTAGGTTAACAAAATGTCTTTATCCAATTAAGAAAAACAAAATTTTTTTATTTAAAGATCTCAATACAAAGTAGGCCATTAAAAAAACTATAATAAGACAAAACATACTTTTAAAAATGTCAGATTAAGCTTAATAAAAAGTCTATGACAGATAATGAGTCAGACTTCAACTTCAAAATTATTAAATAAGTCAGACTTATTTATACAAAACTTAGCCTATTTCTATGCCTAGCTACAACTCACTAGGGATGGCAATATATAGGGTACAATAATACTTATTCTTATACTCGCATTTAAAAAAAATACCTGTATCCAGCCTCATACCTGTGTGAGTAGTACTTTTAATTTCCATACTCATACCTTTTGGGTACTCACATACCCATACCCGCTCTTGTTACCCGTGTTTGTCTAATAAAAAAAGCACTTATAAAAGTATGCTTATATAATTTTACATGAGTAGTATAATAATACAAAAGTTTGATACGTAACTATTGAACAAAGTTCAAGTATAAATAGAAAACAAATATTCAAATAACTTAGGTGCCAAGTGTATTTTAATACATCAACTTTTTAAATTAAAATACTTAAAAAACATAAGTGAAATCGCACATATAATTTTCAAGATATTTTAAAACAAGTAACTCATAAACTTGAGAGTCATACTGTCACTCTCCGATATCTAAAAAATAAAAATAAAAATTAGTCAATTATTTATTATAAAGTCAAAATAATAAAATATAGTTATGCTATTTTACCTCTTTATCAAAATCAGACTCTCCAAATAATTGCAAACGCTTATCTTTTAGGTTTAGATATTGCTTTGATATTAAACTATCAAATTAAAACTAACAGAAACTTTAATTGAATAAATATATTAATAGAATATTTAATACCTTTATTTTTATGTTTTAGCTAACTTTGTGCACACATGAGTGTTTTGAAAGTATCTTCATGAAGCTGAGAACAATGAAGAGTTAACAATATGAAAAATAGTAAATAAATTTTTTTAATAAAAATATAAAAAAATATTTTTATGGTTTACTTTATTAGTAAATATATTTTTATGTTAATCTTATAAAACAAATTTAATTAGATAAATTTTTTATTTTTAAATATGTATTCTTTTATTTGAGTAACATAAATATTTATATTAAATTACTCAACCTAAGTACTCCACTCGTTGATGGTAAATTTTACGGGTACCCATTGAATATTTTACTTATTATCATCCCTATGACTTACGACATACAAAAGAGCAAACTAGAAGTAAATGACAAATGTTAATATAAGAGAAAAAATTTAAAATATTTAAAAACTGTTGTTAATATATTTCATTACAATTTTAACTAATTTTAACATAATTTATAGTATTTTTATTTATTATTTTTTTATTTTATTAAGCTCAATATTTGAAAATGATTTAAAATTTTTGAAGATAATTTTTAAAATCAAGTGCAGAAGATAATTTTTAAAATATTTATTTTTTTATTAAAAAATTTTAATTACTTAAAATCAACTTTAAAAAAGTAAAATTAACAATATTAAATTTTTAACCAAAATATTAATTAACAATACCTAAAATAAATCAATAAGTTTTAGTGACACTATTCTTCATATATTATTATTATTTAAAATTCATTATAAGTTGCAAAAATTATATATATTTCATTATTATTAATTTTGATTTAATAAATTTTTTAATTTTTAAAAAATTTTAATAAATAATTAAAAGTGTTGCTAAAATTATAGTTTTATTTTCGTTTTAATCCTGCTTTTTGGGACCGACGAGATGGGGAACATTATAACTCGTTAAGTTTCGTTACGGTTAATGAGAGGAATGTTACGTGCGGCATGGAAAAAGAGGGCTTTTGTGGGGCCCAGAGTAAAAAACACGCATTTTCGACCACCGTATGCTGTGAATTTTATTTCAGTCACACATGACACCACGTTCCCATTTAGCGCGGGAAATTTATTTTTTCTTATAATTTAAATTTCGGCATTACAGTGGTGATATTTTTGTTCTTTTTTTATAAATTTCACCACTACTAGTGACAAAAGTCTCCAGGCAAAACACGTGTCAAATACCCTACAAAGGGAAATTGTTTTAAATTTGATAAATAATATTTTTAAAAAATATAAATAAATAAAAAACCCCTTGCAATCTGCAGGAATTGGCACTTCCTTCCTTTGACTACGGCAAAGAAGTTGACTCAACGCTATAGAATAGAAAGTGAGCCCACCTCCCGTGGTTTATTGAAGGACAAGAAAACCCGACTTGGTTTGACAACTTTAGTCGGCTGAACTAGAGGTAAATCTTAAAAACACTAATTTTGAATCATTAGACATTTTTTTCAAGCACTTGTGAGCCTAACCCAAATGACCTGTCCATTGCCTTGGGAAAAGAAAAATGTTCTTGTCAGTACATGAGCAACTTCTTGTTCCTAAAGAAATTTAGACATCATAAAGCCTTAAAGGATGAGAGGTGTTCAAGTGACCTGTCCATTGGTTGTTCGTACATCCTTAAAGGATAACCGGTGTTCAAGCTATGAATAAATAGATGAGTGCATTAGAAAATAATGCAATTTGAGAGATTGTATGGATACCAAGGATAAGAAGGCTGTCGGTTGCAGGCAAATTTATAGCATTTAATATCAATTAGATGGTACGCTTGATCAGTTTAAGGCTAGATTAGTTGCAAAATGATGCACACAGACTTATGGAATCAACTATAAGAAGACATTTGTATCAGTGGTAAAAATGGATATAGCGAGAACTATCCTTTCATTAGCAACCTACTTTGGTTGGAGTTTGCACTAGTTTGATGTAAAAACTGCCTTCTTGCTTTGAGACTTAGAGGAAGAGGTTTATATGGATGTCCCACAAGGTATGACATTATTGATGGTAGAAACAAGGTGTGTAGATTGAAGAAAGCTTTATATGGGCTTAATTAGTCTCTTTGTGCTTGGTTTGGGAGATTTTCTAAGGCCATGGTATCTTTAGGTAACATTCAAAGTTAGAGCGATGATATTCTTTTATAAGACACTTGCAAAATGGTAAACTAACCCTTTTGCTAGTTTATGTAGATGATATAATTATTGTATGTAACACTGAGATTGAAAAATAGTGCTCAAAGGAGATAGTAGTTACTCAATTTGAGATGAATGATCTATGACGACTAAAGTACTTCTTTGGAATTGAGGCGACATATTCTTGATAGGAAACTTTTATTTTAGAGGAAATATGTTCTAGATCTTCTAAAGAAGACTGAGAAGCTGGGATGCAATGCCAGTAAAGTACATGTAGAGTAGAACCCCCAAAAAGGAGGTGAGGGGCAAAGCTCGATTGTAGACAAGACCTGATACCATAGACTCGTGAGAAAGCTAATTTATTTATCTTATACTAGACTTGCCATTGCTGTTAGTGTTGTCATTCAGTTCATGCATGACTCAAGTGAAAGACTAGTACAAGCAATGAATAAGATCCTTTAGTATCTAAAGAGAAGTCCTAGACAAGACATACTCTTTAAGGCGGGGGAGAATCTCTCCTTGGAAATATATAGAGATGCAGAATATGGAGGTTTCGTTGTAGATAGAAGATCTACTTCATGATATTGTATGTTTTTTTTTTTTTTTAATGGAAATCTAGTAACATGGAGTAATGAGAAACAAAGTTTTGTAGTTAGGCCAAGTGCTGAAGCTGAATTCCAGGTTATGGCCCAAGGAATGTGTGAACTATTATGGATGAAGATTATTCTTGACAATCTCAAAATAAAATTCACAACTATGAAGCTACTTTGTGATAATAAGTCTGCTATCAACACAACCCATAATTTGGTCTAACATGATAGGACCAAACATATAGAGATTGATTGACATTTCATTAAAGAGAAATTGGATAGTGGTCCCATAGCTACCACATATGTGCCTTTCAGAGGTTAACTAGCAGAGATACTCACTAAGGTATTGGTTGATGAGCAGTTCTAAGATCTTTCCCACAATCTCGGAATAATAGATCTGCATTCATTAGATTGAGGGGTAATTTTGATAGTGTAACCTCATTTATTTCACTATTTTTGTTTATTCATTGTAAGTATTAGGTGAGGAGATGAAATTTTGTAAATATTATGATTAGTCTCCTATATATATATTATCAGAGATCAATTTTCAAGTGACACATACTTTGATTAATATCTTTTCTAGTGTACCCATATACACAATTTAAGAATGTGTTAACTACATGCACCATTTGAATCCATATCTTTGCATAGCACATAGCAATTAGTTTTTAAATGATGGAGGGGTTGGGATTATTATTTCTAAATTTCTGATATATGTAGTGTGTTACTGTGATTCATATTCATTTCTGTGCTTATGTTTTTTGATCCCGGTTCTGTGCAAAGCATTGAGCAGACAATCATTTTGCTTTTGTTATCATAGGCTCTTGATTTGGATAATACAGAATTGTTGAGACGACGCATTAGAGTTGGTATAGCTCGAGAAAAGGGTGAATATACTCACAATAGAAGGTAATCCGCCTATATATAATAAAACTGCAAGCGTAAGCCTCCTATCACTGTTTGGTAACTAATTTTCGTGCCTAATAGCACTAATGTAAATTTCTTGTAAAATGTGGTCATTTTGAATTGGAGAACATTTTTGTTTTTCCCTGTGCATTTGGATGGGTTACCGGGTCTAGTTCTGTATATAATATTCTTTCTGAGTTTAGGGTGCTTGGATAAATTTTGAAAAATCCAAAGTGCTATCATGAGATAATTTTCTTAGTCTTTTTTCATGATCTCTTTGTCTAGCTTTTGAGAAAAACATCAAAGCAGTTCTTTTTTTAGGTTTTTGTTTTTTTATTAAGTTTTTACAAATACCAAGAAACTTTTCTAATTATTATGAAGATTTTTAACATACCTTTTTAATTAAAAATTCAATTTTAGGATTAGCACAAACCAAAGACCCTTTAATCTGTTATATTGGTTCATTTCTGTATCTTGCCTTTCCTCCACCCTTGTTTCCTTTTTAGTAACTGTAGCAACTGGAGCAATTCATTCCAAACGAGTGGAAGAGTTCAGGCCATGAAAGATACAGATCATTTGGAGGACTGTGGAGAAGAAATTGAGGAAAAAGCCTGGAAAACTCAGGAAAGTGTAAGTATGCATTTCATAGTGCATTTTCTTAAGCTTGCTGAAAGTTTATTTGTTATATGACTTGTTGGAGTATATAATTGACTTGGGTGAAAAAGGTTAAGGATGTACTGATGTATTAAAGAAACATTGACACATTTGAGAGATAATGAGTGTAATTGCTTGAGTGATTAGCACACTCAAGCTGAATGATTTATATACACAAATAGTTGCGAGCGCTAGGATAATAAATACAGGGAGTAATTTCCTAAAACGAGTAATTGGAAAATAATGGCTAATTAATCTACAGCTATTTCCTAAGTTAGAATTTTTCTAGGTTACATAGGAAATGGAGGAATCATTAAAATGCAAATTCTAAAACTCAATTTGCAATATTCTCCCTCATTCTAGAGCATATAGATCAAAAGCTCTAAGCTTGCAACAGATGTAATGAAGATACTTCATAGTCCGCTATGGAGAATTTTATCTTGGGAATTTCGCATGGAAACATTTACAAATTTTCTAGTGAACCCATGACTGGAGTAACAAATCTTGAGTGTGATCATTTCTTTTGCTATATGTACATTGAGGACATTCCCTTCATTCAGCATGTCCTATGAGGTTTACACTACCTCCCCTTCCTCAACAATTGGGTATCTGGCAAAAGTTTCAATAGGATTGACCAAACTTCTACCTGATGTTGGTGAAGTTGTCAATGGAGTTGACTGGAAGAATACTTGGCCATTCAAACCAGCAGATCCTGCATGATTTTACAGCTGTAATTACGTTTCTTGCAGTTTATCTACTTTTCAGGGCTGAAAATCAAATTGTATTACTCTATTTATATGAAATTCTCCAGCAGAACACAATTTCATCTCACATTTTTCAGAGTTTAACAGAAGTAGCCCAAAGAATTCGTGTAACCAAATTATCTATCAAAGGGATTTCTTGGTCAGTTAAAATTTGGTCACAAATGTGATATAATTTTGGCTGTTTGTGTGACAATATTTTGATCAAACTGTTTGTGTGACCGTTTTTTTGTGCTTAATCATACACAGCCTTTGAATGTCATTGGCATAAATACTTTTGAGCTTTCTTCCCAAAGGTATAACATGTTTTTATGCTCTAAAATTCATGACAAAGGCTTCATGGATTGTCATAGTAGGTCACAGAGGTGGTAATAAACTTGTTCCCATTGGTTCCTGTAGAAATGTTTATTTCCACACTTAATATTGAGTGATACAGGAGGCATAAATAGCCTTTAGGGTAGAACAAATCAGGATCCCAGGGATTACGAACAATTTAATTTACAAAAAAAAAGAAAAGAATTTGAAACTGCCAAGTATAGTCAGGGATATTAATCCCTTAATTTACAAAAAAGAAGAGGTTTCAGATTTCCCTTTTTCTGATGGACAGCAAGAAAATGGCAGAATGAGAGCTAGGGACATGCCAACAGTGTGGTGATCAGTTCTGATGAGAGGTGCTCCTCACAGAGCTGTTTTGACTTTGGACCAAAGAGCAGAGAACAATGATGAATTCCAGCAACAAGACTTCAAAGTATGGGTAGAAATTCCTAGGGGAAACAATGGACTTGGGACTGGGATTCAGCCTGGATGGATGTGCAGCAGAGACAGGATTAACTCTCATACCTACTTAAAATATCGAGAGAATGTGTAAAATAGCTTAAGTGATTAGCACACTCAGCTGAATGATTTATATATGCAAAATAGGTAGAAGAATAATAGAGAGCAATTTACGAGAAAGAATAATTTAAAAATGACTAATTATTCTACTCTTATTTCTCAACTTACAAAGTATTTAGGCTACATAGAAAATGGAAGAAACACTACGGTCTAGATTCAAATAGACAATTTCCAACACAAATAATATCATATCTTCCTGCAATATAAACCATCAAATCAGTTATATAAGATGCTATTTCTTGGAAATTTTGCAGCCTACAACACTAGCTACTCCAAGAGAACAACATGCTGCCTCGAAGACAATATTTGTTGGAAACTTGTCATATGGAGTGGGACGAGCTGATGTGTATGTATTATTTTTAACATAGATGTTTGCCAAATTTCTGTACCTTTTTTAGATTTTCAAAATTGTTCAGGGAATATCTTTTCAAAGAATGTGGAGAAATTGTTGATGTTCGTCTACATACCGATCATGAAGGGAGGCCAAGAGGATTTGGACATGTTAAGTTTGCAACAGCTCAAGCTGTACAAAAAGTAAGTTTTGTGAGCTTGTGTAGTCTGTGCAAATCATTTTAGATCTTCTAGAAGCAATTCAAAGATAGCTGTACCTTTGTGTGCAACAATGTCATATACTGCTCTCGGGTAAAATTTAGCAACTTGATTTTTTGAAATAATTTTCTCATTAATTTTCAATGAATTTTATTAAATTTGATTCCTGATGCAATTATCTACCTTGTACTTTGGTTAAGGCTTTATTGTTGCAATAGCGACTACAATTTTGGTGGTCATGGTATCAGTTCATGATTGTCTTCAAGAACAACATAGCCTTGTCTGTAGAATGTATTGTACCTCTAGATAGTAAAGATCCAAGTTGTATGATAGGCTTGATCTTGTTCAAAATCTTTCATGGACATGACTTGCAAACATTTTTTTTTGTTTTGCTTGTATTATTATGTATTGCATTTTGATGGTGTGGAATTAACAAGTGTTGTCAGCTAAGTAAGTTAATCTGAACTTCTTTAACTCATGCAATGGAATTTTGTTCTAACCACTTCATATGATGCAGCTTTCATGTTACTTGCTAATCTGGTGATTTGTACCATCTTATGTCAGTGCATAATACAAGAACTGCCAAGTCTTATCTCACTAGTGCTGTTTACTATGTGCATCATTTGGCTCCATGTCTGGCAATTAGTATTGATGGAGGGTTGGCATTTATATTTCTAGGCTCTCTTACATGTGTAGTGCTAGGATTCTTCATTTGTGCGCTTATGTATCTTGGACCCCTTTTCTGTGTGAAGGCATTGAGCTGAGAATCAATTTTCTTTTAAATTGTAGGCTCTTGAGTTGGATAACACAGAATTGTTAAGACGTCCCATCAGAGTTGAATTGGCTCGAGAAAAGGGTGAATATACCCACAATAGTAGGTAATCTACAGATATACACTGTGCAAGAGCATGCCTCCTTTCACTGTCTGGTGACATATTTTCCTGCCTAATTGTGCCAATGTAAATTTCTTATAAACATGTTCCTTTTGAATTGGAGGACATTTTTGTTTTTTCTGTTCATTTGCATGGTTTGCTGTGTCTTTTTGTGTATATACTCTTTTTAATTATATGTTTTGGAAAAAATGACACTTTCCAATTTTTTTTTCCTAAATAATTTTCCATCTAATGAGAAAAGCATACAAACAGTTTGCTTTTTAGGCTTTTGTTTTTTTTTCAACATTATCAAATTTTCAAACATGTTTTTTAAATTAAAAATGCATTTTTTACAGCACATACAAAATTCTTTAGTATGTTGCATTGGTTCATTTGAATATCGTGCTTTATGCCCACATCTTTCCTTTGCTGTTTCCTTGTTAATGATTTTATCATCAGGAACAACTCATTCCAGAAGAGTGAAAGAATTCAGTCGCTAACAGTATTTGTTAAGGGTTTTGATAGATCCCTTGCAGAAGAGAAGGTAATCTCTCTCTATCATTTTAATTTGTTACCCTAGTTCTTGTACATGATTGCAGGAATCTCTGTCTATTGTATCTTTACTTGGTTTAATTATTGTTTCTATCTTATTTAATGCCTTCTTTGTTCTTTCAGATAAAAGCTAGCCTGGAAGAGCATTTCAGGTCTTGTGGAGACATTGCAAGGATATCAATTCCAAAATTTCATAATTCCGGGGATGCTAAGGGGTGTGTTTCTTGTTCCGCCATATGTTAGGTTATAATGTGCTATAGAATGTTTTGACATGCCACGCCATTTACCTATGAGCCTTTTCATGTTCATCTCGCCTTACTTATGGGCTTGTCAGAAGAATGTCAGAAGTTTACTAAATCAGTATGTCAGTTTGCATATCTGACTATTGTAGAGATTGTTCCTGTGCATTTTTCACAGATCATTCAGTAGTCTGTGATATTGTTAGTTGAGACTAAGAATCCTGGGTCGTTTTGCAATTAGAGGATGACTATGTGCTTTTCAGATGATATATTTAACTTTACCTGAAATCATGTTCCAAATTTTTTGTGCCATTTTCATATTTCCTTTTCTAAATTGCGTTGGAACTTATGCTTCACACTGTATTGAGTGGTAATTGGGGAATTTGCTGTTATATACATTTAAATTATTTCTACATTATTTTCCTTTTGTATTCATCCTTTTATAATTTCTCTATTTTGCCTTCTCCCATACATTCCCCTTGCTGAAGTTGAGGGGTAGGGATTAGTAGAAAATATGAAAGGTACCAGACTGTACCGGGAGCTCCTAAATGCAGATTGATTTTTATATCATTTCTGCTTGTATCAGTTGTACTTGTCCCTTAAGCTAATGAATAATCCTTGTTTTCTGCTTTTTAGTGCCAATGCCATGTTATTTTCTTTTATTCTTATCATTATTTTACCCTTCTTATATATCCCAAGCCTTGCCTTCCCTAGTGATTGTACAGGGATCTCTAAACAGCTTATGTTCCACACTTTCTGGTGGTCAACAATCAAGCACAACTAACTAGAATTAAATCAAACTACTAGTACAAGTGGGTTTATTTGCTTGCTTTCTAAGTAGACTGCCTGGCAGAAATTATTGTTTCTCAATGTCATGCCTCAACTGGATAAATTTGCGTAGTTCACACTTCACGTAATTCTTGTGGTCTTGCCTTTTAGAAACAAAAAAGCATGGTCTGGGGTAGATCCGATTACATTCCTTTTCTGACATTAAGTGGAGAAATGTATTAATCTTTACATGGATAATGTGGGATTTATTTATTTTCTGTTTTCATTTTTACCTTTCCTTTTTAATCTATTTGGTTTCTACCGCTAGAACTACCTCTGTCGAATGCCCCCTTGCTCTTTCTCCCTGATTTTGTGCCCTGTGCATAGAACTCCTCTTCAAGCAAGAGACCAGGCCATAGGGGCTTGAGGCAAAAGTACCAAAATATCTCCATTAATAGTGATCCCCTCCTGGTTAAGATTCTCTCCCATTGAGCCGCAAAATAGACCAGCTTGTATAATCCTTGATTAATAAATGACTATAGAATGCTGGCAAACTCTGAAACATGTCAAGCATTAGTGTGCATTCAATTCCAAATTTCAATGTCAAATTGCAAAATTTGCAGGTTTGCTCACTTGGACTTCAAGGATGTTGACAGTGTGAAGAAAGCTCTACATCTTGATCAAACTGAGCTGGGAGGTTATCCCTTGTCTGTTGAAAAAGCAAAGCCTCGATGTGATAATCAGCGTAGATGTGGTGGTAGTCGTCATCAGTTTGGTGGAAGGGATGGAAGTGCTTATAATGGTAGAGTGGATTGGGGGACAAGTGGTGGTGGTTGTGGGTGGCATTCTTCATTTTTCTGATGCAGGCTCAGGTAATTTTTTCTGCAATTAGCTTTTTATTTCCTTGTGTTAGAGTATGTTCGTATAAGAATTTAATGAATTCCTTACAAGTATGTTGCCTTGTGAACTTGGTGCTCCCATTCACCATCTTCTTTTTCTGTAGGTGCTCCCTCTGTGATTTTGTCAATTTTACTTGTTTTCTTAATGTTAGAAGGCTTTTAAAGGGGGCAATCTTGGGATTTTCCCCCCTTTTGCATTGTTGTTTTCTGTATGTCGTATCATTCAAACTTGGCATGCTTGAACCCTAGGCGCTCCCATTAACCATCTTCAGCAACTTCTGCTTCGTCCAGCAAGCTTCACAATGGTTTACATCCTTTTCTGGCCAAAATCGAGTGTGGGTCACCATTTTCAGCCAAGTTTTGGTTGTCTTCTTCATCCCTGGAGAGATTGATTCATTTCCTACATAGCCCATCCATGTCAAGGGCTGTTTTTCAGTGCTATTCACTATTTCCAGTCAAGTTCTCGTCATCTTCATTTCCAACAAGACCTCTGTATTAAGGCTTTATCTGGTGAGACCACTCTGTTCTGTCGAGAACTTGACTGGAAATATAGATTGAAGTTTGAATGTCTGAAACAAAAACAATGGCTACTCCCAGACAGTCAAAGGGAACTGCTCAAAATCTTAACTCTGCCTCTAATGGATTTCTTGATGAGGAAGTGTGTAACACTTAGCCTCCAAGTTTCAAAGTCTCATTTAAGAGCCTATTTTGTGAAATTCAGCATGCTGTGTATTGTCTTAAACAAGCCCCCTTAAGCCTTGTATATGTCGCTAGCATTTATGTTCGCACCTTGGCTTTTGCTCTAGCAAATTTGACCCTTCATTTTTTCTTTTTGGTCACCATCTCTATATTCTTATTTATATTATAACAGTATTATTGTGTCTCCTTTTCGCTTATCAACTAACACGTACTACAATATTTTTAATGTGCATATACACGAAAGTGATTGAGAAGGTTTGTTTATTTTCTTGTATCAAAGTGAAACACTTATGGTAAATAATATCCTAGAGAATTTGATTTTTGACTGAGTTCAATGGTGTCCTGTGATCCATGTAGTTGTCCTTACCTTAGAGAATAAGGTTTGGTTATTGTTGTTGTTGTTGTTGAAGTCAAACAATTCCAATGGCTCCATCTTGATTTTTGTGTAAATATAGTTGTTACCATCTTGGTAAGCTTTCTAAGCATGGATCTTCTAAATATTTTCTGATCCCTACCTATATTTTCATTTGTCAGGACCTTATAATATGCTATGTTCACAAGGCCAAATTTTCTTATAATGTAAATAAGCACCAGTTTCTTTCTCAACCTCGTGAAGCTCAGTGGCATGCTATCAAAACCTGTCACTGTTGGAGATGGCAAGGTTTAGAGCAGAGAGCTCTGATACCATGGAAGAGAATAGAGAGTAAAAAATGTAAGGGAACAATGAGTTTTTTATTTGTCTTTTGTGTCTTAGAATGATACATGCGCTAATTTATAGGCATAATTGGTTTAGAGTAGGAAACCAATCTACTGCAAATTAGGAGAAAAATAAGGAACGAAATAATCTAGCTGCTTTAATCTTATTCAGCTTAGATTTTACTATAATATCGTAGAAAACAGCGATCAATACTAATAATTCATGACAGAATCCAATGCATTTTTCTCTTTTATTTTAGTAGGTGTTTTTGGAAAATAAAATTCACAATATAACTAAACTTTTCTTAATGATTTATAGGTATTATAGAGTGAAGAGTGAGTTAAAGAATCTCGAATTATGGTTCCCCATCATCAAGATGAAGTTTCTAGAAAAAGGAACAAATGTTCAAAGATATACTCCAAGCATTGAGGAAAGGAAAAAAAATTCTATTTTGATTTCTCTAATTTCTCGCCTTGTGTTGGTGACTTTGTCTCCTTTGGTTCTATTGAAGATAGACGGGTCTTCTAGCCCTTAACATCAAAACCTTGCTGTAAAGATCCTTGTACGACCTTGTTCTTCATGTGGGAGGAGTTGAATTTAATACTCCTATATTCATTCCTTGATGAGAAACAAAATGAATTCTAATGGGGTAGACAAAGTTGTGGGCCATTGGTGGAGACCTTCACGATTCACTTGATGATGTTGCTGAACTTATTGAATTGGCTAAACTTGATCAATCCGACTTCTAAGTTATGCTTTTATTGAATGTGTGAATGAGGGAGATGAGGATGATACAGTTAGAAAGAGAAAGTGAATAGTAGGCAATAGAGTAAGACTTCTTTGAATCCACCTAGAGATACTTTTTGTGACTTTCTAACATGGTTTAGACGAAAGTATGTAAATTTTCGGCGTGCTCGCAAGGGGATATGGGTGGGGAAATATATAATCTCATGTATTTCTTTGTAAAATGTGATTATCATCATCTATTGATAAAGTTATGCAATATAGTACATTTATGACAAACTAGGTATAAATCTGTGCATTGTAAGGGTAAATAAATAAAATGTTTTTTTATGAAGTTTTTACAGAAACAAAAATAATTGAATGAAACATGAAAATAGAATATTAAATATTAAGATTAAATTATGACAAGTGTATATATAATGAGAGAAAAAACTGTTTTAATTAGTATATGATAGCAAAAGGTTTGTACATCGAATAGGTTTTGGGAGATCAAATTTGAGAATTGTAAAAACAAAAAATGTTAGGAATATGATCATTGAAACTAGTCAGATAGCATGCCACATAGTTAAACCAATGGCAACAAAAGATGAGCTTCTCCATAAATTGAGTTTAAGCAGTAACGACAAGCAAATAAGTCCAAATGATATACCATTGCTCTTTGGCACAAAGATAAATCCTAATAGACTAGTAATAAGATATGCAAAAGGCATGTCAAATTATGCCTATTCCTATTTTTTAACGGAATGGAACAACGAACGTGTTTATATATGAACATAATATTTATTTAAACATCATTCAAATGTTTTTTTTTTTTTTTAAAATAAGAATGTAACACCATCTCTTTCTAAACATGTTCGCGCGAGGCCTTGATCAGTGTAAATTCAGCGATTACACTTGGAAGAAAAATTATTTAGCTTAGAGAATTGTTTGTAACGATAATTTATATGCATAATAATTGTTTGAAATTACTTTGAGCCAATTCGGACTTAATTTGGGACAGTTCGGTAATCGTTCTGGTATTTGTTGGGTAAATCATGTAGTGTGACAAACAAGAATTAGTGTTGTTTAATTTATTTAATTGGTAAAGTGTTTTAGAAATCAAAAATGGATTTATAAAATTTTAGTTGGGAGAAATTTAAAGTTTTGGAATTTATTTCATTAATTTTACAAATTAGTACAATACATGGTTATACTAATAGACAAAATTATCAAGATAAATCCATGTGTGTTTCAAAATGTCAAGGCATGGGCCGAGAGATCGAAGAGAGATGACTGGTGTAATTAGTAGCTGCATTCCTTATGACAATTAGTCACGTTATCTCTTTTTCTTTCATCCTTCTTAATTTTGGACTATTGACATCCCTTGTAAGGATTGGATCTTGCTTGTTTTATCTCTACAAGTTCCCTTAAAGCTTTTGACTTACGTTTTGAATCTCAACCATTGGGGAGGATTAATCTTGACCCTTGGATCTTTGCCTTTTTTCACTAAAACACAAACAATGCATTTTTTCATCATTCTCTCTCCTCTTTGAGCAAAGTTTCTCTTCCCATATATGGTCATCCAAAGTTTCATTTTCTCACACTTCTTCCTCTCAAAACCGTGAGCACCTAAGTCCTTTCATTCCTCTTGCCAAAAAAATTTCCTTGCTCCTCCATTGGCTGCCTGTTGCTTCCTCTTTGTTCACCATTTCAACCACCTCCCTCTCTTCCTCATTCTCCCCATTCTAGCCCTCTCCTAAGCTCCACTTTAGATTGAGTGCATTTTGTGAGTGAGAGTAAGAGAAAACTATTTTTGGAGCATTTCTTGGACATTCTTGTTGGACGTTGGAGGAAGGTGTTTTCCTGGGTTGAAGAGGTGTCATTTAAAGCTTGGGGACCAGCATCTTGAAGTCTCATTCTCCTCTCCATCCCCTCTTATTTTTGTGCACAACACCATAAGGTATAGGAGAAGTACGTTTTCCATGTTTCAGTAGTGTTATAGGTTTGGAATGGAGTCCTACTTTGGGAGCTCCCTACGGATGGTTGTAAGAAATGTAAAACCATAATTTTGGGGCTGTTTTGAGTCCATTTTTATCTCCACAATGTTTCATCTTCATGATTGGTGATTGAGTAAAAAATATCACCTTGTATGTTTTGCTTATTTTTATGAATCTGTATTCTGATTTCTGCAGAATTTCACTATAGCAAAATCCTCTCGCTACAGTGAGATTGCACATAGAAATGCACTTCCCTCTGTTGCCCTTTCACTACAATGAGAGCGCAATAGAGGCACGTCCTATGCCCAGGACCTTCTTACTATATCGAGAATACACTCGCTACAGCGATAATGCCCTATAATACACTCTTAACCTATTTTCAATCAATTTCAAACACACTCAGCTAGCTATCAATATACAATCAATATCCACAATTATACTTATACACACACACATATATATATTCACAAAAGTCAAATGCATATTTAATGGTAATCTATATATTTATATTAATAATCAATAAATTACAAAGCTTGGAGCGTTACAAATTGAGCAGCTCAAAGATGAGAAATATTCTCCTAGAAAAATTGAGAAATTGCCTCGAAAAGACAAAGTAGCCTACGTTAGGTTAGTTAGAGGAGAATTGGATAGTGAAATCAACCTCGAAGAAGAGGATGTCAATGTAGGGATAAATGAAGTTAATGTAGTTGATTTAAAACCAAGACCCCCTTATGTTTACCGGTCCCTAAAACCATTTAAGAATAAAGATAAATTTCAGCCTAATAAAAGTTATGCATTCAATGTTACTAAAGCCAATCACATTTTTTATATTTTGTTGAAGGATGGTCAAATTGTGTTGTCTGATGATCATAAGATCCCTACTTTAGAACAAAGAAAGGGTAAAAAAATATTGTAAATTTCACCATGTTTATGGTCATTGGACTAACAATTGTGTTTATTTCAGGGATTTGATTCAGAATGCTATTAAGCAAGGAAGACTGAAATTCGAGCAGAAGTCAAAAATGCCAATAATAATTACACAACCAAAATAATAAAGTCCCAGATCAATTTCAAAAATATCCCAACACTGAGGACTCGGTGCTAGTTATCCTTATGCCATCTCTATATCTCCTTTAAATCCTCATAATCTAGTTCATCGTCTGATCCTAGATAGAGGTCACCCGAATCAACCGCAACCTTAACTCCTGATACTTGTTCAAAGGTAACTCGGCTTGGCCTTCTGAGATGGTCATGATCGTGGTATATACATAAATAAGTTATGGCCGCAGGGGTCCTATATATAATAAATAAGTTATGGCTGCAGGGGTCCTATATATAATAAAAAAGAACGCTATAATAGAATTCCATGTCCAAAATAATAATATTACTAGGTATGTCATTAACATGTATAGCCAACTTAAATGACATGTCTTCTGGTACTCATTAAATACATAATTAAGTCTATATTGTACAAAGCTATCTATCAGCCTAATTCTTTTCTGAGGTGTCGTCATCCTGTTTTCCTGAAAATTTTAGTAAGGATGAGCGTCTATTCTATCATTTTACAAATCTACATATCACATGAAATCATAACATGACATAAAGATAACATAATTATTTCAATAGCCAATTCATAGATCATAATTACATATTTACAAAACAACAATTTGTTATAATTTATTCAGTTTCTTCCTTCAAATACACACTCCTAGTGCACTGTAATCACAGATAATGATGCCTCCAGCATTTCTTAAGGTCTTACTCAATTTGTTAAATAGTTGCTAGTTAGCCTATGCACATGGATGCAACATATACAATAATCAAGAGTTTAGTTAGGAAATGAGTGTGAGGCCATGTGACTCATTCGCTCTCAGAAAGAGTGTATACATATAAGCGAATGTCGCAAAACATCCTACGTTTCCTCCAGATTTTCTGTTGTTTCTAGACTCTATACTTCTAGTGTATCTCTGTAACTATTTACCCTAGATCCATTCCATATCTGACACTTATACTTATCTTGAGAATCCCTTCATTCTTCCACATCACTCATACCATTAGAAAAAAGTTTCAATCATTAAGTCTTTCAAACCAACATCACATTTTATCACAGCCACAAAATGCTTATATGCATATAGTTCATACATCTCAACTTAATAAATGTTATACTTCATCATAACATATCATATACATACACTTCATATAATTACACCATACTCATTCAGCATATTTCCATAACACTTCACATTGAGTACTCATTATGTATTTCATATGAACACAATACAACCATTCAAGTCAAACAACCAAACATGCATATTCTCAGCTATTACTCATAAATAACATACCCTCAGCCCACGCGTTTTCACTTGAGCGACAAAATCCTTGCTTGAGTGACGCGATTCTCGTCTGAGCGAGGAATAGCTCGAGAACACCAAATAGTGGTCTTGCCAAGCATTTTTTGATATTCTCGCTTAAGTAAGGTCATGTTCGCCTGAACGAGATAACGTCTAGAGAGTTGGACATTTTTCCTGTAAGTCCTTGCTTGAGGGGCTCAGTTCGCTTGAGCGATATCACTGCTCGCCTGAGTAAGATGACCTCTCGGCTGGGCAAGGTGACAGTTGAGCTGAATTTATTCTATCTCGCTTGAGTGGGAATCATCTCGCTTGAGCGAGATTTCCCTGAAAACATGTGGTTCTAGGCGCTCAGTCTTGCTTGAGCGAGATCCCTTGCACTAAACTTCCACTAAAACACCTATAATTCATTCTAATACATTCTAACAATATATAATACCAATTAATTTATCAATTTATCAACTAAATGAAAAAGAGGGTGTTAAAGGGGATCCAGACGTGACCCTGGAGAATTTTGAGAAGGAAAATACTGAAAATTTCCCAAAGGTTAGAGATGCATTGTTGAAGTTTCTAACACGAAAGAAAGAGGTAGATAGTAAGGTTATGCTCTGCCTAAAATGCAGCGTCATCTTCAACAAAGCGATAACCAAAGCCTTCAAGCAATATGAGATGAAGAAGCATTATTAGGTGACTACTAATTAGGTGATCACTAAGATTAACAGGGTCCAGACATAGAATGCCTCTATTACCATATGAGACCCCCCAAAGTGCTCAAAACAGGACTTTTGTGCCTCCTCAAAATGTCCCAAGCAACAAATGGGTTCAAAATATATTGCATCCAGCTTTAAGTTGACCAAAGTGGCAATTGGCCAAAATTTGAGGGCCTTCTCAAATAGCATAGTGCCTTAACCTCAGGATTTCTTACATCCTAAGGTTTTTGCTCAACTTAGGTTCTCAACCCCAAGCTCAAGTTCAGGTGGCCTAGGAAAGCGCCATGAAAAAACAAGTAGTGTACTTTAGTGAGGGTCCAAGTTAAGACAACTCAATGAAAAACACATGTTGAGAAGGAAAGCTTAAAGATGAAAAGCCCAGTGATTGAATATTACCAAGATGATGAGTTGGTAACAAATGTCTTTGAATCATGATTCGATGATGACTTCAAAGACATATTAGGGGTCACATCCATGTTACTTGCTGAATACGCCAAGGGTGTTGGCAAAGGAGACGAGGATGATTTTTATGCTAACGACGAATCAGATGATTTGAGAAGCCGATTAGAGAAATGAAGAGTCACACAAAACCTCTATACGTGGCAGCTCGAATAAATGAAAAATTTTGAATAAATAAGGTTCTTGTCGACTTTGGGGCTGTAATCAATCTCATGCCTTGCTGAAAAAAAATTGAAAAAATGAAAGAGGACCTACTACCCCATAACATGGTGTTGACCAACTACAAAGGAAAAACATTGAACTCAAAAGGGGTATTGATTGTCAATCTAAGGGTCAGAATAATGTCTCGAGCAACTATTTTTGTGGTAGTTGCCTCCAAGGTGAGTTAAAATTTACTCCTCGGAAGAGAATGAATCCACGGAGTTCAAGCGATACCTTCGTCACCCCATCAAAAGTTGTGCTTATGGAATAGTGATGGGATCCTAGTGTATGTTAACAGAGACCAGAGTTATTTAAAGGCTGAAGTTCATGTTAGCAGTCTCAATAGCAAAACATTCGACAAGTCCTTTGCTAACATTGTACCACTTAAGATGAAGGATGTGGACGGCCCATGTTTCACCACAAATGTTAATCTTATGAGATTCAATTGGATCCTTCAATAGGTTTTTACAACTTCCAAGAAGTATTAGAGCCCGAAGAGAATGTAACAGATGAAGCCTGAAGTGAGCCTGATGAATCCATATTTTACTAAATTTTTATACATCATTTATTACTTTTTATAGAAAAGAATAGACTTAGATAGTGTAAATAAGATGAATATTCTAATTAGGCTAAATAATATAGGTTTCTTAGTTTTTAGTTAATTTACATTGATTTATATAGTTTATTTACATGTTTTGATCATTTGAATCATGTGGCAGGAATCCCCAAGCTTATTTTGAAGAATTATTGGATTTTGAGGAATTTGAGGTGAAAGTAACTACTTTCAAAATTGATAGTGACAATTACAGCAAGCCATTTCCAGCAAAGGGACCAAAGTGATCACTTTCAAAGCTTAAAGTGACAACTACAGCAACCCAAAATCCACTAAACCTGCACGTGGTTACTATGAATATTCATAGTAGTCACTCCAGAGCATGCAGAATTGAAGGTGCTGCGCGTAGTTACTATCAAAATTCATAGTGACAACTCCAGAGAGTCAGAGGCAAAACCCAACTGATGCTGCACGTGTTTACTATGAAAGAATGAGAGTAACTAGTTTGGAGGGCGCCAGCTTTAGTATAAATAGATTTTTACCAAATTAGGGTAGGAAGTTCTTACGTTTTTTGAACCTTTTCTCTTCTTTACTAAATTTAGGATATTTTCCAGAGCTTAGGGCAACCTTGGGTGACAGCCAAGGGTCCAACCTAGGGTTTGGTTTCTCATTTCTCTTGCTTTTACATTAATGTTAATGAATTTTTTGCATTTTCCAACTGCATTTTTGACCCCCATTTCCATGGAGGGCTAAACTTTGTGTAATCCTTAGTAAGTTCACATAGATTCTTGAGTTCCTTGAATTTAATGATAATATAATTCCTTTCTTCTCATAAATTACCTCTTCCTTGTCTCTTGAATTGAATTAACGATGAATGAGGGGGGGTATTGCTTAATTAACCCTAATTCGTTTAAGGAGATTCTAAATTAGGAATTGCTTAATCCTAGATTTAATTCTAAGGTTGCATAACTTTGGGATGAGAGATTAGAGCCTAACAAATTGCGTAATTTCGTTGGGATCATAAGGTTGATTTTTGCTTGTTAAATTAACCTAATTCATGGGAGAGAGGATGAATGTTAAATCTTGAGTGGAATGAGGATAGAATCTTTATGGATGAACTAAGGATTGCTGCTTTCTATTGTTTGAATTAATTAAACTCGTTTGTTTGTTACTCTTTATTTTGATTTGAAACCACAAAATCCCCCATTTTAATTGCTTGTTCAATTAATGCCTTCAACATGTTTAATGAAGATTAATAGCCAATGTTTACGGGAGACAATCTAGGGTAACCCTAGTACTACATTAAATTGTTTAAATTTTGATGAGGATTTGCGACAAATCTTTTAAACACAAAAACACGCTTCATCAAATTGGCGCCGTTGCCGGGGAACATTGGCGTTGATTTTTCATAAACATGTTATTTACTCTTTTTTCATTTTCGTTTTCTGCATTGTGAATACTTTAGTAGAGTTGTAGTTTCATAGGTAAATAGAGATATCCTACATTTAGGTAGAACCAATTGCTGTTTTTTGCATATTGTTTGAATTCTGATTTCTGCATTTTAGTTTACCACACTGTATTTTTGTTTGCTACAATTACCCTGTTTCTGCTGCATAATTCTGTAGAATTTGTGTTTGTGTGTTGCCTATTTTCATTCCATAGTTTGCAATTTCTTTCTGTTTCTGTTGTTTGGTGTTAATACTTTATTTTACTGCACTTAGATGTTAGTTTTTCTGCATAATTGTCATCTGAATTTTTCTGCATTTTTACTGCTTCATTAGTTTACTTCTTTTCAATTTTCCATAGACAATTCCTAATGAATGACCAGATCAAATCCGGGAGATTTATATCCTCCAGATACTGAAATTGATAGGACATTCCATAGGAATCTTAGGAACCTTAATAGACAAAACTCTGCACATACTGAGGAACCATTTTCTCCATCTTCCATATATTCATCTTTGCATTCTTTAAATTCTGAACCTTTAGAAATGGCAGAAAATGACTTGACACTTAAGGAGCTTGCCGCACCGGACGTGACCTACCAGACTTTATGTATCCAATACCCGAATGTGGATGCCCCTTTTGTTCTTAAAACTGGCCTAATCCATCTTTTGCCTAAATTTCATGGTCTTGCAGGTGAAGATCCACATAAACACCTCAAAGAATTTCATATTGTTTACTCTATAATGAGACCACAAGGTGTGCCTGAAGAGCATGTGAAATTAAAGGTTTTTTTATTTTCTCTTATGGATTTGGCTAAAGACTGGTTGTATTATCTTCTACCTGGCTCTATTACAAGTTGGGACACCCTCAAGAGATTGTTCCTGGAAAAATTGTTCCCTGCCTTAAGGGCTTCCTCAATAAGAAAGGGAATATGTGGTATTAGGCAGCTGGAGAGGGAAAGTTTGTATGAATATTGGGAGTGTTTCAAGAGACTTTGTGCTAGCTGCCCCCATCATCAGATAAGTGACCAACTCCTAATCCAATACTTCTATGAGGGCTTACACCCAATGGATAGGAGCATGATCGACCCAACTAGTGGGGGAGCCCTAGTTGACAAGACTCCCGCAGCCGCTAGAAACCTCATTGAGAATATGGCAGCTAACTCTCAACAGTTTGCTACAAGGCAAAATTCCATTATGTCCAAGAGTGTCAATGAAATTCAAACTTTAGATTCACACAAGCTGGAGCATAAGCTAGATGAGTTGGCTTCTATGGTAAAACAGTTGGCATCCATCCAAAAGAATTCTGCTGCATATACACCTCCACCTCTATCCATTCTAACAATGCTTTGTGGGATTTGTTCATCTACGGATCACTTCACTGATAGTTGCCCCACATTGCAAGAAACTGAATCTTCGGAAGGTAATCCTCAAGCTTACGCTGCTAATATTTATGCTAATAAATTTCCTTTTCAGCAGTCGCAGCAACAACAAAGCTGGGATTTATCTTCTAATAGATATAATCCCGGTTGGAGGAACCATCCTAACTTAAGGTGGGGAGGAAATGCACAGCATCAAGGCTCTAGCCAACCAACCAACAACCATTTCCAACCGCATCAAGCTGGACAAAGCAAGCCATATTCAGCCTAGCAACATCACCATCCATCATCTTCATATAAACAGCACCATCAAACATCTTCTTCACTAGCCCCTACACCTCAAAAGAGTGAGTCATCCTCAGAAGACCTTATGAAGCAACTCACTATGAGTAATCTCAATTTCCAACAACAGAGTCAAGCCTTCCAGCAACAGACTCAAGCAAGTATTAAGACCTTGGAGAATCAAATGGGTCAACTTGCTTCATCCCTTAATCAACTTCAATCTCAAGGTTCAGGCAATCTCCCTGCATAAACTGTAACAAACCCAAAGAATGTGAGTGTCATTACCTTGAGATCTGGTAAGGTGATGCAAGAGCCAGAAATGCCTAAGGAGAATGATCCTAGTTGCACTTTAGCTGCAGAAGGTGAAGGAGGAGAAGTTGGAAGCCAAGAGCAGCCTGCACCTATGCCCACACCATGTCAACCAAAAGTGGTAGACAAAGAAGAGAGATCCATTCCTATTCCCTTCCCTCAAAGAATGGTTCAGCCCAGCAAGAAGCAAGAAGAGGTTGATAAAGAAATTTTGGATACTTTCAGAAAAGTTAAAGTCAATATCCCCTTGTTAGATGCTATCAAGCAAATCCCGAAGTACACCAAATTCCTTAAAGACTTGTGCACTCATAGAAGGCGACTAAAGGGTAATGAAAGGGTGAACATGGGGAGGAATGTATCAGCTCTTTTTGAGAGGCAGAAAACTTTCATGCCTGAGAAATGCAAAGATCCAGGGACGTTTACTATTCCCTGCATTATAGGCAACAATAGGATAGATAATTCCATGCTTGATTTAGGTGTATCTATTAATGTTATGCCTTTATCTATCTTCATATCTTTGTCTCTTGGACCATTGCAGCCCAAGAGTGTCATCATCCAGTTAGCAAATAGGAGCACCACTAATCCAGCCGGCCTTGTGAAGGATGTTCTAGTAAGAGTGAATGACTTGATCTTTCCTGCTGACTTCTACATCTTGGACATGCAAGAAGAAGAGCCAATAAAAGGAGCTGCACCAATCATCTTGGGAAAGCCATTCTTAAAGACAGCCAGGACCAAAATTGATGTGCATGCTGGAACTCTCACTATGGAGTTTGGAGAGAGTGTGGTTCGCTTCAACATACTAGATGCTATGAAGCATTCACTTGAGGAGCATTCAGTTTTCCACATTGATGTTCTTGATAGCTTGATAGATGATAGTTTTGTTGAATTTTTAGGAGACTCTTTCGTTGATTTTTCTAATTGTGTAGATACCATAGATACTAAAGTTTGTGAATATTGTACTAATTCATCTTTGTGTGATATTTGTATTGCTGATTTTCTGGATTTAGATTCTTCAACTTCTGACATTAATGACATTGAAAAATCAAAAGGGTTAGAATATGGTTCATTGAGTACAAAAAGTATAATTGAATCTAACCCTTGTGGTTTAAATGTTGCAGAAATCATTTCAAATGAAAGTACTAAAGCACTGCCTTCAGTTGAGCAGCCTCCCACCTTGGAGCTTAAACCCTTGCCTGAGCATTTAAAATACGCTTATTTGGAAATAGGTGAGAAGCTCCCTGTGATCATATCCACTGAGCTTGATGAGGACTAAGAGAAGCAGTTGCTTGATGTGATTCGGAAGCATAGAAAGGCTATTGGATGGACCTTGGCTGACATCCCTGGAATCAGCCCTTCCCTGTGCATGCACCGGATTTTGTTGGAAGAAGGATCCAAGCTAGTGAGACAGCCCCAAAGGAGGGTAAATCCAATCATATTGGAGGTGGTGAAGAAGGAGATCACCAAACTACTCCAGGCAGACATCATCTACCCAATATCAGATAGCACATGGGTGAGCCCAGTGCAGGTGGTGCCCAAAAAGTCAAGGATTACAGTTGTGAAGACTGAGAAGGATGAGCTCCTGTCCACTAGAGTACAAAACAGCTAGAGAGTCTGCATTGATTATCGGAGGCTCAACCAGGTGACCAGGAAAGACCACTTTCCTCTACCTTTCATAGATCAAATGCTGGAGCGCCTGACAGGTAAATCTCACTACTATTTCCTAGATAGATTCTCAGGTTATTTTCAAATATGCATAGCTCCTGAAGATCAGGAGAAGACCACTTTTACATGCCCATTTGGTACATTTGCATATAGGAGAATGCCATTCGGGCTTTGCAATGCTCCCGGTACATTTCAAAGATGCATGTTGAGCATATTTTCTGATTTGGTTGAGCATTGTATTGAAGTATTCATGGATGACTTCACTGTATATGGGTCATCATTTTCTGCATGTTTAGGAAACTTGGATAGAGTTTTACAAAGATGTATAGAGACTAACCTTGTTCTGAACTTTGAGAAATGTCATTTTATGGTTAGGCAGGGGGTAGTCTTAGGTCATATAATATCTGAGAAGAGAATTGAGGTAGATCCTGCTAGGCTTAATGTCATTTCACAGCTTTCTTACCCCTCTTGTGTGCGAGAGGTGCGTGCATTTCTTGGCCATGCAAGTTTCTACAGGCGCTTTATCAAGGATTTTTCCAAGATAGCCCTTCCTCTCTCCAAGTTACTGCAGAAAGATATTGATTTCGAGTTTGAAGCCAAGTGCAAAGAGGCGTTTGATTGCCTAAAGACAGCCTTGACCACAACCCCCATCATTCAGCCACCAAACTGGACACTTCCATTTGAGCTCATGTGTGACGCATCCAATTTTGCTGTGGGTGTTGTCTTAGCACAACGGTTTGGTAAGGATCCACATGTCATTTATTATGCATCTAGGACTTTGGATCCTGCACAGTGTAACTATACCACAACTAAAAAGGAACTATTGGCCATAGTATTTGCTTTGGATAAATTTAGATCATACTTGCTAGGGTCAAAAGTTGTGGTGTTTACTGATCATTCTGCTCTTAAGTTCCTTTTGAAAAAGATAGATTCAAAGTCAAGGCTAATAAGGTGGATGCTTCTACTTCAAGAATTTGATGCAGAGATAAAGGATAGAAGTGGAGCACAAAATTTGGTGGCGGATCATTTGAGCAGGATAGAGGGAGTCCCTGAACTCACTCCTCTAAAAGATGATTTCCCTGATGAACAACTATTAGAGTTGTGTACTTCAAAGTTGCCTTGGTTTGCTGATATTGTGAACTTTTTAGTTGTAGGAGTTTTTCCAGCAGATGCACCAAAGAGTAAAAGGGAAAAGATCAAGAATGATGCCAAGCATTACCTTTGGGATGATCCCTATTTGTGGAAGTTCTGTAGTGATCAAGTGATTAGGAGGTGCATTCCTGAGGAAGAAACTGCATCAATTTTGTATTTCTGTCATGCATCCACTGTAGGAGGCCACCTTGGGCCCCAAAGGATTGCAAAGAAAGTACTGGATGCAGGTTTTTATTGGCCTACAATCTTCAAGGACTCTTGGCAAGTGTATTCTACATGTGAGAAATGCCAAAGAACTGGAGGGGTAATCACCTTGAAGCATGAAATGCCTCAATAATCCATTTTATACTGTGATGTATTCGATGTTTGGGGTATAGATTTCATGGGTCCTTTTCCTCCTTCCTTTGGTTTCTTATATTTTTTGCTTGCTGTAGACTAAGTGAGTAGAGGCTAAGCCCACAAGAACTAATGATTCAAGAGTGGTTGCAGAATTTGTGCGTACTCATTTGTTTTGTAGGTTTGGAGTACCTCAAGCTTTGATTAGTGACCAGGGTACCCACTTCTGCAATAGAACCATTGAGACTCTACTGAGAAAGTATGGAGTATTGCACAAAGTATCTATACCTTATCACCCCCAAACCAATGGGCAGGCTGAGCTCTCCAATAGAGAAATTAAGAAGATTTTGGAAAGGATTGTTCAGCCAAATAGGAAAGACTGGAGCAAGCGTCTTGATGATGCTCTTTGGGCTCATAGAACAACATACAAGGCTCCTTTGGGAATGTCACCATACAAAATTGTCTATGGAAAAGCCTGCCACCTCCCAGTAGAAATAGAACATCGTGCTTATTGGGCTGTGCGAGCCTGCAATATGGACATAGACAAAGCTGGAGAACAAAGGAAATTACACTTGCAAGAATTAGAAGAACTTTGCCTTGAATCATATGAAAACTCCAGAATTTATAAGGAGAAAACAAAGGCCTTTCATGATGGAAAAATAGCAAGGAAGGAGTTTTCCATAGGTCAAAAGGTTTTGTTGTTCAATTCCCGTTTGAAGCTCATGCCTGGAAAACTCAGATCTAGGTGGATCGAACCTTTTATTGTGACTTCCATTTCTCCCTATGGAGCAGTGGAGGTAAAAAGTGAATCCACAAACAAGATTTTTAAAGTAAATGGACATCGCCTAAAGCCTTTCCATGGGAATTCTACACTTAAGGCTAATGTGGAGGAAGTTTTCCTAGATCAACCTCCAGCTGTTCTTGATTCTTTGGTTATTTTGGAGTGAGAGCTCCATCAAACGTCAAGCTAGTGACGTTAAAGAAGCGCTTTGTGAGAGGCAACTCACAGTTTTATAGCACTTTCTAGTTCTCTTTTGATTTCAATAAGCATTCTTTCATTTGAGCTGTGTTACTAGTCATGTTGCTTAGTTCATTTTGCACAAACATTTTGTTCAACACTTGACTCATTATTTGATTGACGATTTGTTCATAATTTTTGTAGAGGAAAAATTGTTGTATTTGGACTCAATTTGTACATATATTCATGGAAGTCCAAGTAGAGAGGGAGGAATAATCATTTCTATGGCACCAAGCATTCACTTTAGAAAGAATTTTGAAGTTTGCTATGAAGGTAATCACTTTCCCAAGCCATAGTGGTCACTTTCCACCAAGGAATGTGACTTTGCTCTCTGTAGTTCTCACTTTCATTTTTCATAGTGACCACTTTGAAGGCTTTTAAATTCATTGGTCTGCGTGTAACTACTATGAAAATTCATAGTAGCCACGCGCAGCACTCTGGAAAAATACACATGAAGGGCGCCTCTGTAGTGATTACTTTGAATATTCATAGTAACCACTACAGAAACCAATTTTTCAACATTTGATGCGTGTAGTTACTATAAATATTTATAGTAACCACGCGCAACCTCTTTTAAAACAACTGAGAAATGCGCCTCTTGATAACCACGTCGCAATGGTATCAAACAAGCTAGATTTTCTCAAAAATTTGTGCAATACAAGAAGCAAACCTAGGTCATCTCTCAAGGACATAAAATGCATTTTATTTTTAGTTCCATCATGCAATTTCAAATCAGATTGGGGGAGGATTTGTTTTGAATTTAAACGACAAAATAACAAAAACGAAAATTAAGGATTATGAAATTCAACCAATTCAAGATCTCAATCCCTACAATGCAATTCTCGTCGTTCACACAAATATAATCCCAACGAATTTCCAATCACACTAATTCAATGCGCATCAACAACCCTAAAATCTAAATCTGGATTATGAATTCCATCAAAACAAGAACCGCAATCGCAAACCCAATGCTTTAACAAAATTTAGAACAATTGATTGATTAAATTAGGTGAATCCAATTAATTCAAATCTGAAATTAACCTATTCTTTCTATTTAGGATGCAACAAAAATTCCATATCATGAAAAACGTAATTAACCTAATTAGAAAAGAGGAAGGAAAGGAGGAATTCGATAAAACCTATTTTGAAACTCGAATGCAATGTAGTTTTTGAAACCTTGAACCAGTTGATGAATTAGCCTTGCTTCATAATCATGTTGCTCGACCAATTAGAGAAGGGGATGAAGTTTCCGAAAATAAAAGAG
The DNA here is from genome assembly GCF_003935025.1 of Abrus precatorius. Taxonomy (NCBI): domain Eukaryota; kingdom Viridiplantae; phylum Streptophyta; class Magnoliopsida; order Fabales; family Fabaceae; genus Abrus; species Abrus precatorius. The sequence goes on along the minus strand of NW_020874406.1, from coordinate 6,215,288 downwards.
AGGGAGACGAGAGGAATCCTTACGAAAACTTTTTATTTAAAATTCTGAAAATTAAGGCAAAAAAAGAGGGAAGAAGATCCCCATGCGAAATCATAAACCCTATTTAAAGACAAAATAATTGGGCTTAATTAAGGCCCAGCTTCCTAACGAGGTTCCTAAAACCCTAATTAAGTAATGTCAACAATAAAACCAAATTCTGAAAAATTCATTGCAGGACCGCAACATTGTGACGCAGTTTTGGGCCTGAAGATGTTCTAACTGGGCTTTTCTCGCAACATAGAATTTGTAGATCTCTCTCTTATCTTTCCAGGGACACCAATTTTGTCCAATTCCGAGTAGTGTAGCTCCAGATATGGTCTTTTCAAGAAATTGTGTCAAAACAAGAATTTATGGCGGGAATTAAGAAAGATTTAAATTTAAATCCTAAATGACTTACCAACACAAATCTAAACTAACACATCAAAATAATATACTAAAAAGACTAAATTAAATCAAAAACATAGAGAGAAAGATGTATTAAAATATGACTATCACCTCTGGAGTGATTACTATGAAAATTTATAGTAACCACGCGCACCCCATTTTTGCTGAAACCTTTGCGCGTGGCTACTATGATTATTGAGAGTAATTACGCCCAACATTTTTATATAAATAGGACTTGTTTCACGTTCACTCTCACTCTTCATTTCTGAGAAATTTTTCACTCTTCTTCTAATTTCCTGAGCACCCACTCCCTCGAATTAAATTCCTTGCATTTGAACGTCAATTTCCTACACTTTTGCACTGCATTTGAACTCCAATCCAGGTAATTTCCTCTTCCTCACTCTCTGCGTTAGGGTTCTTCATTTTTCAATTGGGGATTTTTAATTAGAACCAATTTTAGTTGAAATTACTGGTTAGAATCAGTTTCTGCAAGGATAACTACATGATTTAAAGTTAGTAGGGTGATTAATTTGATCTTGTGTGTGCAAATTGTCATGTTTGAACCCTAGGGTAGCTACTTTCATAATTCGTAATGATTACTATGTAGGTAATGCTGAAATTCTGCTTCCCCTAGGTCCGTTTTAGTCTGGATTGTGATTTCTATGCATTCAAATTCAAATTCTCATGGTTAGAAATCAAATTGCATTTTCCCTTTCTGAATTTGAAGTGTTTTTGCTCTGGAGTAGTTACTATCAACATTCATAGTAACTACTCTCTGTGAATATATTGTGTCTGCTCATTTCATACACTCGTTCCTGATCTGATTCAGTTGCACTATCATGTAATTACATTTTCACTTACTACTTGCTCTGAATTCTGGAAATTTGATTTGGAATTAGACCCATCTTGCTGCACATGCTTTTTACCTTAGCTGATCTAGTGGAATTCATCCTCTGCATTTTCCTATGCTCTCTGCATTTTCACAGCCTAATTCAAAAGTTGAGAATTCATTTGATTGGATCCAAATGCACACTGTGTTTAAATTTTCCAGACCATCCAATGAACCCCTTTTGCAGACCATGATTCATTACATGACATTTGCTGTTCTGCATTTCAAACACATGGATTATGGACTTCATTTTGGAACTGTTATTGCTGTCATAATAGCTACCTGTAACACATAGTGGTCACTTTACTGAACCTAATTTGTTGCTTGAATTTGCAAGTGTATGTGTCTATATGTTATTTTCTTGCTGCTGAACTTTACTGCAAGTGTCCACTTTCATAGTGGTCACTTTTATCATTTCAATATTGCAAAAAATGACATAATTCACACATAGTGATCACTCTGCATGTGTTTAACTGTCTGATCTTTCACTGTCAAAGTAGTTACTATCAACTAGCATAGTAGTTACTTTTGCATGCAGAACTACTCTAATTTGTCTTAATTTTCTCTGATTTCTGCACATTTGCTGTGAAATTATATCCACATAGTACCTCTGTATTCTGTCATGCTTTACTGCCAAAGTAATTGCTTTCATTCATCATAGTAGTTACTTTCTACTGCAACAATGCTGTAAATTGCCTACATTTTCTCTTCTTCATTTCCAAATGGTGTGAAATTCTTGCTACAGGGTTAATTATGCACTATCACTCATTTATTCCTTTTTCTATGTGCAGATTAATGGCAAATACTCCCAGAAAGAACGCACCTAGAGCCAAGAGGGCCAAGACAACTGCTGCCTCTTCATCTAGGCCTCAGCCTGCACATGATCCCAGATTTCGGTCCCTGGCTCATGAGAATTTCTTCAAAGCCAATATTCTCAGGCGACACATTGTGCAGGACAGGAATTTTGACCTGCAAAAAGGGACCTACCCCCAATTTGAGCAAGAAATCCAGAAAAGGGGATGGGATTTGTTCACTACATGTGTTGGGCATGGGTGGAAGGACATCACCCAGGAGTTCTATGCAAATGCCTTCAGGGTTAAGGGAGATGATTTCCCCTACAGGCATTCCATGGTCAGAGGCAAGGTGATAGACTTCAACCCTGCCAACATCCAGAGGATCCTCAACATCCCTCTTCCTGAAAAGAGGCCTGGACAGCTGGACTACACTACTTTCAGCTACTTGGAGGAAAAGGACTACAAGCCAATCCTTCAACCAATATGCAAGGCTGGAGAGAACTGGGAGTTTGACATGAAGCTCCAGCCCAAGAACCTAACTAAAAAGCACCTCTTTCCACTTGCCAAAGTCTGGAACATCTTCATCCTTAGCTCCTTCATGCCAGTCATGCACTCATCTACCTTGGCAGTGAAGAGGGCAGAGCTAGTTTATGCCATCATGATAGGGATGTCCATCCATGTTGGCGATGTTATCAGCAATGCCATCATGGAGATCCTAGCTAGGAAGAAGGATTCCATGGATTTTCTCTCCATCATTAATATGCTCTGCCAGGATGCTGGAGTTGACTTTGGGGAGTATCACCAGAAAATCAGAGCAGCTCCCTACATCACTACAGCTATGGTGAAGGAGCTGTTTAAAGCTAAGAAGAGCTCAGTCCCAGAGATACCTTCCCAAGCTGCAGGGAAGAAAGGCATTCCTTCTAAAATGAAGGATCAGCTGAAGGAAATAGCTATGCGACAAGATGCTATACATGCTGGTCAGAAGACTTCTCTGACCCTCACAGAGACCATGTTACTCAACATGGGGAAAAGATGGAAATGACTGCTGACCAGATCTACTATGCCCCCACCTTCTCAGCTCCTTATCTTCGAGCAGCAGTTTAGAATAATCTTCTACCTTTCACACCTACAGCAGAAGAGGAGGAGGAAGAAGAAGATAGCAGCTCTGAGGGTGAGCCAGTACCAGACCCAGTTGCAGCAGCAGAGGGGCAGGATGATGAAGACACCGACACTGATGCAGCTGATGATGATGACCTCTCCTCTAGCTCTGATGAGGATGCAATATAGCTTTAAATTTTTATTTCTGTTATTTATTTAACCTCCTCTTTCATTGTACATATCTTTTCAGCTAATTTCCCTGTAATTAGTACACTTTTCCATTTATTTTCCCTACCTTAATTTTCCTTTATTGCTTCTACTCTGAACAACAACTTAACTCTTTCATGATATATATATATTATCTGAGTTTGAGTTATTTTGTTCTGCTGGTGCTGAATTTATTGTCTCTTTGTGCAGAGAATGCCTCAGTTCCATCAAGAGGAGCATCATTTTTTTTGCCCATGAGTTGAGGCACTATCATTCATGAAAGGGGGTGAAGTTCTTTGCCTCTATTTCATATACTCTTAACCTCATTTTTCTTGCATAATTATACATTAAAATACAAAAATATATCTTTGTTCTTTTTCTTTTTCATTGAACCCAATTTTGTAATTCCAATCTTAGACTCTTATTGCAATTTTCATTCAGTTCATGAACACACTCTACTTTTGTAAATAATTTTCTCTCCATGCCATGCTGAATATCTTTTCTTGCAAGGTGATTTATCCTCACATGATGTTAAGTAATTATCACCATTTTTACCATGGTAGAGAATTGAGCCCCTAATTATCTAGATGATTGAGGCCTCCTTTACACACACACCCACTCACTAGTTTCCCACCTTTGCACCTTATTGCATTACATCCCCTTCTTTTGCCAAAATTAATTTGCCAAAACATTTTTTCTCCCATCAAGAATGTATTTCTTTTGAGTAACATCAAGAGTGTATGCAAATAATAAGTTTGGGGTGTTGATTTTAATGGTAGTTGCTTGAGGACAAGCAACCTCTCAAGTTTGGGGTGGTGGACATCATACATGTTATTAATACATGTCAAAAAAAATTAATTAAAATTTGAAGAAAAAGAGTGGTTGCCAAAGTCCAAGAAATCATAAAAGAAAGAATGAAAAAGAAAAAGAAAATAAAATGAAGCAAGGTCCAAGAGATTGAAGAGATCTTCACATAATGCAAAATGATGAAAAACAAGGTGAAAGAATGCTTGAACCTCTTAGGCTACCTCATTTGATGCATTTCATTCTAATTGATGTATTCACTCACTCAAAAGGATTCCCTTATCTTGAAAACCCACTTGAGCTTTTGACCCTCCTTGATCAAATTGAACCTTACCTATCCCTATTTGTGGCCAACCAAGTCCTTTCGATAGGTAAATCATGGTATTAAGGCAAAGGAGATTGAGAATATGGGCAAGCATATGGTAGGATAGAGCAATTTGCATGTGTTGAAGGAAAATACCAAGCTTGAAACACTGACGAGTGAAGAGTGAAACACCACCTTGTGAGCTAGATAATTTCTTTGCATTGTGTGAAGTATGATGAACCTTGTTGAATTTTTGTTTCACTTGTATGGGACTTTGCATAAAATTGATTGATATGAGTGTGCTTTCTTTGTTGAATGACTCCATGATTTTGAAATGGAAGAAATGCATATTAGAGTTGAAAGATTGGAACAGAAAAATTTTGAGAAATTTTGTTGGATAAGTCTAACCCTTTTTACTTAAGTCCTTGAATTTTGGTTTGCTTGAGGACAAGCAAAAGTTTAAGTTTGGGGTTGTGATGAATCCACATTTTACTAAATTTTTATACATCATTTATTACTTTTTATAGAAAAGAATAGACTTAGATAGTGTAAATAACATGAATATTCCAATTAGGCTAAATAATATAGGTTTCTTAGTTTTTAGTTAATTTACATTGATTTATATAGTTTATTTACATGTTTTGATCATTTGAATAATGTGGTAGGAATCCCCAAGCTTATTTTGAAGAATTATTAGATTTTGAGGTGAAAGTAACTACTTTCAAAATTGATAGTGACAACTACAGCAAGCCATTTCCAGCAAAGGGACCAAAGTGATCACTTTCAAAGCTTAAAGTGACAACTACAGCAACCCAAAATCCACTAAACCTGCACGTGGTTACTATGAATATTCATAGTAGTCACTCTAGAGCATGCAGAATTGAAGGTGCTGCGTGTAGTTACTATCAAAATTTATAGTGACAACTCCAGAGAGTCCAAAATGTCCCAGTGCTGCGCGTGATTACTACGAATATTCATAGTAATCACTCCAGAGAGGCAAAACCCAACTGATGCTGCGCGTGTTTACTATGAAAGAATGAGATTAACTACTTTGGAGGGCGCCTGCTTTAGTATAAATAGATTTTTACCAAATTAGGGTAGGGAGTTCTTACGTTTTTTGAACCTTTTCTCTTCTTTACTAAATTTAGGATATTTTCCAGAGCTTAGAGCAACCTTGGGTGACAGCCAAGGGTCCAACCTAGGGTTTGATTTCTCATTTCTCTTGCTTTTACATTAATGTTAATGAATTTTCTGCATTTCCAACTGCATTTTTTACCCCCATTTCCATGGAGGGCTAAACTTTGTGTAATCCTTAGTAAGTTCACATAGATTCTTGAGTTCCTTGAATTTAATGATAATATAATTTCTTTCTTCTTATGAATTACCTCTTCCTTGTCTCTTGAATTGAATTAATGGTGAATGAGGGAGGCATTGCTTAATTAACCCTAATTCGTTTAAGGAGATTCTAAATTAGGGATTGCTTAATCCTAGATTTAATTCTAAGATTGCGTAACTTTGGGATGAGAGATTAGCGCCTAACAAATTGCGTAATTTCGTTGGGATCATAAGGTTGATTTTCACTTGTTAAATTAACCTAATTCATGGGAGAGAGGATGAATGTTAAATCTTGAGTGGAATGAGGATAGAATCTTTGTGGATGAACTAAGGATTGCTGCTTTCTATTGTTTGAATTAATTAAACTCGTTTGTTTGTTACTCTTTATTTTGATTTGAAACCACAAAACCCCCCATTTTAATTGCTTGTTCAATTAATGCCTTCAACATGTTTAATGAAGATTAATAGCCAATATTCACGGGAGACAATCTAGGGTAACCCTAGTACTACATTAAATTGTTTAAATTTTGATGAGGACTTGCGACAAATCTTTTAAACACAAAAACACGCTTCATCAGAGTCTTTTGGCTTAGATTTTGGCCTACGTGACCAAAAATAAAAGAAAAACAGCTCTTGAAGCCGTTGAAGTCTTAGAGACTGATGAATTGGGTTTGGCCATAGGAGAAAATTCACAAAAAAATTAAAGATAAAATGACTTAAGAAGCCGATGACTTGAGACAATTAATGTCATGTGATAAAAGGACAATTCTCGATATCAACATGATTGAGAGTTCAACTTATTTAGTTAAGAGAAGAGAGGCGGCTCTGAAAGCCGCTGAGGTTCTAAAGGCTAATGAATCAGATTTGACTAGTGAAAATACAGAAAATTTGGCTTGTTTAGCCGAAAGAAGGAAACCAGCCTTCGAGGTGATAGAAACAGAGCAATTCTCGAACAAGCATAAGGAGTTGTTACTGATTTAAGAGATCTCATGCATAGAGAAAGAAAATTTGGTCTGAGAGATTGAAAATCAAGAAATTCAGCTAAATTGTATCTGTGATGGTTCGCTAATTGGTTTCGAAGATTCTTTTTGAAAAGGACAGAAGATGGAGGCACAAGATCCCTTAGAAGAGGTGAACCTCAGAGATGATAAGGAGTCCAAGTTAACTTATATCAGTATATTGATTGATGTTGAGATGAAGAACCAACTAATCAATTTACTAAAGGAGTTTAAAGATTGCTTTGCATAAGATTATGACCAGATGCCCGGCCTTCTGAGGGAATTGGTCAAACACCAACTTCTAATTCAACAAAAAAAGAGGCCAGTGAAGCAACCACCAAGGATGTTCATGCCAAAGATCCTACCAAAGATCAAGGAAGACATTGAAAGGCTTCTTAAAGCTAAGTTATATGAACTGTCAAGAATGTGGATTGGATTTCGAATATTGTCCCTATCATTAAGAAACATGGGACTCTTTGAGTCTATATTGATTTTCAAAATCTAAACATTGCTACACCAAAAGATGAATACCCCATGTCGGTAGCCGATATGTTAGTAGATTTGGCGGCTGGAAATGAAATTCTAAGTTTTTTATATGGATGTTATAATAAAATTTTTATAGCCAAAGAGGATATCGAAAACTGCTTTTTGATGCCCTGGAGCCTTAGGGACTTATGAATGGGTGGTTATGCCATTCGGATTAAAAAATGATAGGGCTACCTATCAAAGAGCAACAAATACTAATTTGAACAACATAATAAGCAAATTTATGCAAGTTTATATTAATGATATTGTTCTGAAATCTATGATAAAAAACAATCATATTAGTCATCTTTGACAATCATTTGAAAGAATGAGAATGTATGATTTGAAAATGAATCCTCTGAAATGTGCTTTTGGTGTAAATTGCAAGATAATTTCTTGGCTTTATTATCAATCAGAAAAGAATTGAAATCGACAAGAATAAGGCCAAAACAATATTCAAGACACAGGCCCCTTCGACTAAAAAATAGCTTTAGTATTTGTTGGGGAAGTAAACTTCTTACAAAGATTTATTTCCAACCTTTCAGACAAGACAAAAATCTTCTCACCCTTGTTGAAGCTAAAGAAAGAAGAAGATTTTCGGTGGGAAGTAGAGCATCAACAAGTCTTCGAGGAGATTAAACAGTATTTGACAAGACCACATGTAATGGTCCCTCTGACGAAAGGTTCTCCTTTGAAGTTGTATATTTCGACGATGGAAGAAACTATTGGAAGTACGTTAGGCCAAGAAGATAGGAATAGGCTTGAAAAGAGCAATCTATTATCTTAGTTAAATGTTAGTAGGAGCAGAATCTCGATATAGTTCTATCGATAAATTATGTTTGTATATGTATTTCTCTCATGAAAAGTTGAAGTATTATATTAGGTCTTTCACGTGTGTGTGTACTCACATCATGATTTAATAAAATATTTCTTGTTGAAACTAGTTTTTCATGGCAGAGTAGAAAAATGGGCATTGGCTTTAGCTGAATATCTAACTACTTTTAGAAAATAGATTTTGAAGAAAATTAAAGAAGATTGACAAGATCTAGAATTATATTCTCAGTGAGATTATAAGCAAACATTGCTATGTTAGTGTTTAGAGTATTCTAAAAAAATGTAAATTTTATTTAACTTTTATTTAAATTGAAAAAGTTATGTAATCATTCTAAATATTTATTTTTGAATTTATAATACTTTGATAAGTTTGGTTGTAAATATTAATTTGAAGTATATTTGTAATATTGATAGTTAGTTATTTTAACTATAGATTACATTAAGTTTTATAAAAATTTACTCTGGTAGAAAACAATGTTGTTTATGTTTCAAATTTATATATATGTATCATGGAATAAGTAAATTCTAAAATGAAAATTTTAGTTTTCATTCTATTTATAAATTTAAATTTTATAAATGCTTCCTTTGAAAATTTTGAATACCTTTAAATTTTCATAAAATTTAATAATAGAAATGTAAGTTTGATTTTTTCTCAATTTTTTAAGCCATAAAATAAAAATAATTACTTTATTTGCCTTCCTTTACTATAATTTATGTTACAAATTAAAATGTAAATTAGGGATGTTACACAAATCACTCATAACTTATTTCATAAAGAAAATATGTAATAACCTTTTTCTAACGACGAAAATGCCAAAAAAAAATTTCTAACCCAAACTAAATTGATTTTTATTTTTAGTGAATCATTCTCATACAATATGTCACAAGTATATTCTAATAAAGCAAACACATTTTCAATTACAAGCAACTTGTTAGACTTTACTCCTTGGTAGCCCTAGAGACTGGCTTAACATTCAAACAAGGCATAGGGTGTCTCATACCACTTTACACCTTGTACTCTAAGAATCTAATGCATCCCATACCATATTAGTTCACAAGGTAAATGTTAAATCCTTAACTAGTATCATACCAATTTAGTGAAATCTAACATCAAAAAATTACTCACTCATTGACTCTAATAACCCTAGTTAACATATGGAATTCCATACGTGCATATGAATCTCCTTGTGCAACCATGATCCAACTGACACAACTGTGTTTTTGGATGTAGCAATCCTACTAAAAAAATCTTTTTATAATCCTCGAGTGTACTTGTGTCCCTAGACACAACATTGAAGATTTCCAAAACAAGAATAAAAGAAAGGGGTAAGACTTTTCAAATGCTCATAGAAGCAGTTAGGACTTGAAAGGAAGGAAATAAATGAACAAGAGAAGGTATAACTTATATAAAATATTGATTGTCAAAAATCAACTTAACCAATATAATATAAATAACTTCATTCATTCACAAGTAGGCATCTCATAAATTTCTTATTCAATGCCAGACTATGATCCATAGGACTTATGCATATGTTGACTTTTGGTTTGGCTTAAAATCATTTGTTATGCTCATATGACTCTTGGATCCATTCCTATCATCAGAAGTTGTTGGGAGTTTCACTAGCTAGCTTACATTTCGCATATATGGTAGGACTCAAACCTCTATCAAGTGATCTAGCTCGACCAACATGATAAGCCTTAGGAGAAGGTTAGGATAAAGAAGTATCGCGTGGAGACTCCCAGCTAGAGTTTCGGGGCCTAGGACACTCATAGGGCTATTGATAAGTCACCCACCTCAATAAAATCCCCGATGTCAATCCCCTAGACATCGAGGTCCTCCCTATCTTTCACCAATAACAGTTATAAAATAACCTCATAACTTCCTTCACAAGAGAGAGATATCCACACTCATTGCTATCTGAAAAGTTCATTTCTCTTTGGAGCTCAATCTCCATATCACGCACATAGGCGCTAATTCAAATCAAGATTAATATTCCATCTTATTTCACATCATGCACTCAAGCGTTGGTTTAAATTCAGGATAAACATTCTATGTTCAACTATTCAGACAATTTCCACAAGAGATTGACATATACTTATACCAATGCTTTCAAACACATCCACTAAGGGTCCCTAGCTCATTAACCTTGTCTTTTTCTTTAAATTTTCAATTTTATCTACGTAGTTAGTTTACTACTTATGATTGAAAAGATGTTAGATTTTTGCAAACATTTGCTTTTCTTGATTTAATCATAAGGTTCTATTACAAATTCTAGGTCCAAGACAAGCAAGTGGCTAGACTCAATAGTGTGGTTATACTTACATGTCAATTCTCTCTAAGCATTCTCATTAACGCATACGCACCTCTTTAGGGTCTCATAATCACAATGGGGGCCTCAATCCACTTGCCTATACATTTTTACATGCTTTAAACCTGTTATAGGTGATCAATTCACATGTGTCAAACTACACTTTAAAATCATGCAATCATCACATTCATATTCAAATATCACAATGTGTGCAAGACTTATGTATATGCAAATAATAGCATATTCAAAACCACAATGCTTTAATCATCACCAATAAAGGTGAATTTTATTCTCATAGACGTCCTACATTAGGTTTGTCTAAGTTTCCTTATAGTAGTTCATTCAATCTTTTCATCAGACACTTTGATATATACAAGAACTTAGTATTATTATTTCTAAATCCACGGATATAGTTAATGTGACTAGTATTTTATAAAACATAACCTAAGTCATTATGTTCCTATTCTATACCACATTAAATTAAATTTTCTAAAGGGTCAGATACCTAAATCGAGGCTTCATTTTATTTTTTATTTTTCATTTATTATTGGAATATCTGTTAAACTTGTCCAATTTCTTACTTATTGCTTGTTTTAACTAAAATTATAGATTGGGGTGATTAAAATTAGCATGACTTAAAGTCATAGGACTTGCTAGTTTATTGGATTTTCTAAGCAATAGTCTAATTAAGGGGTCATATCCTTTTCTAAATTATCAAGAATCAAGTGTCTAGGTGTTTTTGTCTAGCATAGTCTGGTTTGATTTTACTAGGTGATAGAATATACATGTCAATTTATAGCTTAGTTCATTCAATTAGTTTTGGTGTACTTAGTGTTATGCTGTAAAGGACAATTTCCATTCTCTTTAGTATTCATCAAGTTTAGGGGTTTAAAACATACCATGAAATTTTGCTTAACTTAGCATTCAATCACACAATTTCACACATATATGTGCACCACAGTAATACAAGCAAACATATCAATCTCAATATCAAATACATGTCTATAAACTCAAGAGAGTGAGGAATTCTCAAGAGCTTTGAACCACACAAAACATTCATAATTTAATCAAGTGTATTCTTATACATTCTCTCAACTTCTAACTTGAGTTATATGAAAGTTTCTCCCCCTCACCTTAGAGAGTAACTCAATTTGGTGAGGAAAGATGCTCCACTTCTAGCCTTGTATGGGTTGTACTTGCGTTTTTCTTAACAGGATCGATAATCATCCTTTCCGAGTTGTTGCGATTAAGCCTGTAACTTAGGCGTGTAGAATTCGAATGAAGCGTGTGAGGTATCGATGCATTTCTCATTCAAGAATATAGACACAAAGCTCATTAGAGCAGGTTTTTAACTGAGTCAAATAATTTTAGTTCGCTAAAAACAATATCGGTACAACAGGGTGCTTAGTTTTGAAAAACTAGAATTTCAAGTTTTTGTACACTTACTGAATAGAAGGTAATTGAGTGGTATGGTGTCCAAATCGCGCTCAAGATAATTCTTTGGAATGATAAAATTGCAGGGAATAATATCAATTAGTCACCACTCAGTTGTGGGATTCAGATTTACCTAGAAAAATGAATAAGGCGGCTGTGTCATAGCAAAGTCCAAAACCAAAGCACTTAAAGTGATTGGACTATAAGTGGGTGAGTTGGCATCCAAATTAGATCAAACCAGTTTCGTTTGAAAGCTAACACGTCAAGGATTTTTAAACTATACTCATGAAATTTTTCTCATCTACAGATCAGTCCCAGCATTCAAGTTTGCAAGATGTACTTGTTAAGATTCAGAGAATTAGTTGCTGACTTATCCTCGTTCTTTGAAGAAGCAAATGGAATCTAATTCAAACGTGGGATAACTTGTTAGAAAGATTATATAACCTAGAATATAGGAACCTGGTTAGGAAATGTTTTCCATATGTATATTTTTCCAAAAATTGAGAGAAAGTTGTTGCATCATGCAATTTCAGAAAAACATTTTCTGCAGAATTTCGCATTGGGCAGCTTGTGAGTTTTGGACCAAAAGCAGAGGAAATGACCTCCAAATTGAATAATAGAAATGTATATGGAGATATTATGGAGATATTCTTAAAATAATTTATCATGCACGCAGGAGGTATAGAATAACGATTTTACAGAGATGTATTTCTATTGTCATGGATTGTTTTAGCAGATTTGAGATACTTAGTTCATGCATGTCATTAAAAGATCAAACGGACTCCAAATTGCGCACAAGATGACTTGATGGAAAGGTTATATCATAAGGAACATAAATATTTGAATGCATGTCAATAAAATAAAATGCAAGTGGTTCAAAAAGAATACTTTTGCTTTTGTTAGTAGAGAAAACGCAATTCTGAGACAGCTTCATTAAAAATTGCATATCTCATTGATTTGTGATCCAAATCAAGTCCAACCAATTTTGTTTGAAAGTTAAGACATTGAGGTTTCTAAAAATATGGTCATTCAAATTTTTGGAAGTACAGATTGGTCGCAGCACTCACATTAATGCAGAGTGTGTCTACTAATTTTTTAAATAGGACCTCTACTTGTTCTGACATTTTAACTTAGCAAATAAGATAAAAAATGGGCTTAAGATAGCTTGTTGGAAAGATATAATTACAAGAATTTCATAAATTTTTATGAATGTTCATAAAGTTGGATGAAAAGGGATTTAAAAATGCATGAAAATAATTACATATAGCATGAAAATAAATTAGTTTTTCTCCTTGATCTTTGTTCCAAATCTTACTCCGAAAGCGGCTATGGAAAGCTAATGAAGTGTACTATGTGAAAGAATAAGGTCAAGTTAAAAGAAGGGGGTTTAGCAAGTGAAATATGCATAATAGATTGCATGCAAGGTAAAAAATGTAGACTTTTTTTATGAAGCTGTGAACTTTGTATTTGTCTCACTATTTTGTGCATATTTTGAGTCCGATCGATAAGCCACAACGTGTGTCAGAAAAATAAGATAAAAAGGAACAAGATGGAAGGTTTACAGGTCAATTTCTCTTCATGAAATTTTTCCAGAAATTCAAGAACATGGTTGTTGGACCAACAAAATTCAGATTGGGTCATACTTATGAGATCAAGTCATTGGATGGTGAAACAGACTCTGAATCAAGCTTGAGATAGTGCGTTGAAAAGATATCTTTATATATTTTATGAAAATCAAAATTTTAGATTAAAAGAGATCAGTACAAAGGGCATAAAAATTGGTTCTTTACAATGTTTCTGCAGAAAAACGTAAAAATAAAGGTACTCATGTACTCTAGGAGGTTGAGGGGGTTAAACGATATCGGATTAAGACTTACGATATAACATTGGAAAGATATTTATGCAGGAACATAGAGGAATGTTTGTATGTCAAATTTAGAGATCACAGAAATTAAAAAGTAGCCTCCTTCAATGTTGAAATGCAAAAAACGTAGAGCAAAGAAGCGATCTCACTGTTTTCATTATAACTTGTGAATCTTATGTTCGTTTTGAGTGAAACTACTTGCGTTTGAAACCTTTTCCAATGCAAAATTCAAATATACAATTATTGGGTGCAGAAAAATAAGTTTAGATGGTCAAAAATGTTTCACACAGTGGATGCAATGAGGGAGGTTTAAAGCTTAGAGGAGGTGCAAGAACCTTGGCTTATGCGTGGAGAGGGAAGTGTTTAAGGCTTTGGTCGTGAAGGATGGCAGTTTCCAGCCTAAAGGTCACCAGAAAATAAAGAGAAATGGTGAAGAGAGAATCGAGAGAGAGTGTGAGAAAGAGCTTACATGGTGAGGGAAAAAGGAAGAAAGTGGAATAAATTTGGTCTTGCCACCTTTCTTCCTTTTCAACACATGGCTTCCACGTGGCGTCACGCATGCAATGGCTTCTTCTTTCTTTGACACATGGTTGCCACATGGTGTCATGCATGCAAGGGCTTCTTCTTTCTTTGACACATAATTGTCACATGGCACCACGAATGCAAGGCCTTCTTCCTTCTCTGAGTGGCACACATGCAAGGTCTCGCCACCTTTCGCTACCTATCTCATGCATGCATGATATTTTGAGGGCAGTTGGGTCATTTCGTAATTAATTCTATGAAATAAAATTTTGAAAAACCATGTTAAAGCAAAATCTACCTTGCTGAGGTTTGAACACAGAGACTTTCAACTCCAGACTGAGGACTAACCCTTCTACTACTACACCACCTTTGCAAATGCATATAGCATTTGCAACTTAAATATAATTATGGAACTTCTAAATCCAAAGCATTGAGATCTGTCTTTCAAAAAAATAAACACATATCGATGAATTATTTATAAAATACATTGAATTATGTAACGCCCCGATTTTCGTAGCCTAATTGTTATCTGATAGAGTCGTGAATTTCTCGCAGTTTCGACCTGCCACTGTCGGAATAGATAGTTAGATATTAGACTCTAATCGATCGTCTCAATTCGTAGAGAGCCCTGCATTTTAGAATGACTGCATGCATGATACTCGGTCCCGACATCGTCCAATAATCCCTAATCTTGTTCCGTTGTGAATTTCAAGAAAACGCTTTGAAAATTGTGCCAAAAAGTGTTTTTACCTTTACTTTTCAAAAAAGTTACTTTTGCCTTAAAAGACGTGTAAAGTTAGTAATGATTGCTTAGATTTTGCCATAATTACTTGGATCCTGTAATGATTGCACTTTTCGCCGTAATCATTACTTAGCCGTCGCAATGATTGCACTTTTTCATCGTAGTCAGTGCCGAGCCGCTGCAATCATTGCGCCGAATCTTCCAAAATCTATTTCTGGCCAATAGAATTTCATGCAAGTGTCTCGTTTTCCGATTCGAGGACGCCTTGAAATTTGAAACTTCCTTTTGTGTTTTTCGAGGAGCCGCCATTATAAATTTTACCTTTTTCAGAATTTGTACCAAGTCTCGTCGCATTTATGACGACCAATCACATTGCATGCAATCTTAGTTTTAGAAAATCCATGCAAGCTAAAAGTTTGAACCCTTGAACCGCATGCATGATCTTGTACTAACCTAGGCCAATTTCCATTTTTGGTAGCCGAAAATTCCACACTTGTTTCTTGCCAAATTTGTTCATTCAACCTTATTTTGTTAAAATCGTGTGCATGGCTTCATGAAATCCTATCCCTAGTTTTCATTGGCTAACCGAAAATTCCATGCTTGATTCTTGTCACTTTGCACACAAAATTAACACATTCTCCTTGCTTTTGGGAGCTAGAATCCGTGAGGATGGTTTCAAATATTCACAAGTCCCTAAATTACTATTCTCCTTGAAAGTTTGCACCCAATATTCCCTTGGACCCCTCACCCTTCACGTCCACTTTTGCACCATGGGAAACATGCAAATTTAGAAGCGCACTAAACCAATTTCAGCAAGCAAAGATACCCCAATTGGCCACCCAAAACCGTGAGCATTTCTTCCTCACTTTGCATCCATCACACCACCAAACACATGCAACTTTCTCTCAATCTCACCCATTCTCTCAAAGACTAAGCCGAGAGCCACCATCCTCTCAAGCACTCTTTTCCTTTCCTTTTCTCAAGGCAAAAACTGAGAGGACCAACCCTTACAAGTTCCTCCATTTTCGTGCAAATCTCTCAAGGACATTTTTGGTGGAGAATTTTGGAGTCTTTGGTGCAACCTTTTCTTGGATTCAGCTTTGCACTTGAAGATCTTGGAGTTCAAGCCTTTTCTCCATCCATTTTTCATGTCCAAAACAAGGCAAGGGGGAGTTCGCACCTTGCTTCAATTTATTTGCCATTTTCTTTGTGTTTTTCGTAATTGTACCATGAAAGCTCTATACTTTGCCTCTTGGAAATCTTTGGTGATGTGAATGAATCCTTGCATGATGGTTTTGGAATTTTCTTGCCTCAAAGTCCTAGTCTTTACCCTTGCACATAAATTTACCCTTAAAAGTTACGATTTTTATGATTGCATGCCCATTTCTCTTTGAACCTTGTCTCGGTTTTTGACTTGTACCTTGCTGAAATTTTTTTTAGAATGCTTCCAATACTTGAAATGGTGATTCGAAAGTGTGTGCGTCCATGGCAACCCTTGCATGTTGTTTTCCATTTGGAAAGTCTTGATTTTTCCTCTTGCATGTGTTAGATCTTCAAAAAGTTTCCATTTGTTGGCCTTGCACGTTGATTTCATATAGTGGATGCCTTGGTTTTGATCTCTTTGTGCTTGCATTCTTGTTTAAAATGTACCCTTTCTTTGGAATAGTAAAGTCGTGACCTTGCATGGCTATTTGAACCTTGTTCCTTGCGTTTTTCTCCTTGAATTCCATATCTAATGAAATTGGTACTTGGATGATGTTAGGAAGTGAATGCATGTTCATTCTAAAGTGTGTAAGTGTAGAAATTTAGAGGAATTTAATGGTATTTAGGGGCTGGACAGAACGCTATTTTTTAAGTAAAAGGTGGATTATCTCTTGTAATTTGGTGTGATTACCTTTGGAAATGATGTGTGAACATAAGGCAAGTGTCTTATGAAAATGTGTTACCAAAACTTGGCCTTGCTTGCCTCGGTTTTTATCCTTGGAATGACTAGATTATTCCAAAACTTTTTATAAAAAATTTCCTTATATGCCTTAGTTAAAATAAGGTTTTGATCAAAGGAGAAAGAGGCTTTTACTTGGCTGAAATTTAGGAAAGTTTACTTGATGTGTGTAAAGAGACGTTTGGAAAAATCATGGTAAGAAATTGTGTTTTGTTGGTGTGCATTTTGCTGTATGATGTGAAGTGTTATCATGGCAAGGATATGTGAAAACTTTGATTTCTACCTATGTGTGAGGTGCTGGAAAAAGTGTGCATGATATGAAAATATTACTAGCTATGCTTGGTATTTCTTACATGAAAGATAGTGACATGTGTGCTGAAATGTGTTAGTGAAATAGTGGTTGTATGGTTTAATACATGGCTGAAAATTATATGAATTGCGTGCTAAGAGTCATGAATGTGCCATGAACTCACCTAATAGTTCAATCATGCATCATTGCATCTCAATGGAATGAAATCTTGATAAATTTGATGAATGTGGAAAAAGTGCAACCTTGACATTAAAAGTGCTATGATGATAATGAACTTGTGCCCTTGGGGCTTGGAAATGGGATTGAATTGTGGCTTGATGAATGGATGAGGTGAATTATGTAATGAAACCGAGAATGTGGAATGGTTGGTGGAGTGTATGAATTGTGAGCAAAGAAAGAAGAACCAAGAGAGATGATTAAGAGTGTTGTGAGTTTGCTTGAATTGTTTAAAGGATTAGAAGGAGCTAAGATTGACCAATTCTCCTTGATTGAGTGTGAAAAATCGAGAGGTAAAATACTTAGAATTTATGTGGATTAGTCTAATTAATTAAAGGATTAGAGGGAGCTTAAGTTTGGTTGGAATTTCTTAATTGGAGAGTGAACAACCGAGAGAAGAAACCAAGTGAGTGTGGAACTTAGTGAAAATTATTGGAAACTTAGATGGAACTAGAGGTTAATTCAATTGGGGAATCATTTAGGGTGAACCTTGAATAGCGAGAATGTCAAAGTAAAAAGTGAGACTCGATTCGAATGATAAGTAATGAATCGAATGGATTGCCACATTGGAATGTATTTTGCTGCACTTGAATGACTGTGATTGTGGAATCTATCCACGAGAATGTTGGAAATACCATGGAATCTATCCATGTGATTAATGAGGCTCATGGAACCTATCCATGTTTGCTAAGCCATTAGCTTGTGTTGTGCATCGTTCTATTTTATTCGATGCTATGCTGCTGTGCTAATTTTGATAAAATGAGAAAACTATTGAATAAGACTAAAGATGCCACCTCATGCATCATTTCATTGCTCGAAACGACTCGAAGGCACTTACAATCGCACAGCTTGAAGGTGTCGTTGGTTCGGTCCCGAGATTGACCTACAGGGGGTGGTGAAAGGGGATCTGGAGACTCAAGTGGTAACAGGTAAGAGGCGCGCCTGCAGCCGAGTCATGATCCACCTGCAGACCTTAGCTAAACCCGACAAGGACCGCGCATTCTATGGTTGTCGAGGTCCATTCCTGAAGAGACCCACTGAGGGGCCAAACGCCATTGGTGTTCTTTGATGCTGAGCGCATCCGGTATATATATAAATTTTATACTGTTGTGCAGAACGATGCAGGGAATGGAGTCCTCCGATCGCCTTTCCGACTCAATTGTTGAACTCTATGGTACCAACTGGGAGAGTCGCCAGTTATAGAGGATGGGATCCCCATGCATTCATATGCACATTATTGAAACATGAGAGAATATCTCTGTGAGGCTGAAACTTGCATCCATGCATCATATGCATTACTGTTAGGTAGTGAATTGGTTGTGATTATGGAATTCCTTGTGAGTGCTAGTATTGAGTATTCGTTTGATTTCTTCCATATATATCTATATGTCCTATGATGATGGAATGCCCTGATTATTCTGAGACTGCTATGAATTGTGGTGATTGATCTGCCTGCGCTTAAAATGCCGCCTTCCTTGGGGTATGGCAATTATATGATGTTTGTGTTTGGAGAACTCACCCCTTAGATTTGTGTTGTTTGTATCCCTTTTCTATATGTTATAGATGGCCAGGCACAGCACGAGGGTGATGGCCCTTCCGTCTGAGGAAGACATGTAGGAGTTCGACGCCGCGACCCATCAGAGTATCTTCCGTGGCTTCGCACTCGTCATTAATGGGAAGTATAGTGGAGGCTCATGGATCACTGAGTATGTAGCTGATACCCCTGTTGAGATCATCTTTTCTGCACCCCCTGGAGACCCGCAGTTACCTTACCCTGCTCCACCCATTTCTCTATCACCCACCTTTGTTGATCCCCATACACCTACCCCTGTGACCGCACCTGCACCTGTTAAGAAGGATGTGCATGTGGTGGAATCCTCAGTTAGGTGTGAGGCTAGACCTTCCTCTCCACCTCCTACCTATCCACCTCCTCATTCACCTCTTGCCACCTCCCGTTCGCCTCCTCGCACTGCTGGTTGGATTGATGATAGTAATGGAGAGCCTTCTATTGCTGCCACATCTTCTTCCCCTACCTCTTCCGAGGAATCTGACTCGATAGGAGATTATGCTCCATATTTTGTGAGATTGGGTGACGAGATGATTTTGTATTAGGGGAACTGCTCTTAGGGAGTCAGATTACTTTATTTTATATGCCTCCAACTATGTGGTTTTATTTGAGTACTTGGGATTATGTTACTAACTATTTCACTACTTTATCGTATGGAATTATTCAGTGATGTCGAGATGTTGATGTTATATTATTATGTTATAATTGTTATGATTTAAGGTAATAAACCTCTATGTGAAAGAGGGAATGTCGAATGCAATAATTTGTGCACGTTAACTCTCTTTACAAAAAAAAAAAAAAAATCCTCAGATTTTGGTGTTTTCTGAAAATAAAGTATCAGAGACATATTTGACTATGTTAGTATTTTGGGTCGTTATAAATTATCTTTGAGAAAAAGAGAAAATCGCATTATACACACGAACATGGAGGGAGCAAAAATGAGTATGTTACAAAATACACAATTATTAATGAAGGTAAAAGTAATAAAACAATTATCATTACTCAAGAGCTTTTAGCATCTTTTAATTAGTTCTATTTTCTTCATGGAGTAATCAATTATTCATTCTTTAATTTTATGGTTGAACATTAGGAGTTTCATGTCTTTAGTCCAAATAGTGTCATAAGGTACATCATCCCTTATTGGAATACTAGTTAGGATAGTTTAATATGGTTTCTCTACTTGCAACACAAGTTAGACCGACTTGGTTTTATGTCAAAACTTGGGTATTATTATGTCCGCACTGGTAATTGTAACATCCTTATCTCAAGATTCCGTACAATGTATATATTATACTTTATAATTTGATGTAAAATACGAAATTTGTGTACAATGGCTCTATTATAACAAATTACTAAAATCTTCATCTCACTTGTAGTAATTTGTACAAATATTTCTATTCTGATTAGTATAAATGGTACAACAAATATTTTAAATGGTGTATTAAACATAATAAAAATTCATAATTTAATAGATTGTACATTTCATAAATCAAGTTTAATAATTTACAAACTATTTATCATGATATACGAGACTTGAAATAATAATTACATTACCAAAACAACTACATCATATATATAAAATTACAACCCAAAGCAGTCTCAACTCATAAACCAATATTGAAGACTGGTTTTATTCATCACCCCCATGCCAACTCTCTATCTCGGCTAGATCCTTTGAATCCAGATTATCATCTGAACCTAGATAACGATCACCCGAATCAACTCTAACCTCTGTGTCAGTAACGTGCTCAAAGGTCCATCAGGTTGGTCTTCCTAGATGATCGTGGTCGTGATAGGTGAAAAGATAAGTGAGAGTTGCTGGAGTTCTAACAGTACCTTTATACATATATACACATAGAATCTAGTGTATTCTACTCCTAGGAAAGTCAAAAGGAATACTACAAGAGAAATCCATCTCTATCTTAACAAAAACTCTAGATTAATCTTCTATAAGTACATCAAATTTAAAATAATTTACTCTATGATATTCATTAAATACATAATTTAATCTAAAATATACAGAACTGTCTATTAGTCTAACTCTTCCTTGAGGCTCTGTCATCCTAATTCCCTGAAATTATTAGTAAGGATGAGCATCTATTCTATCATTTTTCAAACATTATATCATAAAATCATAAGTTATAGTATAAAGGCAACATAATTCATTTTCACACTAAATTCACATTACAAACATATTCACACATACATCATTCATAACTCATTATCTATTATCCGTTTTCTCATCCCAATACGCACTCCCAGTACACTGTGATCATAGATATCGATGCTTCTATCACTTCTTGAGGTCTTACTCAACTAGGTAAATAGTCATCGGTTAGCCCATGCACATGGATACAACATATATAATAATCAAGCCCCTTAGCAAAGGCATAGTCAGGAGTCTAGTCAGGAAACGAGTGTGAAGCTATGTGACGCATTCGCTTTCAGAAAAAGTGTGTACACATACGCGATGTTGCTCACCACCCTACATTTTCCCCAGATTTTCGTCCTCTCTAGACTTTATACTCCTAGTGTATCTCTGTAACTATTCACATTAGATTTTATTCATATCCTACTCTTAGGTCATTCTCTTTCTCATTCATAAGATCGTGCTTAGTAAAACACTTTCAAACTAATTTCATTTTACTTATATATTTATAGATACAATTTCAACTGTAATCCTTCATTTCCACATCATTTCCTCATAGCATTTTACTCAGACATATTTTATAAAATCACACAAATCACTTAGTAAGTTTCATAATATTTCACATTGAATAGTTCACATTGAACATGTACCAACCACTTAGTCTAAACAACCAAACAATCCAACTCATCAAACAAACATCTTTTCATCCATTGTTTACACAAAAGATATCTCAACCATCTATTATCATACCGTATTCACATAACAGTGCTCTATGAGTATAAAATGAATATTGTAATATAACGATAAAATATAGCTTTCCTTACCTCGAAGATGAGCTCACAGAGAGATATTGAAAAGGATTGAAGTTCACGGATGGAAGTTCTTCTGAGCATCAAGAGATATCCATAAGAACAAAAACATGGAAAACAATTGGAGAAACTCAAGTTTAATCTGAAGAAACTTACTTGGAGTCCCTTAACATCAATGTCCAAGCTTGACTTTGAAGAGGAATCAGAGTTTCTAAGGCTTTTATCTAGGAAAAAGGAAGAGAGAGTTTAGAGAAAGCTTGAGAGAAGGACGTGACTTTGAAATAGAATAAATTTCTCATGCGAAAAATCTTTTAAATACCCCTCAGTCTCGCAAGTTCTCACTTGAGCGAGGGACATCTTGCCTAAGCGGGATGGTGTTCAAAGAGCATGATATTTCTTCTATGGGTCCTCGCCTAAGCGACCCACCTCGCTTGGACGAAAATTCCATCTCGCCTGGGCGAGGTGATAGTTAAGCAACATTTATCTTATCTCGCTTGAGCGAGAATAATTTCACTTGAGCGAGATAGCTCTATAACTTTGTATTTCTGCACTCTCAAGCTCGCCTAGGGGAAATTTACCTTGCCTGAGTGAGATCTCTTGCACCAAAACTCCTCTAAAATCCTCTATTTCTCTTCTAAATATATTCTAATACTACTTAACACTAATCAAAGTATAATTTACTGAAAAATGAAAAGAGGATGTTACATTAATAACTTAACTAATCATTTTTTGATCCATTCTTGTAGCTAGAGTTATTCAAACAATTTGTTGTATAATTATTTCATAATCATTTCATCATATCAATAACATTTTCAAATCATAGTCTTTCGAATAAGGCATAAATCACATGCCTGACTCAATACATAATCTCCTTATATAGGAGAAAGATTCATCATCATCAACTTGGTCATTCCAAATTTTTTAGCTTATATGTCACATATTGAAAATTTTATAACATTCATTTGAAGTCCAAAAATAATGAAACTAGTGGGTTAAATTTTCATGAAGTGTCTCTTTTTATACAAGTATAAAAGCATAAATCAATCATATACAAATTGTAATACAAGTCTCAAGTTCCAATTGCATGTCCTAAAATACCATTTTCTAACACTTGTTTAGTAAATAATTCATATTTAATTCAATTTAACTCCAAATTCATTGAAATCAATTGGTAATTACTCTTAAGACAATCCTATCTTCAAATAATGTCTATTATTTAATTTTGAACAATCCCTGCAACTTACAAAATTTACAATTTGGTCTTTAAATATTGCTATTTTGCAAAAATGCCCTCCTTATCAAAGATTCATCAATTTTAGACATGTTACACATTTTCCCCAACATTCCTTGGAAATTCACATGTACATATAGCAACATTCATAGTTATTCGGCCCTATTATTTTTTTCTCAAATTCTTATACTTTTAAAATCGAGTTTAAAAGTAAAAAGTGTGATACTTCCTCATTCTTTTGTTCAATATTTCAAATTTTAATTTATTTTTTCTCAAAATCTCCAACGTGACTTGGTTCTGTCCATATGGAAAAAATAAAATTTCAACAATTATTTTTGTAACGCCCCAAATTTTGTAATATAATTATTGTTATTTATATAAATCTGAATGCGTAATGATGGTGATTTGTGTGTAATGAGTATGAATATGTGTATATATATGTATGTTGTGGATGTGTGTATATATATGTGTATGCATGACTGGATAGGGTTGAAAATGGGTTAAGTACCTAAGTACAGGGTGTAATACTGGGCTGTCCTTGTTGCAGCGAGAAGATTCTCGTTGTAGCGAGAGGGCTCTAGGAGGAAGGACTAAAATTGTCTCCTTCTTGCTGCAGCGAGAGACGTCTCGCTGTAGCAACAGAGCAACAGTTTGGGGTACATTTTTGGGTGCAGTCTCGTTGTAGCGAAAGGGTCTCGTTGTAGCGAAAGGGTCTCGCTGTAGCGAGATTCTGCAGAAACTAAGGTACAATTTCAACTGAGATTTTCGCTGCAGCATGTAGCGAGAGTGTCGTGACCAGAAAAGGATTTAAAGGGGTTAGAGTTCGGGGAGGGTTATTTCTCCCTTTCCCTTCAAAGTCCCTTGGATCCTCTCATTCCCAAACCCTTTTCCACCGATTAAATTGCCTCTAAAGTCGTTCGAAAGCTAGATTGAAAGTTGAATTCGTGTGGGGAACGCTTTGAGGTGAGTTTTAAACGGTTAGGATTTTTGTTTTTCCTCTCTTTTTGGTGATTTCTGGGATTTTCATGAAGTTTCTCCATGTACTTAGGACAAAATCCATGAAGGGGATCACTTCTTGGTGGATTTAACGTGTGGGTCTTCAATCCAAGGTAAGGGGGGACTCTACCTATCTTAAATGTGTTGTAATTCTTGTGTGTTTTGTTAATTAATGCAATGTGGCTAAGATAGAGAGTAAGAATTGTGTGTTTGATGGAAATTGGTGTGCAATGTGATGTGTGCTGGAATAGTTAGGCCCCGTGGGGGTGATTGTGTGTGATAGAATGCCATTGATTGGTAAATTAATGTTATTGTGAATAAATGAAGGCTATGTGCCAAGTACTGTGAATTGAATATAGGTTGTGTGCCTTGTGCAAGCATGAATATTGCGTGTGTGAATGGAATATATGTGAATGGGGCATGTAACGCCGTTGTAATGTGCTGTAAATGGTTCAGCAATACACTGGGGTGTGGAAGATGAGGACGGTAGAAATACCTTAGGGAGGAGAGAATGGTGGTGATATCGACTATGGAACGGGTGCACCACGGGTTATACACTCTCTTCCTGACTAAACCTCTGACCACTATCTTTGCTGAACGACCTCTGACTGCCCACATGGTATCCGTGAGGCGGGGGTAACCGGTGACCATTCATGGTGTAAATCTGTGATCACAGTACTACAGAGAGTGTGGCTAGCGTGCATATGCATGGGTTTGTGTATTATACTTATGGATATGAAATGTTGCCGATGCCGTGAGTGCATTGGTGTTAAATTGACATGAGTTCACTACAATAAAAATAATTTTTAGTGACAATTATTTAGTAACCATAAATTATTTGCCAGTAAATTATTTTTAAATATAAATTAATATATTTATTAAATATTAGTCGGCATAAATTAAATTTATAGTAACTATTATTATAAATGGCCGTTAATAAATATTTAAATTACATTCTTACTTTTTACTTCTGATAATTATTTTTGTATTTTTTCACTCGACACTCTTACGCTCTCATTCTTAATTGTAATACATTTGTTTTCAAAATCAAGGATCAACAATAGAGTTACGATGGCGTGATACAACAGAGCTCCATTGATTTCTATTCATAGGGTATGGGTTTTAGCTTTCACTTATAGTCTGATTCAGCTTTCACTTTGTAAGGTATGAGTTTCTTCCATTCTTTGGATTTCTACTTGCTCGACACTCATTTTACTCTCATTCTGCATAATATAATGCATTCCATGGCAAGCGTGAGGTGAGTTTTAAATCTCACTATCTCTTGATTTTCAGATCTATAAGGCGAGTTTCCGATCTTGCTCTATCTCTTGATTTTCAGATCTATAAGGTGAGTTTCCGATCTTGCTCAATCTCTTGATTTTTAGTTTCCACTCCGTGTTCTTTTGTTTTTTCTGTGGGTGATGTTTCAGATCTTGCTCAATCTTTGTTAATATGCAAGATATGTTCTCTCTGTTTCGTTGGGTATTTTTTTGGTAGATAGAATTAGCGGTTTCCTTTTCTCTCTGTATTGAACTAACCAGAATTATTGCGATTACTTAATGCTTAGTGAAATTATTGGATTGGGGTGAAGAAAGCCAAAGGACACAAGCAGAAGTTGCTTCTTTGAGGGCGGCGTTTATACAGGAAGTTGTTGTTTGGCAAAAACTTGATCATCCCAATGTCACAAAGGTTGATTTCAATTTCTTTATTTCAACCTCAATTTATGTTACTTTGTTTGTGTTGTTTCAAAGTTGCATATGCTAACATTATTTGCATGGAGGGATCCATCAAAACAAGAACTTCTTGCCATCTGAGGTCATATGAACATATATTATTTCAGCTAAGAGTATCATTTTCGTATCAGTTTGTGTATTATGCCTATGTGTCCCTGCTTTCAGTTTTAGTTGGCTTTTCATAGTTGTATGTAATGTCTTTCAAGGGTGTCAAGTGATTAGGTGTTTTGATAATTATTTTAATACTCAAGGATACTAAGTTATGTTCGTTTCACATTTCACGGGACTTCCTTCTTAACTATGTTTGTCATCACCTTCCCACCTCCCTCTTTTGCATTTGTTTCACTTACATTCAACTTGAATTTTCTTGCTATTATGAAAAGGAATTCTCTCTTTCTGGCTGTGGAGGGCCATTTAATTATTGTTATTATGATTGTCATTTTAAAAATTCTCATGGACATTGTTTCAAGAGCAAGTGGTATGCAGGTTGCTTGCTGAAATGGTATTCTAGAAATACAAGTATTTATGGAAGTGAAAAGAATAGAAACTTATAATATCAAAGTTTGTTCACAAGACATGAAATTCCTAGATATGTTTTAGTTGTTGTTTTATCCAATTGATTCAAGATTGCTGTTTTAGTTGAACAACAACAAAGTGCTTTCCCTCTAGGTGGAGTCACCTGTTTATGTTAAACAAAAAACTTGTAAATAAATAAACCATCCTTACAACATTTTTTTAATTTTACTTATTATGAAAGCTTCTAGTCTTCAGCTTTCTATAATTTATGATGAATCTGTTTTTTGAAAAGATTGATATATTTATTATCATGTTCTCTTCTAAATGATCTTCAAGCTTTTTTTGATTGAAAAGATATCATGTATCTTCATTACATTTGAGTACATTCATTTGGTATGCTGGGGAGTCCTGCTCTGGTCTTTGCCATTGAGTTTATGCCATTTTCATATCAAGGTATTATCAGATATGGTGTTGAAACATTATGGAATTTGGGTAGTAAGAATCTTAAATTATGATGATGCTTGAGGTTTTTTTTTAAATTATATTTTCTATTCATTTCCTGATACACTGTTTTATATACAGAAACATAATTTATATATCTTTTTCTTTGAAATAAGTTTTAATTTGGAAAAAAAGTTTCACGTCGGAACACGATTCTTTATATATTACAGGAATAAAGAAGTGGAAGTTGTTTATCTATAATGACCATTATAGGAAGTTTTATAATTGTATATTCATTATTCTACCAAAAACGGCTTCAATAGAAATTCCATCACTTTTTTGTTGAACAAGTTGAATTATTTATTTTTCTCACAGAACACCTTTATAACTAAATTTCATTTTGAAACTAAAATATTATTTGATATAGGAGAATTTCACAAACCAATTCTCTTTTGCAACTAAACATTTTTTCATTAATATATTTTGAATTAAATTGTTCGTTTGAATGTGGTATATGACTAATTTTTATTACGAATTTCATTTTTTTTGTTTTGAACAAATTTTTTAAGTTAAAAATATCAGGATGTGACTAAATATATAGATTAGATGCTGCTTCTTTGAAAATTTGAAGTCTTTTCTGGCGGGCTTGAATTCAAGGTGAAAGTCCCTGCTAAGAAGAGTCAATTCAACGTGATTCTTTATGTATAGTGGTACAGTGATAAAAATAGTGAAAGGTGCTGATTTTGTTCCTGGTGGAAAAGAAATTCATATTTGGATGGATCAAAATTATGAGACTATTGCTTACTTTTGACTACAAACCTGAGCTATTACTTATGTCCCTTAAATGACTATTTTGACTACAAACTTTTCTATTCATTTTAAATTATATTTTTGGAGAATACTAATCAGTATCAGGATATTGATTAAAAATAAAAAAACAGATTTGATCGACCTTCTATCCTATATTATCATTTGTGTCCTTATTATGGACTAGTAGTTGGTCGCAGATTGTAATTTCAGTTGAACTCTACTTATATTAATATAATTTAGAAGTTTATGTTAAGAATTATAATGCTGCTATTTGAATGCACACGCCATGTGGAGACCATTTTAGTTTGTGTTCTTTGATTGGTTTTTTAGATTCTGTTCGGATACTTGTTGTTGAGGGTTATACGAATCTTGGAAAATTGTTGGAGTCTCAAGATTGTGTGGCACATATTCTTCCAGTCAAAGTAAATTTCAGGTTAAACACTTTATTTTAAATAATTTAAGTACTTTGATTGTCTTTTTCATTTTGATATTGAAATATTTAAATTAATTTTTTTTATGATAGTTATCAAATAGTCATGGACAATCCTAGAAGTAGAAGATGGATGGATTATGATAGAGTTAGTAAAGAATATTTGGATGGAGTTGAAAATTTTTTAGATCATGCCTTTCATAAAAAATCTGGAGAAACAATTCAGTGTCCTTGTAAAAAATGAGCCTGAGTATGTTATGAATTGCAATGCTTGTTATACTTAGGAAATTATGCAAGAAAAGTTGAATAATGGTGAGTCCTCGTCAAATGAACAAATTGGTGGAAGTGTTGCTTGGGAAGGAGATGTGTATTCCAAGTGTTGGGAAATGAAAGAGGTGGCTATGTTTGTGGTTTGGGACTTGGTCCAACTCCTTCTTTGCTATGGGGTAGTAAATCTTTCTTAAAAAATATTGTTATGGATAATACATCTAATGAAGCTATCCAAAGGTTAGAGCAAGAGATAAAAGAACTAAAGGAAAAACATTATGCTGAAATGAGTTTGATGAAACAAAATCAAGACAAGTTACTCTCAGAGTTGTCTTTCATGAGACAAGTTATGGGTAATTTTTTTACTATCGAGTTACCTGGAACTCAAAATTGTAGTGGAAGCTCATTTAGACATGTAAGGTTCTCAAATTAAGCTTTTAAATTTTATTTTTGCTTAAAATGTGTTACTATAAGACAAGTTTATTTCTCATAACATAATATTTTCTAGATTCCTGATACTTATAGTGGCCCTGAACAAGTAGGACAAGCACTTCACTCACATGGTGCTAATGAAAAGGGTGCACTTTCTCATGGTATTATATCTTTTAATGTTTTTCATATCTTTACCCACTTTAATTATAAAATCTTTTGTGGTATTTGTGTAATGTGTAGCAACTCTTGAAAAGTTAAGTGGTGAAAGAGGTGGAGATTCAGAAGTTTCGTGTCATGGTTCAGTTTGATAAGTATATTAATTACATGTCATATTATATATTACATATTACTATTTTATGATGCTAAAATTGATGAAATAAAATCAAGACAATTCAGTTTAACTGTTGATTTTTTTATATATATTTTCTTGTTAAGGAATTGAGATTAACTTTGACAGCTGAAAATTGATGAAAGTTAGCTTTTGTTTTCAAAGAATTCAATGTAGGGTCTAATTTTGTATACTTCCACCTTTTTTTTTTTTGTTAACAGAACAAGAAGGATAGAAAAAAGGAGAGAGAAGTTGGGATTTTGAAGAAAGATCCTGAAGAAAGCTGTCCAATACCAGCTAGGTATATGGTTGAAATACTCCACATTAGATTTGGGTAATTCTCCCCCTTGTGCTAACTTTTGAGATTGAGTTATGCTGGTCTGTTTTTTATAGATAGAACATGATTTTTGTTTCTGCCATGCTTGGCTTTTGCTCCCATCCCCTTTAATAAACTATTCAATAACAACGAGCAGTGAAGAATGTTGTCTCCAGTCACATTTAATCATTTCCCTGTAATTGTTTTGACACTTGGTCAAATGTGTGTTAATCATTATTAAATTCCAGCATAAAGGGAATATGTCCATTAACATAATCAGAAGTGCTATTAATCAACTTAGTTAATTGGGGTGAGGTGTAATATCTAAAGCCAGACGGGGTTGGGGTTCAGTTTCATAGTATGAAGTGAGTGTAATGTGCTCTAATTTTAATATAGAGGACTAAAATGTTAGTCTGAACTCATACCTTAGACTAAAATGTAGACCTATCATAATCTTATAGACTCTGTTTGCAAGTGCCAAGTGTTTTAAAGTACTTTTGAACATTTTTTTTAAATGCTTTTCTTATTGTCTTTGTAAAGCTGGAAAGACTTCTGAAGGCAGACTCAAGGTCTTGTATTATTTTTGTGATAGACTTTGTAACTAAAGTAATACTACAATAAATTTAGGTTAAAGCTTTACTACTTTTTCAAACTCTACCCAGGCACTTTCAGATGTCTATACCATGGGAAGAGAGATTGGAAAGCTTGATGGCATAAAAGTTGGGCTTGTTGGAGACCTTGCCAATGGCAGGACAATTCAGACTTCTCTTATGCAAAGACATAGTTTGTAATTGTTTTGACAACTCTGAATAACAATATGAAAGAAAATGACAATTGTTAGATACAATCCTTTTACTTTGATATTACATTGAGAATTATTCGAAGTAGATTATAGCATTGCTTTCACGTTACGTGTTTAGATCTTGGAGCATTTTAATGTTTAGATGATTTGAGTTGTGTTAATTTAGAGTAAGCTATCTATATATCTTATGGTGCTTAGTTATATTATTTTTTAGGATTTAAAATTTATGAGGGTAAGTGCTATATGACTAACATTTCCAACTTTAAACAAATTAAGCATTTTAATTTTTAGCAATCAAATTATTAATATTTAAAATATTATAAATTATAAAAAAATAATTTTAAATTTTTAGCGGCAATAATAAAAGCTAGTAAATGAATAAAAAAATTAATTTTAAAATTAATTTTAGTGGCCATTTAAATTGTCATTAACATTTGCCATTATAAATTAAGGTTTTTAGCGGCAATAAATTAAATTTTTACCAGCATTCTTTAAAATGGTCAGTAAAATTTTTACCGACATTAAATACAATGGCAAATAATTTTTTGTCGGTAAAATTTTTAATGACTATTTTTATTGCCACTAAAAATTATAAAAATTGCCATTAAAAATTATTTGTGTTGTAGTGGTTGTATGATAATACTGCCTGTGATTGTGTTTGTTTAATGTATTAGAAATGTGCTGGAGGTAAGACTCTACGTTGACTATGTGTTTTTGGTAGTGTAGAGTACTCACCCTTACATTCATTTTTCAAGTAATCAAAATGATCAGCACCAGACTCAGTGAAAGGGTGGATGGAACTGCTACAGGACTTAGGAAATTATTTTGAAAACTGTTGTATTTGAATAAGTCTTATAGCAGCTGTTTGATGAAATTGTAATCCTTTTTTTTTATTTGAAATGTTTGATGAAACTTTGATTAAAAATAGAAGTTTTATTATTTCAAAAATTTGCAGAATTCTTTATTTATTGAAATTAAATTTAAGGTGTTTCAAATTTTCATGATTAACTTGATTTTAAGTTTATTTTTATTCAATGACTTGTTTAGTAAATTCTAAAAATTCACTTATTTATGCTCTTTTATTTTCAAAACTTTTTTTAAAGTCTATAAATGAATAAAAAAACTAATCTCTAATTAAATAAGAAATTTCATAATATAATAGAAAATTTTTAAATAAAAATAACATTTAAAATATCCTTATGATATTTTAATGGTAACATCTCTATTGTCGTTATTGAAAATTATTTTCTTAGTTTTTTTTTAATGTATCATTGTATATCAATGACCTTGAAATTTTTATCAAAATAAAAGAGTAACGAATTTCCTTGACTCAAAACTTCAATTAGTAAACATATTTTTCTATATTATGAATAAATATTCTCCTTCCTTACCTATTTCACTCTTTTTGAAGCTTATCCACACCTTCTCTAAGTGATTAGGTCTACGTACAGAAAAGGTTAAATATGGACTTTTCTACAAATATTTAAAATATATTTAACAATTTATTTATATATATTAATTTTAAATAATAAAATATTAAAAATTTAAATGATGTACATTGACATGAAAGTGATGAGTTGAGTCAAATAGAGTTAGACAATAAAATATAAATCCTAACTTTAAAAAAATTTAAGAATTGAATCCTAACAAAAAGAAATTTTGAAGACTTATCATTGATAGTGTTACTTTTATAGGGACTAAAAATATAATTAAACTTAAAAATGTATATTTTATAAAAGAGAGAATAAATTAAAAGTATATTTTTCACAAATTCTAATTAAGTCTTTAAACACTACTTAATAACTTTAAAGTTAAAACAAATTATTAAAAAATATACATTGATTGTTGGAATAAAAGTATACATTTTTTTGGTCCAAATATAGTTTTCTTTGGACTAAAAGGGATTTCTTTTCTTTTATTTTTTAATTAAAAATAAAAACAGTGCAAAAGTTGACGCGTAACCACCAAATTCAAGAAATCTTAATAGTTGCTGTATTACTGAGATCAAAGACAAGATGGAAAACATACTGTTCATTGCTGCTATTGTACGAATAAAAATTAGTAAGACAAGAAGTGAAGTGATGACGTTCAACTGCATAAGAACTTGGCTAACAAAATCAAGCGCTGAAATTGAGAAGAGCTGCAAATGGTGGATATCTCATGTGTATGCCAGCCTATGCAACGTTAATTCGTTGTATACATAAGAATAGTAATTAATCCACTTTCACTAAGAAACAAAAATGGGGGAAGGGGGAACGGTACATGAAAATATTCACACGTGATAAGAATCAACGTTCGCCACCTTAGTATAAAGATTATGTATATTATAATAGCCTTCTTGTGATTGGTAGACAATTATATACTAAGAAACTAAACGTACAGAATCGGACATTCATTAATTATCATTAAAATAACTATGAGAGAATATATATATATATATACAGTAGTATGATCAGAATCAACGTAACTATGCATATATTAATAATTAGGCTATTAGTATTCTTGTGATTGGTAGACAGTTACTAAGACACGCAAACGAGCTTTGGTGATCCCGTTAACAAAAAAGCGCTTGTAATATCCGCCAAAGTTTAATCAATAATATTATGAGCGACGTAGCCTAGAACAAATTAAGAATTATGTATAACAACACTACTACAGCTAGTCGTGAGAATCAAAACATTGTCCTCCAAATTTATATAAAGTCTCACACATAGCTTGATCCAATTATATGTACTCTATACATAGCCTCATCAATTAGTCTTATAAACACTAATTGATTCATTGTAAGGGGGGGAAATGGCTGTGGTGGGTGTTCCACTTCCCTCAAACCTTTTGCCAACTGATTCAAGCCCTGAATGGATGAGCAAAGCAGATAATGCATGGCAGCTAATGGCTGCAACACTAGTGGGCATGCAAAGTGTGCCGGGGCTTATAATTTTGTATGGTGGAGCAGTTAAGAAGAAATGGGCAGTGAATTCAGCATTCATGTCACTCTATGCTTTTGCATGTGTGTTTTTCTGTTGGGTTGTGTGGGGATATAGAATGTCTTTTGGTGATCAACTTTTTCCCTTTTGGGGAAAGCCTGCTGGGGCACTAGATGAGGTTTATCTTTTCAAGCCAGCATTTCTGGGGCTCTTCCCAAATGCTACAATGGTGTATTTCCAATGTGTCTTTGCTGCCATTACTTTAATTCTCATTGCTGGGGCTTTGTTGGGGCGCATGAACTTTTATGCTTGGATGATGTTTGTGCCTTTGTGGCTCACATTCTCTTACACCTTCACAGCTTTTAGCATATGGAGCACTAATGGTTTTCTATCCAAAATGGGGATAATCGATTACTCAGGTGG
This sequence comes from Abrus precatorius, assembly GCF_003935025.1. Taxonomy (NCBI): domain Eukaryota; kingdom Viridiplantae; phylum Streptophyta; class Magnoliopsida; order Fabales; family Fabaceae; genus Abrus; species Abrus precatorius. Next base: position 6,181,564 of record NW_020874406.1, on the reverse strand, counting down.
ATATGTCATCCATTTGTCTTCTGGGGTTGCTGGATTCACAGCTGCATTTTGGGTATGCAAGATCTTTTTACGCTCCTTCAAATATTTTTAGATTTAATTACAGCACTGATCTATCACATTTTTTATTCAAATTTAATCTTTTAACTTTTTTTATTATAATCAATTCTTTAAATTTTTTAATTGTTATAATTATTTTTTTTAATATGTTATTTTGCATAAAACTTTCCAAAACAAAATTTTCTCAAAATTTCTATAAAGGAACCATTAAACGATTGAAAGTCTTCTTTTGCTCTAAACTCGATAATTAGAATTAATTCACAACATTTAACTTCATACCTTCCAAAATCTTTTAAATTTTACAAAATTTTACTTTCAAACCTTTTAAATCATTTTCTTATCAAAACTCTAAATTTTTAATCATTTTAAGTAAAAAAAATGGTTTTGAGAGTTTTTATTATAGAAATACTACGCTAGAATAAAGATCTAAGAGCGGTTCCATTTTAAATTAGAGAACGTTTAGAACTGCTCTTAAATCTTGCTATCTGATATGTTATATTTAAAAGAGCGGTTAAACAACCACTCTCAAAAGTTCAGATTAGAGAGCGGTTTCGTATGAAACCGTTCTCCAAAATATAAATGTAGACCGCGAATCTGAAATTTGAAATTGATTTTTTTTTTTTTAGTTTTCTGATGTAAAGTAGAATTAATTTATTATTACGTTTAAATCAAAATTTGGAATTGATTTATTTGAGTTTTTTTCATTTTTATCACAAATCAAAATTGAATCTTGAGTTTATACGTTTGGTGTTAGCCAAACAGTCTACATCTGCATGAACCAAACAGAAAAAAAAAAATTAGTAGGATAATTTTTAACATTAATAGAGAGAAAAAAGAAAGAAAGATAGAATCAATGATTCACCGTTAACAAAGAAAAAAAAAAAAAAAGAGAGAATGAAAAAGTACCTACAGATGTAAAAAAAAAACTAATTTGTTAGCGTAGAAAATATGAAGAGAGCAGACTAACAAAGAATGAAAAGGTAACTATAGATATTGAAAAAACTAATTGTTAGCATAGAGAAGATGAAGAGAGCAGGCTAACAGAGAATGAAGAGATACTTACATATGTGGAAAAAAAATTGTGTTAGTGAGAGAAGATAAAAAGAACAGGCTAACAGAAAAGATGAAGAGAACATAAGAGAGCAGAGAAGATGAACAAAACTTACAGTAAAAGAGATCAACTTTGTTAGCTAAAAAGAAGAAATATGTTGAGCGTGTTTCATTTATAAACAATTTTAATGACTTTAGAGAGCGTTCTTTATTAACCGCTTCCAATATGTGACTTTAGAGAGCGGTTAATAGAGAACCGCTTTTAGAAGTATAGTTCTGAGAGCGGAACCGCTCTCAAATATATAGATCTGAGAGCGGTTCTCTGTTAACCTCTCTCAAAAGTATAGATCTAAGAGGTTCTCTGTTAATCGCTCTCAGAAGTATAGATCTAAGAGCGGTTAATAGAGAACCGCTCTCTAAATATATAATTATAAAACAGTTTTTACTAACTGTTGTCTAAGTTAGCACTCCAAAAACTCATTTTTGGCATAGTGTTGATCAAAGTGTAATTTAAAAGGTGACAAAAGTATTTAATTGTAATAGTAAGAACTTATGACACTAAATTAGTGTAAAAAAAAGTTGTGAAGGATAAAATTACACATTGATCAAAATGAAGGGACAAGAATATGATTCAAAATTGTGTGAATAATCACTTTATAGAAATTAAAATTTTCTTAGATAAATGAAAATTGAAGACCAAAGTCTACTGATCTTATTATATATCATATAACAATCTCTTGCAACCCAATAGTAAGGATATTTCAAAATAAACTTAATTAAATGGAAAAAAAGAGTTTGTGTTGATATTTAATTATAAAATGTCATAATAAAATAATTACTAAATGTTATAATAATTTGTGTTAGAAGTCATGTGTAAAGTAATTTCTAATTATGTTTGACATGTTAGGTTGGGCCACGCCTAAACAAGGACAGGGAAAGGTTCCCTCCAAACAACATCCTTCTTATGTTAGCAGGGGCAGGGCTGTTGTGGATGGGGTGGACAGGCTTCAACGGGGGAGACCCTTACTCAGTTGGCATTGATGCTTCCTTAGCTGTGTTGAATACTCATGCTTGCACTGCCACCAGTTTACTCACTTGGGTCATCCTTGATGTCATTTTCTTCCGAAAGCCTTCTGTAATTGGTGCTGTTCAAGGCATGATCACTGGTTTGGTTTGCATAACCCCTGCAGCAGGTTTGTGTGTTTATCAATCTTCGTTTAAATCCTATGAAATTTTCTGTTCAAGGTGATGGTAACCTTCAGTTAATATTTGTCTCCAAATCTCACATTCTCATTTATTCAAATATAAATGAAGTAGAATAGCTTGTTAGCAATAAAATATTGCAACTATAGTATTGGGCCTACGTGTTGTGCCAAAGAAACCCATGTAACTCATTCAACACCAAATCTTTCACTGTTTACGAAATTGTTTTTTTTTTTTAAAATAAACTCCAATGGGTTAGATAAAAATGTAAACCTAGATATTGTCTTGAAAATTATAGATAAATAGACATAGTCACAAAGAGATAAATAAATATAAAAAAAATTATTTGACGTTTAAAGTTTGTTTGATAGAGAGATAATAGGATAGGATGATCATAATTCATCCTACTCTATTTTATTTTTTATATTGTTAATTATTAAAATATGATAATTTTATTTTATTGAGTTATTTTATCTTATTATCATAGTCTAAAATTTTATCACGAAGGAATGATAGAATAAGAATTATTAAGATATTTATTTATTTTTTATTACATGCTTACTCATATTTTATACTTTCTTTAATATTTTATAAATAATTATATGAGCATTTTTAACAAAATAATATTTTTAAAACTTATACATATTTTTAAAACAACTATGTTTTTTAACAAAAGTATATTTTTTTAAAAAAGCATTTGTAAAAAATTATTTTAATCATTTTATAAAATGTATTTATAATTTTTTATAATTTTTGTTCTAATTCTAATTTCTTTCTTCAAAATAAATTTTAATTGTAAAAAATGAATAAAATTATTATAATTTAATATCAAATTTTAATATCATATATCTATCTATCTATCTATCTATATATATATATATATATGAAAGTATCTTTAATTTTTAATATATGTATTTATTAAAGTAAAAAAATTAATTAAAAATTATTTTTTAAAAATTTATTAATTTTGATAAAAGATTAATTTTTTAGTTAAATATAATTTATATTTGTTCTTTTTTTAATCTCAAACATTCAAATAAAAACCTATCGTCATCTGTTTTAATTTTCCATTGTACATTAGACATAATAGAATATCTTATCTTTATTCATCTACCTGTTTTATCATTTTTTTTATCCTATCATATCAATTAAATTATCTCTAACTATATAACATTCATTTAAATGAGATGTATAATTAAATATTTTTTCTTAAAGCTATCACTACTTAAAATTTTTACAACAATTTTTTGCAAATCGTTTTTTTATTTATTATCATCACTTTACTCATTTTATCACACTTTTCTATCTTTTTTTTTCTCCTTATATATCTCCTTTTTTTTTAACTGTTATTGTAACATATATTGTAAGAAATTTAAATATGAAAAACATTATCCTTCTAACAATATATGTAGCTAAGAAATCACCATATTTAGACTTTGAGTGCATTAATCACACACGAAGCTCAAATGTCTGAGCACTGAGCAGAAATTGATAAGCATGGTTGATGGTGTTTACTTCCTATATTGTTCAGGGGTTGTGCAAGCATGGGCAGCACTTATAATGGGGATCTTCTCAGGCTCAATTCCTTGGGTCACCATGATGGTGATCCACAAGAGATCGAAGTTGCTGCAGAAGGTTGATGATACAATGGCAGTGTTGCACACTCATGCCATTGCAGGAACCTTAGGAGGACTCCTCACTGGACTCTTTGCAGAGCCAAAACTGAACAAATTGTTCTACGGAAATTACAATCAATACGTTGGTCTATTTTATGGCCTCAATATGAACATGACTGGAACCGGGTTCAGGCAAATGGGAATCCAAATCCTTGGGATTTTCTTTGTTGTCCTTGTTAATCTTGTAAGCACAAGTTTGATTTGCCTCTTCATTCGACTTTTTGTTCCGTTAAGAATGTCTGAAGAGGACATGGAAATAGGTGATGAGGCTGCTCATGGTGAAGAAGCATATGCAATCTGGGGTCAGGGTGATAAGCTTGAAAATTCAAGCTCAAAGTATGGAAGTTCATTATATGATGATGTTGAGTCAGGGGCCAACAAGAACAAACGTGGTGGCATGGTTGAGATGATGTAATACTCTCATATAATGTCATTTCTCTAGGTATAGCTAGGTCTTGTTTCGAAAAAACCAATAAAAGCTCACGCATCATTGCTTATTGGGTCCTACATCTTTGGTATTTCACTTTTCCCTATGTTCATTCTTCACAACAAATGAATAAGATCAGTAATGGAAAGGTTCTTCAGAAGTTTTGTTTTGTGGAAACATGTTACGAGAAGAATTGACATCGTAGTCCTCGGTTATATATGGCTAAATCATATGGGATTTTTCACTATGCTTCCTTAATTTGGAACGTCTTTCTATGCCATCTAATTTTCTCAGCTCAAATTTGTAACCAGTGGACTCAGCAAGATATATGATCCTCAACAGCTGTATGTTATAAAAAAATGTTATTTAATTTTTGGGTAGATAGTGTGACTGGTAAGAGTTAGTAAATACATTTCAGCTTGAATAATTAAATTTTAGACTTCAACAAGCTTGTATGTTATCACTAAGTCAGTTTAGAGTACTCAACTTCTACTTGCATAGCAAAGTGAGTAGAATCTTTCTCTACACTCGTAGATCAGTAAATATATAATTGTTAAAGGACATTGCTACAATTCAGGCCAATGACAGAAAAAAATAAACAACTGAGTGGAATTGATTGGTGTTAGATTATTTTAATAATCTATATAGTGACTTATGTAATTTATAGGATAACTCTACTTAAAGATTTAATATAATGATTTTAAACATAAAATATAAAATCAATGGAAGTATAATTATAAACACAATTATAAGAAAATTCTCCATTCAAATAAATAAGACAACAGTTACAAAAATAGGAGTTATGTAATCACATCCTCTCAACCATCAGCGAGGGATTGCAAGAAGAAAGAAGAGTTGAAAAAATAATACTAAGAGCTCAAGAACATTAAAGGGAGATCACATCAAAGAACAATAAATTCAAGTTATTACTCTCTTTTGGATTGATTGATTTTTGTTATCTCACTATTGTATGATAGTTTAGAGTATAATTATAATAAACCAAAAGGTCTTAAACGCTTAGAATAATTGTTTGTCAGATTTGTATGATGATCATAATGGCACATTTACGAAATATGGATTGGGTGCACCCCTATGTGTCAAAGAAGCATAGTTGTGAATAACTATTAGCATGCTCGTGCATAAGTAAAGGCAAAATCGTGCATGATGAGAGACACAATTGTGCTTCATAACATGACCGTGCATAAGGAATAGTACAATCTGCTTCACAATGAAATACGAAACATACTTCATTAAATTTATAGATCGATTTAGAATTATATTGAAGTAAGTTTTAGTCACCAAAGTGATTGAATCTACAAGTTAGTTAATTTTAAATTATATATGATCATAATAGGAAAATCACAATTTAATGCTTAATTATATGAGTAGCTTGTTAGTCATTAAAGTGGCTTGGCTTTAAAGGATTATTTAAGTATATAATTGTGTGTTATAAATTGTTCATAAGTGCGTGATGCTGTAAAGTAATGTGAAATTTGGAATGAACAATTTAGCTCATTAATTATAATGTTAGGAGATCACCTAAAGGTGGATCATTGCCTATAATTAATGACATTAAAGAGGCATGTAGGCACTTTATAGAATGTTTGTATATCATTGTATTTAAGTATTGTCCAAAGGTGAACTTAGATGCATAATTGATGTTGGTTGACTATTTGAACCCATTAAATTTATTCAAAGCATAAATGTTAAACATGTGTTAAATATTGCAGTTTCTATGAATGTGTTTGGCATAATCAATGATATAGTGAAGTTCAATGGACTGAATTATGATGATTGGGCTGAGCAAGTTCGATTTGAGCTAGGTGTTATAAACTTAAACCTAGCAATCATCGTGGAAGAACAGTTTGTAGTCATTACATATACTAGCATGGAAGACGAAAAAAACTCTTTATGAGACTTTTGTCTCGTGGACTTAGAATAATTCCCTTTGAGAATTTTTATTTCGACACGTTTTAAGGAAAACATGAGCTTTACCCTGTCTCTTGGACATAGAATAATTTCTCTTGTTGATTCCTATTTTGACAAATGTTAAGGAAAATCTGTGAGCTTCACCCTGTCTCTTGGAGTTAGAATAATTTTCCTTGTCGATTCCTGTTTCAACAAAGTTTTAAGAAAAATCTATGAGTTTCATCTTGTCTCATGGACTTAGAATAATTTTCTTTGTCAACTCTTTTTTTGACAAATTTTAGGAAAGATTCGTGAGCTCCATCTTGTTTCATGGACTTAGAATAATTTCTCTTTTCAATTTCTTTTTAGACAAGTTTTGGCTATTTTCAATATTGAAAATTCCCAAAAGTCCTTGAAAAGCAACCTTCTTTTCAACAAAAATTAAAGCAGTTCTCATGACCCGTCAAAACTTTTCAAAATGTAGCTTTCTATTCGACAGAGAATGAGGCTCTTCTTACAATCCTCCAAAGCTCCTCGAAATGTAGTCTTCCTTCAACAAAGAATGAGGCTTTTCTATCACTCTTCATAGAAATATGTCGAAGAGTATTTTTTTTAACAAGTTTTTTAAACTTAGATTTTTTATAAGTCCCGACCTTGTCAAGATGTAGGAACCTAGAATTCTCTTTGTTTTTAGTTGAAAGACATGTTCATGCTACTGATCTTTGAAGTGTATTTCTCTTCGAAAAGGTATAGTTTATTTTCTACTACGAGAATCTAATAAAGACTTTGATAACTTAAAAAATTTTCCTTTTCTTAAACATCAATTAAACTAATTGAGTGAACAAGGCTTTAACGTATGTTTGAGAAATTTAACATGAACAAGTAAAGAAAACTCAAATATAGTTACATGACTAAATAACATACTTAATAATCTGAGTTGTATAAATGAAACTTGAATATTTTTCCTAAAGTAGGAAACTTATTACTTAATATTGAATTCCTTATAAGTAGTCAAAAAATTGAATCAAAGGAATTAGTAATAATATTGTAGTTACAAGTAGAAAAGAATACATTTTTTATTTCCTTCTCATGTGAATGTCGATAAATTATTGTGCATAAATGTGAAAAAAAAAATAGAACCAAATTTGTATCAAATTGTCAAGAGCTGGAATATATATATATAATTATCTCTATTTTTACTTAGCACCTGTTTGGTAGATAAGTGAATAAAATATAGTAACTAATTGTATTATATTTCTAGTGTTTATTAAACTACGTTATATAATAACTTCTCTTGTAAAATTATTTTATCTTAATAATTTAAATTTATAATTTGAGAGGGATGGTGGACTATAAATTTTTGAGACAGTTTTTCTTTTTATTCTTATTGATGACTCATATATTTTTTTTATGTTTTAAATAAAAAATTATTATTTAAAAATATTTTTAATAAAAATAGTTTACAATTCCATAAAATATAATTTTAAATATTTATAATTTATTTTTAATTTAATTATAATTTATTAAAAAATTAATTGTGAAATAATTTTTAAGAAAATTATTACAATTTTAAAATATTTGTACAGAAAAATAATTTTTTAATTTTTAATGATTATATTGCTATTAAAAAATCAGAAAATTCTATTAAACATTAATTTTAAGAATCATAATAGTTTTAATAAAAAAGATAATTTTTATTTAATATGATTTTATCTATTTATATTTTTCTTTATCGAAATGTCATATGATTTCCTTCCGTCTGTTTCCAGGCAGTTCACACTTAATAAAGAAGACCTTTTTTTTGTCCCATTGCGGGGCTTTCTCCTTTTGGTTAGTTTCGCTTAAAACTGACACTTGTCTTCTCCATCCTTCTTCCCTTTAAACTACACTCTCTCTCACGCGCGCGCACGCTCTTCCTCTAAATTCCTTTCTCGCTAGCATAGCACTGTCCCTTACCCCGATCCTCGTGAAGGTGAGTCCCTCCTCTTCTCTTTCTTCTTTGCCTCTCGTTTTGGTTGAGTTGTTCTTGTGGATATAGACACGCAATATAATTCAAAACTAATTTAACGGGTTCTTATAATCTTCAAAAATTGTGAAATTGTCTTTATACTAATCAATTCTCCTTACAATGTAATTCCATTCCTACTACCAAACGGATGGAAAATGATCAAGTTGCAAACACTAAGATGCATTTGTCATCAAAATTCCAGATTGAATTCAGTGTGACACTGTAGGGGCCAAATAAATAAATAAACGCTTTTTGTTTTCTCTGTGTTCAAGTTATTGTTGTGGCTAAAATGAACTGCTTAATTTTCAAATGATTGTAAGATGTACATGTATAAAAAAAATAAAATTTTATATACACTGAGATCCTATAGTTAGTGGCTATGCCATTGATATATTACATATTTCATACTTTTTATGCACGATCACCAGCTGCAGTATTGTCTAAGAGACTAAAACTAATAAAATTGGAACTAGAAATACAATCAGATTGGCATCATATTCACTATGTCCAGAAGCACTACCAAAATGATTTTGTAAGTTGTGATCACGTGGCTTCCTTGTCTTAGTGTTTAGGTTGGTTTTTAAATTTTTTCACTCCATTGTATTTCTTTAACTTTTTGGTGTTCCAATTGTAATGTGACTCTTATAAACATTCCTATTTCTGTCATTTACAGCAGAAAAATGCCAGATGTTCAGTTGGGAAGACACACGATCAGATCACATGGAACTAAAGTGGCAAGGACACATATGCATGACTGGTTTATTCTTTTGCTTCTTGTTATCATTGATGTCATCTTGAATGTGATAGAGCCATTTCACCGTTTTGTTGGAGAGGGGATGCTGACTGACCTGAGATACCCATTGAAAGATAATACTATACCCTTTTGGGCTGTTCCAGTATGTTTTGCTTCTACCAACTATTCTTCCTTTTTGAGATTATTTTAATGGACCTTGATTGACGTTCAAGATAAGAACTCTCGAGTTTTAAATTTTCGGACAGATAGTAGCAATATTGTTGCCAATAGCTATCATTCTTGTTTACTATTTCATCCGAAAGGATGTTTATGACTTTCACAATGCTATCTTGGGTACTTTTCTGACCTTTAGACATCTTTTTCTATCCTTCTTATTTTCATATCACTTTGTTTTATCCTAACAAGTGTATAGCCAAATGCATATTCAGGCCTTCTATTTTCTGTACTCATTACTGCGGTGATAACGGATGCTATCAAAGATGGTGTTGGACGGCCACGCCCAGATTTCTTTTGGCGTTGTTTCCCTGATGGAAAAGGGGTGGGTTTTCAATTTTATGAGCACACACGCGCACACGTATACATACATATGCACACACACAAAGATATATATATATATATATTGCTTTTACTTAGTGAGATCTGCTCTGCAGCCTCTGCTTCAGAAACATAGCATTGATTCGTGATATGTACAGGTGTTTGATCCAGTAACAAGGGATGTTAGATGTACCGGAGATAAGAGTGTTATTAAGGAAGGGCACAAAAGTTTTCCTAGTGGACATACCTCTTGTAAGTACCCTGAAGTCTGGACAATCTCAAGGTCTATGTGGGACTTAGTAGTTTTTATTTTAACGCATGATTTATATTGCCTACATTTATTTGATTTGAAATAATGGTCTTATTGCCCTTGATGATAATCTTAAGCTTAAACTCACAAAGCATACCGGGTTCTAGAGGAAACAGTTAAGGAAGAACTGAATATTCATTGATCAAATCATTTACCCCATCATAGTATGATAGATCTTTTCAAGAACTGATTAATTAGATGATAATAAAAATAAACTCCCATTCTGCATGTCAAAATTAATAACAATAAAATCTATGGATGGACCATTCAGTATAGGAATCTCAAGGATTCAAATCCTGTGTCAAGAATGAATTTTTTCCATGTAATAATTAAATACTAAATATAATTTAATCACATTGCTGTAAATTGTCATTGACGTGTCTGGTTCAAAAGATTATTATTTTTTTAAATTGCATACCTTTTATTTAGTTATACTACTTCCAGAAGTTTGAAGTGTTTGATACTCATGGAACACTTGGACTCTCAAACTTATTAAATTGGATTTGTCTACTGTATGACCAACAATTATATCAGAACTAGCATATGATTTTTGTTGTCATTGGGCATTTGGTCTATCTTGGGTTGTAAATGAGCTATTTACGTAGTTTTTTTCTCATTTTATAATATATTTTGAGAAAGATTCAATTATTGGTATGCAGGGTCCTTTGCTGGACTTGGTTTTCTTGCATTGTATCTATCTGGGAAAATTAGGGCATTTGACCATAGGGGCCATGTTGCAAAGCTTTGTATTGTTTTCTTTCCACTTCTCATTGCAGCCATGATTGCTGTCTCCCGTGTGGATGATTATTGGCATCATTGGCAAGATGTTTTTGCTGGAGGGCTCATTGGTATGTTAAAGCCTAGACTTTTCTTTGTTTGATATATTAATATGCAAATATACATTTGTCTTGATATTTATATGTAAGCTTTATGTAGGTTTTACAGTTGCTTCCTTCTGTTACTTGCAATTCTTTCCACCTCCGTATGACACAGATGGTATGTCCCTTAAATTTAATTATTATGTGTTGATATTCTTGTTACAACCTGCTTTTTCTTATGCATGTTAAGATGGATTATGCATTATAGTTTAATATACTAAATAGTCACCATCACTGTTTTTGAAGAAATATTTTAGTTATACATCACAACCTTAAGGCCTCAATAGAAGCAGCCAACTGTGGTTGTAATATTGAATTTCCGGGCAATAATTGACTTCATTGTTTTATGATCGTTATCTGATTTATATATCCTTTATTTATGTCTCTTGCTATGCTATTGTGAAGAAAAGTATTAGTAACAAGATTCACTTCAGGGGAAAAGCATGCTTTGTCAAACTTTAGAAAGGAATAATTCTCAAACACATTCTAGGTGCCAGGCTGTTGTTGCAGGGAAATACCATTCTAAAATCTGTAGCTGAGGATGTTATTTTCTGGTTAACAAAGCCATGTTAGGTCTCACTGGGCCTTGGATGTGGAAAACATTTAGTAGAAATAAGGTGCAGAATGGGAATTAGAAAGAGACATTAGTTCTGGGAGAGCAGATTGACGTGTAATGTTTCATATAGTGTGGGGAAGAGATCTCACGAGTAAGTTTTGCTTTTAATGTTTGTGGTTGGCGAGGGTGTGAACCTTTGTAGGAGCTTTGCTCTAGGTGTTGTAAAATTGATTTTGCAGTATTTTATTCTTTGTTAATAACAAAATTCATATCCTTTCCATTTTGGTCTGACTGAAGTGTATTTGACTGAATTTACTTGTGAAACTCAAAAATCAGCTTCAATTGGAAGTAGGGTTCCTACTGTTTCAATATTAATATGATTTTTAAAATTTGTGTGCTGACTGAGGTTATATATTTGTTGATTACCTATGTCTGCTTGATGAAGATTTTATTGTTTGAAAAAATCTGGAATTGCGTGCTTATGACTTGTAGGGCACAAAATTGTTTTTTCTTGAATAACATTATGGTGTTGAGTTTGATACATTAATTTTGGTAGGAATTGAGTTTACTATGAAATTAAAAGGCAAAAAGTCCAAAGAAACAACTCTTGTTACAGAACAATATGTAGAACAAAAGAAAATAAACTAGTAGTGTTACTGGGTTAGCAGGTTCAATGCGTGCGGAAGGAGTTAAAAGTATTTTTCTAGGAGAGAGACAAGGGGGACATGTGGGCTGTGGCAAAGGATATGGGGGGAAAGGTAGTTAGGCTGAATGGGCAGGATCCTGGAGCCCATGATGGGGTTTGGAAATGGGGAATTCTGTTATAAGGAGAGAGAGAGAGGGGAGAAGGAGGATAGCAAGAAAAAACTCATGACTAATTTGGCCTCGAGGTTGGGCAAGGAAATTATGGTTCCTTGATTTCTATTTCTTTTCTTCAGTATAATTGAAACCTTCTTTATTTCTTTTAATTGTTGTCTTTATCATTGGTCCAACCTGCCGGATACAAATGGGGAGGATAATGGGGACGATAACCAAGAATTGCTTGAATGGAGTGGAGCAGAGTTTGACTTTGCTTGAGACAAAGCTATCAGACTTGTCCTCATCGGCGAATCTCATCAATAAGAACCAAAAAAAATTGGATCAAAAGTTGAAGGAACAGGAAGAATTTTGAAAATACATTGCAGGATTGGTACAGCATTTGGAGAAGATGCCGCAAAATGATGAAGAGCAGGAATCTTCAAGTTCACCACCGTCTTTGAAGCGTGTGACAATTACTGGATAAAATGGTTTCACATTAACGCTCACGATGTCAAACATTGTGGGAACGTTGAATGACTTATTTTTATTTGCAAAGTGAATTGAATTGCCTGTGTTTGACGGGACTGATCCATGAGGGTGTCTAACGACAGCGGAACTTTTTTTTTCAAATCAACCAAACTCCGGAAGAAGTGAAAATTCAGCTAGCCCAAGTGAGTATGGAGGGCATAGCATTCAGAATTGCTGGAACGATTTAGTGGGTTGGAGACTCAAAACCCTTATGCAGAATTGGCTGCTTGACAGTTTATGAAAAATTGGATTGAGGCAGGGTTCTCTTATTATTGCAGATAAGTGTCGTGTGTAACCTCAAATCTCAGTTCATTGAGCAATTGTTTAAGCCAAATAAATTCACAAGTGGCTCAACCATGGCTCAATGCTTTGTTTCTACCCTATATATGCAACCACACTTTTTCGCTTTTGCTTTTCTAGGGAATCACATTTTCTCAATCTACAGCTAAATACCTCACAACCTGTGCATGTTCTTTCTTTGTCTTCATGTAAGAGACCTATGATGAATTTCTGCACTTTAGCTACAAAGCAGAGTATGTATTTATAATAGCAATCATTAATATACGAATTAAATAAAAGAATATATAATTACTGTAATTACAAAAATGTTAAATTTCCTATTTACAACATTGCTAGAATTACAAATTTTCAGCAATTACTTTGCTTCACATGTTAAATTGCCTGTGAGCATTTTGACTTTAAACGTTTTTTTTTATAGGTTGGGGACCTCATGAATATTTCCAGATGTTGGCTGAATCTAGTAATGGGGTTCAAACTTCAAACAATAACGACAATCTTTATTCGCATAATGCTGAGCTTCAGACTGCATCTGTCTATATCCCACCTCAACATGATGGTGATACCGTACGAGTTAATAGATGGGATTCAAACCTCACGGGTTAGATGGATCACGAAATGCAAGGATACACTGATATGGGAAAGATCACCCGATGTCCATAATCTGTAACAAATATGAGTGTTTGTGTAAGTTTCCTTTGCAGATTAACGACACTAGCATCGTTGGCTGTTAAAAGTGAACATTGTACTTAGATTGAGATGTTTGTTGGATTAGGAATATCTTGTTAGTTGTCTTTCCTAGCCATCTTGCATGTTAGTCGGTAGATTTCACTGTAATCATGTCCATATCACATTAATAATTGAGGAGGGTTGGATGCGTCCCACAGGATAAAGGCATCTCAAAATATATATGATTTTCTGGTACAATGCTTACACTTCGAGACAAATTTGATAGTGACTCGTATTAAGACTCATCTTGAGTTATGAATATTTTTGTTCTAGGAATTAAGCATAAACTTGAAGAACATAGAGAAAAGAGAGAATCCTATGAAAGAAAAATTTCCAAATGATTTTATTGAGATTTCTTAGAGATTTGCAAAAGTGATTATTACAAGATATGAATTGAAGATGGATTATTTACTTAACTTGCTGTTTATAGCCAACTAACTAACCGACTTAAAAGTTTTATTTCATATCATCTTGTAAATATAATTTGTGAAATAGGATAACAAAAAGTTTCTATAAAATAAGCTTGTCTCCGAAGTGTACTGATAATAAAAATTATTTATTATTGAATTAATTTAAGGGATATAATAATCCTAATCTTTATACAAAATTTAAAGATAGTGATATCCTTATTTATGCAGTTGTGAGTTAAACTTCACTTAATGGTTCTTACTCAACCATAATTGAATGTCTTCAAGAATCGTTAGAACTTCTACGTGCCTAAATAAAAGTGGCATTTAAGGCATGTTTTAATCATAAAAAATCCACTCCAAAAATAGGTTTGCACTTTTACTTTTATTTATAGTAAGCCTTTGTAGGAAAAGGTTGATGTCTGAGTTTGTAGCAGGAAAAGTTGACGTTCCGATTTCGAAATACACATATAAAAGATTTATAATCGTACTTTAAAAAAAATGAGAAGTTTGAACGTGTAACTTGTGAAAATCCAAAACCTTTCCGGCTTTACTTAACCAATCCGCTAAGATGATAATTGGAGTGTAAGGAATATCAATCTTTAATGCACTTTTAGTCATTAAAAATTAAGGGTAAAAATGGTAGAAAGAAAAGTGTATGCGACCAAGGGCACGACGAAAAAAGAAAAGGAAGGAAAAATGATGAATAAAAAATAGGAAAGATGAAAAATAAAGATTAAAAGAGTTGTTACAATAATTTTGAAAGAATTTTGGAAAATTTTAAAAAAATATAGTCTATTCAACTAGATCGAGTTTGAGAGTCTAATTACACATGAGAAAAGTATTAACACTTACGAGTTGATGTTTATAAAAGTAATTATCTAAATTGTGCAAAGATCTAAATATCATTTCATTCCTAAATTTGATATTTTTTTTTTAAAGAGTGAGAAAAATAGGTTTTAAAATAATTTAGTCCAAAAAAATTTTATACATGCTCATGTGTATTCTCCAGTGTAATGGAGAAATTAAGGATTACAATTTTGTTTGAAAAATTAAAAATGAAATCTTTATTAAAAGGCATTATAAGGAAATTGAAGGTAAAACCCTTTTTTGAGAGATATTTTTAAAAAAAAATTGAAGTAAACTTCCTAAGGGTGTTAAAGTGATTTACCGAAGATATTATTATTTTAAATTTTTTAAAACAAGATAAAAAAATTAATTTTATCATTATATAATTTATGAATGATAGAATAGTTTATACATGATTATCATTAATCATTATGTGAATTTAAAATTTTTTTTTGAGAAAATGATATGAAAACATCCATATGTTTGACTTTATAATCGGTAAATGATAAAGTAAATTATACATCACTTTATACATTCCTCAAGCATCAGTTTTGACAATTTTGAATGCTTGAGGAATATGGAGATAATGACTTTGGACTTGATTTCTTTTACAACATTGGTATGAATGTCAGTCTATGAAAGAAGATTTTTTTTAAGTCTATCATGTAAAGGCTTAATAATATTATTGAGATGATGAATGGATTCTCCTACATAATTGAGACATCCTAAAAACTTTTGTAACTGGATTTTGTCAAGGATTCTATTTGAAAATTTATTAGCAAATTCAATAGATCTAACAATACGAATGATGGTCCCTTGATGAATGTTATGACCAAGAAACCTAACATTAGTTTGAAACAAATTGATTTTTTGACTTTGAAACAGTAAGACCATTCTGTTTGACAATATTAATGAAAATATTTATATACTTAAAATGCTGATCAATCGAATGAGAAAAAATTAAGACATCATCAATGTAGACAATGACAAATTTGGAATAACGATTAAAAATATCGTTCATAATTTTCTGGAATTCAAAAGGAGTATTTTTTAGACCAAAGGGCATTACATTCCACTCGTATTGCCCACTCATATTGCCTAAAGGGGACAATGAAGGCAGTTTTATACATGTCTTCTTTACTGATTTGGATTTGTCAAAATCCATATTTCATATCAAATTTGGAGAAAATCTTAGTAAAATTGAGTCTGTTAAGAAGATCTTTTTTGTTAGAAATAGGATACCTAATCCACTGAAGAGCTTGGCAAAGAGATTTGTAGTTGATAACTAACCCAGGAGTACCTCTTTCTAATTCTACCTATTTATTAACATAAAATGTAGAGCACGACCAAGGACTCTTATTCTTTCTGATAAGTTTTTTGTCTAAGAAATCTTTGATCTCTTTCTGACAATATTGAAGGAGTTCTTCATTCATCTGAATAGGTCTCGCCTTAGTAGGAATCTGCTTTCTCTAAAATCAGCTTCATACAGGAGATTAACTATATGTTTCTTCCTATTTCAGAAGGTGTTGGAAAGGTCAGAACATATAGAAGATTAGACAAACTCTAAAAGAGATTAAATCTTCTTCTGAAGTGATGGATTCTTCAGTTGTTTATCAATGTTAGCAAAAGAAACTTCTTTCAGAAAATTAATTTGGTTAATTTTGTTTTGAATGAAATTAATATTCCTAGTAAAAGGTTTACTAGAAAATTTGAAAGTTATTTGCTTTCCTAAGTGGTAAGTCGAAATTCCATCTTTTGAAATCTGAAGCGGGAAAAGGGCTTTAATAAAATGTTTACTAGAAAAGTGATGGATTCTTTAGTTGTTTATCAATGTTAGCAAAAGAAACTTCTTTCAGAAAATTGATTTGGTTAATTTTGTTTTGAATGAAATTAATATTCCTAGTAAAAGGTTTACTAGAAAATTTGAAAGTTATTTTCTTTCCTAAATGGTAAGTTGAAATTCCATCTTTTGAAATCTGAAGTAGGAAAAGGGCTTTAATAAAAGGTGTTCCCAAAATAACTTCATTTTTTAAATTCTTAATAAGGAGAAAGTTTGTTTCTACCTTAAAACCTTGATTTTCAATAATAACTTTAGATAATTTATAATTAATCTTAAGTTTAGAGTCACTTGCAGTGCTGAGTTTTTCAGAAATTTTTTTTAAAATGTTTAGTAGGAATTAATCCTTCTAAAATACAGTTTGAATCAACACCAGTATCGAAAAGTGCTAAAGTATCAAGAATAAAATCATCAATAATGATTCTGATATTAATGTAAAATTTTTGAATTTTGACCTTGTTGATCAAATTCATTAAAATTTCTTCTGAGTTATCAAAATCAATTTTCTCACAATCTTTCTTTTCATAAGGTTGTTCTTCCCCAACTTCAGTTTCATCATCATCTTCAAGTTGTGAAAGAATAACTTGATGAATTTGTTGTTGTTTTTTGATTTCTTGAATTTCTTTCTTAAGATTGTTGATCTTAATTTGAAGATCTTAGATAGTGATTGGTTTTATACTAGAATTATTTTCTAGTCTTTTAAAAATGCTAGTTATATCAAATTTGTTTGCTGTAAAAAGTTCTTTTGATTTTTGTTTGATTTCTAAAACATCTTTAAATTTACTAAGAAAATTTTTTCTTTCTTGAGGATCAGAAATAGAATTGATAGCTTCAAAAAGAAGATCTTGTTCTTTTGTTAAAACATTGATTTCTGAGGCAATTGGGTTAAAATGTTTAAGAAGTAACGACCTTTTATGTATGTATTCTCCTCTACTTCTTCTCTTATGTTCAAATATATATATACATATATATAAAGAAAGAAGGAGTAAGTGACTAGTTGTATATGAAATATGTAAAGCATCCTAAAAGCTTCATTTATAAATTTAGGGGTTGTTTGTTAATGGTCATGGCTTACCCCTCCCTCCTTTGTGTGCCCTTCCTTTTTAGTTATCTCACCTGAGTTTACTAAAACCTCTTTTGCCACATTATAACATGAAAAAGACGTCATGATTTTTACATATATTCAATTTATTTAGTATAGTGTCAGTTTATAGTCAATTTACGATGATTTACTACTAACTCATATTATGATATTAAGGTAGATTACTCCAATATTGTCATTTGGTGAGAGGACTAAGAAACAACACAACAACTCTTGATTCTATCAAGGAAATGGTAAATATCATGATCCAATTAATGCAAGAGATGTGTAAAGGAAATAATAGGAATGAGAACAACATATTGCTAAAATTTAAATGTAATAATCTCCCAACATTTAAAGAAGGATAAGATCTTGAGGGAGCTGAGTTGTGGCTCTAGAAAATAAAAAAGATATTTGATGTTATGAATTATGCATATTTGTAAAAGGTGACTTTCTATCTATATGCTAGAAGGAGAGGCAGATACAAGCCTATATGAAGATTGGGCAAAAGCAAGAGTAACGCTATCTGGTAAGTTAAGGCTCCTACTTTTTTAAGAATCTAAGAAGGTTCAATGAAATTTAGGGCTCAAGTTTTTAGACTTTAGGACTCTACGTACCCTAGTTGTAGGTGCAACTTTCAAAAACATAATCTCTCTCTTGACATTTAAGGGGTCGCCTCTACTTGTCATAGTAACTCTTTTGTGGACTCTATGCAACTCTCATCTTCTCACATACCATCTTAATCTTTTTCATGGTCTGTTGGATCATCTCAAGTCCAATGAGCAAGTTCTCTCTGCTCTAATTACCTCTTTGCTCTAAGATACAAGCTCAAAGTAAGTCCTATAATGACTAAATCGTTCTCTCTTATTAACCATTTGTTTGAGAATGATAAGTTAAACTAAGTTCTAGCTTAGTCCCTAATGCTTCATGTAGGTCTCTCCAAAATCTCAAAGTGAAACATAGGTCTTGATCATATATGATACTTAAAGGCACTTGATACAATCGTACCATTTCTTTGATATAGATTTATGTCAATTTCTCTAAGGAATACTTGATGTTGATGGAAATAAAATGACCACACATGGTGAGTCTATCCACAATAACTAATACAACATTTCTAAAGTCATAGTGAAGCTAATATTTAACCTTATTTTAATGCATTATTAAGATTAACTTGCTTAAACTTCATTAAAAATGTTATTTTAAATTTATAAATTAGAATATTTTGTAATTTTTTTATCCAAAATGCAAATAATTGTAAATTTTAAGTAAATTTATTATAAATTAAACTTATTTGTATTATTTTATTTTAAGGACAAAAACAAAATAGAGAATGTTTTAAAGACACTAACAAATTAAAAAAGATGGACAATAGACTGAGCATTCCAATGTTGACCTACTTTTGTGTAAAGTTGCAGCAAAACATTGAGCATTCCAACACCTATTCAATAGAGAAGAACTAAAATTTTCATGATTTTAGGTATTCTGATGCCCAGATTTAGCGTTCAAACAGACAAAGTTAGATGCTCATTCCAATGTTGGTTTCAAGTATTTCAACACTAGACATCAACTACAAAAATGTTGAATAATGGTTTTGATGTGTTCCAATGCCCATTCCAACATCCGAACACTCAATATAATTATGAAATCTATAAATAGATGTCATGGAGACCTATTTTGATATATTCACATTTTTTCTAATTTTCATTTTTTAGGAATTTTTTCTTTAGTTTTTCTTTGTCTTATAGGTTTGGAAGACCATTTTTTAGTTCCTAAATTCTCAAAAAGATTTTATTCTATTGTCATTGTATTGTTGTAATGTTTGTGCATTTGTACTTGAATTACTTCATTATTTCTAGCAATTTGTAAAGGATTATTCCTATAATTATTGAATCAAACTGATTGAGGTTACTTGTATGAATGTAGTATTAATTACAATAGACATTTTGGTTTAGTGTTCAGATTTAGGGTAAATTCTTGTACTTCAACATTACCTAGATATAGGAATGAATTGCATTATGGTTGTTAACATTTTGAATTTCTGATATATCAATTTTTCTAACCAGAAATTAGGGTAGAACATTAAGACATCAAATTTTACTAACTAGAAAGTAGATATTTAGATTATACAATCTTGACTATAAAACTAGGTTAGATTTGTTGTTTCTATTCCAAAATTGCATGATAAATTGTATAATTCATTTATGCTTTGCTTCTTTTTAGATAAAATGAGTGTCTAATTCATAATAGACACATTAGTTTTATACTAAAAAATGGAATAACTTTCATTGTTAGCCTAAAAGTTTACGCATAGGGTTTAGGATTTCAATGTAGTCAAATTAATTAAGGATCATGCAATTCTTGTGTGAATTCTAAATATGAACTATTCTATTGAATTAAGATCTAGAAGAGATTATATACATGTTATGTTTGTAATGTTATTTTGCATTTGTTTCATATTAGTTTGCATCACATGCATCATTTTCACCGATTATATCATTCTACATTCCTTGCATCATTTTGCATTAAAAAAAACCTAAAAAAATTCAAATAATCCAAATAGTAAAAATTGTAAATAGTTTTACTTGTATGATGTATAATTTTCTAAGCTTAATAAGAAATTATTAACTAATTGGCTAAATTTTTGTAAGAACTATAACTTGATATACACATTAAAACACCATGAAGTTGTTTACATTTGTTATTCACACCAAGGTTTTAGCACTGTTAACGTAGACAATAATGAAATAAGGTAACCTTTGTAATAACCAAGACTAAGACCATAGAGGCAATATGCTAGCAAAGGAAGCAATACACCAATGCCCATAAGAGTGTTACCTTGGGAACAACAACACAAATACCTGACGATTAATAATATTGAGCCTAACACTAAGCTGATTGATTGTATTGTATCAGAAAATATTAATATCACTGATCAATTAATAATATCAGAACTGCTCTCTAAAGTTATCTTTAGTAAGTTGTTATATTATTTTATTTTACAAGTGACTATTTCAAAAGATGTAAAATGACATAGTGACAAAGGCAACTCCTTTAGTCCAATATTAATTGGCTAATAAATACCCTGCACAAGGTGGATTTTGGGCAACATAGTTTGTGAGTATATTGCCAACTAAGGTAGTGTTTATAATGGCTACGATGGATGATGTTGTAGAACCATAATTAAGTAACTCTTAATAAATGAAGGGAGCAATTCTACCTTGTCTAGAGTAAGAGAATAAAAGTATGATTTTATCCTTATTTGTTGTAGAATGTTAGCTAATAACATGCATCTATGGTTTTTTAGTGGCTTCTTGACGTGTTTTCACGTGCATGGAAATACAAGTGATACACTTTGACGGTTATTTCAATTTCTAATTTGAGATTATCAAATTTCTAGAGTGGAAATATTAAAAAATTTGGAAATCTAACTGTAATTAAATTCCAACCTTATAGACAATGGAATTATTTTTTATACTTAAGTTAGTACTTGTAGTGGTAGTAAGCTAGTATCCTTAATTTAGTAATAATAAAATGAGCATTTTATTTACTAAGAATAATTAAAAGTACATTTATAAATAGATGTTACAAAAAATTCTCTCCTATAACCATGATTGACTATGAATTTTCAACTTTACCACCTAGAATTTTTTTTTCAACTACTCATTATTCAAAAGACACAAGATTTTCACAAACATTTGCTTTCATTTGATTTAGTATTTAAGGTTCAAATATGGATTCAAAGTCCAAGATAAGCAACCAACTAAACTCAATAATATAAATATACTTACATGTTAATTCTGAGATGTCTCTATTTCATAATAGTTCTTTCTCAATTCTTATAGTAAGTTTAAGGATAAAATAAAAATATTATCCATAATCACAATCCTTAATGTAATACATTATCATAAATATCATACATAATTTAATATCTTATAGGCGTCATGTCTATAATGCATGATAAATTATTATAGACCTTCTACACTTTTTCTAATTATTTAAATATTACACGTAATAACGAAAATAAGGTGATTAAGAAAGTCTTAAACACATAACACATATAAAAGATAAAGTTTCTCTTCTCTACTTGATATCTTTCTCAATCATTTAATCCATTGAAAGGAGGGTCATCATCAAGTCCTATATATGTTGCTCTAAAGTAGAGAGGAAAAAGCACCTCAACTCTAACTTGACGTTGTATGACATCTCGATTAACATGAGTTATTTACAATAGTTATAGTTAACATAATGAAACCTATAAATATAATGGTCGGATTGGAGTCATTGAACTCCATTCTCTCACTCGTACTAAAGGTCAAGGTTTGCGTAGGGTTGTTTGGTGGATCTCCACTAATTCTGCATCCATATACATTTATATACATTTATATACATTTAGTGGACATATCACAAAGAGAAGGGACAAGTACAAACATTCATAAAGCATATCACAAGGTAATACTTATGCATAAATGAATAAAAATACATCTAAATAGTCAATCAAATAATAAAAAAAACTAATCAATCATTTCAATGTCTTTTGTTTATAAATTCTTGATGGAATAATTAATTGATTATAAAAAAAAATTGGGTTGAGATTGAGAGTTCTGTATCTACAGTTCAGCTAGTGCCATAGGTACATCTCCTTTTACTGAAGACATAACATAAGTGCACATTTTTCATTTTATGCTCACTACTAGCAACCTGCACTCAAACCAATTAAGGTATGCTATAGTTCCTGTCAAGATAGACTAGCAAAGTTCTCACTGCCTACAACATAAGTTAGTCATGCTTGGTCCCTTGTAGTTATTGGGTACTCTAATGTCATATATTTATATTCACATTTATAGTTCTATTTTGATTCTTAAACACTTTTCATATGTTTTACTTTTATAGTTTTTACCATTTCCTAGTAATTGAAATAAATTGGGCTCATTATACACAACTACTTTAATTTTGTGTTTTTGGCTATTCTGACCTTTGACTACTCTTTTAACTATAACTTTTTCTACATATATCGTTTTTGTCTGATTTTAGTTGAATTCAATTCTACACATCTACGGATTTAAAATGCATATAAGGATTTTGGATTTGGAGTTATTTTCAATTTTCTATGATTTTTTGAAGTTGAGGAATATGTGCTTGATTTTGTATATGAGATTACATTTGAACCCTTGTTATTAAATATTTATATTTAGGCTTTTAGATACAATTAAGGCTGGAATTTTGGCCATTTATGTAATATCCTCATTTTGTAATTTATTATAATTGTAATTAATGTTATTTGTTTGTGCATGTTATTTGAAATTAGAAGTGTTTAATTTATGTGAATTGTAGGATATCTCGCTGTAGCGAGAATGAGGCGATGAAAATGGACCCTTCTGGAGCCCTCTCACTGTAGTTAGAATCTCTCGCTATAGAAAGAATGTTCTCGCTATAACTAGAATGACTGACAGCAAAGGAAGAAAACTTCTGATTTTTTCGCTGTAACGAGAACTTCTCGTTGTAGCGAGAAAGTCACGAATTTGAGAGATATTTCAAGAACTCTTACCTAAAAATCTTCATTTTTCAACTAAATCACATATCCCTCTCCATCCTCTTCGTTGCCTCCCTCTCCTTTCTTAGAGAAAACCTCCAATAACTCTGGATCTCCTTCAAATTTGAGCTCAAACATCTGTTCTTCTCGGATCTAAGTAAGTTTCTAGGGCTCATCCCTTGGATCTCTTTCCTGTTTCTCTTTTCTTTTTGTCATAATAGAAATATACCTTGTGATGTTAAGAATAACTCTAGTCCTTGGGTAGTATTTTAGATCGAAATGTGGAGTTTTTCTTTAGAGCACACGAAGAACATAGTTTTTTAAATTCATTTCCAGGTAAGGGGAGTTTATCCTAAACTCTAATTTCAGTATTTTGTTTTGGATAATAGAACCCCAATGATTCTTTAAATTGAATTACTAAAAATGAAGTTTTAGGTATGAGGAACTAATAATTTAATTCAAAAATCATTTAGATAAGACTTTATAGTGAAAAGATAAGTAACTAAGCTTTTGGGGAATTTTTAAAATTTTACTATTATTTATGTATGAACAAATGATATTGAACTTTAGGATATACGACTTTTTTATTACTGAGAAAATGTGTATGTTGTGTTGTACAATTAGACTGAGTCCAGAGGTTTTCGATCTCCGACACATTGTATTGATTTGTGTGGTATAAAATTGTTTGAGAATCTTTTGTGCTAGATGAATGTTTGTTGATGACTGAGGTATGTTGAAATGGAGGAAATTAGGTTATTGATGAAAAGTGTTATATTATTCTCAAAAGAAGAAAGAGTTTTATGTATAAAAGTAAATGATATGACATTATGAAGGAATTATGAGAGATGTGATTGTAATACATGAGTCAGATGGATTGATGGTTGTTATTATGATACAGGTGTTGTGGTACATCGAAAGGTATACTCATAGTACGTTATTGTAATATATTAAGTTGTGAAATCAAGACTCACGTATTATGACACGTTGATCTATGAGAAAGGTATAGAGAAGAATGAGAATGAAAATAAAATGAGAAATGTTGAGAAAGAGAAATAGAATAAGTATAGATAGCCACAGAGATACACTGGAGTGTGGAAGACGGGGGCGATTGAGAAATCTGGAAGAAATAAAGGTGGTGGATGTCTTTTCATGATTGCGTAAGAATTAATGACAATAGAGAGAAAAGACACCACAGGCCTCACACTCATTCCTGACCTAAACCCCTGACTACACCTTTGCTAAAAGGGGCCAGGCCAGCACACGTGTGTATCTATGTATTGTGACATATTAATTGAAATGATAGGATATAGGTATAATAACATACAGGTCAATATAGAAATGTATGTATAGTGAGTGAATTGTTGTATATTCTCTAATTGATGGTTGCCTTATTGCCTGCGCTTGGATATGATATGTTTTAATATGAGTTGTTCACTATTGGTAATGAATTTGAATAGGATATTAGGCAATAACTTTAGTTCTTTTAAGATAATTTATAATAAAAGAGACTTAATGAGGCAGAAAATACTCACCCTTACTAATATTTTTAGGTAATAAAAGAAAGGAGATAGAGATGGTTGATCCATTCTAGGGTCATACATTGTGGAAAAGGAACTGCTCAAATGTAATTAAATTAAATGTAATAGATGTATAAATCTTTTGATGTATTTTATTTCATTGATGGACAAATTTGAATTTGAAAAATGTTATAAATTTGTTAAATTTATTAATTGGTATTCTCATATTGTACCATTTCGGCAAAGTTGTACAAATTATTACCATTTTTTTTATATATTTTAATAATGTAAATTATTTAAAGGAATTATTGATATAGAAAAGAAGAATGCTACAATTTAGTTTACCCTAATCAAAACTTATAAATAGACTAATAAAGGTTTTTAGGTATGCAATTTTATATTTTTAATTTTTATATTTGGCTCTATTAGAATCTTTATTTTCCATTTTCCTCAATTTCTCTCATCTTCTTCTCATTCACGCTTGGGTTACAGCTTCAATGGAATGCTAAACTTCTCCCTCAATCCGCGGAATCTAGATGATGTAAAATCCAATTTATGTTTTGAACACAATTTCTCCAAGTTTGTTCTTCTCTTCTCTAATATCAAATGTGATTCATGATTATGATTAACTTTTCTGTGGGTTAAAATTCAAATTAAGATTCGATTAATATTTTGATTTGTTAATTAAATTTGGGTTAGGTTAAATGATAATTTAATTTGTAAGTTTGGTTCAATTAGGTTATTCGATTGAATTAATGATTGGATTAGGTAATTGTTCAAATTTGAATTAAACCTTTGAGATACTGTGATAATCAAAATAACATGCATTTGTGAATCTGTTTTTCATCAAGTTAATTACGTATTAAATTTACTTTAATTGATTTGAAATTCACAAACCCCAAAACTGTTACTTGCATTGTCTCAAAATTCTTAGAGAAACTTAGTTATTTTGGTAGTGATTCAACATTTGTCTATCACACTTTTCCATCGCTTATAATCACACTAACACTATTTGCTCTTTATCTGTACAGTGACGTATTCAACCTCTTTCCTTATGAATTAATTCATATCCACAATCATAAACACTAACAATTTTATAGCCATTATCTTGTCCAATAGGTACATTATCACATCTCTATATCATAAGAACAATCAATTTCATGGACATAGACATGGCTAATATCATAATTTTTCAGATTTCATGCACCAACTTGTAAAATTCATAACTAAATCATTACAAGTCCAAAAATTATGAAATCACTAGGATTTTCTTTCTATAAGTGTCTACTTTCATATAAAAGTACAAGAAAAATTCAAACACTTCTAGAAAGATAAACAAAACTCATTTCAATTCCAAAATTTATTAAAATAGTGAGGTTATTCTCCTCCACATATCTATTTTCAAGTAAAAATACTTTCATAATTTAGACACATTATAGATGTCCTAAGTTCTAATCTCTATCTGTATGTCACAAGTTATCACATTTCAGCAACAAAATATTGAAAAAATAATAGTTCATTCAATAAACCGCCAAGAATCAGAAAATCATTGGTGTAACACCCTCTTTTTCATTTATTTAGTAATTGGTGAATTGTTTGATATTAGATAATGTTGGGATATGTTTTAGGAATGATTTATGGGTGTTTGGTAGAGGTCTGGTGCAAGGGTCTCACTCAAGCAAGACTGAGCGTGCATAACTATAAAATTTCAAGGTATTCTTGCTCAAGTGATATAAGTCTTACTCAAGTAAGAATAGGAAAAGTTCAACCCAATTGCCCTGTCGCCTAGGCGAGATGAGTCACTTAAACGAAGACTCATAGAAAAAATGGTCAACTCTCTGGATGCCTTCTTGCTCAAGCAAGAATGACTCTCGCTTAGGCAAGAATAGCAACAAAAAAAAAAAACTTGGGGAACCATTGTCTGGTTTTCTCGCCTAGGCAAGAATGGTCTCGCTCAAGTAAGAGTGTGCAAGAATTTAAGGGTATTTAAAGGATTCTAAACCAAAAACTTGCATTATAATCCAATAAACCTTTCCTAACTCTTTTTCTTTGAACTCTCTCTTCCCTTCTCTCAGAGAAACTCCTCTAAACTCTAAACTTGTTTTGAATCCAAGCTTAAATCTCCAGTCTACGGAATCGCTAGTCAGTATCTCAAAACTTGACTCATCGTTCTCATTTATATATATGTGTGTGTGTGTGTGTGTACATTGTAAACTGAGGGTGCCTTGTAACATCCTTATTTTTAATTAACATAATAACAGAAATTTAAATCAGAAGAAAACTTGAATAGTAAGACATTAGCCTTTAAAACTGGTTAAGAGAACATCAAATAATATGGTCATATTTGTTTTCATAATGTACAGTAGATATCAGTACCTCCAAATATACATAAGAGTTATCAAAATACATTAGGACCATTCATTTATATTTACAAATACTCAAAATAGTACTGGTCCAAATGAGCAGTCTACCCACCAATGACTAAGTGGCACTAATCTTCCCTATGCCAACCCTCGATCATCGCTAGGTCTTCAGAATTCAGCTCGTCATCTGAGCTAAGGTACAGATCACCCGGATCGGTGGTGACCTGAGTACTCGTAATCTCCTCGATCGTCCATCGCGATGGTATTCTGGAATGATCGTAATCATGGTACGTGACTAGATACGTTACTGCTACTGGGGTTCTCTCAGTGCCAGAAAAGATATAAATATAGAGGGTATGATCGATTCGATGCACAGACAAATCAAAAGGGATGCTAAAAGCTAACTCCAACTCCATCATAACTACCTCACTAGGTACCTCACTATCATAAATAAGAATTTTAAAGTAACTAAGTTTCTGGTACTTGCCAAATACATCATTTACATTATCTATTATTGAACTATCTACTACTATCATTCACTTTATGGGTGTTGTCATCTGGATTCCCTAAAATGGTTACGTAAGGATGAGTCTCTACATTCATTACCAAGCATACATATACAGAGAATTCAATAATACAGATAAAACATGCAACATGCATCATATAACAATTCAGTTATGCATTCAAATTATGTTTATCTCTATTTATCCTTTCGATACTCATTTCCATATTCAATTCTATTCTCAACTACACTGTCATTTCCACTACCCCTGGGATCCCTCGAGGTCTTCCTTAGCATAGATAGTCGCTGGATAGCCGCAGCTACACAGATACAACATGTGTCGACCCGGCCCCTTTTAGCAAAAGCATGGTTAGGAGTATTAGTCAGGAAATAAGTGTGAGGCCTGTGGTGCTCCTACTCTCATTTGTGTTGCGTAATTCAAGAGGAGCATCCACCACCCTCATTTTTCCAAGACTTCTCAGTCTTCTCCATATTTCATATTCCCAGTGTACCTTTGAACTATCTATACTTGTCCTTATCATATTCCCTTTATCTATATTTTTCCATTATCTGTTTACTAATTTATTATTCACACTTTTATCTCTCTATTTTACTCTAGTTCCATTATTATATCATACATCATTCAATTATTGTCGAGAGTTAGTCCCCTCGGACTCAGTCCACCACATACATGCATGTACACTCAAATCAATGATCATACACTTCATCAAACACTACAAAACATGCTTCAAACATAACAAAAACACGTTCTTATCCAAAATACATTCAAAATCATGCATTTCATCACAACCTTTTCATGAATACAAACATAAAAATTTATTGGTAACAAAATAGAGCTTTCTTTACCTTGAAATGGAGGTTTAGTAAAGGGTTTTTGAGGATTCTTGCTCTAAATGTTATGTTCTTCCTAAATATCACAAGAGACCTCATTTAGAGAAGGAGAATCAAGAAAATAACCAAAGGATTGGAGAACCAAGCTTCAAAAACTTACCAAAGAGCAAGGAAAGTGATCTTCGAGACTTTGATCGGAGAAAAGTTGGGGGTTTTCAAGAATTTGCTGAGAAAATGAGGAGAAAAGTCAGAGAGAACGCATGGGAGTCGTACTTGGATTATAATCCAAGTTTCTTAACTTGAAAACCCTTAAATACCCCTCAACTCGCGACATTCTCGCTATAGCGAGCCAATTCTTGCTACAGCGAATAATTTTCGCTACAGTGAGACATTCTCTCGCTACAGCGAAAAAACCAGACAAAATTGCTCTTTGCTGTCTGTCATTCTAGCTACAGCGAGAGAGCACCAGAATGCCTGATTTTGATGCTGATTTCTTGCTACAACGAGACACATCTCGCTACAGGGAAAAATCTTGCAACTCACCAATCTAAAACTCTCCTAATTTTAAGCAACATACATTAATAACTCATATCAAGTATAAAATTAATAATTAATAAAGTAGGGATGTTACATGCCTAACCTTCAACAATGAATGATTGGTACATGATATAGGCAGTGAATTTGAATTAAATAGAAAGAGAAAAAGATGAACAACATGTTAGTATGAAAGTAGCAAACTCAGGTTATGATGACTAAGGAAAAAGACCAAATTCATAATGATAAAATTAAAAAGTGATAAATTCAAAATATAATGAGAAATATGAGAAAGAGAAAAGAAAGATGATAAGGACAAGTGTGGATAGTTCAGCAATATACTAGGAGTGTGAAAGATAGAGACGATTTTAGAAATCTTAGGGAAATAAGGGCGGTGGATGTTTTCTTTGATTTGCGCATAACTAATTAGAGTAAAAGGACCACAGGCTTCACACTTGTTTCTTAACCTAAACTTCTAACCATACTCTTGCTAAAAGGAGCCAAGTCGACACATGTTGTATCCATGTAGCTGTGGCTATCCAGCAACTATCTATACTAAGGAAGACATCAAGGGATCTTAGGAGCAGTGAAAGTTTGGAATGAGAAATTTAAGAATAGTAGAAAGGAAAATAGAATAAATTCATAACATTAGTGATTGTTGTATGTACATGAAAATGAAATTGTATTTCTTATTGATTGATGTGTTTTCATGTTTGTATTGCTTGATCTTATTGTGAATCATGTTTAGTAATGAGAAAAGAGGCTCATCCTTACAAAACCTTACAGGAAATAAAGATGACAGATCCCCAAAGACTCGTTAAGTTATCAGAGTTGATCATTAGTAGTAGACTAAACTATGTACGTAAGGAGTGACAACAGTTATGCCATTACAGTTTCATTGTAAATAGCAATGATGGCTCAGATATTGTATTTACTTTAGAAATGACAATAAGATATGATGTTCCCTTTGATTATTCTAGTAGTGGTAGAATCTACCATACCATTTGCTTGACATATACAAAGGTTTGGTCAGACTACTAGATACAATAAATTACGTATACACTTTTTTGAATCATGACCAACATGGAAGACTGAACTATTTTACTGCAGAGCGAATCACGGATACTAAAGTGGTAGTTGACACATGTGATCTTGATGAAGATGAGGACATATCCCCAAAAGAACTAGCAGAGATAAATGGATGGTTTAAGGATGACAACTAGGATCGCCTTCAGTCTTTTGGTGTGGATATATTGCTCATTAGAATTTACTATATTTTGTATTTTGTTAATGGTGTAGATGAGTCCTAATGCATTTTGAAATCATATGTTGTAAATATTAAACTATTGTATACTAATGAAACCCATATACATGGATATTATTTCAGCTTTTTATCTAATTTTATTTGTTTCCTATTGCCTTGTTACTGGGAAATTTTATGAGTCTGGGTAAGAAAAAAAAGATTTTAAATTTTTCACACGTTGTACTTGAATCAAATAAATTTTAATTTATTTCCCCTTTTCGATATAAAATTATTTCATTAAATTATATAAATAAATAAGGATGTTACAATTAGCGTTCATTCCTTTTTAACATCTAGTTTCATAATAAAATAAAATAAAATAAATCACTCTATGTTTTAAAATGAAACACAATTTCACTTTGTTGGTCACAAAGTTTTATTTCTTTGTATCAATTCAGTAAAAAAATCATAACTATTTTATTTTAAATCCAAAAATCAAAAAATCCATGGGAATATTTTACTTTAAATGTCTTTTTTCATAACAAATATAAATAAAATAATGAAACTTATGAATTTCAAAATGAAGACAGTTTTGGTCATACTATTCTCAAAAAATTATTTTCATACAATAGTATATTTGAAAATCATTATTAATTCATTTCAAATTCAAATTGAGTAAAGCCAGTGAAAAATTTCTCCTAATTCAATCTTCTAAACAAATAAATTATCTACAAAAATGTTTACAACTAATTCCCTATATTTTTCAAATATTACAATTTAGTACTTAACATTATTTAGAGAAAGGTCTTTTTTTCCAAACTTAGTAATTTTTAGGTTCTCCAACACATTTCCAATGGTTTCTCAACCCATAATCCATATTTCTAAAAGGTATAAAACATTCTTTTGGTTCTATCACACATGTGGTCAAATAGTTTGAATTTTTAAGACATATTTTGCGTAAAAATCATGCTATTTCGTCATTTCAAAGGTTCAATCTTTTGAATTTGTTCTTAGATATTTGTCCTCATCATATTTTTTTATATACAGTCCAATGGTTTCAAATATGTCCAAGGTTCTAAACGTCCTTTTTATAGTCACTTTTCATTTTTAGTCCATTTTTTTCTTAAAGTTCCTTATTAAAACTTTAAAAATATATTAAAAATATCTTTTAAATTCAAAATAACCTAACCAAAAAGAAAATCATTGATCTCACTTAGACAAGGGTAAAAATCAATCATACAACCAAGTTATACCTTTAAAATAGCATTTATAGAAAATAACACATTTTATAATAAAAATATCTAAGTTCACACAAAAATTTCCAAAAATCATGTGAAATGAAGGTGAAATTTCTTAGAAACTTTGACAATAAGTCATGCAATCAATTGGAAAACCACATGTACCTAATCATGCTTAAGAGATATATTTAGTCAAAATAAATCATAGCCTAATCCTAGCTAGACAAGCTTATCCCCTAAAAATCAATCAAGTTAAATCAAGTCAAGAGTGTAATGATTAGAAATTTTACTAACGATTAGGATTAGTTCCAATCCAATTGGAATCTTGAACCATGACAATTTCCCTCCAAATAGGACTAGGATAAATTCTTATAGTAACTAAAAGAATTGGGAGGCAACTAGGAAAGTTGAGATGTAATTAGATAAGAAATCAAAGGACAAAAGTTATGATGGAGGAAATTTTTTGTCTTTGCAAAGTGGCACATGTGTAGCCTTGTGCAATAATCTTAAAATGGACCTAAATTGAAACTTAAACACTTGGATAAAAGTGAGAGAGCTCTTCGTGAGGTACAAGAGGAAATCAAGCCAAGAAAAATTTTAAAGCTCACGCACAAAAAGAGAAGTTATTTTCAAGTGAAAGTGGAGCAACCATGCAAGAGTAAAATAATTTTCCAAACTTAGCAAAATCTAGCAACCTTCAAACACCCCAAAGCTATCTCAACACAAACCATTTGAACTCGACCAAGTTGGTTCTGTAACATCCCTATTTTTATTATTTATTAGTTTTGTATTTGGTATGAGTTGTTAATGTATGTTACTTGAAATTATGAGAGTTTTAGATGTTTAAGTTGCAGGATTTCTCGCTGTAGCGAGAAATTAGCTTCCAAAATCAAGCATTCTGATGCTCTCTCGCTGTAGTAAGGATGCTCTTGTTGTAGCTAGAATGACAAACAACAAAGTGTAATTTTGTCTAATTTTTTCGCTGTAGCGAGAGAAGGTCTCGCTGTAGCGAGAATATTGCGAATTGAGGGGTACTTAAGGGTTTCCAAGTTAAGAAACTTGGATTATAATCTAAGTCCTGACCCTTCTACGTTCTCTCTGACTTCTCTCCTTATTTTCTCAACAAATCCTTGAAAAACCTCAACTTTTCTCCGATCAAAGCTTGGAGGATCATTTCCCTCGTTCTTTGGTAAGTTTTTAGAGCTTGATTCTCTATTTCTTTGGTTATTTTCTTGTTCTTTGATCAATTGGATTTTTATAACATTATTTTCTCTAATTCCTAGCTCATTAATCCTCTTTTGTGCCTAATTGGTTGAATTGGATCATTTTATGATGTTTGAATTTTATTTGGGCTTTATTTAATTTTTCCAGTATTTGGCAAATTCTGATACTATTTTGGTTTTTGGACCATATCTTGAGTTTTAGAACTCTTTTAATTGTAATTCTTCATTTGTAGGAAAGCTAAGAGAAAGGTGCACAATTCCTATGAAGAGGTCAGAAACCAATTCCGATGATAAGAAACTGAAACTGGGCCTGGAAAAAGTCAAAACACTGCAGTCGCGGATCCTGAGCAAGGTGCACTATTTGGGCCATATCTCAGTCCACAGATATCCGATTAAGCCTATTCCAGTGGCGTTTTGAAGCTAACATCCAAGGCTACAATTTTCCTTCACGAACCAAAAAGAGGCCGTTTTCATAGCCGAAAAAAAGGAACAAAGTGACGAACGGAAATTTTGAATTTTGAATTTTGAATTTTGAATTTTAAGTTGTTTTTGGCTCCTCTCCTTTCTTCTTCCTCTCTTCTCTCTCATTTTTTTTTCTCCGTTTTTAATTTTCATTTTCCTCCATTAATGGAGGCTTAGACTTTCATCTAGTCCAAGGATTAAAAGGGACGTGACACTCTTGAGGATCGGTTTCGCAATTTATTCAACAACAAATTCGGCTTCATCTCTTCCTTCTTTCTCCTTTTGCTAATTATGATTTCGAATTGAAGTTCTTCGTTTGAATTGATAATTGCGCAATTGTTTGATTATATATTATTCGGTTGATGTATGTAATTAATTCTTGAAGAAGTGTGAATTAGATTTTCAGATTTGGGATCTAAGATTAATGGCATTGGTGAATTAAATTAACACAAATTAATTAGGTTCTAGAGGTTTCTGAACTTTGAGCGAATTGTGTGTTAATCGAATGCATGAGGGTTCTCGTGTGAATGCTTAATTTGAATTGAGGTTTCATTCGAATTTAATGTTAATCACTAATTTGTTAGTTGATGCATCTTCTTGGAATCCGGTGATAGAGTAGTCGTAGTTCTTCTAAATTCTTGGATTAGAGTTTTTAATTATTTTTAACTTTTGATTTTAATTAGTTATTCTATAAATCAAACCCCCTCTAAAAATTTTATAATCGTATAACGTTATCATCGTTGGGAGACGACTCGGATTGCACCACTTACTACATAATTTTTATGCAATTCAATTTTTATTAATTTGTCCAAGAGCGACACTCGCGATCATTCTTCCTTATCTAAAGAGAAACTCTTGTGATATTTAGGAAGAACTCAGTCTTTTGAGCAAGATCTGTCAAAAACCCTTTACTAAATCTTTAGTTCAAAGTAAGGAGAGCTTTATTTTGTTACTAAGGAAGTGGTATGCTTGTATTCATGAAGAGGTTGTGATGAAATGTATGATTTTAAGTGTATGTTGGATGAAAACATAATTTTGTTATATTTGAAGCCTGTTTTGTGATGTTTGATGATGTGTATAATTTTTATTTTGATTGTATATGCATGTACATAGTAGACTAAGTCCGAGGGAACTAACTCTCGGCAATGATTGATTTATGTGTAATATAATAATGAAATAGAGTAAAAGAAAGATATAAAAGCATGAATAATATGTGAATAAATAGATAGTGAAAAATATAGAGACGAGATGAGAAATATGGAAAGAGAAAGTGAAATGAGAATAGAATATGATAAGGATGAGTATAGATAGTTCAGAGATACACTGGAGTGTAAAAGATGGAGACAACTAAGAAGTCTTGGGGAAATGAGGGTGGTGGATGCTCCTCTTGAATTGTGCAAAACAAATGAGAGTAGAAGCACCATAGGCCTCACACTCGTTTCCTGACTAATACTTCTGACCATATTTTTGCTAAAAAGGGCCAGGTCGGCACACATTATATCTGTGTAGCTGTGACTATCTATGCTAAAGAAGACCTCGAGGGATCTCAGGAGCAATGAAAGTGAAATGAGAATCCAAAGTATTGAGAAAGAGATGAAGAGTAATAAGTTGAATACTTAAAGATTTTTGCATGAATATGAGTATGACTTTGTAACATGATTGATTGTTGTATTATCTTTGTTTTACTGTGTGAATGTATGCTTGGTAATATAAATAGAGACTTATCCTTACGTAAACATTTCAGGGAACCCAGATGACAGCACCCACCGAGAGGATTAGATTAGTAGATAATTCTGTAACTAATAGACTGAATTATGTATTTAATGAGTATCAAAGACTTTGTTTCTTTAGGGTTGCTATAGATGTAAATGATGTACCTAGTGATACTATTATGATGGAAATGGAATTAGCTTTTAGTGTCCCTTTTGATTTCCCTTCAAGTAGAATCCATCGTACTCTTTGTGTATATATATTTCCTAGTACTGTGAGGACCCGAACAGCTTTGACCTACCTGTTCACGTACCATGACCACGATCATCTTGAGAGGCCATCTCATTGGACGTTTGAGCGGATCACTAGTGCCCAAGTTACTGCAGACCCTGGTGACCTGTATCTCGGATCGAATAATGATCTGGACTCCGATGATAGAGAGATGGCACGGGGACGACTAGTGTCTCTCTGGTTGTGTGTTGGATATACTGCTCATTAGGACTTATCATATTTTGTATTTTGTAAATGTTGAAAAGTGAGTCCTAATGTATTTTGATGTATATTTGATAAGATTAGTCCACTGTAAACTCTTCAGAACCATATATTTATTAATGTTATTTCATGTTTCTTTTTTAACTTGTTTAATTTTCTTGGATTTGTTTCTCTAAATTTTTATAAGTATAAAGGAAAATCAATGAAATGTTCTTTAATTACATGCTTCATACTCGACTCGCAAATGAATTTGAAGTAATTATTTCTTTTTAACTAATAACTTATTTTCTTATGATTTTGTATAAAAGAAGGATGTTACAGGATCATCCATCAAGCTACTTTAAAAATCTCAAACACAACAACAAACTCCACCAAAACACAAGTTACCTCACAAAACAATCAACATTTTTATTGGAGATCTTGATCATATGTGATAGAAGACCAAAGGGAGTGGAGACCACTTTTAAAGGAGGGACAAAGAGCAAGTAAAGCAAAGAAAGAAGATTTTACAAAGATCTAGCAATGATCAACCCAAAAACCAAGTAAGGGGTATTATTCATAAATTAAGGGAATAATTTGTTAAAATGATTTTTGAGTCAAAGAGGAACCCTTAACCCTTTTTGTATGATAAAAATTGTTCATATTTAGTATATCTATAAAAATGATTTTGATTGAAACAAGAAAACTCAAGAAAATCACTAAAACAACAAAAACAGAAAAATTTGCAAAAAAAAAAAAAAACGATAATAAATTGTAAAATGATGTTTTGATGAGATTGTGTTAATGAATTTGCTTGTTATGTGTTATTTTTATATTATTATAATATATACATGTGGATCTATGCTTTATAATTGGTTAAATAAATTTTTGGGAATTTTTTACAAACTTGAATATTTTTTGTCATAAAATATGTATTATTTTCTATAAATGTTAATTTAAAAGTATTAATTGAAATTTTAACCTTTGATTTGTATTTCTATAACTTGATTTTAGTATTACCTAAGCAAGATCTATGATTTTCTTTTTGGTTGAAATTATTTTGAATTTAAAAGATATTTTTAATGTATTTTTGAAATTTTTATAAGGAACTTTAAAAAGAAATGAACTAAAAATGAAAAGTGACCATAAAAAAACTTTGGGAACCTTGGACATATTTGAAACCCCTAAACCATATGAAAAATATGATAACGACAAAGATCTAAAAACAAATTTGGAAGATTGAACCTTTAAAATGATGAAATACTATGATTTTGATCTAAAATATGCTTAAAAATTCAAGACACTTGACCACATGAGTGGTAGGATCAAAATAATATTTTTGACCTTGTGGGGACATGAATTATGACTTGTAAACCCATTGGAAAGGACAACTTAAAATTTACCAAGTTTTGAAAAAGGACCTTTTTGCAAGTTTGAAGACTAAATTGTAATGTTTGAAAAATATAGGGACTTCTTGTAAAAAATTGTAGATATTTTATTTACATATAAAACTAAATTATAAGAAATGTATCACTTATTTTACTTAATTTAGATTTAAAATGAATTAATTATGATTTTTCAAATACATTGTTGTATGAAAATGATTTCGTAGGAACAACATGAGTAAAACTATCTTCGTTTTGGAATCCGAGAACTATAGGGACCAAACATGGCTAACTTGTGACGTAGGCAGTGAAAATTTTATTAACCTATCCTGACAAGCACTAGAATATATGATGATTGGTTTGAGTGTGGGCTATTGGTAGTGACCATAACATAAAATTATGCACTGATAAAGTGAGAAGATGTATCTATAGCACTAGTTGAATTGCAGACATAAAACTCCTAATCTCAACCTAGAATTCTAATGTTGGATAATATCCATGAGAAATTCACAAACAAAAGACATTGAAATGGTTAATTATTATTTGGTTGAATTTTTGTTCATTTAAGTATAAGTATTGCCTTGTGATATGATTTATGAATGTTTATACTTATCTCTTTTCTTTGTGATGTATCCATTAAATGTTTATGGATGCAGAATGAGTGAATTTGCACCAAATACCCCCTATGCAAACCTTGACCTTTAATATAGTAACAAGAAAATGAAGCTCTAATAACTCCAATTAGACCATTATCTTTATGGATTTTATTATATTGATTATAACTATTATAAATAACACCTATGTTACTCTAGTGGTTATACAGGGTCAAGCTAGAGTTAAGGTGCCTTTTCCTCTTTGCTATGTAGCGGCATACTCGAAACATCATGATGACCCTTCTCGTGATAGACTAGAGGATTGAGGAAGGGATCAAGTAGAGAGGAAAACATTATCTTTTTATATGTATTATGTGTTTAATGTAACACCCTCAACGTTGTTACTCTTATATTAAAAAATAGAAAATTTGGTACAGGGTAAACCATTGTGACACTCAGGCGCTAGGCGAGGGCGGGGAGTGATCGTCGGTGCAATGTGGCACGGACAAGGAGCGGTTACCTGGCAGGCTTCCGGCAATAAGGGGCACGTGAATGAATCGAACTTACATCAGAATGAGAGGGGGATCCAAAGATTTTGTATACAGTTAAGGATAACTTAAAGGAATTGATTAGGACTACCTAGACCAACAAAATACATTTACTTTTCGGTGGCTTATCACTTAAGAACTCAAAAGTTAAGCGAGATAGGATAAAGTTTCCTTAACTTTTCTCTCGCCCAAGCGAGATAGAGCTCGCCCAGGGAAGAAATTGCAGGAAAAATAGGAAACTTTCTAGACCCATTCTCACTTAGACAAAAATATTAGAAAACTGGGTAAACCATTGTTTGGTTTTCTTGCTTAGGCAAGGAGGGCCTCACCTAAGCAAGAGTTGACCTCGCTCAAGTGAGAACTCGTTTTCTTAAGTGAGAATGTGTGAGTTTGGATGGGTGTTTAAGGAACTTCACACTTGAGAAATTTCATTTAGAACCAAACAACCTTTCCTCTCATTTCTCTCTATTTTCTCATGTTTTTTACCTAGATAAAACTCTCTCGAACTCCGAACCTCTTCTAGATCCAAGCATGAATGTCTATTCCATTCGGATCCTAAGGGATCTTGGTCTTTCAGACAAAATCCTCAATCAAAAGCCTATTTCAAAGTAAGGGGAGTTAATCCCAAACCCTAACTCTTATTTTGTATTTTGACTTAAAAACTTCAATAATTTTGCTTTGAATAGTAAATCCCTCATATTTATTAAGATTTCAATGTAAAAATAGGATTTTTTAGCACGAAAACCCGATGATCTATTTCTGAAATCACTTAGATAAGATTTTTATAGCAAAAGTTATGAATAACACAAGTTTTTAAGAAAATTTACAATTTTGATATTGATATGTATGTATTATTAATGTTGGATTATGACTTTGAACAATATGTGATAGAAGGTGCTAAACCTCAAGATAGATGATTTTATAAAAAGACTAAGAGAGTGTGATTTCCAACAATTTATATGTGGTTTAGTTCAATGTATGTTAAATTGTGTGACTAGTTTGAGCCAGAAGGTGCCTGACCTTCAACACATTTCATTGATTTGTATGATGTGAAATAGGTGGATGAGTTATCTTTATTAGAATAATATATTACAATGAAACGTGGATCTTTGTTTGGAAATCAATGTATGTTGAAAGTTTATGAAAAATGTTTAATTGCCCTTGAATGAAAATGTTTTTTTAATGAAAAATTGTGAATAGAGGACTAATGTGAATGAGTATGTATGAAAAAAAAATAAAAGTTATTTATGTTATCAAAGTGGAAAAAGAAATGTTGATAAATTGTGTATAATGTGAAAATGCTAAGAAAGTGAATGTCATGAGAAATGTTGATAAATTGTGTATAATGTGAAAATTGTAACTATCTATTTAGTGTCTCAACATTTCTCATGACACCTATTTTTTCAGCATTTCACACTACAGTTTTTTTCTCAATATTTTTTATTTCATTTTTCATATCCTTTTCATCGATCAGCATGTTATAATACGTGAGTTATAATTTATATAAGTCCATGTATTACAATACATGATTATAAGTACACCCTTAGGCTATGTCTAAGAATTGAG
This sequence comes from Abrus precatorius, assembly GCF_003935025.1. Taxonomy (NCBI): domain Eukaryota; kingdom Viridiplantae; phylum Streptophyta; class Magnoliopsida; order Fabales; family Fabaceae; genus Abrus; species Abrus precatorius. Next base: position 6,141,937 of record NW_020874406.1, on the reverse strand, counting down.
TTTATGAGGGGAGGAGAGGGGAAGAGAAGGGTTAGGAGGGTTAACACTTGTTTGTGGTGAGTTGCTTAATTAGGAGTGAGAGGTTTCGGGGGTTTATCTAAACTCTCCAAAGCCCTTCTAATGCTAGTTTTTTGAGTTTCCTCAATATGGCAGTTTTTTAGGAGTTATCTTTCTCTCACTTTTTCATACTCTTTCATGATTAGGATTATAATTTTTTTTTAAATATTAATTTTTCAAGTGAGATGTTTATAAAATTTATAAAAAATAAAAATATTAATTTTAAAATATTAATTTATTTAAAAAATTATTAATTTTAAAATTATTAATTTTTTTGAGAAAGATAAATATTTATTTTTATTTTTTGTAAAAATAAAAAATATAAATAAAAGATATAAAATATAATAATATCATTTATATAATTAAATCTTTCATCACCCATCCCTCTCAATATTCAACATTCAAACAAGGGAAGGGTTTAACCCCCTTCCCCCTCTCTTTCCCTTCAAACCCTTCCCTTCCCTCCCCCTCTAAATTTCCAAACAAAGTCTTAGATACATTACAATACCTATATCGTAATCATACCTATTAGTTGTTTGTGACTCACGTATTATAAAAACACATCTCATAATTTTATAATCATGTCATATCATCTCCTTTATACATGATCCTTTCTCTTTATCCAAAAACATTCAAACCTTTTTCATCAATACAATAAATCTATCAACTTCAACGTACTTTAACTATCGTACCACATCTATATATTTACTATATCATCTAGTACAAAGATCATTACAATTTTATACACACAGATCAATACAATATGTTGAAAGTCAGACACCTCTAAATTCAAATTAGTCGTACAATTCAATATACACACTTCTCATTATTGATAAAGTTGTCTATCCTAGTGTTTAGCATCATTCAATATGCACAATATGTCTATTATTCTAAAAATATCAAACAACAATCTTCACTATCTCTAAATATTGTTTACTAGTAAAATTGTAATATTTCTCAAAAACGGTTCTTTTCAAAGCTTTTGCTACAAATTGCATTTAGCTAGTTTTGAAAATAATCATGGGTTTTCATGTCAAAATTGCTATTTTCTACACTTGAGAATTTTAGGAAAAGCATTAGTATTTTCAAACCCAAAATAGTAAAAAAGAGTTAGAGTTTGAGATAAACTCTCCCTACCTAGAAATGAGTCTCTTAAACCAAGTTCTCTTAGAGATTCAAGAGAGAAGTACAACATCCTTGATGAAGGATATCATCTTATAGATCAAGATTTCCTTAAGTATTTCAAAACATAACACTTTAGATAAGAGAAAATTGAGAAATAGGAAAGAAGTTGGAACCAAGCTCTAAGAAATCTTACTTGGATCTAGATGGAATAAACGTACGAGCTTGGATCTGAAAAAGATTTAGAGTTTGAGAGAGTTTTCTTAGAGAGGAGAAGGGGAGAGAACAAAATGAGATGAGGAGAGAAGGTTGTTTGATGAGAAAAATGGAAGTTCCAGCACTGAGGTCCCCTAAATACCCTTCTAAACCTATGCATTCTCGCTTGAGCGAGCCCTACTCTCATATGGACGAGACCTTTCTCGCTTGGACGAACAAACCAAACAATGGAATTACTTAGTTTTCTATTATTCTTGTTTAAGCAAGAACATTCTCACCTAAGTGAGAGGTTATCTCGCTTAAGCAAGCTCCATCTTGCTTGAGTGAAAATAGGCCCAAAGAACTCTTTGTTTTTCCTACAACTCCTTGCTTGGGCGAGAGGACACTTGGGCCAACCTTCTCCTTTCTCACTTGAGTGAGACTCATCTTACCTGAGCGAGAATGTTCCAGAATGCTTTTTTTTTAGAAAACTCTATCTCGCTTAAGCGAGACCCATCCACTTAAGTGAGAAAATCCTGCACCAAGACTCCTATTTTTCTCACACAAGAGCAACAAATTTGAGGGTGTTACATTTAGTCAAGTTTGGTCAGGATCTTTTTTCTCTCTAGTTACTTTTCATCAAGCCCTAAGGCTTTGTTTGAGAGTTTGGAGGGGGAGGAAAGGGAAGGGTTTGAAGGGAGAAGGAAGGGAAGAGAAGGGAAGGAGAAGAAGGTTAAACCCCTCCCTTGTTTGAATGTTTAATATTGAGAAGGGAGAGTGACTATGAGGTTTACTTATATAAATAATTTTAAAATTAATATTTTTATTTTTATTTTTTTTTTAAAAAAATTATTACTTGAAAAACTAACATCTAAAAAAAAAGTTAAAAAAATCCTAGTTGTAAAATAATATGAAAAAGTGGGAGAGAAAAAACCCCCAAAATGAAAAAACTCAAGAAACAAGTTTTTGGAGGGTTTTGGAAGGTTTAGAAAAATCCTTAACCTCTCCTTTTTTTGTACTTGGACTTTTGTGATATTTAGATCCCTAAGTCTAATATATAGTAAAATAAATAGTTAAATGAGTATAAATGACTTATTCTAATAAAAAAGATATTATTGAATACAGTTAAAAGGATTTATTCTAATATTTTCACAAGTGTCAATGAAATAAATATTAACTCTAATAATTCAAAGACTTAAATAATTGTTAATTTAACAAATACTTATTCTTTTAAAAGTTAAAAGTATGTATTTTTATTTTTTTATTGAAAATTTGTTTGTTAGACAAATTAATATTATTAACATTTTTAAAAAAATAGTGTCTTCAAGCTTTCTTAAAAAAACATAATTTTTTTAATATATTTCAATATAAACTGTATAGAGTAAAATAAATATTAAAGTAAAATAATATTATTTATTTTATTAATTTAATAAATCAAACTTATTCTTAAAGCTTCAAAAATTATATTTCTATAATTTTATAAAAACATAATCATACTCTTTACTTGTTAAGAAAAAAAAAAATTAGTTGAAGATTTACGAACTTCCATCCAGTTATGAATTGGAGGTGCAGCTTGTAAGGAGTGAATGTCTCAACTCTTACAAAGACGTGCTTTAAAAATCTTACGTGTCTGTTTTATAAGCGCTTATGATAAAACCAGTTATTGTTTAATTTATAATTATAATATTACGATAATTTTTTTCAGCTTAAATTTTAATTAACTTTTTTTTATCATTTTTTATTAAATATTATAATTACTGTCTTTTTAAGAGATATATTTTTATTATTACCCACACCTAATTGTTCTGATTATTAAATAATAATATATTTAGATTGTTTTCAACTAATTGCATTCATTTAGTAAAATAACTAATAATTTCTTAAATTTTACTTTTGTTACATTGAAAAGGAATAAAATGTATCATAAAATTATTGAATTAATTTGTAATCATCATTATCTATATTTTTATGAAAATACTAATCATAATTTATATTTTAATAAATTAATGAGAAATATTGTCTTAAATTATTACTTTATCAAGTTTTAGAAAAATAATTATTATTTTTATTATTGTAATAATTTAATATATAGTTTAAACTAATTATAACTATATTTTAGTTTATTTTAAAATCACTCACACAATATTAATTATATCTTATAAAATTATAAGTATATTTGAATTAATATTTTAAATTAGTTTTATTGAATATTATTTTATTAATATTTTTAAATTATTAATTAAACTATATTATATAGTTTTAATAAATATAATTTTAACTATAATGATATTAATAATTTGATTCCAAAAATTATATTGACCAGTTGTCATATTTTTTTATTACATTGTGTTGTCATGTTTTAGGATTATTTATTTATCAGTTAAAATATATAATCAATGTTTTTTTTTATAAATTAGTATATTAAAAAAAATTACATTTAATTTTTATACAAATGTTCAGTTACTTTTTAATATATTTATTATAATTTTTTTAAAAAATATAACTTAATAAACAATAATTTTCAATTATAATATTATAAATATTAAAAATAAAAAATATAAATTTTTTAAATATAAAAACTAATTTAACAAATGAGGATAAAGTTTCTGTAAAAAATTTATATTTTATTATTGGCGAAGAATTGCTATTTTGGACAGAAGGGTGAGGGCAAAAGACAGAACCCCCGAGAAGAGGGCTTGACAGAAAGATTTGGGCGGGTGCAGCAGTCAACGACCGAGATTCCGAGGTGCAGTCCAACCGTTGGAGACCGAAAGATAGTTTAAGCCTAAGCGAGAAGGATAGCGCCATTTGGATTTGCTTTTGGTTTTGGCTTTGGCTTGAAATACGTCAAAGACTTGTAAGGATACGTCATCGACTTTGAATACCTTATATTTTATCGCTTTCGTGTTTTTCCCTCCCTCCTCCTTCTCTCACGTATTAGTGAAAATCTAATAATTCTTGGGGTTTTCCTCGTTCGAAGATCAATCAACTGGGTTTGAGATGGTGAAGGAGACCGAGTACTATGATGTTCTGGGTGTCAGCCCCACGGCATCCGAAGCCGAGATTAAGAAAGCTTATTACATGAAGGTATTAATCTAACACATCGATCCATTTCTTTTCCGCGTTGTTTTCTCGTCGTATCCATGGATGTACTTGATAATTTGATTATTGGACCCATGTTTTGGTATCTATTTTGCTTTGCTAGCTATCTCAAACCACCGTAGATCCGTGTTGTTCCATTTACCTGTTTGTTTAGACAGAAATAGCACATGCGTTTGCCTTATGGTTGGATCTGTCCATTTTGTGGCTTTCAAAAAGAGATGTTTACTCGTTGCTAGCTTACATACGATGAAATTGACGTGCTTCTACAGATAATGGCAATCTAATCTTCTTTTGTACTTTATTTAAAGTTGTGATGGTTTTCATCCTGGACCAAGCTTCAAAATATGATCAAGTAGTTTCATCGTGTTATTTATTTCTCTTCTATCCTATATGTGCAGGCACGGCAAGTGCATCCAGATAAAAACCCAAATGACCCTCTTGCTGCCCAAAATTTTCAGGCAAGAATGTTATAATTTTAGTTTAGAACTGTTTTAAGGCACAGAATGGCATCTTACCTGGCACAGAATGGTATGTTACCTGGATTGTTTTGTTAATTGATGAAGAAACCTTTCCTTTTTGCAAGAAATTATTAAATGATATAAGTGGTTTGGTCTTGCACCAGTACTAACTAGTAAGTAAATACCCATCCAACTAATTAACATTGGCTTATTTTTCTTGCCAATATGACCATTTAGTTTAGAACGATAATTCTTGAGATCATTTTCATGTTAACATGGCATAACTTGCCTTCTTGAACAAGTGAACCTATACATTTTATCTTGAAATTCATCTATTGGCATATTTACCTTGTTGAATATTACAGAAATGTTAACATTTGAAACTTCTGTGTATTGCATTTAACTCAAAAGGCATAAATTTATACAAATATATAGAAATCTATATTAATTTCAAAATCTTACCTAATAAAGGTAACTCTGATATTACTTTCCTGATTACCTTATTTACATATCAATGGGTCTGATTAACATATTTACATATTAACACTCACCATCAAGCTGGAGCATGCATATCATATGCACCAAACTTGTAACAAATATATTCCACTTGAGGTCTCTTCAATAACTTAGTAAACACATAAGCCAACTGGTCATTGGAGCTAGCAAAGCTTGTTGTAAGTTGCCGAGTTCACCTGAGAGAACCTTTTCTCTAATAAAATGACTATCATTGTTTATGTGTATGCATAGGTAATATCATTATGTGTTGATACCATTTTGTTAATCTCACTATCTTTCATTGTATATTGCACATAGCTTAAGTTTTACCATTGTTAATTAACTTTTGTTGCCCTTAGTTATTTCCTATATGTTTTATACTATGGTTTTAGGCTTTAGGTGAGGCTTACCAAGTCCTAAGTGATCCAACTCAAAGGCAAGCTTACGATGCTCATGGAAAATCAGGAATCTCGACGTTTGTTTCCTTTCCCTTTTTTCACTTCATAGTACTGTACTTAAATCCTATTTGGAAGAGCTTATGAATAGTTTATAAAAACAGTTTATGATTATTAAGTTGATTTTAGTTTATTTCAATAATTTTCTTGGTATAGCTTATCAAAATAGGTTGTTTTCAACTTATTTCAATTAATGAGATCATTAAATTTATGAGATAAGTCATCATTTAAGAATAGCTTACTGAATAAGTGCCTAAATAAGTTGCGTATCTAAACAAACCCTTTATCATGGTCGTTAAACTCGTGTTTTAACCTGTAAACTCTTATGATTTTACAATCTTAGGATGGTAATTGTGTTAAATCACATGTAAGCTCATGGTTGCGTAAACTCAGGTAGAGTCGGATAAATTTGGGTAAACTCATGAGTTTACACCTGGTTTTATGAGTTTATCAAAACAAAGGGAAAATCACATTTTTTCACCAAAATAATTCTATTTGGAATTAGGGTACCACTTTTCTTCCCTCTCTGCAAGTTGTGAAACACCATATTTACAAGTGGGGCACCAAAATTACATTATCATTATATGATTTAGCTTTTTAAGCAGTAAACCCTTATGAGTTTACAAATTGAGTTTACAAGTCAGGTTTACGGACACTACACGAGTTCATGTAAACTTTTGAGTTTAACAACCTTGCCCTTAATAATTGAATATCAAGGGTGATAGAATGTGGAACTTTTTTATCTTGTTAAGGGCTATTGTAACATTTTAGAGAAGAAGCATTTCACTTGTGCTGATTTTTTATATCCTTTTTTCTCTTTTTTTCAGTGAAGCAATTATTGATCCTGCAGCAATCTTTGCCATGCTCTTTGGTAGTGAGCTTTTTGAGGAATATATAGGCCAGTTAGCCATGGCATCAATGGCTTCAATGGACATTTTTACTGAAGGGGAACAATTTGATACTAAAAAGTTGCAAGAGAAAATGAGGGTATATCTATAATCTTTCTAACAACTGCATTCTCTTATGACTATTTTAACATATTACCAACATATTTCTCATGCTTCTACCAAGATTTGTGTGTGTGAATACACGTACATACAACACATATATGTATGTATTATATTTCTGTTTGGGCCACACTTCACTAATAATTTAGGATTCTAATGTGACCATGCATCATATCACACCACTCATAGTATATCATTGCCTAATTTGCCACAACTAAATGAAATGTTCCCTCTAAAGTTAAGGCTTTTGCTTGGACAATGGTTCTTATGTTATGGGGATTAATACCGATCAGTTGCTAATGATATGCAAACTGATAGGTTCACAAAGGTGTAACATAGAAAGAAAGGGAAAAGAATAGGCAGGAAATTTGTTAGTGGCCATTAGGTGGTTCTCTGTAATAATCTTTGTGATAAATAGCATTGAGGAAGTAGTGAAACATATGTTTTTGTAATTGATCCTTGGGAAAGGTTAGGAGAGTGGAGTTCTCTCAAATAACACTGGAATACTAAGTGTAATAATATTGGTTGGGGAATTAGGGTTCCTCAATAAAAATTTCAAGAACTATTTTCTGTACTCTATACCAGTTTCTATCACAAACCTCGTAATGAAATTTATCCTAATTCTTCTCAGCTTAAGGCTTGTTTCAACATTAGTGCTTGGTAGGAATTGGGATCAACACTAACATAAAAAATTAAGAATGGGAAATACTAACTCAATACTTTTTGATTAAGAGTAGAGGGAGAGAGAGAGAGGAAGGGAAACTGAGAGTATTATTGAAAATATAAACTGAATATAGAGTTCTGAAAAAGATACAGAATGTACATGATGGTCAACTATGCAAGAAGCTACTTAATTCTCAGATGCAATTACAAAGAGCTAATAGATAAGGTCCAGGCCAAGAGGTTGGACCTAGCGGTGGTTGAAATGAATAGGTTGAATCCAGTGGTGCTTAAAAGAAAGAATTTACATGTAATTGATACTAAATCAATTCACCAGTTGAGAGCAAAGTATTAACTATGGCTTTGATTTACTTAGATATCTTATGATTTTTTTCCCTTGGTGAAAATGTTAACATAATCAAAGTAGCAAATTACCGTATGATGCTATTGTGGCCTATTTGTCTTTTCTTTTCAGCATTCTTTATTGTGTATAGAGATATATATAACATGTTGATGCTATTGCTAAAATCATTTTTTCAATCTCTACTGATGATTAAGTACAGAATATGGATAAATTCCTTCTTGCTGCTTCATGCAACTAAGATAATGACTTTTTGGAGTTTTTATTACAAACCTAAAAGCAAGAAAGCTATAAAAATAAGAAAAAAGAGAGAAAGAGAATAAACCTGCAAAGGTATATTGAATCTCAATATTAAAAAGGACTAAGGAGAGAAATCTCCTTCCTAGGGTTTTCACTTCAACAAACAGTTTTGGTGACTAGATTTGATGAGAAATAGCAGCAAGTATTACATTTATTATCTACTATTTGTATTGGAACATTTTTTATTCCCAGATGTTTGCATAGTCATCTTGAAGGAATTATTTGTTATATATTCATCCTGCTATTTTTTATTGCTGTTTTAACAGATTTATTCTTCCTTCAGGTTGTTCAGAAGGAAAGAGAAGAAAAGCTTGCAGAGATATTGAAAAGTAGACTCAACCAATATGTCCAAGGAAACAAAGAGGACTTTGTTAATCTTGCAGAAGCTGAAGTTGCCCGGCTATCCAATGCAGGTACTATACCCTAAGAATAATTTCAGACATGCAGGAAACATGCGGAGCAAAAACATTGTGTAGCTGCAAAATTACTATACGGCTCATTTTGATGCTTTTTTCATCAGAAATATCAAACTGTGGTTGCAAAAAGCAAACAAAATTAACAGTTCTTTTGTTTATGGAATCATGATGTGGTTCATAAATTGACTTAACATGATATGGAAAAAGCATAGCCTAATCTCAAGTATTTTAATATCTGTATTGAAGAATACCAACCTAACTCTCTTAGCAGGATTGTAACTGAGGTACATTTGCTGAATACATTAGTTGTCATTATACAGCTTATGGGGTTGATATGTTGAATACCATTGGCTACATATACGCAAGGCAGGCAGCAAAAGAGCTTGGGAAGAAAGCAATTTATTTGGGTGTGCCTTTTGTTGCTGAGTGGTTTAGAAACAAAGGGCACTCTATTAAATCTCAAGTTACAGCAGCAACAGGTGAGCAAATTTTGTACTCTAAAGCCCTTCATAGCTGTGATATGGTTTCTTCATGCTAATCATGTGATTAACTTCATATCATGTTTTCATTTGCTATTTTACTCCCTTTTGTTTTCCACATTGCATATTACTGAGGCTTGGGCGTATCAAATTGACCTTGCCCATAAAGGCTTTGCAAAACAGTGAGCCTACAATGTACAGTTTATTTAGTCCATTGGTGTATTTTGTTTTATCACAATGCATTTTTTGGTGTTGTTTTACTCTCAAATTGCTATGTGATTGAACTGTGTTATGGCCTCTGTTTTGTGTTCTACTAGTGGCTGTTTCAGTGGAATTGTCATTTCATTACTGCTTCAGTGCAATTTTCATTTCAGTATGTACTTGTTATTTATCCTTGTTCTCACTTCTCTGATCTACTTCACTTTTTATAATTCAAGGGTATGCTTATGTTTTTAAGTCATGATTGACTTTTAGTTTCTGGTTTTGAATCATGGGTATTTCATTTTATCGAACATATCCATACCCAGTATGTCTCAATTACTGGTACACATTATATATACTTGGGCACTTATCAATTTTAAGTTTTTGAAATTGTACACAACATGAATACGATTCTAATGAGACTAGGTGCAACTTAGGGTATAACTAGATATGCCTTATGCACCAGCTAGATCATTTCCCCCAAAAAAAGACAGTTTTTCGATTAAATTTAGGGATTTTTTGGCCTTTTTGTCAATTTTCTCATATTTATTTCTCTATTTAATCAAATACATTCATCCTTGTGAGATATGAGATGCAAGTTTGTCATTTTCTTTTATTATAGATGTATTCACAAGAAAATATTTTTCATTTATATTATTTAAATATTATTAGTGTATACCTTTAATTTTAAAAATTGTCATTTTGTGTACCCGTATTCGTACTAGATATTGGTACCATACCTGTATTCAGCACATATATTTCTGGTGTTCCAGTGGAGCAGAGATTCATGCTTTGGAGAGGTTGGCTTGTGAGGAAGGCTTGTTTGACAAACAACAATGTAGAGGAGGGTCTACCCTCAAGGGGGATGGTTGGCCAGGGAGAGATAGAGGAAAAGTGTTATTAAGGATTTAAGGGTTCAAAATTATTGGATCACGAGCAATTTGGTTGGAATGGGAAGGCCTTTTACAAGTGAAATGAAGAGGATGGTTGACATCTTAATAACGAGATGGCTCCTAACACAATTGGGTTTAGTAATTACTACCTTTTCTTCAAAATTATTGGGATTTTCTTGGGGATGATATGCTGAGGGTTTTTAATGAGCTTTATCACAATAGGTTGATTGGTATTTGTATGATTTCATTATCTATTAAAAGGGCCCAATGCACAAGCCTCCCACATAGTGGGATATGTGGAGGGTCATATGCAGCCTAGCCCCTGCAATCCGAGAGGAGGGCATTTACATGATTTGAATCGGACTTCCAGATTACAAGGAAAAACTTTACATAGCCCTAAATTCAATCCTATCTTTTATAAAATGAAAAAAAAGTTCAACCTATTCACCTTCATTCATAGAAGAAAGGTTATTCTATTAAGTCAAAAGAATTTTAGATATTACAGCTTGTTCATGTGTATAAATTCTGATTGAAACCAGGATAAAGGGCCCAGGCCTAACCGCCTAAGTAGATAAAATGTGTAAGTTGCTTATAATTGGAGGAGTATGTGTAGCATGTGAGAAGATATATAAGGAGATAGTGGGATACATGAGAGGCAGCATTGCATTAGTTTGTTGTAAAGCTGTTCAGCTAAGCAAGGAATGGACAAAGCATTACTCTGAAGGAGCCATGAGCTCTGGCCTGGTTAGGGTTTATCTCTTATAGAATATTTGTTATGTAATTCACATTTTAATCAATGCAATTTCTTCTATTTATTATAAATCATTTGAGGGTCCTATCATTTCATCCGACTTGCTGGATACAAACAATGGGTACCAGCACATTACATTCATTTAGTTCTCTATGAAGATTCATGAGGGAATGAATGCCATTTTAGATTCCTTGAAGGAACTTTGACAGGACTTAGTGAATATTGAACAAAGAAAGATAGGTAGCGATTATGCAGAAAAAGAGGCTATGGAAAGAGTTAAAGCAGAAAAATTGTTGCAACCACGGGGCATTCCTCCAAACAACAAAGGATTGGATGGAGGATTTTTTCCTGACAGCAGTTTCAGGCTCGAGGGAAGAAGGGAAGGTGCCAAATGATGAAAACGACATTTGTTTTGGGACATTTGAATGTGGGTAACAAAAGATGACATTTGTTTTGGGACATTTGAACATGGGTAACAAAAGACGAGTAGAGTCCAGTATGTCGCAGGGCAAGGCCATGGTTTGCCCAGATAACTCAACATTTATCATTGAGGCATGTAGGTGGTGGAGATGGCGGATCTTCAACCCTCATAAATTTCAATAGATGGAGGTGAGATCATTCGATTATCCATCTAAACATAGAAAAGGGACAAAGAGGTGCTGGGGGTTTGTTTATTGGAAGGGTATTGAGAATCTTATGAGCCCAAAGGTAATGGGAGCCCAAGTATTACTTTTAATAGATTGGGTTGGATTAAAGCTTTTAAGTTGATAAAGGCCCAAGTACCTATTTGCTTTTATGTTATGTTTAACTCGCAATTAGTCTCTTGTAATAAGAACTGAGGGTATTAAGCTATTCTTCCACAACAACTGCTCAATATCGAAGGTAATCTTCAGCAACATTGTACCTTTCCTACGTCTAGTCCCATTGTCAGATTTGGTTGGGAAGCTGCCAGGAGGAGGGTATTGAGGAGCGGGTGTAATAGTAGAGATGATAGTGCCTTGGTGGCCGTTTACGTGTTGGATTTTTGGGTTTATTCTGTGTACTTACAAGTTGTAAGAGATTCACAACAAATGAGTAGAGGGGGTGTGTGTTTCAAGTACGGAACAAAAGAACAAGCCACCCAAGAGGCAATCAATGATAAATATATAATGAAGGGATCAGATGTTACACCAATTATCAAATGGGGTTACTGAAAAGAAAAGGCAAGCTCTGAGGGTACACAATGCACTATCTCAAGCTTCTAGTGCCAATTGTAATATACTGATCCTTGACAACCTGCAAGGCCTTGTGTGTATGCCAGTGTTGTTAAATGGCGGCCATGGCGGCGCCATGGCGGAATTCGGTGGGGGTTTTTGACCCCGCCGTTACAGCGTTACCGTTTTCTGGCCTTTTTCAATGGCGGCGCCATGGCGGCCGTTACGCGCATGGCAGTAATGGCAGCCATGGCGGAAAATGTAAAAAAATGGCGTTTTTGTGGGAAAAATTGAGTTGGGCCATTGATTGGACCTGCTCCGAAAAGATAATCCGCGAGCCCAAACCCTAAATCACATATTTTCTTCCTTTCTTCATTGCTGTTGTGCCGCAATGGAGCGTCGGTTGGCTGTTGTGCCGCTGTGGAGTGGCGGTCCGCCACCTGCTGCTGCTGTGAAGTATTTCTTCGCAGGGGTTAAGCCCTAGTTGTAGTGTCTTGGTGTGCGTGTTGAAGTGTAATAGAGAAAGAGAGCGAAATTCCAATCTTGCCCTTGTTTTATGTATTTTAGGGTTTTTTAAGGGCAAAATAGACTCTTTCCACTTAAAATTTTTAGGGTTTACCTTCTCTTCTCAAGCGGTCAATTTTCTGAAGGGTAAAATATTTAGGGTTCTCTACACTGTTTTTCTTCCTTCTTCTCTAAAGCCATTTTCTCCTTCACCATTTTCGCCGGAGAAGACATCCTTTCCGGCTGTTTTCCGGCAACTGTGAATGGAAGGCCCTATTTTCCGAAGTCCATTTTCTATTTTGTGTCTCTGGACTCTGCCCCTCTTTCTTAGTTTTTTCCTCTCCTGTTTTTTTTTTTTTCAGTTCTGTTTTTCCCTCTCCCACTCTGTTTTACTCTCCCATTTTTTTTGTTTTTCCTTATTATTTTGTTTTCTTGATTCTATTTTTCTGTTTTCACTTCCAAGTTTCCTTCTCCATATTTATTTTAATTCTCTACTTTTCTGTTATAACTTCAGCTTATTATTCCCTCTTTCTTAGTTTTTCCCTCTCCTATTTTTTTTTTTTTTTCAGTTCTGTTTTTCCTTCTCCCATTCTGTTTTACTCTCCCATTTTTTTCGTTTTTCCTTATTATTTTGTTTTCTTGATTCTATTTTTCTGTTTTCACTTCCAAGTTTCCTTCTCCATATTTATTTTAATTCTCTACTTTCCTTTTATAACTTCAGTTTTTTTTTCACTATTGTACAACCATTTATTCTTTTTTTCTCAAAACCTTCTTTTTATATGTAGTTAGTTTTCTAATTTTTTATCACATTTTGCAATATATATGACCGCCATTATTCCGCCATAACCCGCCATGGCATCCGCCATAATTTTATGGCAGTTTTTTTGTTTTCCGCCATGACCCGCCATCTGCCATTGATAACATTGGTGTATGCATACAAGTTGTGTCTCCATTGCATTATGTAGTTATGAATCTCTGAGTAAATTCAAGCATCATAAGCCGGGGTTACTGACTTATGTGGTGTTAATCAAAAGAAAAGTTCAAAATTTGTTAAGAAGGCCTCTGATTATAAACAATTTGGAAAAAGTAGTGACCTTGCTGTACCAATTTTTCAGCCAAGAGGACATAAAAGGGACAAAAATGACTGGATTTGATGAGAAGAAGTTGCCAAGTATGTCACATGTAATCCTTGAGAAAAGGGTCAGTCAGCCTAGAGTTTCTGTTGCCTCTACACTTGCGGAGAATGGTGATGTTCCTCAGTCTGCTATACCAGAAACTCTACTGAAGAAGATAGGACGGGTCTACAAATCCTTGGGAATTATTCTATGTAGGCATTTCTCCATCTCGTATGATTATAGTGGAAGGTTAAAATGGTTTGAAAGGCTTGCATCTATTAACTGTGGTGCTGTCAAGATGGTAGGCCTTTATTTCATCCTTGAGGAGAAGGCTGCAGTTCTAGAGAGCGGTAATGATAGCAACCAGGATAAAGGGCCCAGGCCCAAGTAAATAAAATGTGTAAGTTGGTTATAATTGGAGAAGTGTGTGTAGCATGAGGGGATATATATGGAGATGGTGGAGATACATGAGAAGCAGCATTGCATTAGTTTGTTGTAAAGCTGTTTAGCTAAGCAAGGAATGCACAAAGCATTACTCTGAAGGAGCCATGAGCTCTAGGCTGGTTAGGGTTATCTCTACTAGAATATTTGTTCTATAATTAACATTTTAATCAATGCAATTTCTTATATTTCTTATAATACATTTGAGGGTCTTATCAAATTCATCACTAAGATATTCTTTTGAAATTAATTTCCTTCATCAGTATTCCTTTTGGAGCTTCTATCAAAAATAAATCTATTGGAGTAGGACTAAAGGATTGCGAAGATTGTGAGGAACCTGTTATGGTCAAAAATTGGGGATGGCAGGAAATATTATTTGGCTTATTACAAGCCCAAGAACTTGGAAGTATTAAGCTTGGAAAATAATGTCTCTAAAATATTGATCTGCATTCACCCCGATATATTTCTCTTCCTTGCTTTCTTTGCAAGTGGGAAAAGGTTTCTTTATTTGTTTGTGGGATGATATCTGGTTTGAGAAAGGTAACTCTGGATCCTTTTATCTGACTTTGTCATTTCTGTACCTTGCATCGGGTCCTTGTTTTTCAACTTTTTTTCCCTTTTAATCAAGATTCCATGTTTGTCAGTAGTTAGTGACAATCAGTGAAGGTTATCACATGTACTACTGGAATGAAAGAGAGGAAAAGAGGGCATTTTGTTATTTGTGATAGAATTGGGGCCTACACTTTTGGGAGGTGTAGACCTTAAATATTCTGCTGGGTTATGATTATCAGGGGGTGATTTTTCCTATGCTTTGTAATAAGATACCAGATTTCTATCACCATCCCTCTTGCAATGTTCACTTATGGAACATCAATGATCAGATAACCTCTGATTTTGTATCTTCGTTCGGAATTCTCAACCTCTTTGATAACTCTTGCTTTTCAGCCTCTTGAAATTCTCAACCTTGAATTTTTTCTTTATGCTGGTTACAGGGGCAATTGCTTTGATCCAACTGCAGGAGGATATGAAAAAGCAACTCAGTTCAGAAGGGAACTATACCGAAGAAGAACTTGAAGAATACATGCAATCTCACAAGAAATTAATGATCGACTCTTTGTGGAAGCTTAATGTGGCCGACATTGAAGCCACTCTTTCCCGTGTTTGTCAAATGGTGTTTTTCGCTACTCTAATGTCACTTAATTATAGAGCATAAAGTAGATTTGAGGTTAATTTAGATCGTCTGTGCTTAACTTTAGGTTCTTCAAGACAACTGTGCCAAGAAAGAAGAACTCCGTGCACGAGCTAAAGGGTTGAAAACTCTTGGTAAAATCTTCCAGGTGGTATTTCTTTCCCTACACTTCCCAGAATTGTTAGCAACATGTGTACTAATTATGAAATGATTTTTAATTCACGATTCAAATTTAGAGGGTTAAGTCAGCCAATGGGAACGAGAATGGAAGTGTACCAAATAAGGCATTACACAAATTGAATGGAAGTGAAACTAGTAATGATGCTTGTTCTCCTAGTACATCACCCAAATCTTCAAGTCCTGATAGTTCAACTCATGCTATATTTGTATCCCAGGTACAGTGTTTCCCATTGATATCTTTTTTCTTTCTTTCTTTCTTTCTTTCTTTTGGCCATATTGATGTCTTTCATTTTTATACAATTTAGGCTAATAATATTATTTTTTCTTTCTACTTCATTTACCTTAATGTAAGCTTTTATAGTGACATCTTATATTTGTTTACCAAAAAATGGATGTAGAGCCCCTACGTGGAGGCCCCGCAATTTGCTGGCATGCAATTTGACCACAATTTTCCCCGGCCAACCGCCCCCCCAGGTGCCCAGAGGCCTGCTCATTGATATCCCAGTGTTCTTTTTTTCTTTTTTGGAGCAGTGAGGGGAGTGTTACTTTATTATGGTAACTTGTCTGCTGTGCCCGTGCAATAGATTATGTGCAGTGTGGTTATGAAAATCCCATAATTCTATACATAGATGGGGAAAGATAATTTAAGGTAGCGTTATGCTGGTCGTGCTTGGCTTCCATGTATTTTTGTATTTTGAATGTGTATTTTGTTGGGGTACTAGCACAAAGGTTACTCTCTTCTTTTTCTCATGCCCCCTCCAAAGAGTTAGTGCCATGTCCATTCTAGTGGGATTCATGTATAATTGAAACTCATTTTAACGCACAACATCATATATATATATATATATATTTGCGTTCAAATTTTATTTCGTGTTTTGCTCACTTAATACTCCGATGCGCTTTCTAGTTCTGGAAAATAGTGAATCGAAACTACTAAGACTGTTAATGAGAGGCTCACTATTGCTCACTCAGCTTCAGGCACATGATCAACAGTACGGAGAATTAAACCAATGGCAATGAATTGCGCTATTTACAGGGTCAAGATGACAGCCACCTTATGTATCTACAGAAGCGAGAATACATGGCGAACCAGTTATATGAGGATAATGCACAATACATTTGACTGGTTTTCACGTTGCAGTTCTGGATAGCATAATAGCTTGCATACTTGTCAATTAGCTTAAATATGGTTTACGTTCTTATATTTTTTTTTAACATTTAGTTTTAGTTCTTCCATTTTTTATTTTTTATTTTTTTATCCTCATTTTTCTATTTTATATTTTTTGTTCCTCCCATTATTGAAATTTTAAAACGTATGAAAAAAATCACTTGACATAATGAGAAAGAAAATAAACTTCTAAAGGTGCTTCAATAAAAAATAAAAAAAACTTTTATAAACACTTTCGTTTAAGAATTTGTATCCACAAATTACATTGATTAATACAAGCTCTTGAATAAAGATTAAAAGCATTTTGTATAATTTTTTAAAATGTGATTATAAATTAAAAAGTAAATATTTTTATCAACGATAAAAAATATTCAATTGTAAGAAATATGGCAACATTCAAGTGGTAATATTTTTAAAATTTTAAAACAAAAATTGATATGAAGATTGAATCGAAAAGTTATTCTTTTATTTTTATTAATATCATGCATCAAAATTCAAGATTTAAAAATTAAATTCAAATTAAAATTGATCAAGATTATAATAATTTTAAATATTTAAGAAAAGAATATTATATCTTCAAGTTAATATAATATATCAATGTTTAAACTTAAAATTAAAATAACTCATTCTTTCTCTAAACCACATGCATTTTGTTGATTTATTCTGTATTAACTTTTGTTAGCATTGATTTGTCTTGTTTTGATTTTCTTCCTCACCATGATATTTTTTGGATATATTAATTATTGGGATTATCTTAAAACCATTTTTTTTCAAGTAGCAAAATAATACAAAACAAGCAAGAAAACAGTAATTTAGAAACACCGGAGCTTTCATCGTATCTTGAACCATGTTTGGCTATCCAGTCAACACAGACATTTGCTTCCTACGAGTATTTTCAATATTGACATTCTAGACCTTAAGTTAAGTTGTTTAGAGCTGGGCTAAAATATCAAAATTGACCAAAACTGTTGGATTGGAGGTTCGTTTGGTAAATTGAATAGATAAAAAATGGGTCAGATATTTATGACAAAAATGAATAATTTTGTTTGAGTTTAGGTGGTTGGACTCAAATTTTAACAAGGTAAAATCTAAGGTAATATTTGTAATTGAGAGGGTTTGGTACACTCCCTTATA
The DNA here is from genome assembly GCF_003935025.1 of Abrus precatorius. NCBI lineage: Eukaryota > Viridiplantae > Streptophyta > Magnoliopsida > Fabales > Fabaceae > Abrus > Abrus precatorius. Next base: position 6,124,061 of record NW_020874406.1, on the reverse strand, counting down.
TATGTGGAATAATTTTGAGTGTTAATTTAGTTAAAAAAATATGTTAATATCCTCTTATTTTTAAAATACTAGAGGAATCACAACTGTTAATCTAAAGAGGATATAAAATATCTTCTCAAGTTTACGGGTATTATAGCAAGCACCTTTTAATAATAAAAGCCATAATAACTTGAACATGACCAAATAGGACATATAAAAAAAATTAAAATTGAACCTTTAAACTCTAATCCTAATTTTACTAACTTGTTTTAGGCTTTTTGTGAAGTGTCACTTCTCTCTCACTGAATATGCCTCTCTTTTTGTCTCATAAGATACTACCTTTCACTAACTCTGCTTTGAACATTTATATTATATCACTTCTACACGAATACACACAACGACCCTCATCCTTTTCCAACTCTCCCCCATCTCCCTTGGCTTTTATCTTATTTTTCTTCATCTCTGTTTTTTGTTTTGTTTTCTCTCAATTTTCGGTTATCAACACTAATCTTTCTTCTTCTCTTCTCATGTGTTGATCTCGACACTATTCTTTATTATTGAGTTCTCCTTCCTATAGAAAAATCCTAAACCTACCTTTGTGGTTTGCTTGCTCTTCTGTTGACCTTTCTATTAAAAGCTTTGTTAGTCTTTCCATTAGGAGACCCAATGTTTTGTGTTGATGAGGCAAAGAACTGGTAAGTTACACTACTCTTTTAGAATTTTATTTTCAATTTATTTATGTTGATCTTTCTAATTTTAAGTTTAGGATTTACTCTTCTTTTATCTAGAACTATTTTTTTTTTCATGTTTTAGTTGTGCTGATCCATTGATGACAGAGATTAAGGTCTAAGATGGTGTGAACAGAGAAAGATAAGGAGTTTCTTCGGTCTCTTGTTTTATGCTTGAAACTCTCAATTATGTTATGCTTTACATTTTAGTATATTAATATATTTATCATTCAATAATAATATTATTGTAATATAGTTTTTCTTTTCTTTTTTAATTGAAGTAATTGAACATATCTCAGTGGATTGTGGAGGAGGAGATTGAGGTTAAAGGTGAAAGGGGAAAACTACAAGCACAAATCGAGAAGGAGGAGATAGGTTGAGAGTTGGGTTGTGTAGTTGTTGTTTTTTTTTTTTTTTTTGTTGGTATTATGACTTCTTGAATCTAGGATTTTTAATTCTTTATGAATTATGACTTAACTTACAACTTGTATTATTTTATTCCTTTTATTGTATGATGTTAAACTGAGAATATGATATTCTTGTGGTTAATTTTTTTATTCAATGATGCCTAATTAGAGCTAAATATATCTATAATTATAATTTCTTATTATTCTTCTCTCATATTGTTTAATGTTAATTCAATAATGTTGGACAAATTTCTTGTGTTTTGTGTTAATGATTCAATGATGTTGAAAAATATTGTTATTACTTAAGTAAGATTTTTCTCCTTTAATCTTCTTTATTTTTTTTAATTCAATAATGGTGGCTAAGATTTCTTGTGTTCTTTTGGTCTTGATGGTTGTGATTTCTTATGATTTCCTAAATCAGATGCTACTCCTTTAATTTTGTTTTTTGTTTTAGTAAAATCAATTATAGTGGACTGAGATATTTGTGTTCTATTTGTATAATTAATGATGCTGGAATGGTTATGAAAGGTTTTTATTCCCTATTTTAGTGATGGTGAACTAACATTTAGTGTTGTTTATCTAGTTCTACGATGTTTGATGGTTGAGAAATGTTTTAATTTCCTATTTCAAATGTTACTCTTCTAATGTTGTTTTTTTTTTTTTTAACTTAATGATGTTGGTATTAGATTTTTCATGTTCTATTAATCTTGTTCAATAATGCTTGGAATTGAGACATGTTATAATTTCCTATTTTAGATGTTACTCTAACAATTTGCTCTATTTTTTTTTAAGTAATGATGCTAGTTTGAGATTTCTAATGTTCTATTAATATGGTTTAATGATGCTTGATGGCTTAAACATGTTTGATTTTTCTGTTTCAAATACTCCTCTTTTAATGTCCTATATTTTTTTTTATCTTATCTAAATGTGTTGGGAGAAAATAGGAGAGAAGGAGAATAAAGAGAGTGATTTTTCTATTTCAAATACTCCTCTTTTAATGTCCTATGTTTTTTTTTTCATCTCAATGTGTTGGGAGAAAATAGTAAAAGGAAAATAAAGAGAGAGAACATCAACACATAATGTGTGTACTTACATTCACGGCTACACTAGAAAAATATTTTATTCATTAGATAATTTTAAAAGCATTACAAGATGTTACTTATATAATAACAATAAAGTAAAAGTCCCTTAAGAATAAGCGATGTAAGACTAAAGAAGAATAAGTGACATAAGCCTTAACCAGACTATACAATCTTAACAATTCTTTCACTTGAGTTTGAATTACAAATGTTCCTTGTAAACAATGAGCTCATTTTCTTTTCACCTAGTGCAACGCCTTTATCATCAATTATCCTTGAAAGTCAATAAGGTAATGCAAAGCCTCGACTCATCAATTATGACAATCTTGGTCAACATATCAGCTGAGTTTTTTGATTTGAGATCTTCAACAAAGACAAGTCTTCATCACTTATTAGGTCTCTGATAAAATGATACTCCCTTATTTCCTTCTTATAAAAAATAAAAGATTAAATCATTAGGACTAAGAAAAATAATTAAATTAGTTAATTTTCATAAATATAAATTTTATTTCAAAAATGCTCATGATATTAAACAATGTAGTTTGTGTAGTCGTTGCCTCCTAAACATACATTTAACAATAAAGGGTATAAAGGAATTTAGCAATTAATACATCTCAAATTTATCTTATATTTCTTATAATTAGGACCAAGAAAATACTCCATTTTGTTCCTTATAAAAAGGACCGAAAGGAGTACTTCATATTAATATGCTTGCATCTGAAATAAAAAATTGAATTCATAGCAAGATATATAGCACTTTGACTGTCACTAAATAATGGAGAATCATCTTCTTCTTTTATTCCTAATTCTTTGAGAAAATTCTTTAGTCATAGCATCCTTGGCTGCTTTTGAGATAGTGACATACTCTACTTTAGTGGTTTAGAAAGTAACTCTACCTTTACCATATAAGGTAAAAATGTAACATGGTGCTTTTTCTACCATCTAAATCCCCTCCCAAATTTGCATTAAAGAATCCATATAAAGTGAGATTGCTTTTGCTAAAGCATAAACACATTCCTGAAGTATCCTTCAAATATCTTAGTATCTATTTTACACCCTCACAATGCTCCTTTCTGAGATTTGATAGGAACCTATTGGCAACTCCTTCTGCATGTGCTATGACAAGTTAGATACACACCATAACATACATCAAACTCTCTATTGATGATGCATATAGTACTCTCGACATGTAACTTTCTTCTTCATCTATCTGTGAATATTACTTCTTTAAAAAATTTAAGTGAGACATCTCCAACATTAAACCTATCAAACAATTTTTCTATATGTTTTTCTTGAGACAACTTCAAAACACCTTCTCATATGTTTCTAAAGATTCTCATACTAAAAATTTGTTTAGCTAGACCATGATCCTTCATCTCAAAGCTTTCTGTCAATTGTTGCTTTAACCTGTTAATTTCTGTCATACTAAACCTTGCAATCAACATGTCATCAACGTATAAAAAAAGAATAGCATAACTGTCAATATACTTCTTAATATAGAAAATGTGATCTACATCACATCTGTGAAATCTAGTTTTGCTCATAAACTTATTAAATTTCTTGGACCACTATCTTGGTACTTGTTTCAAGCCATACAAGCTTTTCTAAAGCTTTTATACAAGATTCTCCTTGTCTGAAACTTCAAAATCTTTTGGTTGTGTCATATAAATGTCTTCCTCCAAGTCCCCATATAGGAATGCAGTTTTAACATCTAACTGCTCCAAGTCAAGATTTTCTACAACTACAATACTCAAGATAATTCTAATGGTAGTTATCTTGACAATAGGAGAGAAAATTTCTATAAACTCAATTCCCTGTTTATGATAAAACTTTTTCACTACAAGTCTCACCTTATATCTTCTGCTGTCGTCAGGCTCTTCTTTCAACATATAGACCCACTTGTTTTGCATGGCTTTCTTTCCTTCTGGTAACTTGGTTAATGACCATGTTTCATTCTTTGGAAGGGATACCATCTTATCTTTCATTGCTAGCTCTCACTTAATAGAGTCATTCATTTGCATAGCCTCGACAAATATTCTCGCTCACCAACATCAGTTAATAACAGATAATGCAATGAAGGATTATAAGAGAACATATTGAAACTATACAAACAAAAAAGCCACACCATAATCACAAAAAAACTATGAAAACTCAAATTCAATAATGAAAACAACAATAACATAGGCAATGTACCTAAAAACATTCAAAATATAGTAACATGACCCAATCGAAGATACTAATAAAAGACAAAATTAACAATAACAAAAACAAACATTGAAAACACAACAAGGGTACAACAATGATGAAGAGCATCCTTACCTATCAAAGGTACATTTATTTGTTACAATGTCTGTATACTGCGGTATGTAGATCTATGCAAAATTAATTCATTACACTAACATCTAATAATTTAATATCTTGTTGCACATTTTATATAGACAGAAAGAACAACTCAGTGATGGAGTTGGCTATGGTTGGATTGATGGCCTTAAAGCCCATACTGCAAAACAATGCAAACATCTCCATGCATTATATTTCACTAAAACTTCATACCATTTCATTATAAGTAAACACGCCAATTGGTTCTTATCATTTTCTTGTATGTTTAGTGACAAAATGATGCTTAATGTTGCTCACATTTTCCCCTTTAACACTCCCTCTACCAAGGAAGCATACCACTATAGAATGATCTTTGAGAGGTTTGATAATTTCTATGGCTTCTAAACCTAAGGGGAAGTAGGGTGAGTTAGGTTCTAACAATTCTTGATATTGTAAAAGTGAACACTAATAAATTTTCCTAACTACAATGGTTAATAGAAGAAATGTAATATGAGAATTATGAAGTTGACGAATTAATTTGAGATGTGATACAAGAACACCTTTCTTGCTTTATAAACCTTGTGAAATTCCTCACTTACAAGAATTCACACTCTAAAAAAGATACAAGAACAAGAAGAGAAAATAGTAGAACTCAAACTCTTTTATAGAAAAATGAATTTAGAACATGAGTTTCTCAAGGAGGATGTCCAAAATGCTCTCATGAAAAACAGCTTAGTTTATGTAATAGAATGTATTTAAAAAAATCATGTTCTATATGTTTTAATAAATTTTATAATTCATTTATATAATATAATTGATAAATTTTTAGCTTTATATCAAAAAATTAAAAAATAATAAAGTATCAAGATAAGTTCTTTTTTAAGTAATATATCTTTAATACAAAAATAAGAAAAAATGAATAATAATTTTATAAATAATTCATTCCTTTAATTCAAATAAATTTTGTAATTGGATTTCTTTATTTGAAAAATATAAAACTAAAATCTCTCAAAAATTGTAAAATTAAGAAATAAATCTAAAAAATAATAATAAATTTGAAAATAGTAAAAAAAATAAAATAAAATACATTTCCTTTATGTCAGATTGGTCTAGTTTCATATATGTATTATTTCTTTTGAATTATGTTGTGTATTCTTGAAGTGTATGGATTTTTATATGTTGAAATATAAATATGAAAGTTGTATGATTGTTGATTTAAGAGTTGCGTAATTGTAGTGTAGAGTGGTTGTTGTGTTTAATATCATTGAGGGTATTAGGCATATAATAACCTAAGGAATGTGGCCGAGAACTTGTATTGCTTCATTCCAGGAAGAATTAGGAGTTCTAGGTGTAGGGTGTCTCGTTCAAGCGAGATGGAGTTGTGCAAAATTGAGCATTCTGGAGCATTTTCGCTCAAGCAAGATTAGTCTTACTTAAGCGAGATCAGATATGATCACCCCAACTGTCCCCTTGCCCAAGTGAGAAGGGATCTTGCTTAGGCGAGAGGCGACCTTGCTCAAATGAAAGAAACTCGCTCAGGCAAGGAGTCGTAGGAAAAATGGATACCTTTCTAGACCCGAGCTTGCTTAGGCGAGAAAGCTTCTCACTTAGGCGAGACGTTCCTTGCTCAAGCGAGAATAGTAGAAATCTAAGAGGTTCTATTGTCTGGTCTGCCCGCCCAAGCGAGGATGAGCTCGCCTAGACAAGGGCAGGGCTTGCTCAAGCGAGAGTTAGCTGGCTCAAACGAGAGCGTGTAGCACCCTCTTTTTCATTATTCGGTAAATTATATTTTGTTTAATATTAAGTAGTATTAGAGTGCATTTAGAAGAGAGTATGGAGGATTTTTGAAAGGGTTCTCGTGCATGAGGTCTCACTCAGGCAGGGCAAATCTCGATCAAGCGAGACTAAGCACCCGGAAATATGATGTTGCAAAGCTATTTTGCTTAAGCGAGATGATTCTCGCTCAAGCAAGATAGGATAGATTCAGTCTAACTGTCACCTCGCTTAGGAGAGCTGGGATCTCACTCAGGCGAGATTTGTCGCTCAAGCGAGGACTCATAGGAAAAATATTTTGCTCTCTGGACGTTATCTCACTCAGGCGAAATGGAGCTCATTCAAGCGAATATATCAGAAAATATAAGGCGAGACCACTGCCTACATATCTTGCTCAAGCGACATATCCCTCGCTCAAGTGAGCTGTTTGTAACATCCTCATTTTTCTAAACAGTTAATTTGTTAATATAATTATAATTTAGATTATAATTCTTCAATTTTGGAAATAAAAATAAAAAATAAAATAATAATAAAAAAAAATAATTGCTCATTTATACCGGTTAAAATTGCTCTATGAGGAGAAAAATAACATTTTTAATTACGAAAAATTATTTTAAATAATAAAATTTATATTTTTAATTAGAAATAATATTTGGAGTGTAAAAATAATTATTTTGGTAATTATTGCTTATTTTTAGATTTTGGTTGATACTGTTTTATGTGTTAACAGGAACTGTGTGATTAGTTTTTTTTTCCTTTTTCTTTTTCTTTTTAAGTGATAACCAAGGAGATATTGATGTCAAAAATTATGTTATAATTATTTTAATTGTTTGGCATCAATTATTTTTATTTTTGAGTTTTATTCATAATTATTTTATTTAATTACATTAAAATAGCAAAATAATTGATTATTATATTATTATTTCTTTACCTATTTGACTAAATTGACCACTTTCTTACGTGAACCTTCTTCTTCTCCAAGTCCATAACCCCTTCTTCTCCCTTTCACCATTTTCATTTTCTTCCACTCATTTAAGCTTGTTTTAAGGTATGTTTTTAATATATATCCTTAATTAAGCTTAATTATTTGTTAATTATCATTTCATCCGATTAAAATTTTAATTTTTCCATGTTTTTTTGGCTGTCATGAACAGTAAAAATGGGTCTTACTTTGCTTCAAAATTATTGGTTTTAAACTTGCTTTCTTTTGTACTATATGTAGACTATGCATGGTTTATATTGTTTACATAATTAGTTTTTCAAAAATGTGATTAAAAAGCACTAAACCCTCACAAGGGTTGGCTGCCATGTGGTTTTAGAGAAGGTGAAGTGAGTGTTTTTCACTTCCATTTTATTCCTTTTATATTAGTTAGATGATAGAAACTAATTTTGTGTTAATCGGACTTTTATAGCAAAAGTTAGAAAATTTCAATTTTTACATATACATATAAGAGTATAAAATTAGCATCTCCTTAGTATTAATTATGTTTAGGCATGATTAATTGATTAGGTTGATCGTTTCGAAGATTGGATTGTTCGAGTTTTTCTAAAGAATCAGAAAAAAAAATAAAATTCATCCATACCTTCATCAAAGAACATCCGTAAGGTAAGGGGTGGGATGATTTTATTTCAATAGGTGGCATTAAGAACCATAAGGGAATAATTCTCTATTGTTCTAATCAAATAAAATGAATTTGGGTTGTTTTAGAGCTAACCCATAATTTTTAGAAGATTTTGTTATAGTACTGTACATGTATGAAAGGTTGCCTTAGACCAGGAAATTGATTGAACAAGGACTCTCCCTTATATGTGGTCCTTTGTGTATTTAAATTAATGTATTGGAATGATTTATGGTTGAAGTGCTGTATTGAATTATTTCTTTATAATTGGTTGAATTCTCATTATGTGTTTGTGTAGATATTCTTGTTGGTATGAATGCCATATAATGGTAAAGATTGGAAGTAATTTAGTTTTATGTGATGTGAGCATATAGATTGACATAATCAAAATGTCCATTCAGACTTGTTGGAGAGAAGAAAATATGTTTTTAAGGTATATATATATATATATATATATATGTATATATATATATATAATTATGTATTTTATATATAGTGCAAGTATCTTTTGACTTCTTTGGAAAATGGATTTAATAAAAATAAATAAATAAATTATATTACTGAGAAAGTAGTATTGGATATTTGGAAGGCTTGAATCATTTTTTTTTAAAAATGATTAAGTCCTCAATTTTTACGCATGAAAACATATTTAAAGAAAGAGGGGAAGATACGATTTTCTTGGATTTTGAGGTGATGGAGGTGGAATTTAATGAATTAGAAGTATTCTGGATTTTTTTCTGGTTGTTTTACAGGAAGAAGAAAATTTTGGAATATTTGATTTATAGAGGAGACTCTGTCGAATTTCATTGAGAAAAGAAAAAGTTAAGGATTGTACTTAACAAAAAAGAAAAATTAAAATTTTTCTCTAATTAAATTAATTAGGAATGAAGACATGCATCATGAACATGTGATAGTGTGATGAGTGGACAGGAAGTATAAGAAATCTAGGAGCAGCTCCAGGGTAGTCTTGGGGATAGTGACGTGTGATTGAATCTGACAGTGGCCAAGGCTCGCCACCTTGTGCTGTGGACTCTCACTGCAAAACTTTACTATCCTGACTGGTCCCGAGAGATTCTTGTATTAGTAGAGCTGTTACTATATTATGAGATTAACAAAGTTGGCAGTTAAGTAACAGTGAAACTCCTGATCCTTCCCTGAGTAAAAGAAACAGATTGATGGTTTTGGGCCCACATGCATGTGTCAAAATATACTAAGTTATAATAATAGACTTGCATCATTTCTCATTCATGGCATATGCATTTGCTTGGTAGATTATAGGTGTTGATAATTAATTGTGTGATTGAAACCCTTATATGTCTTTTGCTGCTGGAGATTGAATCGAATTGTCTCACCCTTTTATTGCTATGTGTGTTGTGTATGAATATGTTTATTAGGTAAGAACATTGATGGCTCGACCACCGTACCAATTCAGCGTCTCGATCAGATATGATCCCGAGAGAAGATGGGTGCACGACTGGGAGCAACAACGATTCACCCACACTGGATCTATTACCTTTTTGTTAGATAGAAATGGGCCAAGCCCACGAGCTTACCCTATCACCATCTGAGTACCCATGAGACTTACTTTTCCATTTCCTCCAGATGTACAGTTTGTGCGACCCCCTACCCCACCTCCTGTCCTTGTATTATCACCTCCGGTATTACCCCCAGGTTTTCTTAGACCTTTGCGTCCTTCTATACCATATTTACCACCTGTTGAACGGACTAGTTTAGTTGACACACTTTTAGCAAGACCTATCTCTATCTCATCCACTTCCTCTTCATCTTCCTCTAGTTCTTCAGACTCTCCTGATTCTTCTCACTGTTCAAACACCTCTACTGCTATCGGAAGAAAGAGGACTGCTTCTCAAGCAGGACTCCTTCCTAATTTTACCTCCTCTGAGTAGGAATCTAGTGGAAAAGGAGAGTAGGATAGAGTCGAGTAAGGAATAATCTATACATATACGTAGGTGTAAGTACTTTTGACTGAAAAGAAAAAGGGATATATAGGAAGCCTAACCTTACCGTTGTTGAATTTTGGGAGGAAATGGGCACTTTGGTGATCATGGATTCAGGGGAAAGCTCGTGAGGTCTTTGTTTTGGGTTGTCATCTCTGATATCGTGACCCCACTTTATTTCGTATGTAATTCAGTTATGTATATATTTAGATAACTGGATGATTGTATAAATTAACAGATGACGTGTATGTATGAAATGAAGACTTCTAGTAATGGTAATGTATTTAATTTCACTATATCTGAATAAATATATATATACCCATGCATGTGATGTTCTTACTGCTTAGTTATTTTATGATTGTATTTATATTTATTGCTTAGTAAGTAGTAAGGGTGTCACACTATTCCTCGCTCAAACAAGAACGCGCGGGGCTGATGAGTATTTAAAAGATTTCTAACATGAAAATTTCATTTCATTCCAAAATCACGTTCCTCCACTGTTTTCTCTAAACTCTCTTCTTTTTTCTAGAGAAAAGCTTCAAAAACTTCGATTACTCTTCAAATCTGAGCTTGGACGTTGAATCTAAACAATTCCAAGTAAGTTTCTCTAGATTAAATTTCATTTTCTCTGATCGTTTCTTGTATTTTTCATTCCTTACAGATATGTCTTGGTACTCAAGAGAACTTCCATCTTTGATCTCTAATCTCCTTCAATATCTCTCCGTAAACTTGTCTTTAAGGTAAGGAGAACTATATTTTATCATTATATTAAAATAGTTATTTTGTGCTCCTTAGAGCACTGTTACATGAACATTTCATAAAAATATGTAGTTGAAATATCTATTGTGTGAATAATGGATGAAAAGATGCTTGTTTGATTATTTAGACTGATTGGTTATTTGGACTGAATGGTTGTTACATGCTTATATTCATTATATGATGAGCACTTAATGTGAAATATTATTAAACTTGCTAAGTGATTATGATGTGATTTTATAGAACATGTCTAGATGAAATGGTATGATAAAGTGCGATACTGATATGACGGATTTAATAGTTGTAACTACATTAATAAGGGTATGAGTGGAATGAATTTAGTCTGGAAGTGTTTTACTAAGCACAATCTTATGAATGGAAAAAATGATAACTCTAAGAATGACTTTATGTCGAATATAGATTGGATCAGTGTGAATAGTTACAGAGATACACTGGGGGTATAGTGTCTGAAGACGATAAAAATTTGGGGAAACGTAGGGTGATGAGCGAAATTCGTGTATGTGTACACACTCTTTCTGAGAGCGAATGCAACACATGGCCTCACACTCATTTCCTGACTATGCCTTTGCTAAGGGGTCCAATTATTGTATATGTTATATCCGTGTGCATGGGCTAACCGACGACTATTTGCCTAGTTGAGTAAGACTTCAAGAAATGCTGGAGGCATCGAGATTTGTGATCACAGTGCACTGAGAGTGCGTATGGGAATGAGAAAATGGATAATGTATAATAAATTATTGAATGGGGTATGTGTGAATATGTTTGCAATATGAATAAGTGTAAAAATGAATATATTGTATTTATATTATAAACTATGATTCTATGATATAATGTTTTGTAAATGATAAAATAGACACTCATCCTTACTAATATTTTCAAGAAAACAAGATGACGGAGCCACAGGAAAGAGTTAGATTACTAGATAGCTCAGTATTTAATAGGCTTAATTATGTATTTAATGAATATCAAAGATTATGTTATTTTAAGTTTATTGTTCTTGTTGAAGATGTACCTAGGACTTTTGTAATGTTAGTGATGGATTTCTTTTACAGTATCCCTTTTGAGTTTCTTAGGAATAGAATACACCAGACCCTATGTATCTATATTTATAGTGGTAGTGTTAGAACTCCAGCAGCCCTCACTTATCTATTTACATACCACGATCACAACTATCTCGGAAGACCGACCAGATGGACCTTTGAGCGAGTGACTGGCACAGAGGTCATAGATGACTCAAGCGATCGTTACCTTGTATCAAATGATGATCTGGATTTTGAGGATTTGACTAAGATAGAGAACTAGCATGGAATCGACTAGTACTGAGTTCTCAAGGTTGGAATGTATTTTTGGGGACTGCTCTGGGACTTAAATCTTCATATATGTTATAATTATTTTGGTAATGTAAATATTATTAAGTCCTATATATTCTTATTATACTTGAAATATGAAATGCATGTTCAGCTTCTCAAATTAGAAATTTGATTATGGTTTATAATAGTTTTTAAATGTATTGTGGTTTTCATTAATATTGCACGTATAGGAAAATTTTGTTTACAACAAACCCATTTATAAAGTGACTTTTATTAACTTGTTGAAATAAGATTTATCATATGCGAAAATGGCATTTTTATCCAAATTGATAATAAAGAATGCAATTTTTATATTTTAAAATTTTAGGGTGTTATAGAGCATGCGGGCCTGGAAGGGTATTTAAGGAATCACAATGCAGAGAAACTTTCATTTCTCACCAGACAGTTTTCTTCTCTCATTTTCCCTTCGTTCTTTCACCTTTTTCCCTCAGAAAAGACCCTCTTAAGGCCGAACTCCTTCACAATCCAAATGAAAACCTCTACTTAGTGCGGATCTAGGTGAGTTTTAGGGCTTGGTTCCCTTATTTCATCCCTATTTTCTTGATTTCTCTTCTCAAGTGTCTTTATTTTGTGGTAATAGGAAGATTTGAGGACCTTGAGCTTTATTATCTCTTAGGAGCTCATGAAAGTTTTGATCTAAGAAATCTTGTTTCAAGTAAGGGGTGCTTACCTAAGCTAGCCTTTTCATTCACTAGATGTTGAGATATTTATATGTATAGTTTCGTTTTAGCTGGGATTGAGTTGATATAGAGACAAACCCTCAGGTACAACACCAACTATCTATGTGAAAGTTAGATTGTTGTGCTAAGACATGTAGGTTGAAATATCTAATAAAGACCGTGAAATATTTAACACATGTTATGAACCCAGTGTGCCAAAATGAATGTATGAGTGCTGATGTGACGCTATAATAAAAGTTATAAGTGTTGAGCTGTTAAATACATAATTGTGGTTGAGTTGTATTATCATGCTGATATTCATCATTCTAAGGCCTAGTTGAATATTTAGGTAGGATAGCATCCATTGATTAGATAACATATTGAGCTGTATTGTGCTGTATATTTGGATCCAAGTACCGGGATCGTGCTCCCAGACCGAAGAATTGTAGGTTCCTTATGAATTACTAGAGCTGTGAAACCAGTTGGAACTAAGCTATTGCATTTTGCATTAGATGGGTTGCATGGCTGTGTTAAGTGCTGAGAAAAAAAATAATGAAAGAATAAGTTGTATAAACATTTGTTTTCATATTCTACTTTTATAGCTATGGTACGTGAGCAAATGTGGCAGGTTCTGTAGCTACTTCTCAAGCTAGAAGATTTGGTTAAGCAACGTTGGAGTCAACATATTTTTGAGAGAAAATTGTAACCTTAATTATTTTTTCAATCTAAGTCTTAGTGATAGGTATAGACTGTTAAACTACAGTTTTCAAGAAATGTAATTATCATTCAAAAACTTGTATGTTAAGCTCCTCGCGGAGTAACTATTCTAAACATATATATATATATATATATATATATATATATGTAAATTTTTGGATTATATGAAAAAGCCCTCAGGGCTTTGTCATTCTATTGATTGAGATATTGAAGTTCAATTTCTGAAAAATTATATTTCCTATTCTATGCATGTACTATCTTATAAATGAATTTGAGTTAAAAACGGTAATGGTGGATGTCATTGATCCTTTATAAAAAACGGTCATGACACTCTACAAAAATGATTCTTGCATTCACTTATTCAAAACATGATTTATGCATTCATTCATATTTTCATATTTTGAAAATAATGTGTATTCACACAATATTTTAGAAGAATACTAAGCATTTTTCTTAATTCTTTTTTTCTTTTTAAAATTTACTTTTTGGAGTAAAAATATTTGAAGTTATTCAATGTTCTAGTACCAAATGAGAAATGTCAAAATTATGTTTTGAGTTTGATTTAGACAATGTCTATTGATGAACAGTAGTCTTTTGATTGAAAGTATATGGTGTTATACATATTACTACTAGATACACTTTATCTATTAAGAAGTGGATACTTCCTTAGAATAAGTCTCTAACCTAAGAGCAAACATACTTCTAGTCCTAGAATTTAGGAAACTTCTTTAAATAAAAATAAATGTCTTTTACCACTAGTTCCTTTCTTTTTTTCTGAAAAATATATAAAAAAAAATCAATTTCAAGTCTTACATTCTTACATAGTACGCTCACAAATTGTATGTCCTATTGAGACATAAGATATCTTTTCGGTCTATACTCTCACAATAGTTATTAACTTTTCAAACAACAACTCACCAACCACTTAACCACACTCTGCCTGTAACAACCTAGATTTTCAATTTCATATTTTTCATTTTCAAAATGGAAGATTTTTCTAAAAAAAAGATTTCCTAATTAAAAAAAATAGAGAATATCTCTTTTAGCCTAGGAGAATATTCCTTTTAGCTCAAGCGAAAATTTTTCACTCAAATAAGAATGGATCAAATTTTCTCAATTGTATTCTTGCTCAAGAGAAGATTTGCAATAGAATTGGGTAGTTCTCCGCCGTGTTTTCGCTCAAATGAAAATACTCTTGCTTGAGTGAAAATATCAACAGAAAATTAGCAACTTTTGTTTAGTTTTCTTGCTCAAGTTAGAATTCGCGAGTTTTAAAGGGTATTAAGAGATTTTCACTCTAAAACTTGTATCATGAGCCAAGGAACCTCTCAACCACTTCTTCCTCTATTCTCCCACTTCCTTTCTTCTGAGAAACCTCTCTTAAACTCCAAAGTACTTCCAAATCCAAACAAATATCTTTTCCTCTCAATTCTGAGTAAGTTCCCTAGAGCTTAATCCTTCAATCTCATTTCTATATTTCTCTATTTTCTCTTTTCTCAAAAGTACTCTACTTTGTATATATAGGAGAAACTTGGTCTTTCGACAAAATCTCCTTCAAAATGTTGTACTTTCCTCTAAATCCTAAGCAGATCTTGGTCATAGAAACATTGACTGTCATTCCTTTGGTTGTCAGAAACTCATTTCTAAGTAAAGGGAGTTGATCTCAAATCCTAACTCTTATTTTCTATTTTGTCTTAAAAAACTTTAATATCCTTGCTTTGAATAGTATAACCCTAATGTTTATTAAGATCTCAATGCTAAAAGGGGATTTTTTAGCATGAAAATCCAATGATCTATTTTTGAAAATACATAGATAAGAAAGTTTATGATTTTTTATATTAATATGTATGTATAGTTAATGTTGGATTATGACTCTGAATAATATGTGTTAAAAGATGCTAAACCTTAGGTTAGATGATTTTATTAAGATCGAGAGTGTAATCTTCGACAATATATTTATAAACCGTATGATTGGTTTGAGTCTGAAAGTGTCCGACTTTCGACACATTACATTTATTTATATGATGTGAAATTGATTGTACGACATTTTGTATTTTGAGAAACTTGTATGAAAGGTATCAAAATGTGTAGTATTAAATGATATGTTACAGTGATTTTGGATCTTTATATAAAAATTGATGCTTGTTTTAAAAGGTTAAATTCATGTTGTGATAAAAGAAAATTATAGAAAGAGAATTGATGAAAAATGTTTGACTGTCTTTGAAGAAAAATGCATTATTAGTGAAAAGTGATGAAAGGAAATAGACATGAATATTTGAGAAGTATTAAGGAAATATGTGCCATAAAAACTTACTAAATATATATTGTAACATCCTCGTTTTTGCTAAACGATTAATTTATTAATATAGTTCTAAGTTAATATATAATACTTGATTTTTTGGGAAAAAATTGGGATAGAATTAGCATGAGATGCTTTAGACAAAATTGTTAGGTATATTTTTAAGAAATTTTTGGTAATTTTTAATTTTAAAACTTTTAAGTTTCAAAAAGTGTCAATTTGTATTGGTTAAAATTGCTGTATAATGCTAAAAATAACATTTTATTTTAAAATAATAACAATAATAATAATAAAAATTATAAAAATTTATATTTTATTTATAAATATTATTTGGAATATAAAAATAATTTTTTTTTGTAATTAATGAGCATTTTTGGATTTTCTGGTTAATTTTATGTAAATTAGTTTATGCTCAAGCAGAAATTTCGTGTAAAAATTTTGGACACCAACTAAAGGATCAATAGTGTCAAAAATTATTTTATAATTATGTTTAATATATTTCATGATTATTTTTAAATTTTGGGATTTTTATCTAATTATTTCAATTAATTATTAAAAAATTAGTGAAAATTCTAATATTATATTATTATTTTTACTATTTAAGATAAGATCAATTCATCAATTCATCCAATTCACTCTTGGCTGCCGTAAGTGCTCTTCTTCTCCTTCCAAAAGCTTTGAAACTTCTTTGGCTCTAATCTTTTGATTTTCCAAGTAAGTTCATTAATTTTTTTTAATATTCCATCTATTTTCATCATTTTGAACACTTTTAACCGATTAATTTTTTATTTTCTTCCTCTTTTGGGTGCTGGAACAGTGGCATGAGGGTGAGATTTTGTCCAAAAATTTTATTTCTAAATTATGTTTTAATTAGCTTAATCTTTCTATATTTTATAATAAATAATTTTGGTGCTTTTTGTTTTGTTAAAAATACATATGGGGGTTTAAAACCCTTGGTCTAGAGGTGCTGTCCCAAGAGTGTTATGAAGGAAAAATAATTATTTTTAATCACCTTTAGGCTTATAGTATTCCATTTACATCATAGAAAACAATTGTAAGACCCGTAAGCCATTTTTGCGAAGATTAGAAAATGATAGTTTCAACTCACTAGTAGTGGGTTGGGTGATTAATGCCTCTTAACATTGATCATGATTATGTGTGATTATTTGGTTAGGATTATGGTTTGAGAAGTGGTGGAAAGAAGTCGTTGGTGAGAAAAAAAATCGGTATACACTTCAAGGTAAGGGGGGGACATATCTATTTTCACGGGTATAGTAGAAAAATGTTGAGAAATGGGTGTTTTATTCTTTGCTATGTATATATGAATTATTTGAAGGAATTTATAATTATTTCCATACTTAGTGTACAATTGTTTGATATTCCTTTTTGAAATTGATTTTATGTGTGATGATGTTTCTATGATAATTGTTTGTTGAATTCAGTATAAATAATTGATTACCTAAAATACTTGAGGAATGAACTATCATTCATGTGGAGTGAGCATATAGAAGGTCTGTTGAAAGTTGAAAAGAATTGGAGAATTGCAAAATAAAGATATTAAAAAAAAAATCTTCTTTAATTTCAAGTGGTTTGATCAAAATTTATTTAATAGTTTTTATATATTTAAAATATACCTATATACATATTTAAATAATTTAAAGGATTTTAATTCATTTTAAAGAATTGTTTTAAATGGGTATTTTGAAATGTGGTGATAATTGGAAAAAGGTATTTGAGAGCCATTGAAATGAAAGAAAAGTTGTGAAATGTGGTGGTAGTGAGGCTCTGCTTAAAATTCGAAGTGTATTGGAATTTTCTGGCTGTTTTGCAGAGAGAAGAAAATTTAGAAATATCTAAATTATAGAGGAAACTCTGCCGGATTGTCGGTAAAATTTTGAAATATATGTTGTTGATTAAAAAGAAATGTTTAATACCTAATTAAAAGACTGAAATTAGGTTCATGCATCATAAGCATGTAATGATGATGGTGTTGGATGGGAAGTATACGAAATCTAGGGGAGACTCCAGGTTAGTCTTGGGGATAGTTGGGTGTGATTGAGCCGGGCAAAGGCCAGGGCTCGCAACCCTGTGCTGTCGGTTCTCACTGCAAAACTGGACTATCCTGACAGAACCCGATGGATTATCAGAATCAGTTGAACTATATCTTTGAAACTATCTAATGAGATGGTTATGACCAAGAATGATTGGTGACAGTGAACTCCTGATCCTTCCCAGAAAGAAAGAAAGAGAAAAAAGAAAAAGAAAATGGTTTGGGCCCACATGCATGTGTCAGTATAGCAATTAACTAGGTGATGCACAGAATCATACATGGCATGTACATTGTGTGTTGAGTTGTTGCTAATTGCTATAATGATTGCAAATATCTTGACGTATTTTCTACTGTACTTTGGTTGAAATGGATTTGTCTCACCCTTTTAGCATATATGTGTGTTGTATGTGAATATGTTTAGTAGGTGAGGACACAAATGGCCTGACCACCATATCAGTTCAGCGTCACAGTCAGATATGATCCTGAAAGAAGATGGGCGCACGATTGGGAACGACAACAGTCCACCCATACTGGCACTATTACCTTTTTGTTAGATAGAAATGGAACAGGCCCACGGGCATACCCCATCCCTATCAGGGTACCCATGAGACTCACTTTTCCATTTACTCCTAGAGTACTGTTAACTTTTGGAGGAAATGGTATTTTTGATAATCATGGGTCTAGGGGAAAAGCTTGTGAGGTCATTTTTGTTGTTGTTGTCTCTGATATCGTGACCCCACTTTATTTTGTATGTAAATCAGCTATGTGTATATGTTTATATGACTGGATGACTGTATATTTTGACAGATGATTGCTATATACGTATTTGGATAACTGATGCAGATGGTGTATTTAGTTTCTATTAATGTGAACAAATGTAAACTAATACATGTGGCTTTCTTACTGCTTGGATTATTTTAATATTATATTTATATTGATGGCATAATAAGTAGTAAGGGTGTCACATATATCGATAGTTATAGAAATACACTGGGAGTATAGAATAATGAGCGATTTGGGAAATCTGGAGAAATGTAAGGTGGTGAATGGCATTCACTTATGGGTGCACAATCTAATTAGTATGAATTCATCACATGGCCTGATACTCATTTTTTTACTAGACTTTTAACTATACTTTTGCTAAGAAACCCTCTATTGTATACATTGTATTTGTGTGTGTAACACCTTAAATTTTAATTTTAGTAAGTAGTAATTTCACAAATTCAAAATAATAAATGTTTCATAAAGCATTTCAAAATAAGGGAAGGGTTACAAGTTTCACATCAAATCATTGCTACAAGACTAGTTCATTTACAACGTTTTTCAAATTAATTTCCTATGCCCTAGCAGTTCATCTGTCCCTTCACTGAGTCCGGTGCTGATCGTCTTGATTACCTGAAAAATGAATGTAAGGGTGAGTACTCTACACTACCAAAACACAATCAAACATAGAGTCTCACCTTTAACTCATTTCCAATGCATTTATACAGATATAACACAAACAACATCATTATCCAGTACATTTCAATTTAATATCAATGCACTCACGGCACCAACAACACTTCACATTCAAAATTATAATTAATAACAAATCTCGTGCACGCACACGCCAGCCACACTCACTGTGGCACTGTGATCACAGATTTACACCATGAATGATCGCCGGTTACCCCCGCCTCACGGATACCACGTGGGCAGTCACAAGTCGCTCAGCAAAGATAGTAGTCAGAGGTCTAGTTAGGAAGAGAGTGTGTGGACCGTGGTGCACCCATTCCATAGTCGGTGTCACCACCATTCCCTCTTCCCCAAGATATTTCTACCATTCTCATCTTCCACACCCTTAGTGTATCGCTAAATCATTCATAGCACATTACAACAGCGCTAATACGCCCCAGTCACGCATGCGATATTCATGCTTCACACGGCACGCCGCCCACATTTCATTCATAATATACGGCACTAGGCCCACATTTCATTTCACAGATCACAACACATAGCCTACAATTATCCATTCATATTACACGGCCCTCAGGCTCACATTTGTTCACAATATTCATTCTATCATGCAGCATCTAGCATGCAATTCACATTCATCCATTTCGGGTAAACACATACAATATTCACATCTCATGGCACATGGCCCTTATCACATTTCTGAACAATTTCCTACCCTCTAACTCAGTTACATCACAATATTCAATAATTAACAGCAAATCACACATAATAGAGTAGGATAGAGTCCCCCTTACCTTAGATTGAAGACCCACACTCGGATTCGACCACAGACGTGCTCCTTTCACAGATTGCGGCCTAAACACATGGAAGAACTCCATCAAAACCCAAGGAAACCCAGACACAGTGAAAAGGGGATGAGAAACGGAACCCTAACCATTAAAACTCACCTCCAAGCGTTTCTCACACAGATTCAACCTTCAATCAAGCTCCCGAACGACTTTGGAGGCAATTAATCGGTGGAATAGGGCTTTAGGTCGAGAGGATTGAAGAGATTTGGGAGGAAATTTGAGAAATAAATCTAAAATCCCTAAACCCCATTTTAAAACCCTTCTGATCACGACACTCTCGTTACAGCAAAATTTTCTTGCTGCAGCAACGCCTTCTGTCGCCATAGTGAAAATCTTAGACGAAACTGCACCCTAATTTCTACAGAATCTCGCTACAGTGAGATCCTCTCGCTACAGCGAGACTGCACCCAAAAATGCACTTTCCTCTATCGCTCTCTCGCCATAGCGAGGAATTCCCTTGCTACAGCGAGAACACCCTGCACCTAGGCACTTTGCCCATTTCCAGCTCAATCTAGTCATGCTTACACACATATATATACACATCCACACCATATATCCAAACAAACAAACACACACACACACACATATATATATATCAACGATTAATATTATCAAAAATTCAGGGCATTACAGTGTGCAATGGCTAACCGGAGACTAACTATACTTATGGAAGACCTCTAGGGATCCCAGGGATAATGATTGTGAATTGTGAGATGTGTCATTATAATAGGTGAGTTATTACAGATTGATTAGTATAATTATAATACATGTATTGTAATATATTAGTGGATGTAATTATAATGCATGTATCGTAATGCATTGATTAATATGGTTATAATCCCCTTATTATGACATGCTAATCTATGAAATAAATTAAGTGGTATGGAATTAAGGATGGAATGACTGAATTTGGTTATGTGTGAAATGTTACGTCTTGATATAAGAATATATGAAATGTCATGATGTGATTGTTATGATCCTTGATCTGTTGTACATTCATTAATATAGTACATGAGTTAGCATTATTTTGGTATATATATTCTATATTAAATAATGTTTTATGTATTACTTGATTTATTTATAAAATAAAAAATTTAGTAGGGCAAAAAATACTCACCCTTATTAATTATTTTCGAAAAGTGAAATTGAAGGAATTAAAGAAAAGTTGATCCGTTCTATAGTCATATCCTCAGTGAATTTTAGAAAGACTACTCTATTAGGATTTAAAAATTTATTTTGAAGGTTGTAATATTTTATAAAGTTTATATTTGAAATTGATAAGAACATGTAAATGTTTTAATGTCAATTTTAGACTTTATAATACTTGGTTAAATTTTGTTGTAACCAGTAATTTGAAGTATTTGTAATATTAATAGTTAATTATTTTGGTTCTAGTCTACATTAATTCACTTTGTAAGATACAATGTTGTTTATGTCTTAAGCCTATACGTGTATAATATGAATCAACTAATTTATTCAGATGGAAATCTTACAATAAATTAAAAATTTTGAAACTATTTCCTTTTAAAAGTTTTCAATATGGTTGAGTTTTCATAAATTGAATAATAAGAATACAAATTTTACTTTTCTTCAATTCTTTAAGCTATAAATATTCAAGAAATTCACTTATTTTCCATTTCTGATTATAAATCAATATCTATATTGAATAAGGAAATAACGATGTTACACTGTCCATCCATAAGACTTATCCTCAAATTTAACCTAAAAAAATAACCCATCTTTCCTTACCACTCCATTTCACCATATGTCATTTTCCTCATACATCATTCTAAGACACTTCATTCTCGTGGAGACTTACCAATAACAATCGAAAAATTTTCCTTTTTCCATCCCATTTCCACCAAGTTCCAAGGAAATTTCAACATAAAGGTGCAAATAATTTATTTTGAAAGTAATGGTGAAGAATAATAGAAGTCGACTAGATTAGATAATATAGAAGTTGTGATTGAAAATTCTCTTGATGCAATCTATTTGACATTTTTTTTCAAAAAATTTGAGTTGAGTCCCAAAATGAAATGTCTATTCCCAATATAGACATTTTTCTGTGCTTGTTTGCTAAATACAAAATTTAACAATTGAAAAATCATCAGTCTTCCTTTTGGTAAATACAAAATTCAACAATTGAGAAATCATCATCTTCCTTTGATTTTTAACTCAAGTAAAAAAGATTTAGTGCTTTACCCAAGGCCTTAGGATATTCTCCTTTCTAGAGTTGGACTAACATGCTTCCTTTTTTTATATGGATGTTAAAATGTGTTTTGAACTTTATTTCCTTACCCTTTCTTTTTTGTAATTTTAAGTTCACTTTCTCCATAATTTTTATCCCATGATATATTCCAGCACCCTTCATTCATCCTCCTCTTTCTAAGTCCAAACAATGCAACAATGGCAGTATCATACTAAATAACTTTGATTGTCTCATTATTCAAGCGAATGAGAAAAGTGAATGTATTTGGAACTTTCTTTTGAGATATGAATATTGGTGTAATGAATGGTCACAAAGATTGGATAGCAAATCCCAATTGGGACAATTGTTTTGGAGATAAAGAAAGAGGTTTGAATTAATATTATTATAAGAGAAGAATAGTTGCAATGGTATCATGTACACCCTTATTTTTATTTCCCTTGTTTTCAGAGAAAAATAGGAATTTTAGTAAAAGGTTTCTTGCTCAAGTGAGACATATATTTCTGAATTGGGTTCTGGAGGATTCTCACTTAGGCGAGATAAGTCTCACTCAAGCGAGAAGGGGTCTCACCTAAGCGGCCTTACAGGAAAAATTTAGGAACTCTCTAGAACCATTCTCGCTTAAGTGAGAATTGGTGAATCCACATTTTGTTAATATTTTACTTATCTTTTTTTATAGATTTTTAATGGAAAAATGGAGTCAAAATGTAAATACCATAAAAATTTTAATTATGTCATTAATTCCAACTTTCTTAATTTAGTTCAATTTGCATGAGTTTTTATAATTATCTTTTGTAATTTTGCTAAGTAGAATAATTGTGCAGGAATTTTTGAACAATAATCCATGGGATTTGAGCTCTAAAGAGAAAATTGGGTGAAAGTACTCACTAGCGCCCAAAGTAAACACTCTAGAGCCATTTTAGAGAGGTGAGGCAGCGCGTAATCACTTTCACCATTCATAATGATTACACGCAAACCTATTTAGTTGATGAAGCTTACGCATGTTTACTCCCATCATTCATAGTGATTACGCGCGCTCTACATAATCACTCCCAACACTAAAAATGATCACTTAAGAGAGGAAGTAGTGCAATGGACTTGCGTGTAATCACTTTCACCATTCATAGTGATTATGCCAAGAAACATTAAATTTACTATAAATACATTTTCACTTATAAGATAGGGATCTTTTTGCCATTTTATTGTACTTTTCATTTTTATACACTTCCAAAGGATTAGGTTAGAGCTCTGGGCTACCAAGAGCTTATTTTAGGGTTCTTATTTCTTCTCTCATCTCTTTACTTTGATTTTCTAGTTTTGCTGAATATTTAATACTTGCAATGTTGAACCACATCTATATAGAAGGCTAGTTTTTGCATATTAATTCCTAGCAAGTTCATAATGGTTCTTGAAATCTTGGTTTAATTGCTAATACAAATTTCCTTCTTATGAATTTCATTTCCCTAATTTCTTGAGAATTAAATTAAGAATTGAATGAGGATTGTTGCTTAATCAATCTACATTCCTTTCTTAATAAGGGTTTCAACACTCAGTTTACTTAATTCTAAGGACCAGAAATTAGAGCTTATGCAAGTAACTTAATCTCGCATGGGAGATTAGGGTTAATTGACGCTTGTTCCAATTAACTAAATTTTGTGAAGGGAATAGTTACTAATTATTGGTGGATTAATGATTGAACCAATATGGATGAACTAGGGATTAATACGTTTTATTAACTAATTTTTCCAACTTAAACCAACAAACCCCTCCTTTTTGTTTTCTTAAACTTGATGCACATTTTGTGTTTGATGTTTAGTGTCTCAACTAATGTCACAGTCTCTCAACTAATGTTCACAAGAGGACGACCTAGGTTAGCTTAGCCTAGTACACATTTAATTTAATTATACTTTGATAGAGGTATCGATAATCCATTCTTCAAGAATATCAAAAAAGGGTAGAAAACCATTATCTGGCTTTCTCGCTTAAGCGAGAAAGAGCTCGCTCAAGTGAAAGCTCATTCGCTCAAGCGAGAACGCGCAAGATTGAAGGGTATTTAAGGGAGTTCGCATTGAGAAAATTCATTTTTCTCCAAAACCACTTCTTACTCTCGATGCTCTTCATTTTCTCCCTCTCCCTTTTCAGAGAAAGCCTTTTATAACTCAAAATCCCTCTCGAATCTGAGCTCCAATATATATTTCACTCAAATCCAAGTAAATTTTTGGAGCTCAGCTCTTGGATCTCGTTTCTATTTCTCTGTTTCTTCTTTTTATAATAGTACTTTACCCTATGATGTTAGGAAGAATCTAGTCTTTGGGTAGTATTTCTGGTCAAAGCGTGGAACTTCTCTAGAGAACTCACGAAGAACTTAGCCTTAAAGATCTATTTACAGGTAAGGGAAGTTGGCCTTCAATCCTAAGTTCTAATTGTATATTTAGCTTGAGAAATTTGAAATATCTATTTTGAAAGGTAAATCTTAAGTGTTTTTCTTAGAAGTATAGTATAAAGAAAATGGATTTAAGGATGTGTAAAACATATATGTATTTTTATTACTATTTGAGTAAAGTTTTATAGAAAGAATTATGAAAGGAACCTATTTTTTAGAAGTTCCATAATTTATTTAATGATGATTATGCATGAACTGTTTCAGAGTGTGAATTAGTATTAAAAATAATAAGTTTACTAGGAAAAGATTAAACCTCAAGATAGACAATTTTTATTAAGACCGAGAGATTGTGATATCTAGTAAAATACTTATGAACTGCATGACTGGTCTGAGTTTAGAGGTATCCAACCTTTGACGCATTGTATTGCTCTTGTAATGGTGTGTTTTCCTGTTTTATAATTGTATGTTTGATTCAAAAGTTGATTGTTTGTGAAATTGATATAAATGGTTTGACAGTCTTTGCATGATAAAAGATATTGAATTACATATGTGTGAATTGGATGAAGTATGAATGCATGTACTTTAGACATGAGTCAATCAAATGAACAAGGTAAAAGAGATGAAGGAAACTTGATTGATTATTAATAAGATTGATGTGAATATTTGTGAAATGTTGAGAAAATGCAAGAAAAAGAGAAAAAAGTAGTTTATAAGATCTTCCTACATCTATAAATAAATGCTGGTTTCTCAAGAATACGCAAGAAAAGCATTTTGAATTGTTGATTCATTGCCAGAGATGGCTTAGAACCAATAGTTCATTATCTAATGGATTTTTCTGTTCTAATACTCTATCTGAGAGTTATCAATATTTATCAAATTTGTTCCTATCTAACGGAATGCTATTGGATCAAATGACAAAGACATTGTTGAGAAAAAGATGGCTTTTCCCAGATGAGATGGTTTTTGCTATCTACTCCAATAACGAATCATTGGTTTAACTGAATAACTCAAAAAAATGGATTGACCTTTCTTTCTCTTCGTCTCAGGTCGATGGATCTTCTCAATTGAAAGATCCCCTATATCGATAATACACATTCCAGTTTACCGAGCCTAATTCTAATTGTTTTGTTCCGAAGCAAAGAGATCTACAGGGCGGTTTGTCCTATTCAGATATTCATGACCAAGAAGTACTGAATTCTCTTTCTTTTCGGATAGGTCCCGAAAGGAGAAGGAAGGTTTGAATGCCAACAGGCGTCTAATATTGAATTCACCCGACCTGAGAGTACAGTACCCATTTTGGGAACGTCCGGTGCCAAAGTCATTGAATGGATAAGCCGCCAATCCCTAAAATGGACTATGTAATGTACTTTATCCGCTGGGTTACGGGTGGGCATTTTACCAAATGTTTTTATTGTATCAATCTACCCCTGTGTGATTCTTCTCCCCAGATTTTGAAACGATATATTGATTTATTAATATGAATGTATGTGAATTGCTATGTGTGTGTGTGTGTGTTTAAGTTATGTGATGATGATGTGTATCGAATTATGGTGTGAATACATGTGTGTGAATATATGTGGATAAATATGTGAGTATAAATGTGAATGTTGATTTTGAGTTAAGATTGGACATGTTTGACTTGTGGTTGGTTTGGATTGATTGAGAAAAATAGGCTAAATGTGTGTGATGCAATGGCATTCTCGTTGTAGCAAGAAGGCCCTGGGCGTGGGGCATGATTCGTTGCGTTCTCACTGTAGTAAAATTCCCCTCGCTGTAGCGAGAGGACAATAGAGGAGAATGCATTCTCACTGTAACAAAAATGTCTCGCTATAGCGAGATTCTGTAGAAACCACAATACAGAATTGTTTGAGAATTTCCCTATAGCGAGAGTGTCGTGACTCATAGGGTATTTGAGGGATTTAGGGTTTGGGAAATTTATTTCTCACTCCTCTCTTCAAAACCTCTTCGATTTTCTCAACCCTATTTCACCATTTAAATTACCTCCAAAGTCATTTGGGTGTAAGGTTAAAGGTTGGAATCACGTTTTGAGTGTTTGGAGGACTAGGTCTACGTGGGGAGCCTTTTCTTTATGCCTATAATTCGTTTATGTGGTTATGTTTCTGAATGTGAATGATTGGAACGTTGAAACATGTGTATTTTAAATGAAAGTGATTGGTTGTAGTGATATTGTGATAGATGTTAAATAGTGTGTGTGATGAAATGAATGATTGTAGGGAGATTGTGATAAAAATTGTGATTGAATATTGTATGGTGGAATATGGGTGTATGTGCCTTTGATAGAGAATGAATAATATACAATAAATGAAATATATGTGTGGAAAGCATGATGAATTGTGAATGTGAATATGTTTGAAATGGTCAAAAACTATGAATGGTTCAGTGATAGACTGGGGTGTGGAAGATGGGGGTGGTAGAAATATCTTGGAGAAAAGAGGGTGGTGGTGACACTAACAGTGAGCGTGGGTGCACCACAGGCTACACACTCTCCTCATGACTCGACCTTTGACTAACACCTTTGTTTGGGTGCTCAGTACCGCACACATTGTATACGTGGAACGGAGAGCTATTCGACGACCATCTATGGTATGAAACTATGTAAATCCCTGAGATTGAGGGCATCAGGAATCTGTGATCACAGTGCCACAGTGAGCATGACTACATGCAGTGAGCGCACGTGCGTGTAGATTGTCTGATGGTGCAGTGAGCGCACCCGTGTGTGAATGAGAATGGATTGATGAAATTATTACCTTATACTAGTGGATGCATGTGTCACGACCCCTTTTATAAGGAACTGAGAACATTATTTCTACACCACATACTTATTTAAGATAGATAAATAATAGAGAATATAAGTATAAAATTCACTTCTCATTCAAAAAAAATAAAATAAAGTTTCTTACAACAAATATCCAATAGAACAACATAATATTACATTTAGTTTATAATATTCATAATATATAAAATTATACTACGTAACTCCCTCTACATGAGGTCTCAAAATATAAAGAAAAATGACTTTGATGCAAAATTACTCGACTCCAGTTTCTAACATTTTTCTACTGGCCCCTCAGCCTGTGAAGTAGATGAAACACTTGCTACATCTGCTCACGTACCACCGTACGATCATCATAGTACACACGCACACAACGACATAGACAAAAATGCAAGGGTGAGCTTACCAAAAATAAAATAAAATCATATATAGAGAGCAAAATATTTCTCACAGCAATAGCCCCATGCATTTCCAGCCCAACTAATGCACAACATGAAAATGGTTTCTAACTGGTTTCACAGCCTAAGTAATCTATAAGGAACTGAGCCAGTCCAGGAATGACCCATTCCGGTATCTGCATCTAGACAGCACAGCACAACAGCTCAGCATGAACTTACCATTACACGTCTACCCACCTAAACATGTAACTCGGCTTTATAATGATGCAAAACATATATCTCAGCATGATGCAACACCACTAAAATTGTTTTAACAGCTCAGCTAAAATAAGTTTATGATAGATCAGTCAAAATCTCAGCATTTTAATCAATTAACAGCAGTTACAGCTTAGAAAATAGCTTTTATTCAACAGATCTAACAAAATCATATCAAAACATCTTGAAATAGCATATTAAACTGTTCAAAACATAGTTCATAGGTTAAAGTAAGCTCCCCTTACCTCAAAACGATGATTCACACTATATCTACCGAATATTACTTGTTTTAATGCAAGATTTAGCTTTAGAACAGATTTTTTCCTAAGATATCATCAACTATCTATAAGAAAGAGAAGAAGAAGAGAAACAAACAGTAAATCTAACTTCAAACTTATAGAAACATACTTCAAATCCCTTAGAATGGACGCAGAATCACAGATCTGGAGAGAAATCTAAGTTTAGGAGGTTTAATATGAAAGAAAATGGTGGTATATGGCCTTGGAACCTTTACGAACCTTGGATAGGAGTGAAGAAATGAAAATTTCGTGCGAAGCCCCCTTTTTATAGAAATTTTTTGAAATTTACTGTTCATCGCCTTACTGTTCACGCTGAAAACACTATTCAGGATACTATTTAAGCCAAAAATATTGTACACGCGTACTGTACATGGATTTTGATGTCAGGATGACGTCATGGTATGTCACTGTTCACTGACATTGTTCACGTCACTGTCACTGTTTTTTTAAAATAAATAATTTCAAACTTTATCTAAATCTATTCCAATAGCAAATAATTCTTCAATTAACATTAGCAAGTATGAAATATTATAGATTACTCAATAATAGATTACAAGCCTGACAACATGACTTAAATTATGTTAGAAAATGTGTGGAATGGGCAAGGTGAGACTCTGTGCTTGTGTATGTGTGTATGATAGCGTAGAATACTCACCCTTACATTTATTTTTCAGGTGACTAAGACGATCAGCACCAGGCCTAGTGAAGGGATGAATGACACTGCTATAGGGCCTAGAATATTTATGTTTGGAACTGAAATGTATTAATTAAGTCCTATAGCAATGATTGATTCAAATTTGTAATTCATCCTTATTTTGAAATACTTTAATGAAATTATGCAATGGGAACTATTTGAATGAATTTTATTATTCCCATTTATTGTGAAATTGATTTATTTTAGAAAATTAAAATTTAGGTGTTATATAGCTAATATATGTGTCACAAAGACACTAATTGATGCGATTATAGTATATAGTTGTAATACATCGATGAGTGAGATTATAACACATACTTTGTAGTACATTGATTAGTGTGATTGTAACAAGTGTATTGGAATATTATGATTGTGATGTGCCATGGTTGAGTTACCGTATAGATAGTTCAGAGATACATTGGGAGTATAGAATCCAGAGACAATTTGGGAAATCTAAAAGAAATAGTTTATTTGTACACAAATGGTAGCAAAAGCATTAAGAAGGCCTCACACTTATTTCTTGAATGATCTCCTAACTATACCTTTGTTATGAATGCCTAATAAAGCACACATTGTATTTGTGTGTGGTGGCAAACGGCAACTATCCATACTGGCGTAAGTTCATCATAACTAGAAAGAGTATATTTGCAGCCAATTAGGAGCCCGTGAGTACCTAGAGTACTATTATTTTATGAATATTTCAGAATTGGGATGATTAAAGTGGCATGAGTTAAGAAATTGAATGATTGTGTTGATAAACGAAAAATGGATTTTATTTGAGTAAGTAATGAATGATGTGTGTGAATGCTCTCTATTTGATTAAGATGATTTTGTAAATAAAATTTAATTTGACGCATAATGTACTAGAAAATATTTTCAATGTTATTGAAAGTATAAACTCACCCTTATAAACATTTTTACGTAACAGAAGAATTTAGAGAAGATGGATCTATTTATGGGTCATACTTGCATGGGACTGTAAGGAAAGGAACAGTTCTGTTAGGATTAGTTATTCTAAGAATTGTAATCATATTAATTTAGTTCCTATTTAGAACTTATGACATTTCAATGAATCCTATTGTAACGATGGTTCGAGTTTTATGTGTAATATTCAATAATTAATTGTTTGTATTTTTATTTTATATTCAGTTCTGTCATAACATCATTTTATTGAAGTTAGTTTGTTTTTATCATGAATTCAAAATATGTGTTACAAAATAAAATGTAAAATTTTAGCTTTCATTTTATCCATAAAATTTGAGTTATGAAACATATTTTATTTTGTCATGAATGAAATTTTATGTAGATAAAGTTTCTTTTAAATTTTGCTGATTTTTGTCAATCTATATTTATATATCTACACAATGTTCCAAACTATCCAAATCTTTTACAAATCCCATTAAGTTTTATTCAAAATAACATAAATTAAGGTAAACTATTGGAATTGTATTAAAGATGTTACATATCATACTTTTGTACACATCAAAATTGGGGCAACTTTGTATGGATATAAAATCATTTTTGTCGAGGAAGACAAAATCTTGTTATTAAGAGTACAAATGGAAATAAGGTTTGAAAATAAAGAATATGTTCATACTCATGAATTAGACTTCATTTGGACAATAAAGATTAAATACATCGTGCCACAAGGACATTTTAGCAAGACTTTATATATCACAGATATGGATGGTGGAGACCCCTTTAAACAAAAAAAAAGAAAGGAAAAAAAAGTTTGCTAGGTTGGAAACTCAAAAGAGTAATCTAAGCAAAATTTAGGACAAAAAAGGGAGATTTGATTGCTAGATTTGAAAAAAAATACAAAATACAAAAGAAAAATGTTTTATGAAATGAAAAAAAAAAAAAAAAGTTACCGAAAAGAATAAATGTTGATGAAAAGCATGATAGAAGCTTAAGTTTGCCCAATTGACATGTTGAAATTCAAACAGGGGTAATCAATATGTTTTAGACCCTAAATTGGACTAAAGGGTGTTCCAAGCTTTCCAACTGGGAAACTAGGGCAATTGATGAATTTAAGTTGGAAAAAATGAAGTGGCATGAATGTAAATTGGGGCAAAAGGTTTCACAAAATAAAAAAAAATTGCCAAAAAGAATCATAAATGTTAGGGCAATTGATGTGTTGTAATTCTTCAAGTAGGGCAAATGGCATGACATAGATTCAAACAAGGGCAATTGATATGTTTTAGACACTAAAGGATGTTTCAAGCTTTCAAACTAGGACAATTAATGAATTTAAGTTGGGAAAAATGAAGTGGCATGGATGCAAGATGGGGTAAAAGAAAGACAATCAATGTGCCTAAAGTTTTTGAGACAATCAATATATGCAAGACCTTAAATTGAGATAATTGATGTATCCAAGATTTCAAACTTGGTCAGTTTACTTTCTTTGAAGCTTGTTAATGAATGGTCAAGGTTACTGACATGTGCTACTAGCATTGTTCAAAAAAAATACTCAAGTATCATTATAATCACTCATGTTACATTTTGATTCTATCTACTTTAAAGTATATACATTTTATTCTCACCCACCATACATTAGCCCTCTTTACAATGTGTTTCATCTCTCTCTTAAATAAATTGTTGATTTTCTTTGTTCTATTAGTAATTCATTTTGCCTTTTGGTAAACATATATTGAAAGGAAACATATGTACATATAAAAAAAATGAACATTGCGATTATTTTGATTTGTCTTGAGAGTCATAGTAAGCTCATTGATTTCTTCACAAATACAACATGGCAAAATAAACATCATCATTTAAGCTCATTAAATGTTAGCAAAAGCTAATTTGAAGGCACATTGGCCAAGCGTTTAGTCATAAGTCAAGCAAAGAAACCACAAATTCTTACTCATATTTGATTCATAAAGTGCATAACTTTGTAAGGATGATAGGCTTCAAACTATTTGAAAATGAAAATAATTTGTTTTGCATCATATTTTCACATCATCTTGACTACTTATATTTGATTCATAGAGTATATAACTTTGTAAGGGTGACAGGCTTCAAACTATTTCAAAATGAAAATAATTTCTTAATGTTCATTTTGCATTTTTTGTTTTTTACATTTTGCATCATCGTGACATCCTGCATTGTTGGCATTATCATACATCAATTAATTCAACAAGATTGCATTTCATGTTGTTTATTGATGGTCTTGATCTATTAGCCATCCATAGTTTTAGCTTCATACATCATCGTGCTTGCTACATATGTTAAACATTCGTGTCAGTTTCATTTCACAGACTCACTTTTGTTGCACATCATAAGATTTCATGTTGTTCAAGTCTTTGTGCCCACTTCCTATCGAGGATACCGATGACTCCTAGTTCAAAGAGTTGCATCTCATAAGCCTTTGTTATTAACCGTTGGAAGGTCTTTTTCCTACTTCATCCCATAGCACCTTGTGCTTATTTCTTCTTAATGACTCATGTGCTTGCCACACCCCAAGCTTCGCACCTCTCATCTTATTGGCCTTTATACATGTTTTTTCTCATAGGTTGTCATATTTTCTTAATCTTATAGGTCTCTGTGTTTTGTTGCTGCATCTGACAAGCTCTAATTAGCCTTTTATGCAACGCTTGTTAACCACAGAGGACCATGTGCCTACTTCATATGATAGATTTTAATGTCAACTTTTTCTTAGGCTCATGTAGTTGTTTATCTTATAAGCCCCGTGGCTATTGCATTTCATAGGCCCATATATCTATCTAATCTTATGAGCTCTAGTGTCCACTAATCTCAAGTTGTTGTGCATACTTCTTCTCATAGGTTCTTGTACATTCTTCATCCCACATACTTATGTACCTACCCATCTCATAGGTTCCAAGTAGGGATGGGAATAGGCTAGGATAGACTAGGCTTTGCATAAATAAGCCTATCCTGTCTATTAATTTTGAAGCCTAGGTCTAACCTATTACCTGTCATAGGCTTTTAATTAAGTCTAGACTACCCTTTTTAAAAGTTTGACCTATTAATCTTTTTAATGGCCTGTTTCGTATCAAGACATTCAATAGGTCATTAAGCTTCCTCATAGATAAACTATTAAATCATCCAAGATTTATATCTAAATAAACTATTAAAACAAGTATTCAATACCTTGAATATGTATAATAAATAAGTAAATCACTACACATACAAAAAATACATTGAAATAAACATCAATTTATAAATCATTAAGCAAATTTAGTAGCATAAAGTCTTGCAAATTCAATTAACAAACACAATATAAATAAATAAGTTTTAGACTTAAAGTTAGCAAATGCAAGAAACAAATAACAATATTTTTTCATATAAGATATGCAAAAAAAACTCTAGCAAGGTGGACTCTCTCTCTCTTAGAGTGTATGTAGTAGAGATATTTTTCAACTCTAACGAAAAAAATTAAGATTTTTTATTTAAGATTTTTTTATTTTAAAATTTAATTGATATAATATATTATTATATTATAATTTTTATCTAAAATTATTTAATATGTTATTATAAATTTTATGAATTTTAAATAGGCTATTCTAATAGACCTAATAGACTTTTTCTTAAACTCAAGCTTAGCCTATTTAATTAATAAAGTTTTTTTAAAAGACTAAATTAAGATTATTAATTAAATAGGTTAGGTGGGACTAGGCTTTAAAAAGGTTAGGCCATAGGCCCCTGTCGAACAGTCTGACCTATTTCCATTCCTAGTTCCAAGGTTATCTCATTTCACGAACCCATGTGCTTACCTCATCTTATGAGCTTTGATGTCAACTAATCTCGAGCTCTTGTACTTGTTTCTTCTCATAGGTTATTGTGCATTATTCATCTCACATACTTATATACCTACCCATCTCATATGTCCAATGGCTATCTCATTTCACGGGTCTATGTGCCTGTTTCACCTTATAAGCTTCGATGTCAGCTAATCTCAAGCCTTTATGCTTGCTTCATCTTATAGGTTCTCATGCCTTCTTCATCTCACAGGCTTTTGTACTTACACACTTTCTAGGCTTTCATGGTTTATACTCTCATAAGTCTATATCTTGTCTATCTTGTAGCCCTTTTTGCGCCTACATAGGACCCATGCCTAATTAGGTCTCTGTGCTTATGCATTCCTAAGCTTGCACACTTCATTAGTTAGAGTGCTTGTTCTAATATTTTTCGTGCTTACACCACTTGATACAGGTCACACTTGCTCACCTCATAGCCCTTATACCTAGTATGCCTCACAAGATATCATGCTTACTTCATAAACCTTCATGCTTGCTACATCTCACAAGCTTTCACACCTACTCACCTTATAGCCTCATACTTGTTATAGGTCATAAGCTAGCATGCCTGTACTTGTTCACTTAAGAGGATCACATGCCTATATCATTTTATAGGCTCTGATGTTAAGTTCCCATGCTTACTTTAATTCATAGGTCTCTGAACCTTCTTCATATTTTGTACTCACATTTGTAGCCTTATTGCGTCTTCCAAAATATCTTTCCTTCTTTATTTATTTCATTTAGCATGTTTTTCCATTTCTTGCATTAAATTGGAGTTTTCATGAATACTTGTTATCATTACGTTATATTTCATATTTTCGCTATTATGACCTTTATCCACTATTTCAACCATAACTTTTTCTATAGATATCTTTTTTGGCTGATTCTTTTTGCAATGGATTCCTGACTTTCTGGGCTTCAATTTGGACGTATGGATCATGTTGTTTGGAGTTTGAAGCTATTTTCTATTAATTTTTGAAGTTCAGACTTAAAACATACCTTTTATATTTAGGGCTTTTATTATAATTACTTGTAGAGGCCTTGGCCCATTTATTTTCGTTTTCATTTAAGATCAGTATATATAGAGGTCAAAAGGTTGATTTTGTATCTCTCTTTTTCCTTTCATAATTTTGTTTTTCTGTAAAGACTTTTTCCCGTTTTGAGAGAAAACCTTTTTCATTCCATTCACGTGCCTCTTTTTGAATTTTGCTACATTCTCGATTATTATTTTCTCACAAATCATCTCGTCTCAAGCGTGGATTGTAAGATCGATTGATCGCTCCAAGTTTGTCTTTTTTACTTTTTTACAAATCTTGATTAAGATTAGTGCATGCATAATTTGATTGAATTTGATTTTATTCTTGAGTGAAATATTGATTGATTGAATGCTTTTACATTTAAGATTTAAGCAAATTTGGTATAGTAATCCTAGTTTGTATCTATGATTCGTGATTTCAATTTATGGTTTTAATTCTCGTTTTCGTTTTCTAATTTGTTTTGCATTTTGTTTTCGTTTTCTTTCATTTTGTTTTTTGTTTTCATTTTTGTTTTGTTTTTCATTTTCATTTTCATTTTCATTTTGTTTTCAATTTGTTTTTTTGGGGTTAAATTAAATTCCTTTTTATTTTTAAATTCTTTTTTATTTTTTAGATCTGTTTTCAAATTTCAAATTTGTTTTCAGTTTTTAGATCCGTTTTCAAATTTTAAATTTGTTTTCAGTTTTGGATCTGTTTTCATTTAAATTCATTTAAATTACTTTCATTTTTAATTCATCTTTAAATCACAAAACCCCCCCAAATTAACCACCATTGCATGTTTAAAATTGAAGACAAAATAAATTTGTGTCTGTGTGAGATGACCTAGGTTTGCTCTCTATATTACAAAATTAATTGAAAAATCTAGTTTCATTTGACACCATTACGACGTGGTTGTCACTTCTCTATCTCACAAACTTTATGTTTCTACATAAACCTTATTGGTTCTCGTGCTTTGTTAATCTTATAGGTCTTTATTTCTCGTGACATCTAACATACTCCTACTTACTCACCTTATAGGCTTTCATGCTTGGTGCTTTCAAAAATCTATCTCTTGCCTATCATGCAAGCCTTCGTGCATACATAAGTCCTATGCTTACTACATTTCTTTGACCTTTATGAACTCCTAAGCTCATCGTACCTCATAAGTTAGCACGCTCGTTCTTATAAGCCTCATTCGCTTACCAACTAAACCCTCACGCAAGTTTATCTCATAGGTCTCTATGTGCGCTTCATCTCCAAAGTCTTAATGCCTATTTTAATTTTAGGCCTAGTGCCTATTTTACTTCGTAGGCTTTTGTGTTAGCTCATTTTAAAAGGTATAGTGCCTATTCATCTTACAAGTGCCCATGTTCACACATCCCTGAGGCCTAACACCTTTTACACCTCATAGGCCAACACGTGTGCTTATTCATAAGCTTTGTGCATTTTGTGCATCAAAGAATCTTGTGTGCATCTCACAAGTCTCATGCTTCACATTTCAGGAGCACTTGTACCTATTTTTCTTAAAGGCCCACATGCTCATCCCATCACTTATGCCTCTTATATCTCATAAACCTCTACTCTCATTCTAGTTGGATCTAGCAAGGCTTAATATCTACATTGTCTCACATGTCTATGTTCTATTCTCATCTTATAGCCATGCATGTTTGATTCATCTTATGAGCCTCATACATGTCTCATTTTGTAAGCCTTGTACTTATTCATTTCATATGCTCTCATGCTTAGCGTGTCTCATGGATCCTTGTTCCTACTCCTTTCCAAAGCTCTCATCCATTGCTTCATACAAAAAGTCAAGACTTGATCAGCCTCTCTATTCCATTTTTGGTTAAGGCATGAAATCTTATCAGCCCTTTTACTTTCTATCAAAGATTGGAATCTGACCAGCTTCTCTTTACTTTCTTATTAAAGCTTATTAGCTTCTACACTTTCCTCCGAAATCGGTTCACCTTTACTTTATGTCAAAAGTTCAGAACTTGACTGGCACATTTACTTTATGTCAAAAGTCTAGAACCTAATTAACACCTTTACTTTTATCACAAGTCCAGAACTTGATTGATACCTTTACTTTTATCAAAAGTCCAAAAGCTGACTGCACCTTTACTTTTATCAAAAGCTCATAAGCTAATTAGCCGCTATACTTTCCTCTGAAATCTGACTAATACTTTACCATTCTCAAAGTCCAAAATTTGACTGACACCTTTATGTTGTCAAAGTCTGGAATCTGACCAGTCTTTTTTTAATTTTCTAACAAAGCCTGGAAGCTAACCAGCACCTTTATTTTCAGTCAAAACCTAGAGTCTAAAATTGAAACCCACCATCACCTGACTCTACATGTAATGCACTCTTTATCTTTAGATTATGTGTTTCATATCAGACCACAAATAAAATTGATTCACTTCTTTACCAATTTGTTACCATAATAATATAAAAAATCTTATTATTCATATTATTTTTTAAGAAATAAATAAAGAGGGACAACTATGAATACCCAATTTTATTCGAGTCTCATCTAAATAAAATTTTGAAACATAAAATAAAAAAACAAAATTAAATAAAATAAAAATTAGATAGGATTTTCAATTTTAGATCTATAAGAGGTTAGGATGTTAAATTTAAATTTTAAATAGGTAAACATTTTGGTTAGTGAAAAAAAAAAACAATCGAAGGGTAGATTTTAGGAAAAGTGAATGATACGGTTGAAACAAAAAAGTGATGGGTGGTCATCGAGAAATAAGGAATCATGGGGAGTTGGAGTCTTTTATCTAAATTAAAAAATAAATAAATAGGGAACTAGAGTTTTAGAAAGTGCCTATAAATAGGAAATTTAGGTCTCCAGTAAAGAGACTTTTTGAAGACAGTGAAACAAAAAAAGAGACAAC
The DNA here is from genome assembly GCF_003935025.1 of Abrus precatorius. Classification (NCBI taxonomy): domain Eukaryota; kingdom Viridiplantae; phylum Streptophyta; class Magnoliopsida; order Fabales; family Fabaceae; genus Abrus; species Abrus precatorius. The sequence goes on along the minus strand of NW_020874406.1, from coordinate 6,086,319 downwards.
TAAATCCTTTTGGAGAGCACGGAAAGAGAGAAAATTCAAGAAAGAGAATCCAAAAAACAAAGACGAAGAGAAGGAGACCAAAGGAAACCACAGCTTTGAGAGTAATTGAACTAAGAGAGAGGAGACAGTCATAGAGAAATCAACATTCAAAGAGTGTTAAAGCACATTCCTAGAGGTCAATTAGAAGGAATAGATCTAGAAGGCTAAAGGAGAAATCCAATCAAGAACTTCGGGTCATCATAAAAGAATCAACAAAAGAATAGAATCAACTTATCTTAATCTTTCGATAAGAACTATTATTCTTTTTGTTGTTCCTTTTTACTTTTGATCCTCTTTATTTATTCTTTATGTGTTTTCTATTTTGTTCGTCTTAATAATTTCACTTCTTTGTAAAACCTAGTTTTTTCTAACCCAAAAATACTTTCTTTTCTTGTAAACTTAGAACCCTAATTTTCTTTTTAACCCTAAAATTTTCGTATTTGTAAACCTAATTTTTTCTAACCCAAAAATACTTTCTTTTCTTGTAAACCTAGAACCCTAATTATTTTCAACCCTAAATTTTTTCTATTTGCAAAACCCTATTTTTTTCTTACCTAAAAATTCTTTTTTTTCTTCTAAACATAGAATCCTAATTTTCTTTCTAACCCAAAAATCTATCCTTTTTGCAAAAAACCTAAAAGACTAATTTTTTTTTTACCCTAAAAATCATTCTTTTTGCAAAACCCTAAAATACTTAAATTTTTTCCCAAAAATCTTTTTTACAAATCCTTAAAAATATTTGTTTTCTTGCAAACACTAAAAAATCTATTTTTTTTCCTAACCATAAAAATATTCCCCTTTCGCAAACCCTAAAAGCCTAATCTTTTTTTTAACCCTAAAAAAGTCTATTTTTTTGCAAACCCTAAAAAATCCTTTTTGAAAAACCCTAAATCCTAATTTTTAAACCCTAAAAATATGTCTTTTTTATAAATAAAAAATTGCTAATTTCTTTGCAAAACCTAATAAAAAAAAATCTAATTCCTAACTCAAGTAAGAGTTATTTTCTCTTATTTTGTTTGATTTTGTTTTTGTTCTTTTTTTCATATGCTTCTCTTTTGTTTCCTCTTTACATGCAAAAATCTAATACTAATACGTACATAAATCATTTGTTATCTAAAAAACAAATTGTTTGAATCTACACAACGGTACATCAATCTTTTGTTATCTATAAAAAAAATCTTTTAAATTTAAACGACGGCTAAATAATTTTAATAAAGTGGTGGATCTATCTTTAATGTTGCTTGAATCGTAAAAGTTTATTAAGTAGTTGTGTGCTAACCTAAACCCCGTATAAGAGTGGATTTACTTAAAAAAATAATAATAAAATAAAAATCAAATTTAAAAAAAAAATCTTTAAAACTTACCTTAAAACCCGATTTTCAATAGAAAAAAATCAAGTTTTACTTTTAAAAAAAAATCAAACTTTCTGAAAAAAAAAAAAACAAAGAAAGAAAGAGGTTTGAAACTTATCCAAAATCTAATTTAAAAAAAATTACATGACTTTGATTTCTCCGTTATACACTCAGATACTTAGCGGAAACGTGACCTATCAAATTCAAAATCTTTTTAATTTTTTTAGATCTAAAATAATTTTGAAAATTTTTAAACTGGTAGTAATCTCAAGCACTTCTTCTTTATAAAAAAAAATAAAGAAATGAAATTATTATATATATTTTTTATTTCAAAAAATTAAAAAAATAATAAAGTATCAAGATAAGTTGTTTTTTAAGTAATATTTCTTTAATACAAATGAATATTGATTCTCACTATAAAATGGAATGAATACAAAATGCTGCAATGCTTCATTACTTAAAAATGTTACATTTTATTAATTGATTCACTATCTAATCTGTTCACTGTGTTCAGATAAAACGAGAAGAAAGACGAATTGAGAAATTGTGCTAAGGAGGGCCTTTGATGATGAAGAGCATCCTTACCTGCCAAAGGAACACTTATTTGTTTCAATGTTTGTATACTGCAGTATGTAGAGCTATGCAAAATTAATTTATTAAACTAACATCTAATAATTTAATATCATGCAGCACATTTTATATTGACAGAAATAACAATTTAGTGATGGAGTTGGCTATGGTAGGATTGATGGCCTAAAAGCCCATGCTGCAAAACATGTAAACATCTTCATGCATGATATTTCATTAAAACTTATCATTTCATTATTAGCAAACATGAAAATTAGTATTTATCAATTTCTTGTAAGTTTATTGACAAAATGATGCTCAATGCTGCTCACATTTTATCTTTGAGAAGTTCTTTCCTAGGTAACTTAATCAAATCAACTATAGATTTGGAACCAGGAGTAGGGATGGAAATAGGTTAAGTCAGGTCAGGCTTTACTTTAAACAGGTTTGTTCTGTAAACATAATTATTAGGCCTGAGCCTAACTTATTACGTATTAAAGACTTTATTTTCAACTTGGTCTGGTATGAAGTCTGTTAACAAAACTTGCTACAAAAAAAAAATATTTTAACATTAATGAAAATATAAATATTTTATTATCAAATTAGTTTACATATTTTTTTACTTTTCACTGTGTTATTGATAATTATTAAATAATTGTAATAATTTTTATATAATTTTATAAATAATTTTTAAAATATTATTTCAACACTAATTATAAATGTTTCATATTAAATAATTTTTTATTTTTTATTTTTCTTGATTTATTTTTAAAAATTATAAAGTATTAAAGATTTTAGTTTGTTATAGGATCATATTTTATTTGTTTAAAGACATCTTATATTTAATAAATAAAGTTATAGTAAACACATAAAATTGATCATTAAAAATAACATTCACACAATTTGTTGAATCAACTGAAAGAAAATTATTATATTTTAAAAAATAAATAAATTTAAATTTAATGTAATATATATATATATATATATATATATAATGATGATAATAATAATAATAATAATAATAAGTATTAAATTAAAAGAAAAATAAAATAATTATAAAATATTTAATTTTATTTATTTCATTAATTTGTTATTTTAAATTAACAAATACACGTAAAATTAACAACATTATAACATTAATGTAATATAGAAAAATATTACTGATATAATAAATTAAAATATATACTTATATATAAAATATAAATTGATAAACTATCCAATAATTTAATTTTTTATTTATTTAAATATTTGAAAATTATTAAATTTCAAATGTATGTTAATAACTATAATTAAAGTATTAAAGATTTTAACTATTTTTTTATGATAATTATATTTTGTTTGTGTAAAGACATCTTATATTCAATAAATAAAATCACAATAAACACATAAAATTGATTACAAAAAATAATACTCACAAAATTTGTTGAATCACCTAAAATAAAATTATTATATTTAAAAAAGTAAATAAATGGTCATTGTAAAATTATAGATAAAAAAATATTTATATTATAAAATTCAAGGATAAAGAAAAATAACATATGAGCATAGTAAGAATTAATAAAATTTATATTTAAATTAAAATAATTTATATTTCTAAACTTTTATCTTAATCAAAAAATATATAATAAAACTTTATATATATATATATATATATATATATAATGACAACAATAATAACTATTAAATTAAAAAATAATTAAAAAAATATTTTATTTTATTTATTTTATTTATTTTATTAATTTTTATTTTAAATTAATAAATAGATATAAAAATTAACTACACTATAATATTAATATAATATAGAAAATATTACTCATACAATACATTAATATATATTATAAATTAATAAATTAATTAATAATTTAATTTTTTATTTATATTTTTTATATAAATATTTATTAATTATTAAATTTTGAATGTATATTAACAATTATATTTTTTAAGAAAAAATCTATTTATATTTATGTCAAAATCATGAAAAATAATTATTTAAAATTTGACATATTTATAATTAAGTGTGTTGTTGTGTGCTATGTATCTAATATATAAAATTTTTTTATAGGTACTTTATTCAAAAAATTTATACTAATAAAAATAAAATACATATTAAGTTACAAAAAATATTATTATATGTAATTTATTTAAAATTATATTATTTATATTATTTACTATATAGTCCTATTATATATATATATATATTTATTTATTTATTTATTTATTGTATATGAAATTTTTTATTTTATTTTCTATATTTTTTTATAAAATTTTGGTTTCGAATAACATATAATTTATATTTAAAGAAATTTTATTTATTATAAAAAAGAATTAAACATAATATATTAATATAATAATTAAATAGTGATAATAATAAAATTAAAAATATAAAAAAAATATTAATATAATATTATTATTTTAGTTTTTTATTTTATTTTATTCAGTTTTGATTGCGTTTTGTTACTATTTAAAGATTTAACCACTCTTTAACTTATTTAAATGTAATAAATATGATAATTTATTATTAAATAAATTTATTATTTAAAAAGTGTAATCGTGTATAAATATTTTTAATAGAATATAATTTCTATTTATTATAATTATAAATAAAATAATTATAATATAATATATTAATTTAATATAATAAAATAAAAAATATATTATTAAATAATTTTATTATTTAAACATATTTTGACAATTCTATTTTTAAATTATACACACACACACACACACATATATATATATATATATATATATATACAGGCAGGTTTGTCAGGCTTAATAGACTTTGAAAACAGCTCGGGCCGGACTTGTTTACTTAAACAGACCTTAAAAAAAAGCTTAAGTCTTATTTATTTATTAAAAATGTCAGGTCAGGACAGGACTAAGCTACAGGCCCCTGTCAAGCGGCCTAACCTGTTTTCATCCATAATCAAGAGACATCATAATTCCTTTATAGATTTAGAAAATGATATCCTCATTTTTCAACCTAGAAAATTATGTCCAATGTGCAATTGTCTCTTTTATGAAGAGAGATAGAAATGAAAAAAAAAAATTTCTGCTTATTTGGATGGGTAAAAGTGAGAGTAAAATGAAATAAAAAATATATATAAAAAAATGTTTTTACATTAATTTAAAATTTGAACTTAACAAAAATAATAATAATATTTTTTACAATATACATTTTTATTACATTAAATTTTTTAATTATTTTCCATAATTTTTTCATAAAATATTTTATCAACCTTCCAGAGAAAGAACATAGCGCAGAATAAGGATCCCTTTTATTCACATAAAGAAATAAGATGAGTTAAAAGATACGAACAATGTAAGCGAGCAAAATTTGTATGTCACTCCCATGTCCAATCAAATATTAATCTCTCCAAAACCATTCAAAAACAACATTTCACAACTTACCAATCAAATTCACAAGTAGACACACACACTGTATATGTGCCTCCATCACAGAACAATTGACCTCGCTCAAATCTAACTTTTCTATTTACAAACTAAATGAAAACAAAATGTGCAACCGTGTTGTAAAATTATGCATGGCATGAACACCAAATAAGTCACCCCTTTATGCTGCTATTCTTGCTTTGTACACAAACTGATGGAGAATTAATCATCTTCCCTGTGCTTACTAATTTAGTTCCCTCCAATGCAAGTTCATAATGACATTCTAAACCCTTCACATGTTTTTCCCACTTTCCTTCTGCTGTAGTATTTACACAAGCCATTATACCTGTTACCAGCTTGGTTTTCAAGAGAAAACTGTGAGCTGGTTCCATTCTGGCACTGTTGATGATCTCTAGGACTTGGTTGCTTCTCCTAAGAACCAATAAAAATATCAGTCTTAACTGAAACAAGAAACTATGCAATAAAAGAAATAAGGCAATAAGAGGGGAACAAAATGTTACACATTAAAACAATTAAGAGAAGTACCATGGTGATGGGGTCAATAGCACCATAACCATGATGACCACAGCTGCCAGCACAAGCACAGAAAAAATATCACATCCATTAGATACAATATTGCCATCACTTCCCAACAAAATCTCTGAACAACATAGGTACACTGACAAATAGCATATCAATAACATTCTACTATGAAATTGATATATATAGGATATTAGGACAATACTGGTGCACAAGTTTCACTCTTGGGCATGAGGAGAGTGTTACAAGAAGGAAAACAAAGTATACCATACTAAGCTACTAAGACTACCTAATTGGATATGTATAACTTTTTACTACCTACTTGCATGAAATTGCAACTATGAAACGAATACACACCCCCTAAACACCAAATAGTTCAATCATAATTTGTTTTCAAAAAAATGTTTAGGATTAAATGGACAAAGAATAAAAGATAATAGACATACCTTCCCATTTGTTGGTTCAGCATGCCTCCTTTGTTAATATCCTCTTCTTGGTATACTTCAGATATTTGACTAGACTTATCGTAGTTAGCACTGCAACTTCCAGAGAAAACATCACATTTTTGTTGTGAATCTGCAAAAGGAAACATTGAAGTTGTAATAAACTTTGTGTGGCAGAAACTTATTTACTTGTCTCCTTTACAAAAACAAGAATCATAAAATTTACAAACCTATTAAACATACGGAATCTGGAGATTGAATCTTCATCAACAGCTTCTGGCACATGATGGTACCCTGAAAATCTAAGAAAGTATAGTCCAGAAATTGAGATCTCTCAGAACTTGTCATCTTTGCAAAGCCAAAAGATCCAGTCCATGTTTCTAGCATGCTAGGTATAGCAGGCAAAACACACCTAACTGCATGAGCTTCTGCAGAAAGAAAAATACAAGGTAGAAAATGAAAACATAAAAAATAAGTGTAACTGTAGGACTTATCTTAAGAAAAAAAAAACAATGTGTTAGAACTAATTCAATATAGATGGAAAAACAAAACCACAGATTGTATTTATTCACAGGAATGCCCCCGATCAAGGTGACCAAGAAACAAACATGTTACATTATTCACAGGGTATTCAAGAGACCCTGGACTCTCCCCAACCTTACAATGATCTTTTTCCCTTCTCCCTTCCATCCTGTCATATTTCCTTTTATATACAATCTCTTACTAACCACCTCCAACTAATTTAGTTAGTTGGGTTCTGACCCCCTACCCCTCTTTTACTTCTTTTAACATATACTTGCTTTATTATAGGTTTGCTATCACAATGATGTTGTAAATTTGTAATTATTTACACCTTTTATCTACCCTTATCACTTACAAACAAATTCAACATCAGAACTGAATACAGACTCCAAAATCATTATGCGTTACTACATACAGGTTGCCATATTGGTAAACTTTTTAAAAGTAGCCAAATGAGTTTCCATAAATGAGAAATTGAAACAAAGGACCATAGAAAACAAATTAACTAATCCATTTCCTTATCAGACATGTAAAGTTTGATGAAATAATCAATGTTCAATTATGTCAGAAATGTAGCTCTAGCTACGAACTAAAACCAAAATTTGGACCATTCATCAACATGGGACATATTTGATTGTGATAACAAAATATTATAACTATTAATTTCTTTGATTATAGTCAACATTGGAAGTGATTAAGATATAAAGTAAGAATACAAGTTTTCTAGGCCAATATACATGTTACATCATATATTATTATGATAAAGATGTACTGATTATTATTGCTTAAAGCCAAAGTTTCTTTGAGGATTGAAGTTTTCACACAAAAATATTTGAACGAAAAGTTAATACCACCTAACACATTGCTTTGTCCTGAAATCGCAGTATCATTTTAAGGACACCATTACCTTTTCAAGCTCATTCATTAAAATGCTACACATTCCATGTCGACGATACTGTAATCTGGTACCAACAAGGGGTACTTCTGTTACCTTCTTCCCATAGACCCTAAAAAATTGAGAAAGGAAATGAATATGACCAAAACACAAAACTGCACAAAAATCCTTAGAACATGCAACCATAGAATCAAACAAATCCTAGTACTTGATGGTAACAAATCCTATACTCACCTAATAATTGCCACACTAATTAGTTCTTCATTTCTCTCAAGTAGTACAGTATAGAAACCCTGGAAATTTAATCGGTTAAGCTCTGACCTACAAAGTTCCAAAGTAAAGATATTAGGTATAGACCAAGAGATATAACAATAATGCAGCACAATAGATACCATGATCATGTACAAAGTAAATATAGTAGATATTGCCATAATACATTATGGCAATATCTTGAAGGATAACAATTCTGACCAACTGCTGAACATAACATCTTCCATGAGATCTTTGCTAGTGAAAGGTTCCTTTAGGGGCTCAAAACATTCATGCATCAGAGATAGAGCAAGATTGAGTTTGCTGAAACTTTCTGCCGCTAAGTGACTTTCAGTACTACCAAGATCACAACTCTCGGAGTTGATGAACTTCACCAATGTCCATGTTAAATTGTCCACACCCACTGAAACAGGAACTCCTAGTAGTTTATGAAGGCCTTCATATATCTGCAAAATATAGACACAATAATGTAGGGTAAAACCAGTGTTCTAAAAGACCCTCAATGAAGAGACGGCCTAATATGCTACTCTGAAACTAAATTCGTATCTTGTTTGCTTGTCAAGTCATAATCAAGTACCAGAATGAAACAATATTCTATGAAATCTCATGATGATTAACTGTTGACCAGAAACATATATGTAAAGGTATATTGACAATAAATATACTTTTTATATATTATTAAAGTATCACAGGATAAAACTTAGTTGTTGTTATTGTTAATAATTAAAGTAATGTCAAATAAATATTTAAGTACTAATTAAATGAGTTAATATTTGTTTTTTAAGTAAGTTTTAATATTTTATTAATTTAAATATATACTTAACATTAGAAAAAACATTTAATATTATTAACAAAACAGCAAAAATTATTAATATAAAATAATCTAAATACAATACTAAAGATATCTTTTACTAGACTTGTCGTGACATTATTTTCTTTTTTTTTTTTGTTATCTTTTTATTTATATGAAACTCTATTTTTTTAACCGGATTAAATTTTTAATTTTTCTCTTATTATTATATATTTATAATTTCAATCATTAAAATAATATTATAACAATTTTAGGTAATAAATAAACAACTTAATATTTCTTTTGTTAGTAAATTTTAATATTTTTATCAAAAAATATATACTTAACATAAATAAAAAAAATATTTAATATAATTAATAATACAATATGAACTACTAATAATAAAAAAAAAAAAATATTAAATGTATTATAAACCAGTTCATCGCACATGTCTTACTGTAATACGTTCCAATGAAAGTAAGAGCAAAATAAATTTAAAGAGAGAGAAAGAGAGTTAGAGCTTGCAGGCAAACAAATAGAAACAAGCAATTTTTCAATAAAATTATGGCTATATTTTTCTTAAAAGATGAAAAAAAAAGGGTAATAGTTTTTTTTTGTTCCTTTTCACAGTCTTTACCACAGAACCAGGTTTTCCGATATCTTGATATATATGCAGCTCCATTTTTAAGGCACCTAACGTGATCTACATAAATTTGACAAAGTTGACACCAAATTTAAATATGTACACAAATGCACACTAAGAAGATATCAAGGCATGGATGAAATATTAAAGTAAAAACACATAATAGCTTGCATTTATGTTCACACTGAGCACAAGTACGGAAATGATCATCCTCGTCTTCATGGATTTTATTTTGGCCATAAATCCTACAACAAGAAGATGGACAAACCCAAACCCAAAAGGGACATTCTATACAGAAACAATAAGACAAGGCAAAGGAAACAATTCAAATTCAAGATCACATATTGGTATGAAAATACTGAATTGAAGTAATATAATGAGTCAAAATAATATAGTAGTAGCACAAAATATAGCATGATTGAGAAGGAAAATTGTAATACCTTCAAACCAAGGCACATATTATGGAATAAAGATGGACATTGATCACATAAAATAAGTTCACCACCATCATGGCAAACAGAGCAAATGTAGTCATTGTCTCCTTGACACAACTCACTGAATGGTTTTTCACTAGTTTGGCTTGTTTTATGATATTGCATTATTTGCATTTGGCAGTCCAAGAGTGATCTACCATCTTCCAAAAAGATACTAGAAGATGGCCTGCAAGTACTAATGCCACTAGCATGATGTTCAAAGCCAACAAGACTGTATATTTTCATGCAACAGTTACACTTGATTCCATCGCGAGTTATTTTCCCTACAGCAATTGTATAAATCGTACGCTGCCTTCCTTTTGCCTTATAATAAACCTTAGACCTTGGTAAGACTACGTTGCTGTCTATCAACCAAGACATAACATTTAGAGGTTTATGTTGTGATGGACAAGGAACAGACACATTTTGAACCCTCTTATTTGATCTTAGCATCCTTAGAGGCAATCCATTGCTTTGACACTCAGGTAGATTGGATTTTGAATTCCTCGAGCATATCCTCTTTCGATTTGAAGTTGATCTATTTGAAGGAGCACCATCCATAGCATGTAACTCAGGGTGTTTTGGAAGAAATTGGGATACTCTATGTGATAAGTCACCACTCCAAAGCTGATAAACATTTTCCTCATTAGTGCCAGAGACATTTGAAGGCTTCATATCAGATATAGCCCATTCAGGAATACCCTCTTCAATACAAAATCTGCATGCTGCATGAAGTGTTGTGAATCTCTTATTTTGTGGAGACACGTATCTTATTCCCCTTTTTTTATTAGTTGGAGATGGATATTCAAAATTCCATCCTTCTGCTAACAGGTGATTCTTTGCTTTCAGTATCAACTTTTTTTTATCAACCTTATTATTGTTGGATTGATGTGCATAATAATATTCCACAACAGCTTGATGACAAAACTCTGGTTCAACTTCACTGGGAGGAAGGATATTTAGATCCTGATTTTTTTGGGATAGATTAGGAATCACATTGGAAAGATGAGAGTCAACTGTAAGATGCATTCTACTCTTTTGGGACTGCAAAGAGTTGTTCTTGTTGGGGTCCTCTAGCATACTTTTACAAACTTCAACCAGTGACAAGTAAACCTTTTGGCCCAGTTCATCAGGCGATTTATACCTGTAACGACTGATATTAAATCTATATGACCACTCAATTTCCCATCCAAGATATGCAAGATGCTTTTGTAATCTTTCCTTCCAAAGTTCCCTACTTCTCTTGCTTGAGACAAATGCATATTGCCTAACAGCATCAGGACATAATTCAACTTCAGAAAACGTCAGAGGTGTCCAATATGTGGACCTTAAATGGGTTGAGGATCTACGTTTTCTTTTCCTTCCAAAACAACTAGCACCTGAAACTATTTCTTCCAAAACAAATGCAAATTTAAAAAATTGTTTTAAAATAATTTTTTTAAAAGTAAAATACAATAGAAATAAACAAATCCTAAATTCACTTTATTTTTTTAGTCAAATTTATATTGAATCTCGTTTAATAAATTCTGATTTTATTTATAAAACTGGTTTATTTGGAGAAATAATAAGTATAGATAAATAATTACTTTTTACTAATAAATATATTTGTGCGTTGCACGGATTTATTTTATTTTTATTAAATTAATTTATTTTAAAATATAAAATATATAATTTAAATATAAAAATTAAATAAATATTATAAAAATTTTATTTGTTAAAATAAATTATTATTTAAAATATATTTAATTTAGTATTTTTTTATATAAAAAATAGCATAAAATATTTAATTTTTAAAATATACAAATAAAATTTATATTGTTTCATAAGACCATGAGTCATTCATCATTATAAAATTTTAAATAAATAATTATAATAATAATTATAAATAAGATTACTTTTATTTTTATTTTTTTATTAGTTTTTTAAAATAATTTTTAAAAAAATAAAATAAAATAAAAATAAAAAATCCTAAATTCACTCTATTTTTTTAAGTCAAATTTATATTGAATCTCGTTTAATAAATTCTGTTTTTATAAAAACTGGTTTATTTGGAGAAATAATAAGTATAGATAAACAATTATTTTTTACTAATAAATATGTCCGTGCGTTGCACGGATTTGTTTTTTTTTTATTAAATTAATTTATTTTAAAATATAAAATATATAATTTAAATATAAAAAGTAAATAAATATTATAAAAATTTATTTGTTAAAATAAATTATTATTTAAAATAAATTTAATTTAGTATTTCTTAGTATAAAAAATAGCATAAAATATTTTATTTTTAAAATATAAACATAAAATTTATATTGTTTTATGGTAACATAAATCATTCATTATTATAAAATTTGAAATAAATAATTATAATAATAAATTATAAATATAATAAATTTTTAATATAAATTATAAAATTTAAATAAAAGGCTTTAGAATTTTTATTTATGTATTTGTTTATATTTGATGAATTAAATTTATATGATAAACTATTTATTTATAATTATAATTTAAAATTATTAAAAAAAATTACTATATAATTATTTAAGCATGATATCATATTTTTAAAAATAATTTATCAGACTAATATAAACAAAAATAAAGTTGTATTTATTCAACCAATATATGAAATTTTAAAATTATGTTTTCAACATCAATATATACAAAATTATATGTTAATATTTAAAATAAAAATATATTAAATTTTTTATATATAAATAAAGCTACCATACAAAGTTATTATAAATAAAAATTCATAATAATATAATATAATATAATATATATTCCAAATTAAAAGTTTACTTTTTAGTAAAAAAAAAATATAGAATTGAGATTTTTAAAATGATTAAATTATTCTATATTTTTTATAACTTAACAGAATTAATATTGATTGACATTATAAATAAATTAATTTTATTTAATAATTAAGTATAATAAAATTATATTTTTTGGGTCATAAAATTAAAATAATAAATTTATTAAATTTTTTATATAATTTTTTAATTTTTAAAAATAATTAATACGGTTTGTTTATTATTTATCATTTTAATTAAGAATCAATAAAAATAAATATATCTATAAATTAATTTAATAATGAAATAATATTTTAAAAAATTTATTAAAAGAACAAATATTAATTTAAATAAAATTTAAAAAATGAATTTAAAATACTATATAAAAGGAAACATGTAGATTGAATTAAAAATAAGTAAAAAAAAAGTATATTATTATTAGGTTTGTAATTATTTTAAAGGTATATAAATATAACTTAAATATAAATATATTAAAATATTTATCACCATTAAAAAAATAGATGTGTTCTAACCACTTTGCCGTAGATCTAGTGAATTTGAGATTTTATTTTTACTTTTAGATATATATTTTTTGTCTATTTCTTTGATACATTACCTAGTTCTAAAAAAAAATGTCAATATTCAATGAACTTGATTTAAATATTTTTTAAATTAAAAAATGTATAATTTTAAGAATATAACATAATAAATAATTATATTAATAAAAAAATATTTGTGGTGATTTCATATTTTTATGTATAATATCTGTATTTTGATTTATATTTTGGAAACTAATTGTAAGTCTACAAAATGTCTGAATTTTTATATTAGGCAGCACTGTTCTTTGCTTTTGTAATTGAATGCTATCAAGAAAATTTTCAAATTAAAAACTCTAAACCCTAAACTTATATTTCAATCTAAAAATTTTGAATAATCATATAGTTAGAATATGAAATTCTAATAAATAAATATAATTTGATAATTTAATATAAAAAAAATTATAACATTTTAAACATTAACATCTATCTTTCTCAGATTGGTGATAGTTATAATAATTTAAACTTTATATTCATAAAATCTTAAAAGTACGTAAAGAGAAATGTTTGTTAACTTTTAAAACAAATGATATATATAGAAATTAAATATTACATTTAAACTTAATTCAGAGTTAAAATTTTATATTTTTTTTACTTATTCATTCATTATAATATAAAATTATTAAATATAGAAATAGAATGATTAAATCATATTCATTTTCATTGTTATGATATTTAATAATATTTAATTTATTTCAATTATTATAATTAATTAGTTTTAATTAGAGAATTTTGAATTTATTATTATTATTATAATATTTTATAAAAAATATTGCAACAAATTATTAAGTAGAAAATTTGTTAATTTTTTAATTTAAGAAAAATTAAATTTGTCATCATAATTATTATAATATAAAATATAAAAATATTATCTACATTGATAAGTTATACATAATTATGATATATCAATTCCTATTAAATTATTTTTTAGAAAAATTAAAATAATAGAAGAAAAGAAAAATTTAGGTAAAAACTAAAAGAGAAGAATAATTGTGTTTAATATAAAAATTAATCTTCATATCAATTAAAATTACGGATGTTGATATAATATAAAATTTATAAATTGCATATAAGATTTGTCTAAGAAGAAAGTCAATACATAATATATATAATAATAAAGTAAGAGAGATATATAATAAAATAACAAAATTATTTTATAAATGACTTAAATATTTGGTGACATTTTACTTTTCAAATTCTATACAATATTAAAAGTATTTATACAATACCGCAATAAAAATATCTTTTAAATTTTCTATTGTTGTTCTTTGTTCACCATTTTTTGCTTGTCTTCCTCAAGTTGCAACATAAAAGAAAATATCAAATATAAATTACTGCATGAGTTAAGAAATTTAAATAATACATTATAAAATTATAATTTATACATTAATTTTTCTTTTTTTTTGATAAATTTGGTGTTGTCACAATTGGAGATATAGGTGAACAACTTATTGCTAAGTCATTTTCTTTTGTTTTTGCATTTGTATTGTCTAAACTTTCTTTATTCTCAATCTATATATATCAAACAATGAAAATAAAGTTATTCATCATTGTATTATAAACATTATAAATGAAAGTAATAAAACTCCAATTTAACCTCCTATATTACTTTCACTGTTGGCTTCACAATTTTTTTTGCAGTGAAATTTTGTCTTTTACAACTTTTAAAGTAAATACTCATTTTTATTTGAAAAATATGTGAAGTGTCAATAATCTTTAAAAGTTATGGAGGCAACTTTAACCCTTCATCATCACCCTTAAAAAAAATTATCACATAAAAAAAGTTATATGTTTTAATATATTTTATTATATAATCAATTATTAAATTTTTTAATAAGTTAGAACTTAACACATTTGCTTACAATTTCAAATGTTGCAATAAGATCTTTTAACTTTACTTGTACTAATTGTTCAACAACTTCATCAAATAAGACAAATATAGTTAAATCCGTGAAATCTTTAACATTAAGTTCAAGACAAAATATGTAATATATATAAATTAAGATAATAATATATAATTCAGTTTATTTTAATATGAAAATTTAAAAATTAGAATACATAGTGATGAATTAAGTACCTTGTTATTAGACATTTAACGTTTTTATAACATGATTCACATTTAAAATTTGTAGTTGTGAAAGAAACTTCTTGTAATTGGAGCAAGAAATATAATACCAATCATTTTTATTTTTAAGTAATATATTATTTATAGTTGCAATACAACCAATTACAGCATTCTAAAAATTAATTAAAAAATTAGTTTAAAAATTAAATAAGAATAATAAAGTATAAGAGAAATTAAATTTAACATATCACTCTTTGATTTTGCTATTGTCAAAAGTTCAGATATGTTTGTGAAATTTTCTAATTTAGGAAGAGTCATAGATCTTGTGTATTATCAACATTATGAGAAATATACATATCATTAAAATCCCTACAATAATGTGATAATGAATAATTGAAAATGTAATTAAGATAAAAAATAAAGAATTAGCAATAATTAACGTAATAGAGGATTTTAAATAATTTTAATATTTGAATAAATCTACAAAGTGAGTAACTTCTGGTATGTCAATATTGATATAAATCTTTGTTGATCATGACATGGAAATAGAAATATATATCTATAATGCATATATTCATACTTTTATAATTAAATATGAAACATATATATATATATATATATATATATATAATTTATCTAAATAAAATATTTTAAAAATATAATAATACAATTACCTTAAATTCTTTTACAACAATGGATGTGAATATTGTAACATTGATTTTTGAATTCTTAGATACATTATCTTTTATTATTTTTTCAAACAGTGCAATATAATCATCTCACGACGTTACTTTCACTCTATTTTCCCTACAAATGATTTAACCAAAATTATAATATTTTTTAATTAATAATAACTTTAAAATAATTATTTATACCTCATGTTTTGTAATTGAAGCGTCATGGCATTAACCTTTCTTAAAGAAGTTGTTTTTTTTCTTTAAGAGAACTTTTGTGCATGACCACTTGAGTCACATCTATTCATAAAATAAATAATTTTAAGAAACTAATTGATAAATTAAATATAAATTATATACCAAATTTTAGTAAAGTTTCACTGCAAAACACTTATTAAGACATTATTTTCACAACGACTTTTCAAATCTTCAAAGTTCACAAACTTAAATATATGGAAAGAAATTATGTTATTATCATTTGATTCCTTAATAATAGTTGTTGTATAGAATTACAATATAAAATGATTGTTTTGAACTACAACAAATCTATCTTTATTCTTTGTCACTAAAAAAATTGTTATGAAGTATATTTTTTCATCCTTTAATATACCTTTGAAACTGTAAGAAATACCCGTACTATAAAAGCATGTATGTAATTGTTCTATAGAAAAGAAAATTAATTAATTAGAAACTTTAAAAATAAATTAAGTTAGTTATCATATAACAACATATAAAAGACAATATAATTATAATTTATTAAAAATAATAAATTTTTAATAAAAAAATTCAAATCTAATACTTTTTCATCAATTAGTACCACATCAGTACTAATTAACTCTTTATTGCGATATATATTTAATGTATCTCACAGTTGTGATATTTGCATTTTTATTTTTCAATTATCTATTGTTAAATTCAGATCGTTAAGAAAAGTCTATTTTTCTTTGTTGAAACTTGTTGTTCTCCTACAAAAGTATGGAAAACATAAAAATAAATAATTACTTGTGATAAATATAAGAAAATAATAATAGATTTGATACAAATTAATCAGTTAAAAATAAAATTCAATACATAATATAATTTAAACATAGTACAACTTTATGCTTACTTAAAAAAATAAATTAAAATATATAACACAATTTAGTGAAACAAAATAAAAAATATCAAACTTGAAAACACATGTACTTATGTGGACAGATAATTCTTGACTGCTAACATGATTGCAAAATACAAAGAAAAAAATGACAATAGAAAAAACGGTGATAAATATAAGAAAATAATAATAGATTTGATACAAATTAATTAGTTAAAAATAAAATTCAATACATAATATAATTTAAACATAGTACAACTTTATGCTTACTTAAAAAAATAAATTGAAATATATAACACAATTTAGTGAAACAAAATAAAAAATATCAAACTTGAAAACACATGTACTTATGTAAATAGATAATTCTTGACTGCTAACATGATTGTAAAATACAAAGAAAAAAATGACAATAGAAAGAACGGTGAACAAATTTTCAAAATTTATGTAAAAATGACTTATACAAATAGAGATGAAGTCCTACTTGGAGATATATGAAAAGTTAAAAATAAAAAAATTAATATAATAAAAGTTATCTTTTCATTTGTATTATAATTTACTTGTCTTTTCATTAAAAATTTAATTTAATAATATATAATATAAAACAATAATTAACATTCAAATGTCAATTTTTATTTTTAATTAAAAGATAACTTGAGAACTTCATCAAATTTTTTTAAAAATATTTTTATACAATTTAATCGATATTTTTTATTATTTTTAATATTTGACATAGAAAATATTGAAATTATTTTATTTATAATAAATTATAATAAATTCTTCTTAAATATATTTTATAACAATAAGAAGTAAATATAATTTTAATTTATAAATTATAAAAAATATTATAATTAATTTTAATAATTGATAATGTAAGGTAATTTATAATATGAATATTTACGTCACTGTTTATAACATAATATAATAATCAATTATAATAAACTTTCTTTAAATACAATTTAAAAATAATAAGTATAAAAAAATATAATTTCAATTCATAAGGTATATGTTTTGAATTTTAATGCATAATGAAACAAGTAAGCGCAGTCAATAAGAGTGACTTTATATGTTTCGAATTTTAATGTAATAAAATATAATTTCAATTCATAAGTTATACATTTCAAATTTTAATGCATAGAGTAATAAGTAAGTGCAATCAATGAGAGTGACTGTATAAATTTCGAATTTTAATGCATAAAGTAATAAGTAGGTGAAGTTATGTATATTAAAAAGGACAGAAATTTTTTACACCAGTGTAAGTCTAAAAATTCTTACACTCAATCTGAACCTTTTATTTAACTTAAATCTAACGGATTATAATTTATTACTTTACTAGCAGTTAGACTTAAGTTAAATGAAAGACTTATATTGAGTGGAAGAGATTTTAAACTTATATCAGTGTACAAAGATCCTTCTCCATATAAAAATGACTTTATACGTTTCAAAATTTAATGTATAGAGTAATAAGTAAGTACAGTCAATAAAAGTAACTTTATAGGTTTCAAATTTTAATGCATAGAATAATAAATAAGTACAGTCACGTATGTAAAAATAATTTTAAACGTTTTAAAATTTAATACATAATAAATAAATGAAGTCAATTTTACATATAAACACATATAAACGATTTATTCAAATAAAACAGAAACCTACAAATGAGGTGAATGTAGGCAAATCCATGTTCACCGTTACAAGACGATGTTACAGAAGCATCTCGCCAGTTTCCCGCGCTATCTCTCTCCTTCCACAACTTGAAACACAAAAACTCTAATTAAAATCATACGTGTAATCCTCTCTTTTTTATTGCTTAAAAAGATCATTTAAATACACAGAAACAGAAAAACTTTATCTAAAGTCATAAAGGTAAAAACACCAAAAACAAGTTATAAAAATAAATAAATAAAACTATATTCAAATTTAAATTAGCATGCATTTTAAAATATTATATAATTAAAAAAAAATTAAACACATCAATACAACAACATTTGTCTCAAATGCTACTTTACAAACAATTTGTTTATATTTAACCAGTGTTGACACTCATCTAATACCCTTTATTATGTTTATCTCCATTTTTATCCTCCTATCGCATCTATATCTTCTCTTTCTTCTATTCCTATTTCTAACAAATATTTTCTTTTTACAAATGATTATTTTTGTTCTTTTATAAGATTTTTTTTTAGTCCTGAACTAAAACACATGATTGTAGAGCGTTGTAGTTTACTATGTGCAACATTACACCAAAGCCCACACATATGTCTAAATCTAGTAATTTTTACTTTTTGCCCCTCTTTTTTTTTTTTAATTAAACTACCCTATTTTTTAAAATTATGTTTTCTTCTAAAAGATATTAATCTCTTCCGACAGAAACCACAAGTTGATCAAAGGATGTTTTATGTAATGGACCGAAGGAACCCCATGGTTTTGGTTTGATGTGCTTATGAGGAGTTTGATTTTGCTCCGGTTTCAAGGGTTATTGGAGAGCATTTCTCAAGCCAAACCAATTAGAAGAACAATTCAAATGTTGCATAAATAATGAATCAAATGCCATGAATAAGCTACAACGAACATGAAAACCACAAGTTGAAGCCTTACTACTTTCCCTCAAATTATTTTCCTTTTAACATATCACTTTTGATTTTTCACTATTTTTATAGAACTAGTCTCTTTTATTCTTTATCAAATGCATTTGTCTCATATAACCAAAAAATATCGTGTCCTATAAAAGAAAGCATTTCAAAAGATATTTCCTTATCGATAGTTTTGAGGTAATGAATAGAACTATGAACAATTGGCTACTTTACTTCTTTCTCTTCATAGATTGATAAGCCTTTCGCAATTTGTAAATCTGATTACACTTTGTTCATATATATTTTTTATATAAAAAACACTAAGAGATCAATGGTTGGAACTTACATTTTTTAAAGTATAGATACATGAAATTAATTTCTCTAATCCCAAAGAGTTACATGTTGCATTTGACAAGGCATACTTTCTCTATCTTTAACTAAGACACTATTTTCTCCTAGATTTTTTATAATAGAATTTTTATTTTTTTTCCATTTCATTAGCATATGTTTACAAATTAAACAGTTGCTGCTATCATGCAACCCTCTCAAATGCATTACCTACCAAGAATTATAAAAAATAAGAAACATATCGAAGCTGAACTGTGTTAATTAGAATAATGACAAAAATAAAAACAACAAAAAAAAACAGTGAAGAAGAAGTGTGCTACTTTACTTAGCCAATAAAACACAAAATTAGTAGAATAAAGCAGTATAGAATAGTTCATTTCAAGTATCTGGCAATCCAGGAAGGCACAAATGACTGCAATCAGAGTGATCAGGTTAGCTCTTTGTTCAGGACTCAAATCACCACCATAAATGGAAGGATATGCATCCTTCTTATATGTTGATAGCATTGTGATGTCAAGAAGAGATGCAGGGTTGTTCATTTCCCTTATCACCATATCCACAACCCTCATTTGCTCATGGAATGCACCAGGGTATGCTGTGCCAGTGCCAATTATTGGTGCAGTTTCACCATAGCAATTCTTTGTAGTCATTGTTGTCACTCCAGAATTCCATTCATTTGGACTGCATATCCATGCAACTGAGTTTTAGCATAGCCTATAATGAAACTATTAATGAAGCTTGTACAATATGTTAAATGTGACATTTGTAAAACACAAATCACTGTTTACTTTGTAGTGCCACATATCAATGTCCCAACTTCTGTATTTACATCCCATGTTAAAAAAAAATTGGGCAAAGGACAATACTAGCCACATTGGTTGAAAAGTTGTGTTAAAAAAAATTAACATTTTTTGGTATGTTATCATATGACATATAAATATATGTTATATGAGGTGAACAAAAATTATACATAGGTTATATTGAGAAGTTATAAAAAATGTGTAATGTGGTATGAAATAAGTGGGTCGAAATGTTGACCCACAAATATATTGCAGTTTCAATTGTTTCATTTTGTAATGACACTTCATTCTCAACCTCACTGTGTTCTCCTACCACCGCTCCTTGCTCTTCTTTTCAGTTAAGTCACAGTAAATTAATTATCATTATAAAATATTTACTGTCAATCTTTTAAAATAACTTTTATATAAAATATTTTTTATTGATTAATTAAATTAATAAGAATTATATTCTAATAAAAAATCTTAAATAAAAAGTGATAATAGATATTTTAATAAAATACACTCTCCAAAGGGTTAAAAAAGTACTCTAAATCTATTTTTCAAAAATGCCTCATAAAAAGTACCATTAAGATATCGTATCACAGGATGATAAATATTTATTTAGAGTATGTTTCTTTTAAGCAGTTTTGTTAGGCAAAAAAATAAATTTTGTTTGTTAACATAAATTTTACTTTAAAAAAAAAACAAATTTGTAAAATTATTTTAAAATATAATTGTAAAAATAAAAAAAAAATAAAAAAGTCCTTGGACTGCGCAGAACTCTGCATTTTGTGATTTGTTAAATATATGCAATGTTGGAAAATATTACAAACCTTTATCCATGCGGCATGGGACATTAAATTTAAATTTAAAATTGGTATGTCGAATAAATGTAAAGCTACATTCACAAGATTTCAAATCTTTAATTGTCTGCGCGGTATGGGGCATTAAATTTAAATGTAAAATTGATGTGTTAAATAAATGTAAAAGCTACATTCACCAAATCCAAAGTGATTTCTTATTTATTAAAATAATATTATTTAAAAAAGCTATTTAATAAAGTAATATTTTAAAAAAATTATTTCTTTGTTTATATTTTTTACTATGTCATTATTTTAAATTTCATTTTTATTATGAAGATGAAACTTATCACACATTTAACATGTGTCAATTAATCTCATATCTATAGTATACAATAATAATTGTCACAGTTTTAAATTATTTTACCAATTTTATGGAGATTTTAAATCTTAAGTAAATTTATTTTCGTAATTAAATTTGCCCATATATTTAGTGAGACTAATTATTATCTTTATTAAATATTTTAAAAATTACGATAGTTTTAATCTATCACTAAATATCATCAAATTAAATTGCAGTATTAGCAAATTAAATCTATTAAATTTTAAGAAAAAAATTGAAACCGGTCATATTCTCTTTATCCACAAAATTCTATGAAATTTCACAAAATAGTAAAAAATTAAATCTACCAAATCCTCGTCATCAAGGAGATTCTAAGAAAAACAATATTAAAATCTATCAGATCTTCTTATTCTATCATATTCTAAGAAAATTTTCAGAATATTAACATATTAAATCATAGTATCATTATTCTTTATTTTTTCCTTTCTCCCTCTAAGTCATGACACCTCATCTCTGCTGCATTATTCATCATCATTTTAAAGTGTTATATGTGAAATAAATTTCGCACTCTAATAAAATTTAAAGTGACAATAAAAGTTTAAAATAAGAAAATATTTTTTAAAAAAAATATCATTTTAGTTAATAATTTTTTAATTAATATTATTTTAATATTAAAAAAACCTAAACAATATATCTAGACTGTCTTGGAAAATATATTTAAATAAATAAAATGCAGGCATCATGCCAGGCCGTTATAAGTTTAGAAAATCCCTCGTCAGGTACAATATTTGCAAAATAAGATAGCTAGCTATCCATATACATAAAAATTAAAGCTTTTTACTCAAGCTCGAACACTCAAAATAAATACTCTCAGTACATGTTTAGTTTTACGATACAAAATTTTAAAATGCATATTTACAATATAAAAACTATTCATTATTGGGTTAATATGATTCACATTTAAATAAAATATATTTCGTTCAAATATATACTTAATCTAATATTATTGATAGACGTACATCTTAGAAAAAGATATCCTCTTTTTTCCACTTAGAAAATGATGTCTAACATGTGATTGTCTCCTTTAAGAAGAGAGATAGAAATGAAAAAAAAAAAAAAAATTATGTTTATATGGATGGATGAAAATGAGTAAAAAGAAATAAATAAAAAATATAAAAAATTATATTAATTTAAAAATTGAATTTAACCTAAAAAAATAATATTTTTTTACAATTTACATTTTTATTAAGTTAAATTTATTAATTATTTTCCATAATTTTGTCATAAAATATTTGATCAGCCGTCAAGAGAAAGAACATAGTTAAGCAGAATAGGGACCCCTTTTTTTTTTTACATTAAGAAATAAGATGAGTTAAAAGATATGAACAATGCAAGCGAGCAAAATTTGTGTCACTCCCATGTCCAATCAAATATTAATCTCTCCAAAACCATTCAAAAACAACATTTCACAACTTACCAATCAAATTCACAAGTAAACACACTCACTATATATGTGCCTCCATCGCAGTACAAATGACCTCACTCAAATCTAACTTTTCTATTTACAAACTAAATGAAAACAAAATGTGCAATCGTGTTGTAAAATTATGCACGGCATGAACACCAAACAAGTCACCCCTTTATGCTGCTATGCTTCCTTTGTACACAAACTGATGGAGAATTAATCACCTTCCATGTCCTTACTAATTTAGTTCCCTGCAATGCAAGTTCATAATGACATTCTAAACCCTTCACATGTTTTTCTCACTTTCCTTCTGCTGTAGTATTTATACAAGCCATTATACCTGTTACCAGCTTGGTTTTCAAGAGAAAACTGTGAGCTGGTTCCATTCTGGCACTGTTGATGATCTCTAGGACTTGGTTGCTCCTCCTAAGAACCAATAAAAATATCAGTCTTAAACAAGAAACTACGCAATAAAAGAAATAAGGCAATAAGAGCGGAACAAAATGTTACACATTAAAACAATTAGGACAAGTACCATGGTGATGGGGTCAATAGCACCATAGCCATGATGACCACAGCTGCCAGCACAAGCACAGAAAAAATATCACACCCATTAGATACAATATTGCCATCACTTCCCAACAAAATCTCTGAACAACATAGGTTCACTGACAAATAGCATATCAATAACATTCTACTATGAATTAATATATATAGGATATTTGGACCATACTGGTACACAAGTTTGACTACTGGGCATGAGGAGAATTTACAAGGTCAACAAAGCATACCATACTAAGTTACTAACACTACCTAATTGGATATGTAGAACTTTTTTACTACCTACTTGCAGGAAATTGCAACTATGAAACACATACACACCCCCTAAACTCCAAATAGTTCAATCATAATTTGTTTTCAAGAAAATGGTTAGGATTTAATGGACAAAGATAATAGACATACCTTCCTATTTGTTGGTTCAGCATGCCTCCATTGTTAATCTCCTCTTCTTGGTATACTTCAGATATTTGACAAGACTTATCGTAGTTAGCACTGCAACTTCCAGATTCACATTTCTGTTGTGAACCTGCAAAAGGAAACATTGAAGTTGTAATAAACTTTGTGTGACACAAACTTATTTACTTGTCTCCTTTACAAAAACAAGAATCATAAAAAGTTACTAACCTATTAAACATACAGAATCTGGAGAATGAATCTTCATCAACAGCTTCTGGCACATGATGGTACCCTGAAAATCTAAGAAAGTATAGTCCAGAAATTGAGATCTCTCAGAGCTTGTCATCTTTGCAAAGCCAAAAGATCCAGTCCATGTTTCTAGCATGCTAGGAATAGCAGGCAAAACAAGCCTCTCCACACCTAACTGCATGAGCTTCTGCAGAAAGAAAAATACAAGGTAGAAAATGAAAAACATAAAAAATAAGTGTAGTTGTAGGACTTATCTTAAGAAAAAATAAAATGTGTTAGAACTAGTTCAATATAGATGGAAAAACAAAACCACAGATTCTATTTATTCACAAGAATACCCCCTAATTAAGGTGACCAAGAAACAAAGATGTTACATTGTTCACAGGGTATTCGATAGACCCTGGACTCTCCCCAACCATACAATGATCTCTTCCCCTTCTCTCTTCTATCCTGTCATATTCCTTTTATATACAATCTCTTACTAACCGCCTCCAACTAATTTAGTTAGTTGGGTTCTAACCCCCTACCCCTCTTTTAATTCTTTTAACATATACTTGCTTTATTAATGGTTTGCTATCACAGTGATATTGTAAATTTGTAATTATTTACACCTTTTACCCTTATCACTTACAAACAAATTCAACATCAGAACTGAATAGACTCCAATATCATTATGCGTTACTACATACAGCTTGCCATGTTGGTAAACTTTTTAAAAGTAGCCAAATGAGTTTCCAGAAATGACAAAATGAAACAAATAACCATAGAAAACAAATTAACTATTCCATTTCCTTATCAGACATGTAAAGTTTGATGAAATAATCAATGTTCAATTATGTCATAAATGTAGCTTTAGTTAGGAACTAAAACGAAAATTTGGACCATTCATCAACATGGGATTTCTCTGATTGTGATAACAAAATAATATAACTATTAATTTATTTGATTATAGTAATCACTGGAAGTGATAAAGATGTAAAGTAAGAATATAAGTTTTCTAGGCCAATAAACATGTTACATAATATATTATTATGATAAAGAAGTACTGATTATTATTGCTTAAAGCCAAAGTTTCTTTGAAGATTGAAGTTTTCACACAAAATATGAACTGAAAAGTTAATACCACCTAACACATTGCTTTGTCCTGAAATCGCAATATCATTTTATGGACACCATTACCTTTTCTAGCTCATTCATTAAAATGCTACACATTCCATGTCGACGATACTGTAATCGGGTACCAACAAGGGGTACTTCTGTTACCTTCTTCCCATAGACCCTAAAAAATTGAGGAGAAAGGAAATGAATATGACCAAAACACAAAACTGCACAAAAATCCTTAGAACATGCAACCATAGAATCAAACAAATCCTAGTACTTGATGGTAACAAATCCTATACTCACCTAATAATTGCCACACTAATTAGTTCTTCATTTCTCTCAAGTAGTACAGTATAGAAACCCTGGAAATTTAATCGGTTAAGCTCTGACCTACAAAGTTCCAAAGTAAAGATATTAGGTATAGACCAAGAGATATAACAATAATGCAGCACAATAGATACCATGATCATGTACAAAGTAAATATAGTAGATATTGCCATAATACATTATGGCAATATCTTGAAGGATAACAATTCTGACCAACTGCTGAACATAACATCTTCCATGAGATCTTTGCTAGAGAAAGGTTCCTTTAGGGGCTCAAAACATTCATGCATCAGAGATAGAGCAAGATTGAGTTTGCTGAAACTTTCTGCCGCTAAGTGACTTTCAGTACTACCAAGATCACAACTCTCGGAGTTGATGAACTTCACCAATGTCCATGTTAGATTGTCCACACCCACTGAAACTGGAACTCCTAGGAGTTTGTGAAGGCCTTCATATATCTGCAAAGTATAGACACAATAATGTAGGGTAAAACCAGTGTCCTAAAAGACCCTCAATGAAGACACGGCCTAATATGCTTCTCTGAAACTATATTTGTATCTTGTTTGCTTGTCAAGTCATAATCAAAAAAATTCACCAGAATGAAACAATATTGTGTAAAATCTCACGATGCGTAACTGTTGACCAGAAACACATACGTAAAGGTATTGACAATAAGTATACATTTTATATATTATTGAAGTTATTTCGTTCAAAGTGTCACATGATATTTTGTTTTTCTTTTATTTTTTTTTAATCTTCCACCAGAAATTTCAAATAATATTTTTTAAATTATTGAATTATTTTTAATTTATTATTTATTTATTTCATATATATGTAATTTGATTTTTGACCGAGTTTGTCGTGTGATTTATATAATTAATCATATTTAATAGGATAAGGCTTGGTTGTTGTTATTGTAATAATTAAATTGATGTCAAATAAATATTTAGGTACTAATTAAATAAGTTAATATTTATTTTTAATTAATTTTTAATATTTTGTTAATTTAAATATATACTTAACATTAAAAAAATTATTTAATATTATTAACAAAATGGCAAAAATTATTAATATAAAATAATCTATATACAATATTAATGATCTTTCACTTAGACGTGTCATGACATTTTTTTTCTTATTTATTATTTATTATTTTTTTCTCTTTTTATTTATGTGAAACTGTTTTTTAACCTCATTAAATTTTTAATTTTTCTCTTATTATTATACATTTATATTTGTGTTCATTAAAATAATATTAAATCAATTTTAAGTAATAAATAAACAACTTTGTTAGTAAATTTTAATATTTTTATTCCAAAAATATATACTTACATAAATAACAAATATTTAATATTATTAATAATACAATATGAACTATTAATAATACAAAAATAAAAATATTAAATATATTATAAATCAGTTCATCGCACGTGTAATATGCCTCCAAATAAAGTAAGAGCAAAATAAATCTAAAGAGAGAGAGAGAGCTTGAAAGCAAACAAATAGGAACAAGCAATTTTTCAATAAAATTATGGCTATATTTTTCCTAAAATATGAAAAAAAAAAGGGTGATAGATTTATTGTACCTTTTCACAGTCTTTACCACAGAACCAGGTTTTCCGATATCTTGATATATCTTCAGCTTCATTTTTAAGGCATCTAAAGTGATCTACAAAAGTTTGACAAAGATAAAACCAAATTTAAATATGTAGACAAATAGTCAAATACACACTAAGAAGATATCAAGGTATGGATGAAATATTAAAGTAAAAACACATAATAGCTTACATTTATGTTCACACTGAGCACAAGTACGGAAATGTTCATCCTCATCTTCATGGATTTTGTTTTGGCCACAAATCCCACAACAACACGTTGGACAAACCCAAATGCCATCAGGGACATCCTATACAGAAACAATAAGACAAGGCAAAGGAAACTACTCAGATTCAAGATCAATTATTGGTAAGAAAGTACTGAATTGAAGTAATATAGAGTCAAAACAATATAGTAATAGCACTAAATATAGCATGATTAAGAAGGAAAATGGTAATACCTTCAAACCAAGGCACATCTTATGGAACGAAGATGGACATTGATCACATAAAATAAGTTCACCACCGTCGTGGCAAACAGAACAAATGTAATCGTTGTCTCCTTGACACAACTCACTGAATGGTTTTTCACTAGCTTGGTTTGTTTTATGATCTTGCATTATTTGCATTTGGCAATCCAAGAGCGATCTACCATCTTCCAAAAAGATACTGGAAGAGGGCCTGCAAGTAATAATGCCACTAGCATGATGTTCAAAGCCAACAAGACTGTATATTTTCATGCAACAGTTACACTTGATTCCATCGTGAGTTATTTTCCCTACAGCCATTGTATGAATCGTACGCTGCCTTCCTTTTGCCTTATAATAAACCTTAGACCTTGGTAAGACCACGTTGCTGTCTATCAACCAAGACATAACATTTAGAGGTTTATGTTGTGATGGACAAGCAGACACATTTTGAACCCTCTTATTTGATCTTAGCATGCTTGGAGGCAATCCATTGCTTTGACACTTACGTAGATTAGATTTTGAATTCCTCAAGCATTTCCTCTTTCGATTTGAAGTGAATCTATTTGAAGCAGCACCATCCATAGCATCTAACTCAGGGTGTTTTGGAAGAAATTGGGATACTCTATGTGATAATTCACCACTCCAAACCTGATCAACATTTTCTTCATTAGTGCCAGAGACATTTGAAGGCTGCATATCAGATATAGCCCATTCAGGAATACCCTCTTCAATGCAAAATCTGCATGCTGCATGGAGTGTTGTGAATCTCTTATTTTGTGGAGACATGTATCTTATTCCTCTTCTCTTATTAGTTGGAGGTGGATATTCAAAATTCCATCCTTCTGCTAACAGGTGATTCTTTGCTTTCAGTATCAACTTTTTTTTATCAACCTTATTGTTGTTGGATTGATGTGCATAATAATATTCCACAACAGCTTGATGACAAAACTCTGGTTCAACTTCACTGGGAGGAAGGATATTTAGATCCTGATTTTTTTGGGATGGATTTGGAATCACATTTGATAGATGAGAGTCAACTGTAAGATGCATTCTACTCTTTTGGGACTGCAAAGAGTTGTTTTTGTTGGGGTCCTCTAGCATACTTTTACAAACTTCAACAAGTGACAAGTAAACCTTTCGGCCTAGTTCATCAGGCGATCTATACCTGTAACGTTTGATATTAAATTTATTTGATGACTCAATTTCCCATCCAAGATATGCAAGATGCTTTTGTAGTCTTTCCTTCCAAAGTTCCCTACTTCTCTTACTTGAGCCAAGTGCATATTGCCTAACAGCATCAGGACATAATTCAACTTCAGAAAACATCAGAGGTGTCCAATATGTGGACCTTAAATGGGTTGAGGATCTATGTTTTCTTTTTCTTCCAAAACAATTAGCACCTGAAACTACTTCAACTGGAGGAATAGGTTCTTTCAGCACATCAATTTCCTTATCAGTCAAGGTCATGTTGAAGTCAACATTAGCCATAGCTTCATCTGAATTCAACTCTCGTGTTTCATTTATTAAATTCCCTGGAAGGTTTAAGATTGAGATAACATATTTTACTGTAAGAGTTAAGTAATCATTTACTACCTCCATTACCAAGTTTTTCCACAAGTACTTCACATTATATGTCCAGTCTCCAATCATAGAAAATTCCTCTTTTCCTTGTACATCATACCAAATTTGCTTAGCTGAAACAGCAACAAGAGATTCCCTCTCACACTCCTCAACCAATTCAAGAAACGCCCAGTTCCCTCGTTGCTCCCACTCTCCTGTAACTTCATCCCAGTCCTGAGTAATCCGCAATTGATGAATTTCAATTTGCATTTCATCTCCCAAATCAGGGAAAAACACACTCCTTGTTTTCATTCCATCACAATGATCAAATATGACACCTTCCCACCAAGCTTCCTTATGGATCACATCAACACACAGCCCAAATTTAAGGTCCAATGTCCCAAAATCAACAAAAGGAGGAATTGGCCTAATGAAGCCACGCTTATAGCAATACGAAGATTCAATTTCACCGTCCAAAGCTTTTGGAACATTCACCACGTCCAAAAGATAATTCAACCCATTATTTTCCAAAATATTCTTATATTTGATATGGCGTTTCAGCTTCCCACAATAGATAACTGTCCCCGGGTGCCATGATCCTAGCAAGCCCTCCTCTTCACTCCTCACCTGAAAATTTTCAAAAACCTCTTCAATTCTATAGATGACAATTTCAGACGAACAAAAAAATCACTCATTTGTCTTCACTACCAATGCAAGTGATTGTAAGAGAAAATATTGAAAGTATGCAAACAAAAAAACCACACCATAATCCCATAAAACTGCGAAAACTCAAATTCAATAATGAAAACAACAATAACATAGGCAATGTACCTAAAAATATTCAAAACATAGTAACGTGAACACCCAATCAAAGATATTAATAAAAGTCAAAATTAACAACAACGAAAACAAAAATTGAAAACACAACAAGGGTGCAACAATAGGGTACTCCATATTTTTTTTTTTCTCCTTTTTGAAAGACCCCAGAAATTCAAATAACAAGAAGATCACATCGTTATTATAAAAAAAGATAAAATAAAATAAAATAAAAAATTGACATTACCTCCACACTTTCATTGACTTGAAGCTTTTTTGCAAACCCTCGTTTACGCTTTTTACTCCCACAATTATCGATACCCTCCATCACCATTGGAGGGAAGGTTCAAGGATTACTATTTCTCTTGAAAAATAAGTCCAAAATTGAGATAATTGCCTCTTTCAAGTTTGCCTGTAAACAAGTTAGAGAAAAGAGAATAAAATGGGTTAAAAAAAAAAGATTTGCTATAATGAGCAAATCAAAAGATTAAACCCAAATTGTCACAGGTATCTAATAAGATCATGTCTTTGGCCCCAAGTAATCCTACATTCTAAACTAATGCATAAATAACATGACAGAAACCATATATCATATAATCCGAAGATTCTACAAACTATAACATGCTGCACACCTGTGCTAAAATGAACAAATCCTCTAGATATAAAGCACAACGAAATATAGCAATGCACAAAAGAATTAATTTACCAATGGACACTACATCAAAACAATAACACACTACAAATCATAATTAAAGTAACACCAGAACCAATTTATGTTCCCACATGATATGTAAACCAGAAGTGTGCCAGTGAAGACAGCATGACACCTATTAAAATGCAGCAAAACCTCCAACAAAAACAAGTTTTCAGATTCAGTCAAAACTGTAGACCCCTAATTATTCCAAGAACCAATTCGAACTCCAAACTTATCCACAAATAACTTGTTTGACCTGGTGTGCTTAACAAAATTTCTATAAATAATCTAGATTTACATAAACCCATCTATAACAAAAGAACATCACTCCAAGTGCAAACAGAATCAATTTCATGGGCTCCCTTGTCTTTTCCGCACCGGTAAGAAGCAGATAACAGAAAAATGCACAAAATTACCATAAAAATGTTAAGGTTAATAATGAAATTAAAAACAGAGTCATTAAGAAATAAATTCGTTTTGTAATCTAGAAACGATGACAGAAATAGATGAAATTTTTTAAAATGTTAACATTATTAGACAGAAAAATAAAGGATTTGAAGTCGGAACAGTAATGTATATGTAAAACAGTTTTTTCCTTCATGAAAGTAAGTGTTAAGCAAGCAAATGGTTCACTGAAAATATTGCAACATAAAGAAAAAATAATATTGTAATGCATCCAATCATATGACTGAGATCATCCTTCAGACACAATTCTTGACCATTTCAGTTAGGCATTTCTAATGATATTAACTCGGAAAAGAAGTTTAGCAGACCAGAACATGTCACCTAATTAGAGTTAAAATTATGCTCATTCATTAGTATTTTAAATTAAGAGAAATTAAGAGTGATAATTGTATATGTAACAGACAAAGATTAACAACTTTCAAACAAAAACTAAAATTCTCCAAAATTGTGGAGATAAGAACTCATCAAGCTGTTATGTTGTAAACCATTATCTGCTTAAAGCAGAGATTAGATTTGATCATATCTTGAACCTATATTTAACATAAACCAGAGCATCATAGCAAATCTTGTTGACGCCATGATAGTTATGCAATTCACCAGGTAAAACACAATATCATCACCATGACTACAATATACTACAAAATTTTCCGTGGGACCAATTCCCCTACTACAAAAACAAGCAATCCCCAATACTACAACAATTTATTTAATTTCCAACAGTACCAATGTCTTAATTACTCTTTCGGCTGAGCAATTTTAAAATTGGTTAATTTCTCAGTGTGCCAATTCCGGTGTTACAGGCTATGTAATTATATCTACAAATCACTAAATTAAAATAAGCTATTAACCTTCTTCATCAATTGATATAGTATATCCACCAATCAGATTGAGACAGATTTCTGCTCCTAATTCATTTTTTGCTCTACTGTATCCCACATTAAAAGATGAGCCGTATGAATTCATATTGATTATCATTGGTGTTCGAAAACATCTTAAAAGTTTTGATAGAGAAGAAACCCACAACATTGAAATCTAAATGCTACCGATGGATAGAGAACAATGAAAACCCTCACA
The DNA here is from genome assembly GCF_003935025.1 of Abrus precatorius. Classification (NCBI taxonomy): domain Eukaryota; kingdom Viridiplantae; phylum Streptophyta; class Magnoliopsida; order Fabales; family Fabaceae; genus Abrus; species Abrus precatorius. The sequence goes on along the minus strand of NW_020874406.1, from coordinate 6,053,568 downwards.
CAAAAATGCAAACCTTTGACCAAGTAAAAGACCTTGTCTTCGAATGAAAATTGAACTAAGCTCTTCTTCTCTTCAGCGCGTTCCAACTACTCCTTCAAAGATCGGCAGATTAGGCAAGAATCAAGCGCAACTTTGGATTGGATAGCGAAATTAGGGTTTACAGTAAGCAAACGCAATTGCAGTATTAGGATTTGGACATTACGAGGTTGGCGGGTAAGATTTTGGAATGTTTTTAGGAGGGAGGGCTTACTCATGATATTTCACCCTAAACATTCAAATTTTAAATAAAATCGGATATTTTTAGAATTTTTATTCTTAAAAACAGTTTTCACTTTTTTAAAAGTTAAAAACAAAATAATTTTTTTAAAAAAAATTTTAAAATAAAATTTTTAAAAATTAAAAAACAAGACTCTATTTTTTTTATTCAAATGTATATTGAATCTCATTTAATAAATCCAGATTTTATTTATAAAAATTGGTTTGTTTGGGGAAATAATAAGTACAGGTAAACGGTTACATTTTATGTACAGCCAAACGATCTATTCGAATAAAACAGAAACCTAGAAATGAGTTGCATGCAAACATCTTAGTAACAAAATCCATGTTGATGTTACAAAACGACGTTACGGCAGCATGGCCAGTTTCCCGCGCTTTCTGTCCACTTCCATAAGAGACAGTTATTTAACAAACACTTGGAAACACTAAACCTCTTTAAAATCATATGCGTAGTTCTCTCTTTTTTATTTTTCAAAAAATATCATTTAAATACACGGAAACAGAAAAACTTTATCTAAAGTCATAAAAATAGCAAAAAAAAGTCATAAAAATAAATAAATAAAACTATATTTAAATTTTCATTGCCATGCATTTTAAAACATTAAGAATACTGATTAATTTTTTCAAATAATTTTTTAAGAAAATTATATTAATAATATTTCTAAGTCATCAAAAACATGTTCTTTCAAAAAAATAATTTATAATTAAAAACATTATATAAATAATATAAAATTAGAAAAATTAACTAACATATTAGTTATAGCACACCAAGTCAGGATCCAAAACTAATTTAAACAGTATTTGATTTAAAATTGATTTTAAATTAAATTTAAAATCAGTTTTAAACTAATTTAAAAAATGTAATGTATTAATTTAAAAATCAATTCGATTTAAAACAAATCCAATTAATATCCCAAGCACAGAATCTCATGGAAAACATGCCCAATCACCTCAGGATCATCTTAGAGTCCCCAAAGCATTCAAATACCCAGAAAGGTAAATATTATATAGGAAAAATGTTAACCATTTTTTAAATGTTTACCCTCTCTAACACAATAAAATTCAATAAATAATATTTTTTATTAAAAATTATAGCACATTTTTTAATTTTCAATCAAAATTGTTCTTATTATATTACTTAAAGCCAAAATTAGCAATAATGTAAACAAACATTGAATATACGACAAGGGTGCCACAATAGGGTATTCCATTTTTTTTTTCTTCTTTTTTCGAAAGATTCCAAAAATTCAAATAATAAAAAGATCACATCATTATTATAAAAAAATTCAGGTGTCTAATAAGATCATATTTTTATCCCATAAACGCTTCACACTCCCGAAGTCCCGAATTCAGGTGTCTAATAAGATCATATTTCAATTGGTTCATGTCATCAACTTTTGCTTATGTGAAGATCTTAACAGCTCCACTATTTTCACTATTGTGCAGCTTTCACACTTAGCATAGTGATCCAATTAAGATTACTTTTTAATTTAATCTTGACATAAAAAATTATATATTTTAACTTTCATAAAAAATTATAAATTCATTATCACTATTTATTGAAAATATAATAGTATTATAATATTTTTATAGAAATTAAAGAAAAAGATAATATTAATATAGAAATTATAATGTAGTTTTTAAGGTAAAAACTTAAATAAGATGTAAATTTATTTTATAAAAACTAAAATAAAAAATGTTAACTCTATTTACTTTTTATACAAAACAAATTAATGGAGAGCTACTTATTTAATCACACACTATTTGTAGACCTGCAAAATAAGCTAATTTATTTAAATTTATTAAAATATTAACCAATAATTATACTCATGTATTTCACAAATTTGTTTATAATTTTTAAAAATTGTTTTATTTAAAATTAATTAAAAATATATTTAAAATATTAAAATATATTTTAAAAATAATAAATTTATTATTTATTAAATTATAATAAAAATATTTCACACAAAATTATATTAAATATAATTATATTGAAAATATTATAAAATATACTATTATACTGTTAATTTTAGTTTTGGCATTTGTTTAAATTTTTAATCAAATTTAATACAGTATATTGATTATTTATTACTTTAATCAATAATTATTGATAAAAATTAAACTAAATAATAATTAAATGATTAAATAACACATTCCTAAATAAGTAATTAAAGCAATAATAATTAATTTAGGTAAAAGAATAACAATTAAATTTTAAATATAATTAATACAAATGTATTATTTTATTATTATCATAAATTTTATAAAAAAAATGATAATAAATATAATTCTAATATATATACTTAATATATATATATATATATATATGCAAATGAGTATAAACATAATATAAATTATTTCTCAATTAAATGAGATGTATTCTAATAGATGCATAAGTGAAATTTATTTAAGTAACATTTAATTTAATGGAGTTTATTTTTTTTTTTTTAATCAAATCGATGTGAATATTAATATACTTTTATTTAATATATTATAAATAAAATTATTAACTTATAGTTTTAAAAAGACATATTTGACGGTCGATATAAAATTTAGATCCTAATAGATATTTTTATTTTGACTATTTTGATGTAACTATTATTTAAAGTATTCTACAATCACAATATTTTTATTTTTATTTTTTAATTATTTATCATAAAATTAAACATTTTTAAAAAAATTATTAACCATTATTAAAAGATGTTTTTCTTAACACTAAAATTTTAATTTTCATAATCGTTTGTTTTGACTCATGTAAATTTAATATAAAATATGAATCTCTTCAATAAATAACAAGCATTACAATTGTGGTTAAATAAATATTTCTTTACGGATATAGTTATTTATAAAATAACTGAAATTTTTAATACTAAATGAGTAATAGTGGAATAAAATTATAATCAACTAAAAATAATTGTAATATATTGTAGTTACGAGCCTACATGTATATTGATATGAGTATACAAAAATTCACATTTGTATATTAAAACATGTGAAAATTAAAATAATAATTACATGACCAAAACATATACAATCCCAAAGCAGTATCAAATATAACCCAACATTGAAATCTGGCCCTATTCATCAACCTCGTACCAACTCTCTATATCAGCTAAATTTTCATAATCAAGATTATCGTTTGATCCAAGGTAACGATCGCCTGAATCAGTTGTAACCTCTGTGCCAGTCACCTGGTCAAAGGTCCATCTAGACAGTCTTCCAAGATACTTGTGGTCGTAATAGGTAAATAGATAAGTTAGGGCTGCTAAAGTTCTAACACTACCACTATAAATATAGATACATAGGGTCTGGTGTATTCTATTCCTAGGAAAATCAAAAGGGATACTACCAAAGAAATTCATCTTAAACATAACAAAGGTCCTATGTTCATTTTCAACAAGAACAACAAACTTAAAATAACATAATCTTTGATATTCATTAAATACATAATTAAGGCTATTATGTAGCTATCTATTACCCTAACTCTTTCCTAAGACTCTGTCATCCTATTTTCCTAAAAATATTAGTAAGTATGAGCATATATTCTATCATTTACAAATCATTCATCACAGAATTATAATGTATGATATAAGGAAAATATATTCATGTTGCAAATATACTCACATGTACATAATTCAACAATTTATTATACATTATTCATTCTCTCATTCTAATACGCACTCCCAGTGTACTGTGATCACAGATATCGATGCCTCTAGCATTTCTTGATGTCTTACTCTACTAAATAAATAGTCGTCGATTAGCCCATGCACACGGGTATAACGTATAAAATAATCGGGTCCCTTAGCAATGGCATAGTTAGGAGTCTAGTTAGGAAACGAGTGTGAGACCATGTGACGCATTCACTCTTAGAAAGAGTGTGTACACATATGCAAATGTTGTAACAACTTAAATTTAATTTCAAATAAATAATAAGTTCGCAAATTCGTAATGATAAAAGTTTCATAAAATATTTCGGAATGAGGGAAGTGTTACAAGTTAATATCAAATAACTACTACAGGACTAGTTTAATACAACGTTTTTCAAAATAATATCTAAGTCCTATAGCAGCTCATCCGTCCTTTCACTGAGTTCGGTGCTGATCGTCTTGATTACCTGAAAAAGGAATGTAAGGGTAAGTACTCTACACTACTCAAAACACAACAAGCATAGAGTCTCACCTTGCATATACTTCACACAATATAAATATAAACAGCATTTTCACACATTTCATTTCAATTTATCACCGATGCATTCATGGCACCAAACATTTATGCACATTCGCGCGCTCACGGCACACCGCCACGCTCATGGTGGCACTGTGATTACAGATTTTCACCATGAATGATCGTCGGTTACTCCCGCCTCACATATACCACGTGGGCAGTCACAGGTTACTCAACAAAGGTAGTGATCAAAGGTCTAGTCAGGAAGAGAGTGTGTGGCCCGTGGTGTACTTGGTTCCATAGTTGGTGTCACCACCACTCTCTTTTCCCCAAGGTATTTCTACCGTCCTTATCTTCCACACCCTCAGTGTATCATTGAACCATTCACAACATATCACACCGGCATTAATCACACCTCATTCACACACATTACAATATTCATTCATATTACATGGCACATAGCCCACATTTTATCCACAATAACATTAATTCACTAATCAATGGCATTCCATCACTCACAATCATCTCCACAGGGTCTAACTATTCCGACACACATCACATTGCACATCAAATTCTATCAAACACACAATCTCTATCCTCTATCTCAGCCATATTGCAATAATCAACAAAATACACAAGAATCATAACACATTGAGATAGGGTAGAGTCCCCTTTTACCTCGAATTGAAGACCTACACGCTAAATTCACCAAGAAGCCCTCCCCCATACGGATTTCATCCTAAACACATAGAAACTCTATGAGAACCCAAGGAAATCATGAAAACAAAGAAAAAGGATGGAAAAATGAAAACTTTGACCATTAAAACTCACCTCCAAGCGTTCTCAACACGAATCCAACCTTCAATCAAGCTCTCGAAAGGCTTTGGAGGCAATTTAATCAGTGGGTATGGTTTTGGGTTGAGAGAAACAAAGAAATTTTGAAAGGAAGGTGAGAAATAACCTGTCTCGAACCCTAACCTCCTTTAAACCCTCTCTGGTCGCGACACTCTCGCTATAGCGAGATATTACCTCACTGTAGCGACTCCCTCCCTCGCTACAGCGAAAAACTCATAGAAAACTGAACTCCGGTTTCTGCAGAATCTCGCTACAGCAAGATTGCACCCAGAAATGTAGCCCAAACTGTGGCTTTGTCGTTACAACGACAAAGAGATAGTTTCATCCTTCTCTCCCAATGCCCTCTCGCTACAGCAAGAAAGGCACAATTTCATACCTCATGCCTAGGGGCCTCTCGCTACAACGAGAATGCCCTGCAGCAGCATACACACTTAGCCTATTTTCAGCCCAATCAATCCAATCCAATTATATATATATATATATATATATACACACACACACACACACATCCATATACATTATACCCACAAACATCATCATTATGCACTCAAGTGCAGAATCCAACATCCCCTCACATTTGCACGCACATATAAATACACACACACACACACACACACACACATATATATATATATATATATATATATATATCAATCAATAAATATTATTACAAAATTTAGGGTGTTACAAATGTCGCTCACCACCTATGTTTCTCCAAGATTTTCATCATTTTCAGACTCTATACCCCAGTGTCTCTCCTTAACTATTTACACTAAATTTAATCCATATGCAATACTTATGGTCATTCTGAAATCATTTCCTCCTTCATTCACAAGATCGTGCTTAGTAAAGCACTTCCAGTCTAAATCCATTCCACTCATACCCCTTTTTAATATATTTACAATTACTAAATCCTTTAAACCAATATCACACTTCATCATAACATCTTATCCAAACATTTTCCATAAAGTCACATCATAATCACTCAGCAAGTTTATTAACACTCCACATTAAATACTCATCATATAATGCATATAAGCATATAACAACCATTCAGTCCAAACAATTAAACAAGCATATTTTCATTCATTATTCACACCATAGATATTTCAACCACATATTTTTCATGAAATGTTCATATAATAGTGCTCTAATAAAACACAAAATAAATACAAAAATAGAACGATAAAATAGAGCCCTCCTTACTTTAAAGACGAGTTTACGGAGAGATATTGAAGAAGATTAGAGTTCAAAGATGGAAGTTCTCCTGAATACCAAGAGATATTTGTAAAGAACGAAAAATACAAGAAATGATCAGAGAAAATAAAATTTAATCCAGAGAAACTTACTTGGAATTGTTTAGATTCAACGTCCAAGCTCGGATTTGAAGAGTAATCAGAGTTTTTGAAGCTTTTCTCTAGAGAAAAGGAAGAGAGAGTTCAAAGAAAACAATGGAGGAACGTGAGTTTGGAAAGAAATAAAATTTCATGCTGGTAATCTCTTAAATACCCCTCAGTCCCACGCGCTCTCGCTTGAGCAAGGAACAACTTGCTTGAGCGACAGACATCTCGCTTGAGTGACGGATATCTCACTTGAGCAAGATATGCAGACAATGGTCTCACCCCACATTTTTTTATATGCTCGTTGAACGAGCTCTATCTCGCTGGAGCGAGATGACATCCAAATAGCAGGATATTTTTCTTGTGAGTCCTCACCTGAGCAAGATCTTGGCTCACTTAAGCGAGATCACTCTCGCCTGGGTGAGGTGATAGTTGGACTGAATCTATCCTATCTCGCTTAAGCGAGATAGCCCTGCAACATTATATTTCTGGGCACTCAGTCACGCTTGAGCGAAGTTTGCCTCGCCTGAGTGAGACCTCCTACACCAGAATTTTTCCAAATATCCTCCATACTCTTCTAATTACACTCTAATACTACTTAATATTAAACAAAATATAATTTACCGAATAATAAAAAAGAGGATGTTACATTTTTCTCTTCAAAATGATTAAAACAAAATTAAAATAAATGAATTTTACAAAATTATAAATATAAAATAAAATATTAACAATTTTAATACAATTCAATTAGGTTAAAAAAAATAACGTATAATACTTATTAAAAGTAATATAACTTTATGCTTATTCAACAAATAAAAAATTATGTTAATATAATTTTTATTTTTTTATTATAATGATTATTTTGATACGTAATTAAGAAAAAGAAAGAAAAAAAAACCTTCTCACCATTATAAAATACATTATTATATTATTGTACTGTTAATTTAGTTTTGACATTTGTTTAATTTTTTAATTAAATATAATACAGTATATTGATTATTTATTATTTTAATTAATAATTATTAACAAAAAGTTGCTATACAATAATTAATAGATCAAATAACACGTTACAAAATAAGTAATCAAAGCAATAATAATTAATTTAAGTAAAAGAATTATCATTAAAATTTAAATATAATTAACACAAATATCTTATTTTATTATTATCATAAAATTTCTAAAAAATGATAACAAATATAATTCTAATATAAATACTTAAAAAATTATACAATAATGAATGCAAATATAATATAAATTATATTTCAATTAAATGAGATATATGATAATATATACTTACATAAAATTTTGTTGAAGTAACGATCATTTTAATAGAGATTATTTATTTATTTATTGTAACGCCCCAAATTTTGTAATATTAATTATTGTTATTTATATAGATCTAAATGTGTATATATATGTGTATTTTTGAATATATGTTGTGAATATGTGTATATATATATATATGTGTGTGTGTGTATGCATGAATGGTTGGGCTGAAAATGGGCTAAGTGCCTAAGTGCAGGGTGTAATTCTGGATTGTCCTCGCTGTAGCGAGAGAGCCTTGAGAGAAAGGACCAAAACTGTCACCTTCTCGCTGTAGCGAGAGATGTCTCCCTATAGCGACAGAACGAAAGTTTGGGGTGCATTTCTGGGTTCAGTCTCGCTTTAGCGAGATTCTGCAGAAACCAGGGTGCAGTTTCGTCTGAGATTTTTGCTGCAGCGTCAGGGTGTATCGCTACAGTGAGGTCCTCTCGCTATAGTGAGAGTATCATGACTAGAAAAGGATTTAAGGAGGGTTAGGGTTCGGGGAGGGTTATTCTCCCTCTCCCTTCGAAGTCCCTTGGATCCTCTCATTCCCAAACCCTTTTCCACCGATTAAATTGTCTCCAAAGCCCTGGGAGTTTGATTGAAGGTTGAATCCGTGTGGGGAGCGCTTAGAGGTGAGTTTTAATGGTTAAAGTTTCATTTCTCATCCCCTTTTCTCTGTTTTTGGGTTTCCTTGGGTTCTCATGGAGTTCTTCCATGAGTTTTAGGCCGAAATCTGTGTAGGGAGCATGTCCGTGGTCGAATCCGAGTGTGGGTCTTTAATCCAAGGTAATTGGGGACTCTATCCTACTCTTTTGTGCATAAATTGTTGTTATTTTGCTGAATATTGTGTTGTGGCTGAGTTAGTGGGTAGGAAATTGCAGATAAATATAATGTGGGCTATGTGCCGTGATATGTGAACATTATGTGTGTTGACCAGAAATTGATGAACGTGAATTGTATGTAAATGTTATGTGATAGAATGAGGGCATGTATGCCGAGCATTGTGAATGATATGGGCACTTGTGCCGTATATTTGAATGAATATTTTAAAAATGTGGGTCTAATGGCCATGTAATATGAACGATAATGGGGTAACCAGTGTTGTACGTATGGCAAGTGTACCAACCGTTACTGTAGTAATAAAATTATTGTCCTCAGGGATTGAAATTGTTAAGTACTAGATTACTAATTTACATCAAGTTTGAGAAATAAAAAAAAACTGATCAATTCAGCGTAATTATAAAATTAACAAAAATTTAATCAATATAAAGATGTTAAAGAATTGATTTCATATTCTTTCTTATAGATTCCTACCCTTTTTAACTGATGCAAGAATTATAATTATCCTCTTGAGTTGATTGAGAGCTATTTACCTGTAATTCCTTAGGCAAGTAAATCTGTTCATTGAATCCTAATCCCTAATTCCTTAGGATAATTACGAAATTCAATAGAATCGTGAGGAACAATTATCAACTCATATGAAAACTAATTAAGTATGCCCAATTTCCCAATTGTGACAAAATCTAATCTGTTCTATCTCTAATCGCAAACAATCCCCAATCTCCCAATTGTAAAATTGCTCAAAGAATAATCATTATAAACAGAGATAAAACACTGAAATAATTTAAATTACTTAACAGCAATGGAAAGGGTTCATAACATATAATCCTGAATACTACATCAATCCTCTAACACAAAGGAATTTAGTTATGCATAATGTAAAAATAAAAACCAAAAATCAGATGATGAAGCAATTGATCTCATCCAAGTAATCTCCTCGTCCCCACCGTTCTTTTGTTATTCTCCTCTTATTTATATGTTAACAGTTGTAACTTATCGAACCGCAGGCATGGAAAAATCCACAACCTGCCTGTGGAATCCTCCGGCTTGACTTTTCAATTTCTGGCACCTTTCCACAGGCATGGAAAAATCCACAGCCTGCTTGTGGAATCCTCTGGCTTGACTTTTCAATTTCTGGCACCTTTCCACAGGCATGGAAAAATCCACAGCCTGCTTGTGGATGTTTCTGACTTCAAATCTTCACTCTGAAATATTTCTATAGGCATGGAGCGATCCACAATTCAGTTGTGGAATCTTCTGATTTTAATTCTTCGCTCTGTCTTTTTTCCAACTTGATACTTGCTCCCTCCAAACCATAATTTAAGCACCTAAAACACTTACTTACAAGAAAAAACAAGCAAACCAACTGTGTAATCTGAAACAAAGATAATGCATGATAAAATCAACCAAACAATGCAATAATGTATGCAAATAGCCTAAACTAAACATGAATGCAAATACAATTTATACACACATCAACCAGTGACCATTCATGATGAAAATCTGTGATCATAGTGCCATAGTGGATGTGGTTGGCGTGCGTGCACATGGGATTATTGTTAATTGTATTTTTTAATGTGAAATATTATTGGTGCCATGAGTGCATCGATATTGAATGATAATGTTGTCTGTGTTTGTTTCTGCATAAATGTATTGAATTTGATCTGGAGGTGAGACTCTATACCCAGTTGTGTGTTTTGGTAGTGTAGAGTACTCATCCTTACATTCATTTTTTAGGTAAACAAGACGATCAGCACTGGATTCAGTGAAAATGATGGATGGAACTGCTATAGGACTAGGATATAAATTTGAAAATAATGTATTTAAAAGGGTCCTATAGTAGTGCTTTGATGAAGATTGTAACCCCTTTTTCTTATTTTAAAATATTTGATGAAACCATGGGTTGAGAACTTTATTTGAAATGAAACTTTTATTATTCCAAATTTGCGAAATTATTATTTAATGAATGTTAAAAATAAAGTGTTACATTTATTAATCAAATTGACATGAATATTAATATATTTTTATTTAATAGATTATGAATAAAATTATTAACTTAAAATTTTAAAAAGATATTTAGCATTTGATATAAATTAATGTATTGAATCAAATTGCTTCTAATTTTGAAAAATGTCTTGGAATTCTTTAACGACGATGTATTAAAACTTCTCATTATTTCTTTTTATAATTGAAGAAACTTAATTAATTAATAAATTAATGTATTGAATAGTTAATCTTTGATATTGGCTTAACTTTTGTTGTCCAGTGATTAAGTTTCTTTCATATGATTTTGCTTTGTTTGAGTTGTTAAGAAATTATGGCATATTTTGCTTAAGTAGTAAAGTCTTTCTTAGTTATTAATGATAATGTTTGCTTTTGCTAGATGGTTAAATAATTAGTGAACCTTCTATCCAATGGTTAAATGTTTGTGGCTTCTACCTTTTACAGTGGTTAAGAAATGATTTTTGATTTGTTAGTTTGGTGACTTTCATTCTAATTGATATATTTTTAGCAATGGTCAATGTATTTTCTCTTTCACATACATTTGTATCACTTCTACTAAGCTGGATGTGTTAGTACATACCTTCCAACTTCTAACTTGCGGTGACTTTCAAAGATATAAAAATTAATTAGAAATTAGTTATATTAGATAGAAAATTAGTTGGTTATATAGGTCATGTTATGCCTCTTGTAACTCATCTTTTTACTATTGTAATCATTATACTTTCATCTTCTTGTAAGCCATGTTTCTTAAGTGTCTTATTTTGGAAGGGTCTTAAACCAAAAACGTTTTTAGTACATTAATTAATATTTACTACTTAAACATAATATTTTATACTTGGCAAAATTTTGACAACATTTCACATTAGTTTCCAACTACACAACTTGAATGTGAGTACTTGAATGTGATCATTTATCACAATCAAGCAAGCAACTAGAGACAATGTGAAATATACCAAACCAAAATTTCATTAAGTATAACATATGTAATATCCTCAATTTTTTATTTAAAAATAAATAAATTTTTATAACAAAGGGGAAAAATAGAAGAATTTTGTTCTATTTTATAGATTTAAGAATTGAATGAAAGCAAAACTTACATTTCTCTTATGAAAATTTTATAAGATTGCAAAGTATTTAAAATTTCTAAAAGAATAATTTCAAGACATTAAAATGATGAATAAAATTTTGAATTACATCAAACAATTATTCAGTTCATATCGCATACGTATAAGTTTAAAATACCATTAAGAACATTTTCAAATTATTCATTACAACAAAATTTCTAAAATATTATAAATTCTAAAATCTGATGTTTAAAAGTATTTGCAGTTTTTGGTCAACATAAATTGTAATTAGAGTAAAGTACTATAATTTCTCAAATTATTCTAGTCCCTACAGAGCAGTCTTCCTTCTAATATCACTGGACTATGATCCTAGAATAGATCAATCATCTTTATTTTCTCCTTGTTCGCCTTCCTGAAAAATAGTTAGTAAGGGTGAGTATTTCTCGCCCCACTAAATCTCTTATTCGATAGAAGAAGGTATATATATATATATATATATATATATATATATATATATAATACTAAAAATATTATCTAATATACATTGGATTAATGATAACACTCAAATCATATAGATCATTATCACAACAAAGCACACATACACCCCAACCAATCAATCATCTTTGCAAATATTTATGACAGGTATTTTCAGACTAGTCTGTATGTCATAATACATGTATTATACTACTTCAATCAATATGTCACAATATATATATATATATATATATATATATATATCCTAATTGCACCCATTGATGTATTACAACACATATATCATAACAACATCAATCGATATGTTATAATGCATATATTATAATCATACAATTTCTATATTACTTCGTATTCACCACACTTTCACATTTATTACACTTTTATATTCATTGTTCCTGGGATCCCTTGAAGACTTCATAGCATAGATAGTTGTTGGTTGGCTGCAACAACATGATTACACGCGTGTACCGACTCAACCCCTTTTAGTAAAGGTATGGTCAGGGGTTTAGGTCAGAAAATAAGTGTAAGGCTTGTGGTGTCTTTTCTCTCTATTTTCATTAATTTTGCGCAACCATGGAAAAGCATCCACCACCCTCATTTCCCTCAGATCTTTACAATCGCCCCTGTTTTCCACAGTTCTAGTGTATCTCTGTGACTATCTATACTTATTATCAACATTTCTTATGTTATTCTTATTCTTTTCTATATCATTCTCATAGATCAACGTATCATAATACGTTCGTCTTGATCATATAACTTAATGTATTACAATACATGTATTATGAGTATACATTTTGATGTATCAAAAATATCATAATAATATCCATCAATCTATCTAACTCCTGTATTATAATCACCTCTTTCATAATTCCTTCATCATGTCATATCATTTACTTTTATACATAAAACTCTTTCTTCATTTAAGAATATTATAACACTTTTCATCAACAACATAATTTCAATAATTTCAATACACATCAGCCATCAACAAACATTCATATTTATAGTATTATATCCATCTAACACAGAAGGTCCTCAAATAATTTCACACCACACATATCAACACAATGTGCTAGAGGTCGGACACCTTCGGACTCAACTCAATTGTACAATTTCAATATACATGCTTTCTTAGTATCAATCCAGTCGTTTATCCTAAAGTTTGACAACATACAATATTCACGGTATATCTATTATTTTAAAAATACTAAATGTATAAGTCTTAAATTATCTCTAAACAAGGTTTACTAGTAAAATCATAATATTTCTTGAAATAGTTTTGTTCATAGCTTTTGTTACAAATTGGATTTAGTTGGTTTTAAAAAAAAGCGTGGGGTTTTCATGTCAAACTCTCTATTTCTACACATTAGATTTTTAAGAAAACTTTAGTATTCTAGGGTCCCAATAGAAATTTAGTATTTTCAAACCAAAATACCAAGAAGGAGTTAGGGTTTAGGATTAACTCCCTTTACCTGAAAATGAGTCTCTTAGATTGAGTTTTCCTAGAGATCCGAGGAAGAGGCATAACATCCTGAGAGAGGATATTGCCTTGAAGGTTGAGGTTTCATTAAATATCACAAAGTATAAAACTTTAGATTAGATAAAACTGAGAAACAAGAATGAAGTTAGAGAACCAAGCTCCAAAAAACTTACTTAGATCTAAATGGTTGAACATCCAAGCCTGGATTCAAAAGAAGATTGAATTTTGGAGGAGGATTGTTTAGAAGAGAGGGTGAGAGATCGAAGAGAATAGCAGAAGGGGTCGAAACTTTGGATTGTAATCCAATTTTTCTAAGTTGAAAGCTCTTAAATCCCCCTTAACTCGCGATATTCTCCTTACAGCAAACCATTCTTTCGTTGTAGCAAAAAACTAGACAAAATTTCTCTTTGTTATCTGTCATTCTAGTTATAGCGAGAGCTCTTCGCTGCAGCGACAAAATTCTGGTTATAGAGAGCATCAGAAAGCCTGATTATGGAAGCTTTTTCTCGCTATAGCGAGATACCCTGCACCAAAATTCCTATTTCCTTCAATACAAGGGCCACAAAATTAAGGGTGTTACAACATACAAAATTTTAAGAAGTATTACTAATTACTTAATAAAAAACTTTGTTCCTTAACTGTCTAACTTGAACAATTTAAGATTCAACATAATAACTTCTTCAATTATTATTTTGAATCTCAATCAGTAAACTAAGATTTCACTTAAATTTTAAATTCAAATCATAATATTTGGTGTAGGAATTGAGTGTAGAATTGAGCTTCAGAATTTTAATTATTATGTTTGGATGTCCATTTGGAATTGAGATTATATTATTTTTCTACACTTTTTGCACTTGACACAAACTATATTGTTTTATGTTAATTTTATAATAAATTGTTTGATAATTTTTTTAAGTTGTTAGATGTTAGAAAAAATATTAGAAATTAATTCAATAACTATAAAGAGTACAAGAGAAACAAAAAGGAGAAAACTAGTGCAAGGTGCAACAATTATTATAGTGGTCACAATAACTTTATGGTATAAATAAAGAAATATACCCAAAGAGCCAACAGACGAGAGTGATAAAGACACAGAAAGAAGTATACTTTTGGGGCAATCATATCATGAGACTGATGAAAATTGTTATAATTAATTACGTCTTACTAACACTATAGAATTTGATTTCAACTTAGAATTATAATTCTACATTCTAATGGAATTGGAATTAGAATTATAATTTTAAACTCCAATTCTAATTCCATGCACCAAACGAGCCCTTAGAGAACAATTTACATATATTCATAATATTTAGTAAACCACATGTATTTGCACCCACAATTTACATTGAACAACAAAACATAAAGCATACTTAAAAAAACATATAACCATTTGCCTACAAAATACCATGCTAACCTTAAAAAACAATAAGCATTTGCCCACGAAATACCATGCTAGTGATACTATCAAAGTGTTTAATTAAAAATGTTCACACCATTTCATTAGCAAGGAAAATCATAAACTAACAAATACAAACCATCATATAGTGATTAGTTCTAAGCAAAAGACAATTCTACTCATTTGGATTGTACTATTGTACATATCAACTTAATTACTTAATTATTAACTACTCAAGCTCTTGAATCTATATTTAACACATTTGAGGATTTTAAGTTCAAGTTCCTATTCTCCTAATTAGACTATATGTATGGCTAAATAAAGGAAAAAAGAATCTTTATTTTTAGATACTTAACAAAATGAAGCAAATATATTTAGAGTTCAAAACTTGTTGTAAAACCATTGCATTAGTCACTATCAAAATAATTTACTCTTTAAGCCAAATGTCAATACAAGCTTCAATATACAATAGAAAATATTTACATTTATTACATAAATTACACGAAGGAAATATAATTGAATCAAAGTTCAAAACAACTACATTGCTAAGTCCACTAAATCAAAGTTGAAAACTACTACCACTATTTATATTGCTAAGTCATATTAATTGCTTAAGTAATTTATATGGCTCATTGTTTTATGACATTGTGACAAATTCAAAGTCTTGCTTCTAATATACCATTTGCTACAAGAAATTGCTACCTATATATGATATTTTCAAGATTTGTTCTTTTTGTCTCTCCCTCTCTCCATAGCTTATAACAACATAGTATGAAATCTGAATAAAAAATGAACAAATTTTTTCAAAATGTAAAGAGTATAGGCAATGACAGGTGTTATTGTGCATTTTATATTCACATCTATATCTCAATTAGACTATGTTATATATAACTTATGCTTTTAATATCATTATATAATTTACATGGTCTATGTGTTATGTAGTTGCTAATTATCTACATTAAGGCAAGTTCACTAACCTAAAGTTCCAAATTTGCCAAAATAAGCAAAACCTAAATATAATTACATAAAAATAACTTAGAAAATCAATGTTACTGACTTGAATTAGCTTTGCTTTGACCTGAATTGATGTTCATGTCAATGGCAGGGATACCATTGCAATATTCACTTCAAACATTGATGAGATTGAATACAGGGAGTAGAGAGTATTGTTAAGTCAGATGAATAACAAAGAAGTATACTCAAACAATGTAAATGAATGACTTTGCAGATAATGGTCACAACAATAGTGCAAACAATGGTGACAAAGATGATATAGAGAGAACAAAGAGAAATATGGGGGTCCACATAGAGGAGAGTGAAAGCAAGGGCAGAGATGAACAAGTTTTGTTATGGTTCAATTTTAGAGAGCGGTTAGTTAAGAACCACTCTCCGACATTCAACTTAGATAGCAGTTACATGTCTAACTACTCTTCAAAGCATTTTTCAATTACATGTTTAACTATTCTCCAAGTGTTGTTCAGAAAGCAATTTTCAATTAATTGCTCTCCAAATGCTGCTTAGAGATCAGTTCTTTAATAACTGCTCTTCATGTTCGTGTAATTTGGTATAGTAATTTTAAATAATGAGTATTGATAAGAGCTTATAATAAGCTTAACAATAAAGAGCTTAAAGTTTAAACTTATCTAAAGATTCCTTTAATACTTTAAGTATGATACATTAAAGTTTTTGTCTAACTTCCTTACTACTTGTTAGTGTTTAAATTTTCATGAAGACACTCCTCTTGCTTATCCCAAAGATTTTAGAAGAGATTGAGTTTGCTCTTTATAGTTGTACAATTTAGATTATGTCACTTTTTAAATACTAATATGACATTGAAAGAAGTAAAAATATTTTAAATTAGTTATTTTTCACATAAATAACATATAATAGTTTAAAAATATTAACATTTTTTTTTATCTTTTTTAAGGTATTATTGTGTTTCAAGAATTATGAATTTAATAATTTAATAAGAGTTTTAGACTGTGATTGATAAATATATAATATTGTGATTTAAATTCATAATATATTATGTGAAAGAATATACCATTTATTGTATCGGCAAATAGATTGTTTGTTCATAGTTCTTAAACAAAAGAATATCACTTGTTAGCTAACAAAGAAAGATAAAATTATACTTAAAAAATTGCTAGTAATATATTAACATACTATTAATGTTAAAATTTATGTAAGTCTCTCTATTTCTTATTTCTAATTTAATAATTTTATTTATATTTTTTATAATTTTTAATAAATTTTTACAAATAATTTAAAATATAATATTAATACTTGTGTATAACTTGTATAAGACAATTTTAGGCGAGGCAAAATTTCATTATTTATGATGAGTATGATATTAGACATTATGAGTTGAGATTACACCTTAAATTATGTTTAGATAGTTTATAATGTATGACCCATGTAGATACAAAGGATCGATTTTACGAAAATTTTTAATTGCAATTTTGAAATCAAATTTAGGTTAACGAATGGAGCTAAGTAAGAGGCTTGAGTTTTGGTAAGTTTTCTTAAGATTGAATTAATATTTTTTTAATTACTTCATAAGTTATATTCTGCTTAATTTTAAACTCGTGATATATATGATTGCTTCTTTTCTATGCTCACTTTGTTTACTATGCCCCACTGAATCTCTATTACTTGTTTATTTTCTTCCATTTAAATTCACAGGTCATGAAGCATGGAATTTTTGGACTTGTTGATCTACCCAATAGTTGTTCCGTTTTTTTTGGTAAACCTTCTACAAATGCATTTGTAGGAATAGAATGTCTCTTTGTTCATCATTTTGTTGTACATGTGATTTCATAATCGTGATATGATCATTCATGCACAATTGTTCTTTTGGAACCTTAACATTGACTACTACAAGTCTTCATACTACTTTATGATATTAAAAATATAGAGCAAATTCTATCAGTTTTTTTTGTGGCTCTTTGTTATTGAAATAATGTATATCTTTGTTGTGGTCCCTCTTTTAAGTTTTTCAAGATAATTGAATAGTAAACTAATATTAACTTGTGTGTTAATTACTGTCTAAAGGTGAGTTGTGATAAAATTGAATCATATAGACATATCTATATGTTTCCTATCACAAAAGTTATTTTACTATTTATTCAGCAATGTAAATTAAAATTAACACTTCTTACTCCTTCTATTAAACTTCCTTTTAACTATAAGTCAAATTTTAAACTGAATTTTTTATTTAATATAAAAATTACTCTCTTTTTTCGTGTAAAAAACCAAGAAATAAAATTACAATATATTTTCTTTTCTCAAAACTCTATTAAGAATAAAATAAAGAAGTCTTCCATCATTCTAGAAAAACTACTAATTTAAAATACATAATAAATATTTTTAAAACAAAAAATCGTTATTATGAGAGCTCCTTAAAATCATTATTTATTTGAAAAAGTAAATTTTATTGCACTGAAAACCCATTTTCTGTTTGCATTTCATAAATAAAATGTGAATGATATTTATAATAAAAGTTTAATTTTAGCATACCGCGAGTATAAATTTTTTTACACAACCCAACTAATTAAGATATAATTTTTATATTAATTAATAAAACATTAGTAATTATTGTTGATACAATTATATAATTTATTTAAAACAAAACCAAAAACTTAGAGTACGTTCATTTTCTTTTTAAAAATACTTTTTTAAATAAGAGATAATACACATATATATTATATTATATATTTTTAAAAGGAAAAATAATCATATTATAAGAAATTGTTTAATATTTAAAAACATGAAATCACTGGAATCTTAATAGATTCCCATACATGTGCTTACATGTCATAAAAGATGGAAATGAGGATATAAAAAAGGAAAGAGTTAAATAATTTTGAAATTTAGATAGGATGATGTATTAGGAGAGAGTGATGTGAAGGAGGAGGCAAGAGGTGGGTGGGGGAAACAAGAAGGAAGGGTTGTGGGAGGAGAGAGAGAGGAGAGAGAGAGAGAGAGAGAGAAGCGCCGAGCTGCACTCAGCAGAGCCTAAGCGCGAAACCATCCTCTCTCGCTTTTCTTTTTTTTTCTTCTGAAATCATTTCATTTCATCTCAATCAGCACACCGTAACCCTCTTCACATTCAATTTGAGTTGGGAAAAGTGAAATCCTGTGTTCCACATTTCCAAACACTCCTCTTTCTCTCCCTTCGTGAATCTGCCGCTACAGTATTGTGCAGTGCCGTTTTTTCTCAGATCTGGTGTCGGTAAAGCGGTTACCCCTCAACGCTCAATTCTCTTCTCTTTCTCTCTTATATGCATAGAAATTAATTTTGATTGATGTGAATTGCTTTTGTTGTCAGAAGATGGAGAGCGAAAAGAAATCGTCGGCGATATCTGACGTCGGCGCGTGGGCCATGAACGTTGTCAGCTCCGTCGGAATCATTATGGCCAACAAACAGCTTATGTCCAACAATGGCTATGCTTTCAGCTTTGGTCAGCCTCCGTCTTCTCATCTATGTTTGGATCTGAGACTGAGAGTTACAGATCTCTAATTTCTCCCACATTTTTTGTGTTCTGCGTTGTTTCCTCTGTCTTTCCATTCACGATCCGAATATTCGTAATACTGTCTGATTTTTTAATGCTTGATGCTGACCGTCGTTTATTTTATTGGCGCTGTGTGTAAAATTTTAATATTGTTACATAGGAAAGCATCTGCTCATGAGTTGTTAATGTTGACAGCTTGATATCATGCCATGATTATGTATTTGTGTGGGTGTTTGTGTGTTGTTGATACTAATCTTTCCTTCTTATTTTTTACAGCGAGTACGTTGACTGGGTTCCACTTTGCTGTGACTGCTCTGGTTGGTCTAGTGTCAAATGCTACTGGTTACTCAGCGTCGAAGCATGTACCCATGTGGGAGCTTATTTGGTTCTCTCTGGTTGCCAATATGTCTATCACGGGGATGAATTTTAGCCTCATGCTCAACTCCGTTGGATTCTACCAAGTATGGTTTTATAATGATAGGGATATCATACATCATGTTCATGGCTTGGACAGTTTGACTTTTTCTCTCTTTCTTGTTAAGAATTTAATCTAATTCAGACATAAGTAATGCATGCATATAATTCAGACAATCTTCCATCATCGTCATACTCATATCCTTTCTGTCAAGCATGCACCAGGGCAATTATTTGAATCATTTCATCCTAAAAGTTGTAATAATGTGTACCTAGCCTATCCTTCAGAAAGGTGCTCGTAGTGGTGGGTTGTGTATGTGTAATTTGTAATTTATTGTTGTGAAAGTAATGAGCTTTTGGTATGAATAATGGAACACTAAATGCAAATACAAACTTAGGGTTATGAATCTACCTTCTTAAAAGCCTACCTAGAGAATCTGATGCAATGAATCCCATATTAGTATTAGTTTTGGTTTGTTAATGCGGAATTTCACATTTTATTTCCTCAATGCACATTGGTTTTTCCTTTTAAGTATCTGCACTTGTGAGTAGTAATGTCAACCCTTGGAGTATTACTAATAGCATGTTTAATGGCCATTTAAAGCCGCTAAACTTACGTTTGAAGATTTAAACGTGGTTCAGAATTTGTTTCAATATGTTTGGCAGTTCTATATTAAAATTGATTTTGCCTCTAAATAATGCTCGAGTCAACATGACAAATTGTTGCTTTTGCATAGAGTTGAAAATATTATGTTAAGTTTTACTTTAAACTTACTTTCAAGTTTCAAGGGAAATGTTTTCAAACATAAATCACTTTACTTCAAACTCACTTTTAATTAAAATCAATTCTACAAAATCAAGTTTATTCAAAAGCAATTTTACAAACAGCCAACCAAACACACTCTAACTAAAGAGATATTTATTGTTAAATGTTAGGAATAATAATTGCAAGTTTTGTAAGACAAAATAATTATGGCAGCCTAAAATCTAAGTCTTCAAGTGCTCTTTTTGATGTAGACCTGTTATGTTTGGGACAGAACAGGCAATAAGTCCCAGGTCCCACTCCAATGCATAAGTCAACATCAAGAATAAGGATAATGCTTTGGAAGAGGATTGGGTGCATGAGATGGGATGAGAGAGAGAGAGAGAGAATGTACCTTTGTAATGAGAGGGAGATAGTCTAGGCTTTGAGTGGGTGACTGTGAAGAGCAGTGTTCTTGGGCTGTGACTTGGAGTATCTGGTTATGAGGCTTCCTATGTAAGGACCTTCATACTGGGCTGTCAGCCTTTTCACTACCTGACCTAAGATGTAAAGCTGTTAACTATGGCATTTTTTTACTGTATGGTGTCAGGTGCTTAGTGCTTTTGCAAGGATTACAACCCTTTGTATTTTGTGGTGATCTTATAATTAGATTGTGCTCAACTTTTCAGTTTAGACAAGCAAGTAGTAGTTGCTATAATTAAATCTCAATTCTTATGTATCGGGAGTTGCTTCCTTCATTACATTGTTTTCGGACATATGTGTCCATTCCCATGATTTGAATGATAGCTACTTATGCATGCCTTCATTTTGAATTTTCATTGCTTCTATTTTTCAGTTGTTAATTCTCTCGTTACATATGTTCACAGATATCAAAGCTTAGCATGATTCCTGTGGTTTGTGTGATGGAATGGATCCTTCACAGTAAGCACTACCCAAGGGAAGTGAAAATGGCAGTGGTGGTTGTGGTGATTGGTGTTGGGGTTTGCACTGTAACTGATGTAAAAGTCAATCTCAAAGGTTTCATGTGCGCCTGTTTAGCAGTTTTGTCAACATCTTTACAGCAAATTGTAAGTATTATGTAATGATTCTTCTCCAGAATGCTGGTGATATAGATATAATTAATTGCAATTTCTGTTGTGGTTTCCTTTTCCCCTTGCCATTTTATATACAAGGAATTGGTTTAGTTTTATGTGAGTTCTGGTCCTTCTGGATGCAACTTCATTAGATTTAGGTCTAGTTTGGGTAAACTTCTAAAGAAGTCCTTAAAGAAGGAAAAAATCAATATAAAAATTAATAACATTTCTCTTATAAGTTAGAAACAACTTATTGCTTCACATTTTAGATAAATAAAATTTGAGAGCTTCTAAAAAAATAGAAAAATATAAGTTGTCTTTAACTTATGAGAGAAATTTTATTTATTTTTTATATTGATTTTTTTCTTCTTTAAGGACTTATTTGAAAGTTACCAAAACTGGGCCTAGATTCATGACTAAAAGCATAATTTCTTCCCTTTTTAGGTCTAATAACGACTTGTCTTTTGCCTGTATATGGTCATTAGATCGGATAGGCTTTATTGTTAAAAGATGAGTATGAGAGATTGTACTTTCCTCTATTAAAGTTGCTTGTGTTACATGCCGGTATTTATTTGTGATGTTTGTGGAAGTCGCTTGTGTTATATGCCAGTATTTATTTGTGATGTTCGTGGGATTGACGCCCTTTGATAACTTATTCTTTTTCTCACCTTTGTTGAGACAGTCAATAGGTTCTCTTCAAAAGAAATATTCAATTGGATCTTTTGAATTGCTGAGTAAGACTGCTCCCATCCAAGCCCTGTTTCTTCTTATTCTTGGTCCGTTTGTTGATTACTACCTCAGTGGCAAGTTGATAACCAACTACAAGATATCTTCTGGTGCCATTGTAAGTTCCTTTTTCCCCTTTTGACTCTAGTATGTTATATTCCCTATGTATTTATCTTTTATTGCACAAATAGCGTTGGCTTATTCATATAACATTTTTCTTAACCCATGCAGTTATGCATTCTCCTTTCATGCTCGTTAGCTGTATTTTGCAATGTGAGCCAATACCTTTGCATCGGGCGTTTTTCAGCTGTTTCTTTCCAGGTTTTAGGCCACATGAAAACAGTGTGTGTTCTGACATTGGGATGGCTGCTATTTGATTCAGAGCTAACTTTCAAGAATATCATGGGAATGGTTATAGCAGTTGTTGGCATGGTAATTTACAGTTGGGCTGTAGAGGTTGAAAAGCGCTCAAATGCAAAGACCTTTCCTAACTCAAAAAACAGCCTTACGGAAGAAGAAATTAGACTATTGAAGGATGGAGTAGAAAAGAGTCCTCTGAAGGATGTTGAACTTGGTGGTGAAATTGAGAAATGAATCAATTGATTTAATTTGGTTTGTGCCTTTTGTCTAGTCTACATGGTAGTAAATCCATTTTTTTCTGCTCCGTTTTTACAATGTGTACTGCATTAATTTGGTTTGTACCCTAGTGTCTATCTGCTTACACTCGCACAAATCCATTTTTACAAGTTGTTTCCATTCATCAGCAATGTTTATTTATTAGTTTGATATTTTACTTTTGTTGTTACATTGAGGTTATTCATTTGGCCTGCCAGGATATTTGCTAGATGAACAATACGAGGGCGCCATTAAGATGTACAATGTGTATGCTAGTGAGAAGTGATAACCCCTCACGCAATTTCTTGTTTTATATACATTCATTTTTGTCTTTTATGCTTATCAATGGTACAGTAATTATTGAAATTCAATAAAGTTATTTAGTTCGATATTTCTGGGCCTTATTTGGCATGATTGTCACTTTTAAGTTTTGAAGATTTTAAAAACAAAATAATTTTTGGTTTATAGCTTCTAAATTTTGATGCTAAAGCTTAAATTCAAATTACACCAATCATTTTTACTTTTCAGCTTAAGTTCATTTAATGATAAAATGATCTTTCTTTTTCTGTCATTTTACATTTTTTTTCTTTTTCATTTCTTATTTGCTTTTCCTCTTTGTCTCTTTTTTTTTATACTCTCTTCTCACTGTAGTTCCTTTTTTTTTCTCTCTCTCTCTTCTCCTCCCTCTTTTTCTTTTTATTCTTTCTTTACGTTTCTCTTTCTTTTCTTATCTCTCTTTAGTTTTTTCTTTATTCTTTTTAATTTTTCTCTTTTTCTTTTCTCCTCCGTCTTTTTCTTTTCTTTCCCGTTCTTGTTCTCTTCCCTGTTCTTTCTTGCCCTTTCTTTTTCCATTTCGTTCTTTTTTATATTTGTTGTTTATTATTGATCTATTTCTATTTGGCTATCTCTTTCTTTTTTCGTTTCTTGATATTTGGCTCGCTTTTTCTCTCTTCTTTTCTTTTTATTTGTCTATCTTTTTTTTATCTTTCTTTCTTTCTATTACTTCGTCTTTTTTCTTTCGTTCTTTATTTTCTTTTCATTTTTCTTGAATTTATGTACAAGTTTTTATTAGAAATTTTATTATATCAATAAATTTAATATGTTGAGAATATTAAATATATAATTTTAAACAAAAAATTATTATTTATTAATTCTTTATCATGTCTTTAGACATATATTAAAAAATTAATTTCTATTTATTTTTAAAACATTAAAATTCGTTAATTTAGCGGTGAAATTGAAAGCTCTCATTGAATAAACACGAGCAGTAATACAAGTCAACAATTTTACTTTTATTTTTAAACATGTCCTGATAATATATATATACAAACACACACACAAGGGTTTAAAAATTGACGTGAAATTCAGAGATAAGACTAAAGCTGTGAATCTTATTATAACGTCCCTTCTCACAGCTATCATAGTTCAAAAATTGAATAACACTTGGATCATTATGAAAGAAGCCAAAATATCGACCTGCAAAGGTACACATATAGGTGGTTGCATCGACAAATGCACAAAGAAAAAGGAATAAAAGACAATCTTCAATAATAAATTAATCACTTATAAAATAAATGAGTTTTAAAATACAAGAACTCTACAAGATTAGGATATGCATACTAAAAACTAAGGAAAATAGAGTCTACTTTCATCACTTCACTAGTTAAATAAGGAGGAAGAGTTTAACTATTATTGTACCAATATAAGAAAGCACTTATCTACATTAAGACTATCAAATAGATATGAAAATAAAAGAAAAGAAATAGAATGCCACCTTCGTGATAACTATCTGTGTATGTAATTAATCTTCACCCGTATAAATTATTTTCAATGATTTGTTTTGGTCAAGAAATTAATTTCAATAACTAAAATTAGTCGACATTATATTTTTGTACTTGAAAAAATCGTCTTTAATTTCATAAAGGCTTCAAATAGCCATCTACTAGTGATTGGTAGCATTAAAATATGGTGAATTCAAAGACTTCCTGTATGCTGGAGAGAAACATTTGATCTTTCTGCATTCACAAGTTCAATGAATAAATACGGACTAAGGGTAATTAACCTTATTAAGCCATGAACTTACTGTTCTTCAAATTTTATAGCCTTATAGAGTAAGACTTCATGCACTTCTTCCCGCACTTGTTTTTGGTTTCAATGGGAAGAAGCAAAGAAACAAACTGATAATTATTTAAAATGTTTCCATATATAAGATAGAGAAGCAGAACATGTAAAATTCAGAAAGTATCAACCACAAACTCACGCAATTTTTTTCCTCTACAACAATATATGAAGGTGAAGGTTACGGGAAAAGAAAGTGATTACATTTTATTTGATTCATATATAGGTAATGAGTTTTTGATTTGGAATGTGATAAAGAAAGTATGCAAGATATTGATTAGAGTTTGATTAATTATAATAGATTGGGTTCCATAGCTGATTACATATATATATATATATATATATATATATATATATATATATAATTATTATTTAGAGAAAGTTGCTCATAGGAAGATATTGCACAATAATACAAATATTCATAGATTTTATAAAGCATGCAACAAAACATGTTTTTAATTATCAAGTTATATAATGTTATAGCATGATCGGAAAGTAAAAAGAGGGTACTCTAAAAATAGAAAAACTTTTATTTCGAAACACTAAACTAAAAAATTCTGGGTAGTCCCCTAAAGAAAAGAAAAGATAATGGTTTATTTAACTTCATAGTTTGAAAGTTATTTCTATTAGTTTTATCATTATATACTTTTATGTGCATGAAAAAAAAAGAGGTGCTCCAATGTCAGAAATTTTGCTCCTACCATTTCAAATATTTCTAAGAAAAAATGGCAAGAACAATGTTTATACGGAAGTATGAGAATTTTGAACGCATTTATATTTTATTATTATTTAATTCCTTTTATGTAACATGTCGTAATAATTTTATTATTACCTATGCTAAAGAGACATTTCTTAATTTGATCTTTTAAATTTATATGTGCTATTATCAATCTTTCAAAACTTTTGTTATTAAATTAGTTTCTAAAAAATGTTATTTGTTATTACTTTAGCATTTAAAATATTTTGTTATTAAATTAGCCTCTTAATGACTTCATTTGTCTCCACATTAATTTTTTTTTTTTGTTACCATTTCAAAATTTTACAAGGATTGGTTTAGTGAAATTTTATATACTTTTTAAAGATTTAATCTAGTATCAATCTACAACATTAAAAAATTATTACTTTGAAGGGAGTAATTTAGTGATAAGTTATATTTTTTTTTATGGTGGTATTTTAGATTTTGAAGAGAGAAATTCAGTAAGAGATTATCAAATTTTTAAAGACTAATTTGATGACAAAATTTTTAAAAGACTAACAAAGTAACAATTTAAATTTTGAGAAACTAGTCAATCATTTTCAAAATAAATGATAAAATAGAATATGATATTTTATTCATCAATAATACATATGAACTGTGCTATGTAAAAGAAAAAAAATATATAATCATTATAATTTTCTTTGTTTTACTATCTTTACTATGTATATTTTTCTTCTAGAAAAATAAATAAAAAATTGTTTGTAATAATATAAATAAAGTAGTTATTAAGTATTTGTAAATTTGAAAGGACATTGTATACTTTTTCTAAATTATAATTTTTTTAATATTTTAGAAATTAAGGAATGTTTATGTTTTTTAAAATAAATCACTGAACTTATTTGCTTTTATGATTATTTTGTTATGCAACCCAGTATTAATTAAACCTTATTCATCCACTTCTGCTTTTTGAATATGTTTGAAATTCAATTTCTTTCTATTTAGTTATGCATTAATTCTATAGGGCATATTTTATATTCTAATCTTTTGGGTCTCTAAGTAATTAATCGAATGTTATTTTCTTAGAAGTCTTATTACAACAATACCACTCATGCTTTTTGTAATCGGGTTGGCAAGGTTTCCACGCTGCCTAATAAATCGTATTATTAGCTTACGCAAGGTGTAGGAAACTTTCATTATACTATTCTTAACATAAAAGGTTCTCATAAATTCATTTGGCGATTGAGAAAATTTAAAATGTGCAGTATATCCGCCATTGCCCATGAGTATTTAGATCTAAGAACTATATTTTTTTCTCCCTAAAAGTATTTAATTTAAAATGTTGTTAGAGAAAATTTTAGTATATAAATGCAATAAATAACCATTCTTTCTAGGTATGATGCTTATCCATTTCACTGCTTGTGACAGCCTTGACATTAATTTTCCTTTTACTAGTTAAGTTTCTATTTTGTTGCTCCTCTTTCCTTGTACTTCATGATATATTTTATCATTTGTTATTAAAGTTGGTCACTTGTTTATGGACTAAAACAAAAGTTTGTACCTTGTTTTGCCTTGAGAAACCCTTGTACAATCAATATTATTTACTGCCGCTGCAAACTAATATTTGTTTTTTGTATATTTGAATATGGTCTAATGTATATTGACTAAATAAATTGTTAAAAATACCAGTATATTTATTTGAAAATGTCATTTAAAATAATATAGTTTGAGGTCTAGCTATCTAAATCTTTCCTTTCTTCCATTCAATAATTTAACCACCTATTTGTAATCTTTCACAAGAAACCATGTCATTTGAGAAGTGGATTCATGATAATTGAAATTAGGCCAAGTAATGTCCGTAGTGTTGGTTTTAGGGCAGTACACATGCTTGCAATATAACAATTTGTGATGTGATATACTTTTTAAGCATGTTGTCATCTCAAGAGTCAAGCTCTGGTAGCTTTTAATATGATTGTAAATGATATGATAGGAACTGTTGATTTTCATCTGTCGATTAATAAATTCTTATACACTCTCAATGCATGCTTTTTGTTCAATGGTACTCTACCCAATGGAATATATTTCATTTTTTTTTGGGTAATTTGCATTATCAAATTTTGATTATGTTTTCAGCCTTTGTTTTTGCTGCATATATGCCGTATTTTCTTTTGGAGAGTGCAGGTAAAAAATGAACAAAAGATTGATAGAAAATACATAAGTCACTGCCACAACCTGGTCAATCACTCAACCGGAATTTACGATGCTCACTCTATTTTATAACATAATTTAGAAGAACAATTAGAAAAAAGAATGATGTTTTTACATGTAAGATGAACATGGTGGCAAAAAGAAATGATATCATATGCTTTTCCTAAATGAATTCAACTGTGCTTTGCCTAAAGAAATGATAAAAATTATTTTATATGCCATCTCTCTAAAATGTATGCACTTGCTTGTCTCTTTCTCTGTTTTAGGCTTGCACTGTTCATTTCAACATTGAAGGCTTTATTCCTTTCTATAATATTTCTAGAGTCTTGTAACAGTGATTTTTTATCATGAATTTGTATTTACAAAGTGTATTCATATTATATTTGTGTTAAGTAAAATGCTTTGATTAGTTTATTATTCTTTGATTAGTGCAACTAGGATGTTTGTTTTCATGTGTTGATTTACATTTTATATGCATATCACTAACAGATGGTGTCTCACTGAGTCAATAAGTGTTTATTTGGTTTCTAGAAATGTTTTTTTTTTTTTTTAATTACAAAACTGCCACCTTGCATTTATTCTGTTTTCTTATTTATAAAATTTGTATAGGAAATAGTGAAAAAAAAGAAAGTAATTTTTAATATTTCCTAGACAAATCTTAGATGACAAAAACAGAATGAAAACATAAAATATTTCTTAAAATCATACATATAACCTCTAATTTAGTTGCACCATTTTCATTTCAAACTTATCATTAATTTTGAATTATTATGCTCATATATTTGGTACTTGGATGTAGAATTTAAAACTAGCCCCCCAAAAGGAATCAATTTGTTGTGGGAATGGAAACAGGACCGTAGATCAGCTAAGGCCTGCTGGCCCTCTGCAAATATACAAGCCTATCAAAATTGCTTTACTTGTTGGCTATCCCTAATACTTTGCATATGCTTAGAGAAGTTTTTCAAAGTTGAAGATATTGAAATCCTATTTGCATTCTACAATGTTGCAAAAAAGACTTAATGGATTAACGATGATTGCAATCGAAAATGATTTTTTGGAGAAAGTACAATATAAAGACTTGGTTGATGAATTTGCTTCAAAAAGTGTTAGAAGGGCATCTCTTTTTAAGTGAAGGTTGTTTTAGTTTGATATTATGTTTGGATGTCATTATTAAAAGTAATAAAGTAGTTTAACTTTTCTATTCCTTATTTTGTAAAATACAATCATATTATGATATTTTGAAATATTAAAAATGTGACTTTATTTTATTTTTAAAATTTAGGGACAGAGAGGCCCAATTTTCAAGATTAGAACGAGTCTCTAAAAAGTTTAAGATGTGGAAACATAATAAATATCACAAGGTGTGATATGAAGCCTAAATACTTAGTACGACACAAATATGATATGATATAGATATGGGAATACGGGAAAAATTTAAAATTTATGATACAATGTCTTAGATATGTTAACATGAGTTTAAATAAATAACATATTTTATACATATACAAAATATTTATAAAGAGATATTGATAATTAATTTATATTAATGTGTTCTATTTACATATCAATGATCATATTTTAACCAAAAAAAATACATGTGATCGTATCTTTTCTTTATTTAAGTAACTAAGTCAAAATATTTCTCCTATTATAAACACATCCTAAAATTACATACTTTACTTCCCTATTCAAGTTAGAATTCTACAAAAGAATTGGTAGTTCTATCCAAAAGAAATATAGAACTATCATAAAAAGAATGTCCTCCCTTTATACTATTTAATTCTAATATTGTCGTACTCATTTCCTTCATCCCTATTGTCTACAAAAAGCATAACTTCTAAGTCTAGTTCATCAAGAGACAATTCAACCAATTCAAGAAATCCAGCACCATCATCAAGTGAATCATGTACATCTCCATTAATATTCCACATCCTTGTTTCTCCTTTAGTATACTTTCCTTCTTTCCTAGACAAAAGATGAAGGTTGGAATGCACATAAACCAAATCCTCAGTTCTTTTTGGATCCATTTTGTTTCTCTTTAAAGAATGAATGAACAAGTACATACTCCAATTTCTCTCACAGCAAGATAAGGAACAAGGTTGTACAAGACGCTTTAAGGCAAGCTTTTGAAGTAAATGGGTAGAAGATCCATGCATTAGTCACCAAGATTTCAGGTCCAATGTCCACCTATCTTCAATCGAATCAAAAGGAGCAAAGTCATCTACACAAGATAAGAAATTGGAGAATTCAACAAAAACATTTTTTCTTTCCTCAGCATTAGGAAAATACATCTTCAAACATTTGTTCCATTCTCTCGAAACGTCATCATCTTGATGTGGATGAACTCTATTTGATTAAAAATTTGGTATAGTATGACTTTTATTTTTCAAGAGATAGAAACTAAAATAAAATTTACCTTAGTTCAATGAATGGGCCAAACAATGAGGTGGAGTACAACTCTTGCTCCACCTAAAATTCAGTATATTATATTAAAAAATTGAAAACCTTATTTGTTTCCTTTTTCTCATGCCTATATGATTGTCTTGACTTTTTCAATCATAGAATCCCACATTTCATAGTCCAAATGAAGAGTGGAAGCATTTGTGTCACATTTTCTAAGTATAGTATATATAGGATCTATGAAAGAAAGAATATAGTCTAATTTCTCATCATATATCATTTAAAACAAGTTCTTTCACATAGGCACCTTTACCAACATCATCTTCTCTATAACTATTCTATTGGTCACTAATGACCATATTTTGCAAAGCATGTTTTAACAACTTCAATCTTTTTAGCATGATAACCATTGATGTAAAACAGGTTTCAACAACAGAAAGTAATTTAAAAGATGAAAACTCATTAAAAATAGTCAATCTCAAAGAGTGAGTCATTATGAAAGTCTTGATAATAGATGCATCATTAACTAGGAGAGTGATCTAATGACACTCACTGAAAACATTTTCATTTGCATCAATATTTCTAGCTGCACATATGTTTTTCAATACTAGATGCAAAGTATGAACGACACAAGGAGTCCAAAACACATGATGAAATTCAACTTCAATTAACATCTCAACTGCCTTACAAACAGGAGCATTATTGGTTATGATTTGAATAGCATTTTTTGGCCCTTCTTCATTAATTACATCCTATATTTTTTTGGCCATATAGTGTTTGTCCTTGTACTCCTTAGAACCATCAACAGTATTTAAAAATATTAGCCCTCATTCACTTACAGCCACGAAATTTATCAATGGTCTTCTTTGAACATTTGTCCATCCATCAGAAACGAATGTAACTTTTTTTATAAGCCATAAAGATTTTATAGGTTGGAGCAACCTTTCAATATGAGATCTATCTTGTTGTAAAAGACTATTTCTTAAAGCACTATAACTAGGAGGAAGGAAATCACTAAGGTTATGGTTGGCAATTTCTAGCAAGATGAAATGATAAGCTAGTTGAATAAAACATTCATGTTATCTCTACTCTCCCTTGGATCCTCTCATATCCAAAGCCCTATTCTACCGATTAATTACCTTCAAAGCCGTTCAGGAGCTTGATTGAAAGTTGAATTCAAGTGGAGAACGCTTGGAGGTGAGTTTTAATGGTCAGAGTTCCATTTCTCATCCCCTTTTCTCTGTTTCTGGGTTTCCTTGGGTTCTCATGGAGTTCTTCCATGTGTTTTAGGCCACAATCTGTGTAGGGAGCATGTTCGTGGTTGAATTCGAGTGTGGGACTTCGATCCAAGGTAAGGGGGACTCTATCCTACTCTTTTGTGCATGAATTGTTGATATTTTGCTGAATATTGCGTTGTGGCTAAGTTAGTGGGTTGGAAATTGCTGAGAAATGTAATATGGGCCACGTGCCGTGATATATGAACATTATGTGTATTGATCTGAAATTGATGGATGTAGATTGTATGTGAATGTTGTGTGATGGAATGAGTATGGGCATTTGTGTCGTATATTTGAATGAATATTGTGAAAATATGGGTCCAAGGGCCGTGTAATATGAACGATAATTGTAGGCTACGTGTTGTATGCTGTGAAATGGAATGTGGGTTGTGTGCTATGTGTAAGCATGATTACTGCATGCGTGAATGGAATATGTGTAAATGGGCGTGTTAGCGCCGTTGTAATGTGCTATGAATGGTTCAGCGATACACTAGGGATGTGGGAGATGAGGACGGTAGAAATACCTTGGGGAAGAGAGAACGGTGGTGACACCGACTACGGAACGGGTGCATCACGGGTCACACACTCTCTTCCTGACTAGACCTCTGACTACTATCTTTGTTGAGTGACCCATGATTGCCCACGTGATATTCGTGAGGCGGGGGTAACTGGCGACCATTCATAGCAGAAATTTGTAATCACAGTGCCACAGTGAGTGTGGCTAGCGTGCATATACATGGATTTATGTATTGTACTTATGAATGTGAAATGTTGTCGATGCTGTGAGTGCATCGATATTAAATTGACATGAGCTGTGTGATAATGCTGCTTGTGATTATGTTTGTTTAATATATTAGAAATGTTCTGGTGGTGAGACTCTACGTTAATTGTGTGTTTTTAGGTAGTGTAGAGTACTCACCCTTACATTCATTTTTCAGGTAATCAAGACGATCAGCACCAGATTCAGTGAAGGGATGGATGCACTGCTATAGGACTTAGATTTTATTTTAAAATTGTTGTAACTAAACTAGTCTTGTAGTAATCATTTGATATTAATTTGTAACATTTTCCTTGTTTCGAAGTATTTTATGAAAATTTGGTTATTCTAATTTGCGAAATTATTATTAAATTGAAATTAAAATTAAGGTGTTACATTTTTCTTCTTTTCTGGGATAAGGTTGTTGGAGCTAAAGGTAGTAGGATAGTTTAGGCTTAATTTTATTCTCAGCTTCTTCAGAAATTCTTTTCAAATTAGTCAAGTACTCAACAGTGACCTTAGGACAAAGAGCAACAACAGCACCGGATATTCTAAGTAAATGTGCTTTTACTTTTAAGTATGAACTTTTGACCACTTTCTCACAAAAATTACAACTCCATAGCTTATTGCCTCCTCCATCTCCTAACTTATCTCTTATAGTGACAAATGCCCAAAGTGGAGTTTGATTATCTTAAAGTTCTAATGAATCAAAGTTACTTGGAATGCTAAAATTAGACTCAGCATCAGAACTCATTTTTTGTCAACAAACACAGCTATTGAAAAATGCAAGAATAATATTTTTACTTTGTTGTTGTAAAATGAATAGAAAAAAAGTAAGTTTATGAGATTTACCGTAATTGCAATAGAGTAACAACGTTTAAAACTATTGCTGAAGTCCAGAGAAAAGAACAAAGTTCAGAATTGTTACTGTAATGAAGCCCTAGCAGTGACGAAGACAGTTCTTGAGTTTGCCGACGTTACTCTGACTGCCATCAAACACACTCATTATCACTATCAAAACATAAATCTCGTCACCCACTATCACGAATTGGAGAATCGACACCTCAGGAACTTGCTCGATCAAAATCGACCTCTCGAAACACTTTGAATCACCTTGCTTCCTCAATAGTTCTCATTTTCCCAAGAGAATTGCAGCTCAAAGAAGCGCCCTAGCTGGTTTTTTATTTTGGGCGAGGTTTTGGTCGGGGCAACCCTATCTCCTGAAGAATGAGAGAAATGTGGAAATGGGATAAGAAAGAGTAAGAGAAATGGGAAAATAGGAGAAGAAAGATTGAAACTCCCTGTTTCAATAATAAATTTACTCAAGTTATTACTATTTTGAGCCAAGGCGAATTGGAGTTGTATCAAAGCCATATAGGATGATTCAAAGTTGTATCCTAGTCATATCTAAGTCATTTCAGGTTTGAAATTAATTTTTAAAAATAAATTAAATTATAGTAAATTATAGATACTTTTGGGATATGTATCTAGATGTATCGAACACATATCAGTATTGAATACATGTTCGACATGGGTACTTTGAGTGTTTTCACGTATCTGGGCTTCATAGGTTACTAGGTATTCATAAATGCTTTGACATGTGTACACTCGTTCATGAGCTTTTATCTTCTACTGATCCATTAGTTCATTAAAAGTTAAACTTTGGTGCCTCACATTATTGTTATAGCTTATCTAAAAAGGGAATTATAGCAGTGAGTTTGGTTATTATTTGACTTTGAAGTGTTGCGGTGATTTGCATATTAGAGAGCATGTCGGTGTTGGTAATATTTTTCTTTTTTCTCTATGTAGAATCATTTGGGACAGCGTGTTGTGCTAACTTAAATAACCCAATAAGTTATAAAATATAAACTTA
This sequence comes from Abrus precatorius, assembly GCF_003935025.1. Classification (NCBI taxonomy): domain Eukaryota; kingdom Viridiplantae; phylum Streptophyta; class Magnoliopsida; order Fabales; family Fabaceae; genus Abrus; species Abrus precatorius. Next base: position 6,018,914 of record NW_020874406.1, on the reverse strand, counting down.
TTTTCTTCATGTTGAAAATTGATATATTTTATGCATATTTGAGTTCATGAATGTTGTTTAATGTCTTCATAATCCTTAGTTTTTTTAATCTAATTGTAGTTGTTTCTATGATTGGCCTTTAGCTACCAATATGTCCTCATTAAATTGATACAAGTATGCATCTTTTGTTGGCCCTGTAAATGCTTTTGATACAATAAACTATTTTCTATTTTAATTTTACCCCATTATGGTGCATTTACCCATGGTTTTAAAATTGCAGGATGTTAGTATCAATGTTTTATTAATAGTTCAACATTTCATGATGATTAGTTGAAAGAGTTTCCTAGAGAGGTTTGTCTTCCAAAAATTTTTAAACAAGTGTTTAATGGTGCCTATTTACTACAATTGTTATGAATCTAAATTGATTTTAGTAAATGGGGTTTTCCTAACATGTTATTTAATGCATACACATTGATTGAACATTAATTATTCTCATTTTGATAAACAATTTAGCCATACACTTCACTATAGGAAATTTTATATGTGACTCAATAAATTAAAGTGTACGTCAAAGAGTGTGCTTTTTAAGAAATTTACTCTTTTCATGTGCTATATACCATTCTATTGCCATGCAAATGACTCTGTGGTCTTAATCTCTTATCCTATGATTGTTTGGTAAAAAAAATCACATAATAAAATCTAAATCAAGGAAAACATGATACAAATTGACAAACTAATATAGTTATTAGTATGGATAATCCTTTCTTAGACAAGAAGAAATTGCATTCTGGTTTCTGCAAAATCTTGCTACAGCGAGACTGCACCTAGAAATGTACCCTCCACTATCGTCCTCTTGCTCCAACAAGGAAACTCTTGCTACAGCGAGAAAGCAACAGTTTCATCCCTTTTCTCCCAGTGTCTTCTCGCTATAGCAAAAATTCTTTCGCTACAGCGAGAACGACACAGTTTCATGCTCTTCGTCTAGGGTCTTCTCGCTAGAGCGAGAATCTCCTGGCTACAGTGAAAATACCCTGCAATACCTACACTTAGCCCATATATATATATATATATATATATATATATATATATATTCAATCAATTTTAGCTCAGTCACAATCTACATCACATTTCAACCACACTATACAGACCTATTCACAATCATATTCGCATATTCATACATGTCCACATCATTACACATATATACACATCATCATATACATAAATCAAACATACAAACACATGAAAATCCACATATACCCTTATATTAATACATCAAAATATTATTACAAAAATTTGGGGCATTACAGTTGTTCTTAAAAAAATCTAGATATTTTATTCATTTAAAAATTAGTAACCAAGGACAAAATAATTGGATTCTATCCTCTGTTTATGCTAGCCCTCAAGAAAGACAAAGAGTGAACTACTAAAATGAACAAATAGAATTTAGTTCATTCAGTGTTAAATATATATATATATATATATATATATATATATATGTGTGTGTGTGTGTGTGTGTGTGTGTGTGTGTGCGTGTTATTTAAGAAAATAGTATCAATGTATTTAGAGTATTTAGGTAATCGGATGTTTATCCTTAATTTTCTAGTCATGATTATGATTACTGTTATTAATATAAATATACATCCCATGGTGTAGTTGAGACACAAAATTTCTCTCATGCCTTCTTGTTTTCTTTCATTTTAACATGGTATTAAGAGCCTAATAACAAGGAAACCCTAATTTGTCCTTTCCCTGTAGGCCCACTGTTCATAAGTGTAAAAAAAAATTTCCAGAAATTGTGTATATCTCTAGTTTTTAGTTTTTGTTTCCAGCAGTTTCTCTCACTGGCTGCCACTATTCACACCGCCGGTGAATTTTCCAATGTGCTTTTTCTACTAACTTCTCACCACCACCAATGTTCCCCACCATGCGTAACACAACTTGGTCATCACGTCAAAAATGGAGCTCCCACGCGCACAAATGTACCATGTAACATCCTTCTTTTCTTTAAATGATTCCTTTAAATAATTTACATTATTAAAATATATATATATATATATATATATATAATGGTAATAATTTGTATAACTTTGTCAAAATGGTACAATATGGGAATACCAATTAATAAATTTAACAAATTTATAACATTTTTCAAATTCAAATTTGTCCATCAATGAAATAAAATGCGTCAAGAGATTTATACATCTATTACATTTAATTTAATTACATCTGAGCAGTTTCTTTCCCACAATCTTTGACGAGTATAACCCTAGAACAGATCAACCACCTCTATCTCCTTTCTTTTATTACCTGATAATAAGGGTGAGTATTTCCCGCTCCACTAAGTCTTTTTTATTATAAATTATCTTAAAAGAACTAAATTTATTGCCTAATATTTTCTTCAAATTTATTATCATATCCAAGCACATACAATAAGACAACCATAATCAAAGCATATACAACAAGTCACTCATGATACATACATTTCTATATTGACCTGTATGTTATTATACGTGTATTATATCATTTCAATTAATATGTCACAATACATGTGTCCCAGTCATACACATCGATGTACTACAACACACATATCATAACATCATAAATCGATCTGCTACGATACATATACTATAATCATACAATTTTTATACTATATCATATTCGTCACACTTTCACATTCATTGACCCTTGGATTCCTTGAGAACTTCATAGCATAGATAGATGCTAGTTAGCGACAGCAACACGAATACACACGTGTGTCAGTCCGGCCCCTTTTAGCAAAGGTGTAGTCAAGGGTTTAGGTCATGAAATAAGTGTGAGGCATGTGGTGTCTTTTCTCTCTATTTTCATTAATTCTTGCGCAATCATGGGAAGACATCCACCACCCTCATTTCCTCTAGATTTCTCAATTGCCCCTGTCTTCCACACCCTCAGTGTATCTCTGTAACTATCTATACTTATTCTATTTCTCTTTCTCAACATTTCTCATTTCATTTTCATTCTCATTCTTCTTTATACCCTTCTCAGAGATCAATGTGTCATAATACGTGAGTTTTGATTACACAACTTTATATATTACAATACATGTATTATGAGTATACCTTTCGATGTACCACAACACCTGTATCATAATAACAACCATCAATCCATTTGGCTCACATATTACAATCACATCTCTTATAATTCCTTCATCATGTCATATCATTTACTTTTATATATAAAACTCTTTCTTCTTTTGAGAATAATATAATACTTTTCATCAGTAACCTAATTTTATCCATTTCAACATATCTCAGTCATCAACAAATATTCATCTAGCACAAAAGATTCTCAAATAATTTCATACCACACAAATCAATACAATGTGCCAGAGGTCAGAGGTGTACAACCCAACATACACACTTTCTCAGTAATAACAAAGTGGTCTATCCTAAAGTTCAATATCACTTGGCCATACATAAATAATAGTAAAATCTTAAAAATTATCCAAAAGCTTAGTTACTTATCTTTTCACTATAAAGTCTTATCTAAATGATCTTTGAATTAAATTATTGGTTCCTCATACCCAAAATTTCATTTTTAGTAATACAATTTAAAGAATCATTAGGGTTCTATTACCCAAAACAAAATACCGAAGTTAAGATTTGGGATCAACTCCCCTTACCTGAAAATAGATCTAAAAAACTATGTTCTTCGTGTGCTTTAAAGTAAACTTCACGTCTCGATCTAACATACTACCCAAGGATTAGAGTCATTCTTAACATCACAAGATATATTTCTATTATGAAAAAGAGAAAAGAGAAATAGGAAGGAGATTCAAGGGATGAGCTCTAGAAACTTACTTAGATCTGAGAAGAACGGATGTTTGAGCTCAAATCTAAAGAAGATCCAGAGTTATTGGAGGTTTTCTCTGAGAAGGGAGAGAACGAAGAGGATGGAGAGGGATATGTGATTTGGTTGAAAATGAAGATTTTAGGGCGAGAGTTCTTTAAATATCTCTCAAACTCGCGACTTTTTCGCTACAACGAGAGGTTCTCACTACAGCGAAAAAATCAAAATTTTTCTTCCTTTGCTGTCTGTCATTCTAGCTACAGCGAGAGCTCCTCACTACAGCGAGAGGGCTCCAGAAGGTTCCATTTTCACCGCCTTATTCTCGCTACAGCGAGATTTCCTACAGTTCACATCAATCAAACGCTTCTAATTTCAAATAACATGCACAAACAACTAACATTAATTATAATAATAATAAATTACAAAATGAGGGTGTTCCACACCACTTCCTTCTCCAACAACTTTCTCTCTACATTGCCACCTCTACTACACATGACAGCGCGTTCAACAAACTTTTGGCCTTCTTCTTTACCGACTAGACTTACCTTTTCAAGCTGGTTTTGGACCTGTGGTCATTTTCTTTGTTTGGGTTTCAGCTACTGTTGTTTGCCCTATTTTGCCACTTTTTAGTTTCATTTCTCTCTTTTCTACACTAACCCATGATAGCACAAGCTCCTCCCAAACTAGAAGCTTCAACCTAGAACAGCCAATGTAGTGTAGTCGGCTTGTCACGACCCCTTTTTATAAAGAACCGAGAACATTATTTCTATATCACTTACTTATTTAAGATAGATAAATAATGGAGAATATAAATATAAAATTCACTTCTCATTCAAAATAAAATAAAGTTTCTTACAACAAATATCCAATAGAACAATATAATATTACATTTAGTTCATACTACTCAAAATGCACAAATTATACTACATAGCTCCCTCTATATGAGATCTCAAAACATAAGAAAAAAGGACTTTAATGCAAAATTACTTGACTCCAGCTTCTAACATTTCTCTATTGGCCCCTCAGCTTGTGAATTAGATGCAACACCTGCTACATCTACTCACGTACCACCATATGATTATCGCAGTACATACTACACAACAGTATAGACTGAAATGCAAGAGTGAGCTTACAAAAATAAAATAAAATCATATATATAGAGAGCAAAATATTACTTACAGCAACAGCCCCATGCATTCTTAGCCCATCTAATGTACAACTGGTTTCACAGCCTAAGTAATCCAGAAGGAACTGAGCCAATTCGAGAGCAACCCATATTGGTATCTGGATCCAAACAACACAGCACAGCTCAGCATGTTCTATCGTTACACGTCTACCCACTTAAACGTGTAACTCGGCTCTATAATGATGCAAGACATATATCTTAGCATGATGCAGCACAGCTAAAATCATTTCAATAGCTCAGCTAAGATAAGTTTATAATAAATCAGTCAAATCTCAGTGTTATTAAATCAGTTATTAACAGTTATAGCATAGAAAAATAACTTTCAAGTATTAAATCCTTTATATCTCAGCTTTTATCAAAGAGATCTAACAAAACCAACTTAAACATTTCTTTAATAGCATATCAAACCGTTCAAAACATAGTTCATAGACTAAAGTAAGCTCTCCTTACCGTAGAACAGTGATTCACACTAGATCTACTGCATATTACTTGTTTTAAAACAAGATTCATTGAAGATTTGGCTTTAGAACAGAGTCTTTCCTAAGAATATCATGAACTTCTATGAAAAAGAGAAGAATAAGAGAAACAAATGGTGAATCTAACTTCAAACTTATAGAAACTTGCTTCAAAATTCTTAGAATGGATGCAGAATCACAGATCTAGAGAGAAATCTTATGAGAGTTTAGTATGAGAGAAAATTGTGATATATGGCTTTGGAACCTTTGAGAAGTGTGAAGAAGTGAAAATTTCGTGCAAGGACCCCTATTTATAGAAAAAAAAAAAGTTGGCACTGTTCACGCCAGAATTACTGTTCACACCACCACTATTCACTCATTTTGCACTATTCACCAATACTGTTCACTTTTTTTTAAAATTAATTTCAATCTCTATCTAAATCTATTTTAATACTAAATAATCTTTTAATTATATTTAATAAGTACAAAATATTATAAATTACTCAATAATAAATTACAGGCCTAGCACGACTCCTCTCGAATCTGCTCTACAATCTGCCTCTACTGAGTTTACTTCCACTCCCAACATCTCATCCACATTCTTCAATGATTTCCTTTGTTGGTATAGGGATCGTTACGCCTCTAGTTCTACTACTTAAATTATTCAGCGGGTAATTCTTTTGTTGGTATTTCTCATTACTCATCTCTTAGTTCATGGGTGCTTGATTTAGGTGTCACTGATTATATTATCAATAAAAAATCCCTCTTTTCTTTCCTCTCTACATTTAGGTACTTACCTTCTGTTACTATGGCCAACGAATCTCAAACATAATCTCAGGGTGTCGACACTATTTCTCCTCTTCCATCATTATCTATTGACAATGTCTTATATATTCATGGGTCTCCTTTTAATCTCATATATATAAGTTATCTCACAAACACATTTAATTCTATTGTTTCTTTTACCAAAGATTATGTTTTTCTCCAAGACCAAATGACAAGGTAGATGATTGGCACCGGTTTTGAGTCTCATAGACTTTATCAACTATAACCCTATACACATGCTAGTTCGGCAATGGATTCCCTTATTCTTCGCATGCTAGGTTGGGACATCTGAGTCTTAAAAAATTACAACTATTGGTGCCAAGTCTCTCTCAGTGATCTACACTTTCTTGTGAGTCATGTCAACTACGAAAACATATTCGTAGTTCATTTCCAAGTAAGTCGTGTGTCCTTTTAGTTTGATTAATTATGATATTTGGGGTCCTAGTTGTAATGTTTCTACTTTAGGTTTTAGGTATTTTGTTACTTTTATTATGATTATTCTCATTGTACATGGTTATTTTTAATAAAAGATTGTTTTGAATTATTTTCTATTTTTCAAAGTTTTTTAATGAAATTAAAGTTCAATTTGGTCTCCTCTTAACACTTTGCATAGTGATAATGCTAATGAGTAATTGTTATATTTTTTTCAAAATTTCATGGCCTCTAATGGTATATTTCATCAAACTTATTATGCTCATACTCCTCAACAAAATGTGGTTGCTGAAAGAAAAATAGAGTCCTTATTGAAACTACTCGCACTCTACTCTTACATAGTTGTGTCCTACATCATTTTTGGGGAGATGTCGTCTTGACAACTTGTTACCTCATCAATCAATTGCCTTCTTTTATTCTTCCTAACCACGTATCACACTTTATCTTGTTTCCTAAATATCCCTTGAAACCTATACCTCTTGTGTGTTTAGGTTCACATGCTTTGCCCAATCTTAGTCCAAGTAATGACAAACTCTCTCCTCGTGCCCACAAATGTGTTTTTCTTAGTTGTAGTCATTCTAAAAAAAGTTATAAGTGTTATTCTCCAACTCTTAAGCATTATTTTATATATGCTAATGTAACTTTCTTTGAGTTTATTCCCTTCTTTAGTTCTTCTACAATGTCTGAGTCAGGACCAAAGCCTTTCATACCTTCACTACTAGTTCTAGTTGTTTTTCACCCACCAGAGGTCACATCTCCTCTAGATGACCCTCTTCTACGTCTATTACAGGTGTACCATATGATGAGGACACGGTTAGGGACAAGAAACAATGCACTTGAAGGACTTAGGGAACCTATGACTAGAGCAAGAAGTGAGAAGCCTAAGGAGGCTTTAAAGCAAGTGGTAGCAACAATTCTTAAAGCTGCCCATAAATTGGAAAACTTGGAGCCTAAATTGGTTCATTGCATTGTTCCAATTGAAGACCCTCGATGCTAGAAGGATTGCTAGTATTTTTATTTTTTATTATTTTTAAGGAAAAAGCATTGTATGCTACTAAATAAAATTTGTCATAAGTTTAAGTAGGCTACCTTATGAGCATACGAATTTAGCCTAATAATTTTTTTTTGTTTTTCTTTTAATTTTTACTATGTTTTAATTAAGCTGGTTGGCCCATAATAACATTTAGGGTTCTGTGACTGCTAAGTGGTAGTCCCTATATGTATTCACATTTACATCAATAAAAAGGGCTTGGATTATCAATCAAAAATTTTGTGTGAGAGTGATTCTCCTAGGTTCTTGGCTGAACCAATTCTTAGACTTAACAAGGGCTTTCCATCCCCTTGTGGCGTCGTTGCGGCTTATCTTTCTCCCTAAAAGTGGCGCCACCCATCATCACCACCACCTTTCCTTCAAAACCCTAAACTTCTCAATTTTCATCCAAAAACATGTCTTGATCATAAATTCCATTTTGCAACTCCTTTTTCAATGATTCTTAGGTCAAAACTGCTTCCAAAAAAGTGAGGATTCACCCTGTTTTGATCTTCAATTTAGAGTTCTACAACTTGAGATACAATTACGAGTTCATCAACGAAATTCTTCAACCCTTGTGCGTTTCTCAACCTAGAAAGGTCCTATTCTAGAATTCCATCTAGGAGATTCCTATCACATCATCAACCACCAGATCTTTCTTTTCTCACTGTCGACATACCGTGTGACTCTCTGTCAGCTCCAACACATGTGTCTTCTTCGACCTTATCAATCAACATTGATCTCCCATTGCACTTCAAAACTGTACATGTTCTGCTAGTAACCTTTCTCCTCATTTTGCTGCTTTATCATATCTTTATCTACCTTCTTCCTAATATATGTGTCTTTCTTCGTTGTCTTTATTTTCTATTGCTAAGAATATAGAAGACACTCTCTTACACACCGCTTGGCGTCAAGCAACGGTTGATGAAATGTGTGCACTTCACAACAATGGCACTTGGGACCTCATTCCTCTTCCTTCAATTAAATATGTTGCTAGTTGTAGGTGGATATACACTATCAAAGTGAGTTTTGATGGTCAAGTGGATCACTTAAAGCTCGTCTGATGGCAAAAAGAATATACTCAAATCTTTGGCTTAGATTATGGTGACACTTTTTCCCCAATCACTAAAATGACTTCTGTGCGCTTGATCTTGTCCATGGCTGTCATTTGCCACTGAAACCTTCCTCAACTTGACATTAAGAATACATTTCTTCATGGCAACCTTGTTGTGGAAGTTTATATGGAGCAACCTCCTGGTTTTGTTGCTCAAAAGGAGTCTTCAAGATTTGGTTGTTGTCTTCAAAAATTCTTATATGGTCTTAAATAGTCTCCAAGAGTTTGGTTCAAAGGATTCAGCATCATTGTCCAACAATTTAGAATGATATGGAGTGAAGTTGATCCCTTAGTCTTTTATCACCACTCAGCCACATGTGCATTTACTTGATTGCTTATGTGGATGATATTGTTATCACTGGTAGTGACTATCATGGCATTAAATAGTTGAAGAACCACTTATGTCACCATTTTTTGATAAAAGACCTTGATAAACTTTGATATTTCTTGGAAATAGAGGTGGCACAATCCAAGCATAGTATCGCAATTTCTCAAAGGAAGTATGCATTGGATATATTTGAAGAAACATGTTTGATGGGGGCCAATTTTGTGAATACTTCTATGGATCCTAATTTTAAACTTCTACCAAGTCAGGGGGTGCTCTTGTTGATCCAGAAAAGTAGAAGATTGGTCGGTAAACTAAATTACCTCACAGTTACTTGACCCGACATCTCTTTTGTAAGTTAGTTCCTCAACACTCCCTATGAAAGACATTAAGATACATTGATTTGCATCTTGAAGTATATCAAAGGTGTTCCAGGAAAAGTTCTCTTATATGAGGACAAGGGTCATGATAAGATTTTTAGATATTCTGATGCAGGTTATGCAGGCTCTCATAATAGAAGATCCATTTTTGGCTATCTGGCTATCGTGTTTTGATTGAAGGTAATTTAATTTCTTGGAAGAGCAAGAAGCAAAATGTGATTTCTCTATCTAATGCAAAAGCTAAATATCGATCCATGGCATCAACCACTTATATGGTTGAAACAACTACTTAAAGAGTTAAAATTTAGAGAAGATACACAAATGACACTCATTTGTGATAATCAGGTAGCCTTACACATTGTCTTAAATCTAGTCTTTCATAAATAAATGAAGTATATTGAGATTGATTGTCACTTCCTTCATAAAAAGAACTTATCTAGAGTTATCGCCACAAATTTTGTCAATTCAAATGATTAACTAGTAGATGTATATGTGTGTGTGTTATTTAGGGAAATAGTATCCATGTAAGTATAGTAATTAGGTAACCATATATTTGTCCTTGATTTTGTAGTCATGATTATGATTATTAATATAAATATACATATCGTGGTGTAGTTGAAACACACGGAATTCCTCTTATGCCTTCTTATTTTCTCTCATCTTAACACATATATCCCTTGGTGTGTAGCTGAGTACTTCAATTTTGTTTAAAATAGAGAAGATGGAAGGAAGTTTGATCAACCTTAATCATAATCAGGAGTTTGCCAACTGCCTGAATGTTTGTGGTCCCCAAAACATGGGGGCTAAAGGCAACCCTTTCACTGGCAGAAAGGAAATATGAAAGAAAGGATTGATAAGGTTATAGTAAATGAATCTTGGCATCTTTTATTTCAAGCTAGTTCCCTTATACATATCCTTTTATTAAAATATGACCACCTTGCCCTCTAGCTCAAAATTAAAGATAAGGATAATTTTAAAGAGGGTGGCAGGTCTTTTAAATTTCTTGCTCCTTGGATTGCTTAAGAGGAGGATTTCTCTAACCAAGTCGTGAATTCTTGAATTTCTTCTAGTCCTTGGAATGACAATGTAGCTAGGTTTAAAACTAATATTTTTGAGTGGAATATGTTTGTTTTTTAGAATATTTTTACTAAGAAAAAAATGCATTTTGAATAGAATTTAGGGTATTTCCAATAAATTAGCCTTTGGTGACAACCCTTTTCTCACTAACCTGATGTCCTCTCTCTGGATAGATTATCAGCAAATTCTGAACCAATAAAAAATCTTATAGTACCATCATTTTAGATCTACTTGGATTATGTTAGGGGATAGAAATAATAGTTTTTTTTATAAGGCTGATGTAATTCACAAACAAAAGAATTTGATAGAAGCCCTACAAAATGATAAAAGTGACCCTTTAAAATTAAAATCTATGGCCTCGAACTTCTTTAAAATTTATACTCTAATCCTAATACCTATGCCTCTAATATGAACAACATAACTTCCTTCCCTCCTCTTAGGGATCGTGATAAAGATAGACTTTATTTTAGCCTGTCCATGGAGGAAGTGAGAGCCTCTTTGTTTAGCAAATCTCTTGTTCCTGATGGACTACATGTTATTTCCTTTAAAAGCTAGTGGATTATGTTGGTCCCTTCTATTTTTAATTTTGTCTTATACATTTTCAATAACCATAAAAATATAGTTGTAGTGAATGAAACTACCATTACCCTAATTCCTAAGTCTTAGAACCTTGAATACATTAAAAATTTTATACCTATTTCTTTGTGTAATGCAAGCTATAAAATTGCTATTAAGTTGTTAGCCAACAGGATTAGGGGATCATTACCTCACCTGATGTCTGCCAACCAAACAAGCTTTATTCCAAAGAGACAGGGCATTGATAATGCCCTTATCCTTCAAGAACTCTTGCATTCTTTTGCCTAGTTAAAGGGAAGAAGTGGTTACATGATAATTAAAATTAATTTAGAAAATTATATGATAGGCTTAGATGGGATTTTATTGTTAATTCCCTTAAAAAAAAATTGGGCTAAAATTTGAATTATTGAATCTTAATCATTAGTGTATATCCTTTGTTTCTATGTCTGTTTCATTAGTGTATATCTTCTGTTTCTATGTCTGTCAATTGGAATAATAGTAACACACAGCCTTTCAAACCAACTAGAGGTATTAGGCAAGGGGATTCCATTTCCCTCTATATTTTTATTTTATGCATAGAAAGATTGCCCCATTTAATTAGGATAGGACTATTGGTCCAAATTGGATTCCCTTTTCTTTCAGTAATCTTGGCCCTAATACCTTTTATTTATTCTTTTAGGATAATATAATTTTAGTGGCCAAGGCTAACCAGCATCAAGCTAGTATTATTCATAGTGTCCTTAATGAATTTTGTCTTGCTTCGGGTCTCTCAATTAATAATCATAAATCCTTCCTATTCTTCTCTAACAATATTAATCCTATTATTACTTAGAAAATTAGCAATTGTTTAGGAATTAAATTTTCTACAAAGTTTGATAATTACATAAGTATCCCTATCAGTAATAAAAAAAACTAGAAAGCAAATAGTTTGCTTTCATTATTGATAAAATTAGGGAAAAAAAACTTACTTTATGCAAGATGAATACTTTATCCCTAACTGGGAGAGTCACCCTGGCTTAGTCTTGCCTTATGACCATCCCTTCTTATATAATGCATCTATGTTCATTCCTAGCTTTATGTGTAAGGAAATTAATAGTATATGCAAAAATTTCATTTAAGGCTCTTTAGAGAAAAGAAAATGTCATCTACTTAGTTTAGACAAAATATGTAAGCCTAAAAGTGATGGGGTCTAGGTTTTAGAGACCTTTCTTTGCTTAATAAATCTTATATGATAAAATTACTTTGGAGATTGGTTAAATCTCCAAATGAGTTATTGGTCCAGGTCATGTACAAAAAGTATACATTTAACCTTAGTAAGAAGCCTAATTTAGGCAATAATATGAAGTCCTCCCATTTGTGAAGGAATATAACTACCGTTTGGGATACCTTTTCTCAAGGGTTGGGATGGGTGATTAGTGATGGATTATCAGTCAAATTTTGAGGGGACAACTAGGTTCCATATGTCTAGGTCTAAGTTTGCCTTGTGTCCTGTCCCAACGAAGAAACTGGATATTCTTGTGGCTCTCTTCTCTGTTCAGGAGAGTTGGGACTGGTTTAAGATCAGAAAATTTTTCCCTACACCCATTTGTGACTCCATTGTCCAAGTCAAGCCCCCTAATCTGAGCAAAGGTTGGGACCTTATTTTTTGGAATCTCTCGAACAATGGATTATTTTCAATTAAAACGACTTATAATTTGTTTAATATTCCTTATTAGTAATTTGACTTTACTAAGAATATTTTCAAAATAGTCTAAAAGTGGGATTGGCCTCCCATAATTGTTTTTTTTTTTATGGAAGGTGTCTCATAGCAGGTTGTTAACTAATGAAGAATGATGCAAGAGAGGCATGGATAGTTCCCCCCTCTATTCTAGGTGTGATGTAGCCCCTGAATCTGTTATACATGTCCTTAGAAATTGTTAGTTTACCAAAAAAGTCTTAGACTACTTTATCTTACCTAAAAACTAGGCTTCCTTTTTTAGTTTGGGTCTATTTGATTGGCTTTTTAATAATTTATCTAATCCTAAATTCAATAGTTTTCCCTATTGGAACATGTTGTTTGGTACTATAATATGGTATCTTTGGAAGGAAAGAAATAATGTCATTTTTTATGGGGATTTATAGAAATAAAACATTTTAAATATTAAATTATGTATATGTCTCAAAAAAAAATTTTACATAAATATCGTGAATTGAATTGCATAAAAATCGATTAAAATAGATTTTACACACGAATATAGAAGTCGATTATAATTGTTTTTTGCAATGCAATGAGAAAGTCGATTATAATCAACTTATGTGTTAAAGGAGAGTCGATTATAATCGACTTTTACATTGCATTTTTCACGTGTTATGCATATCATGCCCATATAATTTATTTAGAATTCTTACTCAAATTAAAAAATATATAATTTAATTAAATTTGTAAATATTTTATAATTTATTTAGATTTCTTACCCAAATTAAAATATATATAATTTTAATTAAATTTGTTAATATTTTTGTATAATAATTTTATAAATTATTAAATAATATCAATATAAAAATAATATTTTAAAGGACATATAATTTAAATTTTAAACTGCATAAAATTCAAATTCCAAAGTACTTGAAATTAAAATTCTAAAGTATAAAAAATTAAAATTCTAAAGTAGAGAAAATTAAATTTTAAAGTACATAGTCCATAAAATATGTAGATTACCATGCAACATATGTGACTATGGGCCACACCTATTGCGTCTGGGTCCAACAAGGTGACTCCCTGTTGCACAACGACGATATACAATATGTCGTACAGGTCTGCAGTGTGCATGTTTCTCCTCCTGCTGACTTTGGTCGTGCATGTTCTAATCATTCGCTTCCAGCTGTTGGACAAGTGTGTGATGCTCCTCCTCCTCCAGTGAACCATTAAAGGAGGGAGTTCGGATTTGTGTTGATGATGGTCGATATAAATTATCTGGTGGTGGCACAGATCTGCTTGTACCCGTCGAATTTATCCAAGTCATAACCTCAACATCTTACATGAAAGGTGGGTTAAAAGATATATGTCGTGCAATATCATCCTAAGCTAGACCTGTGACAAAATGTTGCATAAGACTAGGAGTAACCTCAGAATCTGACATGAATTGATGACTAGGGCCTGCCATAAAATGTTAGCTAGAGTCATACATGGTTGGCTAGGGTCCGACATGAACTGGTAATGAGAAGGAACAACTATGTACTGTTGTTGGCTAGGTCCTGACATGAAGTGGTGGCTGGGGTATGTAGGTGTCGGGCGTTATACGTAGTGTGAGGTATGTTGTACAGTTGGATTTGTATCAAATTCTACATTGTATGCTGGGAGGTTGGTTCGTATATGCACCTCATCACGGTACTAACGTCTACTAGCACATGTACCTGCACGCAAACGACGCATGAAAGAGTGTCTATCTGGAACGTCATCAGGGTGTGTTATGCCAGGTGCTGGGGGGCATGTAGTGGTACACCATCAGGTAAGTCCCTAAGCTCTGCATCCTGTGGGCCTCCATCCAACAACAAAAATCTATTAGTGACTGACAAGTACCACTGAAAGTACTCGATAGAGGGACGATCATCATTAGCTAGAAGATATGGAACTCGTCGGTCCCTATGTGCCTCCCATTTAGCATGTCATGTCACATGATAATCAGACCACCATATATCTAGATCACCCCTCCCATCCTTAGCATGCAACCGATCAATATTTATCGGGCTGATTGGTATGTGTTGTGCTCCACTAAATTGTTGAACTACGCGATCAACAAGGTGTCACTCAATCATGGTAAACTATATAAGAGCAGTCACAGATGCCCAAACATCAACCTCATCATACACGAAAAGATGTGTAATGTTCCTCGCCTCATTGTTGTTATAAGGCGTCCACCTAAACTGAAATAATAAATAACAAATATTAGACCAAAAATATAATTATTTAAAACAAAATAATTTAGTAACATACACCCTATTTGAACTAACCCCAATAATGTCAATTGAATCAATGATCCTCCTATATCGCAATAATTTATCCGTATCTAATCTCGTCGATGGCCTATAACTTTTCCACCTGAAATGGGCATAATTAGTTTTTACTTGCAAAATTAACATATATAAATAACAAAAAAAATAATATATTGATGAAATTAATTTGTACCTCAATGCTAGTGAAAAAATGAGAGGATAATGGTGCCTAGGGGCTCACTAAGGTATTCTATACCATGCCCAAGACTGTAAAAGAGGCAAACAACTTACAATCTCGGTGACATTGTATTTCATCGCACGACAAAGCTCACGATTAAGGGATGCTAGAATAGCAGAACCCCAACTATAGTTTGGAATCTTAGTAAAATCAGTTAAAAGAGGTAGTCACTTCATATGAACCCTAAATCCTGATTTATCTGGAAACAATACCCAACCAAATATCATCATTATGTACGCTCTAGTGTAACAGATAATAGTTTGCCCATCAGTATTGTGAGGTAATGCTCCAATAAACCACTGTAAATTTACAAAAAATTCTTTGATGTTACTCTCATCAGGAATTACTCCAAGTAAATCTTCACACAATACCCATATATTTCAATCATAAAATTTCTCCCACACTCCAATGAAATCACTCACAGGGATTCCATCCACACGTAAGCTTAGTTGAAACACAACATCCTCCAAAGTGATCGTACATTCTCCGTATGAAAAATGAAATGTATGTGTCTCAGGCCTCCAACGTTCTACAAGTGCACGTATGAGTGTCCTATCATAATCAAATACTGAAATCATCTGTGCAACATGCCAAAAACTAGTCTGCCTAAGAAATGGTTCCATTCTTGAATCTAGATGAACCATCATATTATAATGCCTACTTTTTAAAATTCAAGCTTCATGTACAATAACAAAATAATATATATAAGATTTAAATAAAAATATTATATCAAAATTATTATAATTATAAATTACTATAATACAAAACTAAATTATCATAATAATTATAAATATTTAATAGAATTTTATTTACATTCCTCAATATAATAATTATAACAAACAATTATAATTAATTCAAAAGATAATAAGTATTAACATTTGCACATATTTCTACATATAATAACAGAATCAATAATACATTAAATTAAATACAAAAATAACTAATTATAAATTAACTAAATATATTTAAAAATTATTTTACCAGTGTTAACAGCTTGCTTCCAATATGATCAACAAAATTAAGTCGATATAAATTGTTATCCATCTTCCGTCATTTCTGTTGTCTTCACTATCTCTGTTGTTCTCTAATCACTCTCTCTGGCCTCCTTTCTCTCTCTATTCACTTCACTTTCTTCTTGCTTCTTTCTGGTCTAAAGGTATATGGTAGTCATTTAAAATCGTCTCCAATAACGTCAAGAGAAGTCGATTTTAGCCGTTTTTCTTGCAGTATAAAAGTCGATTACAATCGACTTGTTTGGATCCAACGCAAAGTCGATTAAAGTCGACTTCTTTGAAGAATGGAAGTCCATTGAAGTCAACTTCTTCAAAGGCAAAAATGGAATGTAGAAGTCATGTGTAATCAACTTCTGTATATATGTTTTACGACATTTATGTAAAGGAAAAAAAAAGGGGCACATGTATAATTTAATGTTAAAAAAGCTGCATTTATGTAAAAAAAAGCCCATTTTTTAGCTTTCATATGTTTCTCCTAGTTCCTTAAATCATAATATTTGCTATGATTTTGAGTGTTTGAATCATTATTTCAGGGGCAAGACAAAAGCGGCTAAGGATCTTCTAGATAACCGAATTCAGGATAGATAGTTCCCCTCCCCCCTCCCCCTCTAGGTCATCTAAAACTTAATGTGGATGATGCGGTTTCTAAGGCTCATGAAAGTGCTAGATTTGGGGATCTAATAAGAGATATTCATGGTCAAGTTATAGCTAGTTCTGCACGGGATTTAATTTTTTTTCTCCCCTTAGTCGTTTAACTGTGGAGAATATTCTATGGACTGCATTAAGTGATCTAAAATAATATTCATTTAATTTGGATAGAAAGACTCTAAGGATGCCTTGTACTTAATGTTAATTATTCGAATTTGTAATCATCTACTCTTTCATCTAATTATTGCAATTATAAGTCTTCTAAAATTTATTAGGTTTAAACATATTTTAAGAGAGAGAAATAAGTGTGTTGATATTCTTGTCATTGTAATACATTGCAAGTTGTCAAAATGGGCTTAGAATCTTTGAGTATGCCTCCTATTTTGATAAGAGTCCTCCTTTGTTATTACTCTCGTTAAGTTTAGACATTTTAGGTGTTTATATTACTAGAATTAGTGGCTAGTCTTTACTTTTTCTAGACTTTTTAACCTCATTGAATAGAAAAAAAAAATTAATTTAATCTACATTAAAAGGAGTGGGCTTGACAATTAAACAACTTATGTAATTGAGTACTTTAGTATCTTAAGTATAGTTGAAAGGGGCATTCGAATTTGTTTAGTGTCTTCATTTTTGAGGTTTTGATTTTATCTTTTCCATCTAAAACCGATAATCTTCTTTAGTTTCCAATATTACACGTCAAAATAACTTGAGATGTGATACATGTGAAACCAAGGATAAGGTATAATGTGTAAGATTAATTTCTTCAATTGATTTTTGTACTTTTTCCTAAAGTAGGTTATCAGTCTTATTTAAACTCTTTCTTTCTTTGTCTTTTCATATTTGCTTGCTTTTTTATATGTATCATATTTCCTACCTTTTTGCGCCGCAATTGTCCTTTTTTCTCTTGCAAAGTTTAATTCATTCTTGGGGTTTCTTCTTTTTTGTAATGATTATACGCATCATTTTCTAATTATATCATTGGAATTGCATCATCTACTGTTTATATAATGTTATTATCTTCTTTCACATATTTGTGGTTAATAAAGTAGTATTGTTAAATCGTTTGTGACTTGTGTCCGCAAATATTACGTGATATCACTCTATATCTGCAAGAGCTATCCATCCGATCTAATCTAATTTCCCTCCAAATTGGTTAAATTCAAATTTTATTTTTTTTGAATGCATAAAAGACAGTGTAATGTTTTGTTATAAATAGTTATGTATTTTCGTTCAAAAATATGCACGTCTTTGTTATTACTTTCTTCAAGTTAAATAAGTGCGAGTTATTCATGTTTGAAAGGTTCCAACATTTATGGATCCGAATATCTCCGAGTCTATTGAATTTGTTTTCATTGACAATGATCCAAATATTTTTGCGTTCATTAAAATCAAAAGTTGTGTATTTATTTTATTAATTGTTTTTTCAAGTTGTTAAGATACGTGCTCCAATTGAGAAAGACTGGGTACATGTGATGGCATCTCAAAATGTTGAAGTTTGTGTTTATATATTGGGTAATTTTACCGTACGTCCGAATGATGGTAAAAACAATTCGACCAAACATGAATACTTAATGTTTGTTCCTTGTACTTGTTATCCTTGTGCAAGATGATATTATATCGAGGCATGGTCTAGATTTTATACTTTCGTAGATTCATTTCTTTAACAAACTAGTATATTAACAAACCTGAACCAACACAATCACACTATCTGTGTATTACAAATACAAATTGCAAAAAGGATTAAGGGGCGGGGGGATAAAGCTAGCTATACAACCACACAACCACTCAGCAAAGCTGAAAGAGTGAAAGTTAGTCCAAGTTAATTGTCTTCCATCGCCTGCTTACTTAGCCGATCTCTCTCTAAGCAGAGAACATAATGGTCAGATGCATACCGATTCCTGCGATTGTTTTCTTATCCCCAATCCATGGCCGACATCAGTAACACTGGTCCACGGCATGCCAGTTACAATCATAGAATCAATTGGATAAGAAGGAGAAAAAAAACAGAGAAGGGCAGAAGAATGATGCCTATGAAAGATTACTCCCAAGCGCCACTGTAATAGACTAATTGTCATTGGGTGCTGCGTGTTAATCCACGCCGTGTCACATTTCTGGGTAAATGAGAGACTCCGTTAGGCATCCCAAATTAAGAGGGAGAAATCAGGGCAAAAAATGGCAGACAAAAGAAAGCAAAAGCAGTAGTGCATCACACGGGAAAATTTAGTCAATATTCACCAAGTAACAAAAATTTCACATTTATAAAAATTTGAACATTCTAAGCTTCTAATTAATTTAACTAGTCAAGAAAACAAAAGGAGTAACACAAAACCGTTAGAGGCGGATTCTAGGTTCAACAGTGTTGAAAACTAGTGTCAAAAGTAAAAGATTACATAATAATATAGATATACTAAAATCAATATTCAATACCACCATGATGCCAAAATAGTATTTATGAATGCCAAAATCTAGACAGTTCAAAGATAAGAGTCAGGAGATACTTGACATAAGTCGAATCAATCCATTTTTCCTCATTGCTTTTTAGTGATTATGTCTAGGGGGACAGACACAGTCCACTCGAACCCGCAATAAAACATACCAATGTGTATAAGCCCTCATTTAAACAGGTGACCCATTTAAGCCCACATTTCAATGGACCAGTCTGCTCAACTACTTTTTTCTTTTGTCTGTAAAGTTCTGCATTTGCTAACAAGTCCAAATGGTGCACGCATCAGCCCCAAATGATTGCTTATCGTTTAACTATAAAAATGGCTAATAACAACAACCAACAACCAAGTTATATCCTATTATTGGATGAAGTCAGCTAATAAAACTATAAAAAATGGTTTTAATAAAACCATTAAAAAAGTATATTAATTTTTATGCAAGTAAATGGATTGACCCATAAAACCATGCTCCAAACCCATTTAACCCAGGGTTTTTTGCAGACTGACCCATCTCTAAATTAGATAGACCATATTTTTGTGGTCCAAACCCATGTGCACAAATCACTCATATTTCACAAGAATATAAAAATACTAACATCAACATTCAGATTCAAGTAGATTTGACCATGTTTCTGAAAACTCACTAATCATAAATAAAGATTATACAAGGACACAGATACTAACATCAATAATTAGAATCAAGTATATTTTCCATCATGTCACCAAAAAGCACTGATGAATGCCAAAATCTAGACAGTTCGAAGATAAGAAATCAGGAAAGATACTTGACATAAAAAGATCAAGCATTGCAATAATAAAACTAATCCTTACTTCCCTCTTGTTTATATGTGATTATGGGGAGTGGGGTTTGGGTATGCAGAACTCAACCGAGTCGCATACCTCTTTCTTCTTTTCTTTTCTTTTTTTTCTTTTTGTGAAGTTTATTTGCTACCAGGTCGAAGGGCCTGCAGGTCTGCCCAAATGATTTTACATGCAGACCAACATGATATAGAAATACTAATATCAATACTTAGATTCAAGTAGATTGACCAACATGTTGCCAAAATGTACTGATGAATGTCAAAATCTAGACAGCTCAATATAAGAAATCAGAAAGATACTGAGAGGACTCTGCAAGTCTGCACTGCAAAAGTAAAACTGATCCATTTATCCTTTCTTGTAAGTGATTAAGAGCAGGGGGGGTTGGGTATGTGGACTAACCCAACCTGGTTCACTAAAGCCTGCAGTTAAATGGACCAATCTGCTTGCATTTGAACAGTTTAGCGTTTAAAAGGCACCATGGACCGATCCACATACCATTTTCTTTTCTAAGCTAGCAAAGTTTATTGGCTACCATGTAGCCTGCGGATCTTCCAAAAATGATTTTCATTTTAACTTTAAAAGTGGATAATAAAATTATAAAAAAACATATTTTATGATGATAAACAGACTTACTTGTGAACCAGCAGACCAAACCCATTAACCCATAGGTTGTGTGGATCAACCCACATAGACCCGCAATTATTCAGACTATAATTAGTTTGCTCCATACCTGTGGACCACAGATTACGTGGACAGGTCTGCAGACTGCAGCCCATATGCCCACTCACGGGGTGCTGTCCATCCACTCAATGCCACATTTCAGTGCAAATGAGACACCATTAGTCATCCCAAATTATGAAGGGAAATCAGGAAAAGAGAAAAAGAAAAGGGTAGACAAAAGAAAACAAAAGGGAAAAGGATTGAATTGATATACCATACTAGAAGATTTTGTCTTTGTTAATTGAGAAGTCCAAATAACAGAAACATTCAAACATGTCATATTCTCAATCCATCATACTCTTGTTTTAAATATGTGAACGTTCTAACTAATTGAACTAGTCAAGAAAACTAAACAAACATCAACTGCTGGGTATGTGGGCCAAAGCCCACCTAGGCTTGCAAGTATGCAGACCAACCCATTAACCTGCTAAAAATTTTAAAAAATACATTTTAATATATAAAACATAAAATGAATTTTAAAATTTTTTAATTATTTAAAAAGTAAAAATTAAAAACTATATCTATGCGGGCCAGCCAACAACCAACCCGTTTAACCATGGACCTATGCAGGCCATATTAAATATAGGCTCATTTACATGTGGGTCTACACAGACTGACACATTTAACCATGAGCTTATGCAGGCCAACCCACATACCTATTCAATACAAACCCTCTTTGGAGGCAAATTATATGTTCAACAATGAGTTCCCAAAACTCATTAGTCATAACTAAAGATTACACATGGATATATATATATATATATATATATATATCAATATTCAGATTCAAGTAGATTGACCAACATGTTGCCAAAATGTATTGATGAATGTCAAAATCTAGACTGTTTGAAGATGACAAGAAATCAGGAAAGATACTAGACCTAAGAGCACCCAGCTTTGCAATAATTAAATTAACCCATTTTTCTTTCTTGGTTATATGTGGTCATGGGGAGAGGAGACTCACCATGCATGACCAAGAGGATTTTATGGAATTTCAATGTTGATGAAAAACTGCAATACACAAAACTTGGTTGCATTTGCCAAGGGCTTTCCCATTCATTTTCAATTACCAAAATAGGAGGCCCAGGCTAAAAATACAAAAAAGAAAAAAAAAATGAACCATTTTCTTTCAGGCTCATAGATTTGTAGTGGTAATTAGTAGAGAAAACCCAGAAACCAAAGCACATTTGGAGCCCATGATCCAGGAAAATGAAATAATTTAAGGCGCAGTTTGGGTAAACTTCTAGAAAAGTTCTTGTAGGACAAAAAAATCAATATAAAAAATGAATAGAACTTTCATAAGTTAAAAACAAGTTATCTCTTCAAATTTTAGATAAGTTAAATGAAAGAACTTCTCAAAAAATCAAAAAACATAAGTTGTTTCTAACTTATGAAAGAAGTTTTATTCATTTTTTATACTAGTTTCTTCTCCTATAAGAACTTCTTTAGAAGTTTACCCAAACTGAACCTATATCCATGGAAAAATATCCCTTGAAAGTAACAGTAAAACTAGTAACAGATTAAATCTCTACAATGGTTAAAATTCCCAGCCTCAAACCATTTGTAGAAGAAAGCAAATGAAATGAGCAAGAAAGCCAGTAACTGCATATTAAGGAAAGAAGGAAGCCCCAAAAATAAGAATTACCTCCCAGAAATTAGCTGATGTTTGGCACTGTTTACTGGGCCCTTTACATTACTGAACCGCTTTGCTCTGTTCTCTTGTTCTTTCTCCACACGCATAGCAGTTACCTCCTTCTCCATAGCAGCTACTTCCCTTCTCATCTTCTTTGCCTCTACTTCCATGGCTTTGGTTAGTGTATCTACCTTCTTTGCTAACATCTGACAGATAATGATCATTGGAAACAATTAGCAAGAACTATCATTTGTAAATAAGAAGGCAAGGATTATATACAAACACAGTTAATAAACTCAACACTTACCTCAATAGCATCGTCTTTATCTTTTAAGCTTTGATCTTTCTCATGACCAGCTTTCCTCAAGGCTATGACCTCTTTCTGAAGCAGGTCGTACAAAACACTTGGAACACTATTATCTTCTGCATCCACTGTTGGGAAGTCATTTGGCTTATCATCTGAATTTCCTTTCCAATTATCATTTGCCTCTCTCTCTTTGGTTTCTTCAAGTGATTGGTTGAATGTGTAACTAGGAGGTGTTCCATTCAGTAGAATTTTACTCCTTTCCAGTGTTCTTGTACCACCATCAAAAGATTTAGATGTTCCTTTAGCATGCTTCAAAACTGTGCTAGAGGATAGGGATGACCTCAGTTGGGAGGATAGTGTTCTTTTAGACAAAAACCCATTAGAGGTTAGTTTTGAGAAGTTATCAGCTCCCCCTAGGGATTGACGACGAGAAGGACCGTTGCTCACACTTCTTCCATCTGAGGTGCTTCGATTATTACTGTTAGAATTTCCTTTCAAACTCTCCTCTAGCACTTTAAGTCGTAATTGATATTTTTCCTGAAATTTTTTAAAAGTTTACCTTGAATAATGAAAGAACTAATCACATAAGTTAATATATATGAACCAGATTATTACTTTCAACTGTCCTTCAGATTTTGCAGCACGCTCAACTATAGCAAGCTTGTCCCGAAGTTGCTGCATTTCTCCCTATAATGATTTAATAAATAATAAATGGAAAGCAAAGCCAAATGCAAGCAAATTTTCATCAAAGAATCACAAGAAAAAGGGTAAAGAACGTAGAAGACTCAACCACTAAATCCAAATGAATTAGCAGAGTAAAATAATAATACTACCTGCAAGAATCGACGTTCTTCAAGCCATTGCTTGACAGGCATCACTTTATCATTAGCGTCTTTCCATTCATTTGCAACCACAACGGCAACTCTATTTGCTGTTACTTTGGCACGGGCCAATTCCCTGTCTAGAGTTTTTCTTTCTTCCTAAAGAATATCAATAAACCATGAAAAAATAAATACAATATTAACTAGAGGAGAATATAACCAATAATAAAGCAACTGGGACTTCAAAATTGCTGAAGACTTTATCGCATTACATTCATTTCTTGAACTTTCCTCTGATAATCTCTCACAGCATTTGCAGCTGCACCACCCGCAAGGACAGTCTCTTCTAGCTCCCTCACAGTTTGGGTGAGCTTTTCAACCTCTGCTACCTTCTGTCTGTGCATTTTGTCCAAAATTTTGTTTTCTTCCTGAGAAAGTTGATGTCAAAGAAAGAAGGTATAAGTTAAATATCATGGTTCTGATGTACCAGGAGAGGAGAGAGAAAAGTTATACAAGATTGCAATACCTGGCAAATCTCAATCTGTTTAATTAGCTCTTGATTTTTGTTTTGGAGGTCATCCACCATGGACGCCTTAGCCAAAGCAAACTGAACAGTCCTCTCAGCTTCAAGCAATGCAGCTTCTTTAGATTTGGTAAGGCGATCTAAAGCTTTGTTATCATCTTGTAGTTTAGCAATCTGCAAGGAATAAATGGAAGGTAATAAAATAAAAAATCATTTGTTATAAGCCAGCTTCAGTCCTTCCATCAATTCTTTCTCCAGGGGATTACAATATGAACTCCAAAAACAAGAATATACCTCTTGCCGAGCAAGCTTGAGTTCAGCCTCCAAAGGAGCAAGAATTGCTTCTATTGGAGGCATGTCATCATCTTTTTGAGCAGCATGGACCCTTCGTAGAGTGGCTTCAGCTGCAAATTGAGCTGCCATTGATGCTTTCTTTTCATCGTTGATTTTCTTTATTTCAAGATTCTGCCAGAAATATTCAATTCACTAAGCATACCATGTAACCTAGGAAAATGACCCATTACTAAAGTCAACCAAGCCTACAAGCAATACCTTGCTTTCTAGAAGAGATTCTGTTAGTTTTAGCTTTCCTTCAACTTTTGACAGTTCTTCAGTCAGCTAAATACAAGCAAAAGGCAGAAAAGTAAGCTGCATTTCAAGTTGACATAAAGCATCCAGCAATATGAAGAAAATGTGAAAAAGCAAATGAAACATGAATAAATCAGAGCATGGTAGAGGGAAAAGCTTCATACAAAACCCACTTCAAAATACCACCAGCAACCAAAATCTAACTACTATTTTATAAAAGAAATATTATTAAGAAAAGAAAGGAAATACAAGAACGAAAGGAATCAAAGGATAAATTAAAGTATCTAGCAGTTCAGTAGGTAAAAATGCAATGGCTGCATCTGAGTACAAGCCATATAATAAGCAACATAATGACTCTAAAATATAAAGTATAAATATTAGACAACAAAACTATTAAATCTCAAGACTTCATTTATGGTATCGAACAAAAACATTAAAATCAAAATCTATTTTACCAAGAAGTCAACACAAAACTAGATTAAGAGTGTGTACAATTACAAAATGCCATGTAACCAAGAGAGAAAAAAAGAGAGAAGTTTCCTTTTTTTGATAAGTGGTTCTGCCACTGTTCTTTTTAGCTGTCATTGACGATAGTTGCACAATAGTAAGCCATTAGATAGATTCAATTTTAAGGAAAAATAACATTTTACTCAATTATACTTTATTTGAAATATTCAAAATAATATTATGACTCATTAATTTCTATCTCACTCATTAATACCAAGGGTAAAGCTGTTCTCGCTTCTAACTTTAAGAAGTACACACCCCTCTCCTAAGACATGAGATATTCTACACTTTAGTCCATCTTAATGTGAACAAACCTCTTAGTAAAAGTAAAAAAACTATAAATGAGCTTCCCTGAGCCATTATTCCTCTATCTTCAACTTTTAGTATTATGTAGTACAACACTAGTTTAGAACATCCTAATATTGATTAAAGGACTTTAGAAGAAGAAATGATGTTCTAACTTTTAAATTAAAATACTACTACAATTGACATTGAAACTTCACCTGGAATCTTCATTTCATCTTCTAATATCCCATAGGTGATAATATTAATAGGGATTCAAAACTAGATGTCAATGATGCTAAGAGTCACAGAGAGAAAAGGCATCCTTAAGAAGCTCGTTCACATTGAAATGGACTAAAGTGTAGCACACATGAATCTCTCAAGAAAGGAGAATGTAGTTTTTTCAAAAGAGAAGGTAGGGAAGTGTAATCCAAGCATCTATCAGGGGAGGAAGTACTTTATCCTACAGTCAGAATAACTCGTTATTGAGAAATGGATTTTCCACATTTGGTCAACACAAGTAAGAGCTTATCACAATGACATAAGAGCCAGAGCACTAAATTTAACATAGACACTTTCTTTCAAAAGTATTAGCTATACATACATTCATACATACATAACTTGAAGTTCAAACATAGTAATCACACATAATTACTTTCTAGATTCTAATATGTCAATAATGTGTTCACACCAGTAAAGAAAACAAGACCTGGGTTAACCCCAACACCACGACCAACGTGCAATTGGCACTAATTAATTAGTAATAATTTTAGCTAAATAGCATAATAAATAACAATTTAAAAAAGAAAGAAAGAAAGAAAGAAAACAACACCCCCAATCAATGACTAGAAAGAACAGCAATAGTTAACAATAATTGAAAAATTAGAGGTGACCTCTTCAACGGCCTTTTCTCTGAGTCGTTCAGAGAGCCTCAAGGCTTTGATCTCAGCCTGCGCTTCCGATAATTCCCTATCCTTATCTGCGCGCGCAAACACACGCACACGGTGATAAACATATAATAACGAAAAAACAAAAAACCCAAAAGAAAAACAAAAAATTAAGCTGAAGAACAATTCGGATCGAGCTGCATTTTCGCACCTCGAACTTCATTCTCGAGGCGATTGAGCTCCACCTTCACCGGATCCGAGCCGTGCAACAGGTTCATGAACTCGTCGGCGTCCATACTCGGCGGCCTCACAGCGCCGCGCCGCCGCGACGAGCCTTTCCCCTCCTTGAACGATCCCGACACCGACAGCGTCGCCGGCGTCGCACCGTCGCCGGAAACCTCCGCCATCGCCGATCTAACCGAGAATCCAAAAAACTCTCCTCTCTCACATCCAAATGCTCACACCACCAGATTCCAAATCGCACGCGCACACAACAAAACCCGGATTCCACACCACATATAAAGAGCCAGAAAACGCGACCTCGAAAATGGTGGTTCTAGAGAGAGAAAGTTCGGAAAAAAGAGAGAGAGACAGAAATAGATGCTTTTGGTTCTTTCTTTCTTCCTTCTTATGTTTCTTTTGTCTTGTTTGTTTCTCTCTCTATATTCGTGATTTGAATCTGCGTGTGCGTCTTAGAGTGAGATTTAACAAATGAATAAAAAAAGAACAGTGAGTTAGTGAGTGAGCTTTGCGCTTTGCAGAGAGGCTTTGCCGTTTTAAGTTAAATAGTGAGCGAGACAGTGAGTGGAAACTACACACTGATTTTAACTCTTTGATGTTAGCAATCTAATCTAAATTTTGGGGCTGGGCTTTAA
This sequence comes from Abrus precatorius, assembly GCF_003935025.1. NCBI lineage: Eukaryota > Viridiplantae > Streptophyta > Magnoliopsida > Fabales > Fabaceae > Abrus > Abrus precatorius. The sequence continues at coordinate 5,991,427 of NW_020874406.1, read as the reverse complement.
CGTGACCTTGAAGCGTGATGCGCACCGCATGTGAAGGGAGGGGGGGATTAAGATTTTTGTGTGCGTAGTGCGCGCTCTGGTGTACTTTAGTGAGCTGAGACCTTAGCTGGTTTAACATGTGCAGACAAACGACACATATGATGATTTAATTTGTACATTAACTTGTTGGATTTAGAATGTCTTTCAATCGAAGTAGTTGCCTGAATTGAATGCCAGTTGTAGGAAACTTGTTTTTAACTAGTTATATTAATATTTATTCCTAATATTTATGATTTTTTATTCATATTTACAATTTTTACTAAAGAAATTTCGTTTGCTTATTACTATTATCATCATCATTTTATGTTATGCTTACAAATTTCCCATGAAGAGTCCAAACTACAAATTTAAAATATGCTATCAACTTTTTACATTCACACGTATATATTCTTTCCTTTTGGAATTACTAGTTATAGTATTTTTTAAATTATTAATTATTGTCATAAAAAATTTTAAAAATTAGTACAGTTTAATTAATTAAAACGACTTTTTAAACGAATCAAACTATAAATTTGTGTCATTTCAACAACGAGGTAGAATTCACCATCCAAGTTATATTTATTTATATTTATCAAGATGTAATTATTTTTCACAAATTAGAGTTGTTTTATAATTCCATATTAATAAAATTTAGAATTTTTTGCTGGTCAATCTATAACTGTTTTCAAATTTATGTTTTTATGAATGTAACGCTTGCAACGCTATTTAACATTTATTTGGTGCAAAATTTATAATTTAAAAAAAATTAGACCCCTTATAAGTATGTACCAACTCATATTTCAACGCTATAATAGAGTTCAAAAATTAATTTAACCGGATAACTATATGTCAAAGTTTTAAAAATTAAACTTTTTTAATTAGATTTTAATTATATTTTAAGTTGACATTTTTTTCTAAATCCCGTGTATTTTTTATCATAAATAATTTTGTTCGATTTGAATAAGACTAATATAGGTGACAAAAAAATTTCTCTGAATATTTAATACAATTATTTTTATTATGATTCGAATTTGAGACTATAGATTACGCTAAAATGATCTCTCACAAGTTGATTCATGTGTTTCAGTAATTTTAAATTGACATGTTTAATCCAATATAATTTAATACTTAAAACTATATAATTTAATACTTAAAACTATATAATTTAATACTTAAGAATATCTATAACTTTTAATTTGATTTTGTGATTTAAAAGTAGTAAAATTTTAAGTGTTATTATTTTTATTTATTTATTTATTTTGTTAAAGGTGGTTTAATTGAAATAATGAAAGATATTGAGCCTATAATAATTACAATTTTTTTAATAAATAAATAAATATATATATATATAATTAAATTTAGATTGCATCTTTATAAGTTATACTTTTTAAATTATATTATATTTTTATTCTTTTATGTAATTAATATAAAATTTAATATTTAAATTTTTATCCTTTTATTGTTTTAATTTTTATTCTCTTTTAAAAATACCAAGAATTAAAACTAATTAAATATACGTAATTCTTTTATATTCAAAATATAATATATTAGTTAAAATTAGAGGTGTGTGTGATGCTACAACATGAGTAATTTTTGGTCTTGATATTAGAATTATCTAATACCTTTGTAGACTATAATTAATTGTAATTTTTTTTTTAATAAAAACAGGTTAATTCATAATTTAGAATGACACATGAATAAGTTTAACAATTAATTTAAGGGATTTGTTTGTTTTTATTTAGATATTTGTAACAAATTAATGTGAGTTCAAATGTAAATCTTAATGAAAAATTCATGATATAGGAAATTAGTACGCATGTATACTTGAATAGCTTTGAGAACGTGAATTAAAATATATATATATATATATATATATATATATAGTCTGGTAATTATTAGATTCAAAATCATAGCACATCAATTCATATGATACATATTATGTCTTTAATAAATAAGTTTAAAATTTTATTGTGGTATTCCTAATTTATTTGATATTTTAATTTTATTTAAATTAATTTTTGCTTTTATTTAATATTAGAGTTAAATTATACTTAGTTAACATGATTTTATAATAGATTAAGGATATAAATTTTTTTTATAATTAATATATTTAAAAAAACATTTATTTTTTATAATTAGGAAAAAAATTATTACAATATTGTTTTTTATTTATAGCTAGTATGATTTAGAATCCATTGTTATCATAATTGTACGCTTTATTGCTTTCTCTTTGACATGCAATTTTTGTTTTCAAAACTTTTTCTTATTGTGTCAATATTCATTAATAAATTAAATTAATGTGTAGTTGAATTTGAATTAACGAAGTACTATAGTTTTGACTCTAAATATGTATGAAAATTGGAATATATACTTTGGACCACATAGCTGTATTTTGTATAAATGTTTAAGGTTTGGGAATGCGTTAGGATTATGATGGAAAATGTACAACATTGCTGAAATTGACAAACTTTTAATAAAAATGACATTTTTGCAATAAAATAAAATTTTGAGATTAAACTATAAATTTTGTAAATTATAGGGACTAATTAGAAATAAATCACTGAGACATTTTATTTATATAGAGAATTATTTTAGGAGTAATTACTCACAAATTTCATTGAAATTGTATTTAAAATGCATTAGTTATGAATTTTATACCAAACTAATGTTAGAAAATAACATTCTCTTACATGTAGAGAGAAACTATAGCTCTTGTTGAAATTATGTGTGTGTCCAAGTTCTTCTTATATTTGTGTTCAAAGGAAAATAATTCCACTTGGTTCATGACTTTTAGATTTGAAATGAATTAGTTATAAATTTTCTATTGATCAGTGTTAGAACATGAAGTTTTGTGATATACAAAGAGAATTTGTAGCTATAGTATATTTTGTGTGTGATCTATGCTTGTATATTTTATTTATGAAAATAGACACTTAGATGTAGATAACCCTATTGATTTCATGATTTTGAACTAATAGTGAATAAATTATGAATTTTACAATATTATACATGAAATTTAGAAAATTTTGAAATTAGCCAAGTCCATGGTGATAAAAATCTTTCTCTTATATAAGAGAATTATGTTTTAAGTTAAATATAGATCACATGGACTGGATTATGGGTTGTGATTTTACTTAGATTAATGTTGCGTTTGTGAATTAATAGCACAACAAAGTAGTAGAGTAATGCTAAGTATAAACATTAGGCAAAAAGTGATTGGTTAAAGTATCTAACAATGAAGATAATAAAGTATCCAAGTACTAATAAGGATCAAATATAGCTAACTTATATGAAAAACATAATAAACTATCTTGACTAACACTCGAGTATCTCACAATCAATGTGAGTGTAAACCACAAGAAGTGACTATATTTTGTGATGATTGTGCACTATAATTGTAGTCTTAATAAGGGATGATGTATCCTGTGCCACTATCTGGACTATGTTATTCTCAATTTTCATGGATAATTAATTATTCCATGGAAAAGACTTAATTAAAATATATTGAAACTCTTCATGATTGATAATTTATATTAATTAGCAATTGGGTATTTTCTTTATAAAATAGTTTAAGAATGGTTATACTCACTCTTTCTTTGTTTTGTTCCTTTAACAATGTTATGGATGCAAAATGAACTTTGGAAGCGTGTATCATCAGTGCATAGCATTCTCTATGAGGGTTGGGCAATGAGATTAGAATACTATCAACCAGATAGTCATATTTATAGGGAATGTGATTTTTACTAAAACTATTATAAATGATCTTTTAATCTCCCCTGTAGTTATGGTTGACGTGGTGAGGGATTGAAGTCTCATTTCCCCTGTACTATGCTATGTCATACCTTGGTATGCATAATAACCCTCCTCCAAGTAGACCAAAGAATAAGGGATAAATTACCTAGGGGATAACTTGTGATTGCAACTATTAGTTTTGTTGTGTTAATTATGTGTATATTTAGGATTACCACCTAGATCTATTTGTTTTTCTTATGATGTATTATAGTTGAAAAATTAAGAGGAATTGTGAAGGTTTGAAACCTATTTAAGACTTTGATATTATGTTAGTGTACGATGTCAATATTTTTTATCTAAAAGAGTTAGTTTGATAATTTTAGATGTAATTAACTTTAATAGAAGTCATAAAATTTTAGACTTAAGAATTTTTTTACAGCGTATAAGAAAATAAAGATGAAACTATTATAAATATTATTAACAGAGATGTCTCAAACAAGAATAAACTAACTTTTCTTAACCTTGAGGTATTGGGTGATCATCACCATTTTATATATGTTTGAAGACACAAATACTCTAAAATCAGAGTAAAGAAGAATTCTTTAACTTAGGATTAATAATCTTCATTGTACCGATAATTATACCATCTGAAACAATGTAAAACATATAATAATTAATTAATAACAAAATTTTAACAACAAAAATTAACTAATGTTATTAACTATATTATTATTATTAATTTTAATTTATTTAAACAACACTAACCATAATTATTTTAACCAAAAATAATATCCTATAATAAATAACTAATACTATTAATAATAACAAAAAATATAACAATACTAATCATAATTCAATAATAATCATATTAATAATATAAAATTTAATAACATCCATATTAATACTACATAGAAAACTTATTTTTAATTATTGTATATGTAATGATTAAATAATAATAACAATACTAATAATATATTGAATTCTTACAACAAATTTTTTAACATATAAACATCTCTTTTATTTTTTCTAAAACCATTATAAACTATCTAATATATTCTTAATTTCTAATTATAAATAAACTAATATTTACAATTAACAAATAATTTTCTACATTTAGTTAATAAAAAAGTGTATATATGTAAATACAAATAATATACATTTGTAAATACAAACTAATTAATATTTAATAATTAAAAAATAATATTATATTATAATCATCATAATAATTTTCTATAACATTAATAATAATTATAATAAGTATTACTATTATTATTAAAATATCTAATTAATTATAATATTAAACAATAATAATGCAAAGGAGGAACTAAAATAATAACAAATTATATATTTTTTGTATTTCTACCTCAAAATAATATTCTTTCTATTAATAAAAAAACATATTTTTAAATTTTATTGATTTAGAACTATCTAATTTTAATAATTTTATTTTACTATTTAAATTTTATTAATTTGAAACTATTCACCTTTTTTTAAAATTATTTAATTTATTATTAACAATTTATTACATCAATATATTATTTTTACAAATTTTTATATCTAAAAACATAAACAATATTACAAAAAAAATATAAATAATATAAATAGTTATTTTAAATGCATTTCATTAACCTTTAGTGAAGAACAATACAAATCTAAAGTTTGTATCCATGCAAGTTCAAAGTTTGATCACTTCTAAAATAAAATAAATCAACTTATAGTTAAATTATAACATGCTCAATTATAATTATAAATAAAATAATACCTCATGTTAATTAACAAACAATAAGAAAATAGGTACAACACAGACCAAAAAAGAAAGTGGAACCAAAAAGAATAAGTGAGAACAGGTGAAAAGAATTGTATATAGGTGATCATTAATAGCACCATGTGTTATCAAATTTCACCTTTTTCAAAAAAGAAAACATCTTACCATTTCTAATGGTGAGACTTATGATGATGTGACAAAATTATTTCTAAAAAAATTATTTCAAAATATTTATATTTTAATATGTAGTTTTTAAAAAATAATAAAAATCAATAAGCTAACAATTTAATGCTTTTTATCTTGTTGCCCCTCATGTACATGTACATTGAAAACCATAGTGACAAGACTTCTTATCATGGATTTCATTGTTAGACCAATTAAAAATTCATTTGATAACAGTGCTATTATGTTATGCACATAATAATAATAATAATAATAATAATAATAAAAACAACAACAAAATTATAAGTGATTCTAAGCACTTGAAATAGAAGTATTTGAGTTAGAAATCTTATAAAAAAATTTACAAAGTTGTTGAACATATTGATACAAGTTCTATGTTAGCTAATCTCCCTTAACTATGGACATTTTGGTGGTATTTAAAAGCATGTTGAGAATATAGATATTGTGAGTTCTTTTCATGTACTCCATTAGGGAGAGTTTTTATTTTTATTTTTATATTAGACCTTTTATCTTGATTTACATGTATTATGTATTTTAAGTAATTGATAATACACTGAGTTCTTTTTATCATGTATCTTTGTATATACATGCATATTTGTATATATTAATTGCTAAATTAAAACTCAATATTATTAGAATCATATGCTCATGATTGACAATGTATTGGAGTTTGACATAAAGTTAGATGTAATCGGGACTATTGTGCCCATAGTTTATGCTATATTGGAGTTGAGACACAAATATTTTTCTAAAGACCTTATAATTTCTCTAACTTTAAAGCATTTGAAAGACATTACAAGGATAAACCAAATAAAATTATAGTTTGCTTGTTAAATCACATTGACATGTCATCTTTTTGTTACATCGTACACTAATGGTTGGTTAATGGAGTTGGTAATATTTTGTAACCATGAAAAGTTATGTATCAATGTATATAGAATATAATAATTAGGATTGGCACTTGCGCGCTCTCGCTCCCTGTCCTCGCATCCCATGTTCTTCTCCAGGGAGATTTTTTCCCCATTCCCGTTCCCTGCTTCCCCACAGATCCCTGCAAATTTCTCCAAAAATACATAAAAATATTAAAAAATATAATTTCATACTATTATTATAACCTCTATTGGTAACTGCTTTTTTATTTTTATATGAAGGGAGAGTATAGAGTTTCCTTATAATTTTATTTATAATTATACTTACAATAACTTTATATTTTTTATTTAACCATCATCAAATTAAATTATTAATTAAAGTCATATAACAAGTTACATAGACAACTATATAGATTATTAAAATAATCCAACATTGAAAACTTAAACTTGTTACTCAACTATTCTCACCAACAGAGCTTGCAAGATTAGAGAAGAAGACTCTCCAATAAACTCCCCTTCTTTTTCTTTTTCTTCTTTTCTTCTTCCAATCTCTCCCTTTCTTTGTTGTTTTTCTCTTTTCTTATGCCCTCCTATTCTCTTCTTCTCCGCTTTTTATCTTTTTTTTTTCTTTTAAAATCCTTCCCTTCCATTTTGATGCTCTTCCTTTTTTTATAAGGTATTAAACCAAACAAATTTCTAATGTACTTCTCATTTTATTTTTATAAAGGAATGGTCCTTGGTGTTGTTTTTTTTTAATATGATAATGTTTAATTTCTTTATTAGAAGTAAAATTTGTTTATTTCTAATTTTTTTAGATCAATTTTTACTCTTTAGAAAAATAAAAATGTTTATTCCTTTTTTAAATAAGGCAAACAATTAATCAAATAAATAAATTTTTTTAGGCCAAATTTAATATTCACATATATATTATTAAATTATATTTTAATGCATATTGAATGTCTATTTTTATTTTGTATTTAATAATTACAAGAATTGAAATATAGCCACAATATACTGTCAACATAAGAATATGACAACTTCATTATTTTTAAATGGCTAACCACCTATTAATCTTCACCATGTAATTAATCTAATAAATATTTAGACAAATAAATTGAATGGAATTTATACATATAAAATCAATTAGGCCAAATTTAAAATCTAAGCATCACAAAAAAATTCAAATAAATAATTATAATATAAAAAGAATTTTTTATTATATTAATTCTTCATACATATATAATTTTTACACAACTTTTTAAAACTTGTTTAAGAGTTTTTTTTTTTATATTTCACAATGATGTCAACTCTTTAAATTAATCTAAACAAGTAATACATATACTTTGTATGTTTTTTTTCTTAATATTAAAATATTTTATTTTCTATTTATTACTAAATATAAAATACATTACTTTTAAGTAATATCATATATTAGATTTTATTGTAATTTAAGTTAATTGTATAGATTAATATTTTGTTAACTAATTCAATCTACAACAATATAAATATAATTTTAGATAAAATAAAATTAGGTTATTGAGTTTATATATTAGAAATGTTCAAATTTTTAAATTTATAAAAAGAGAAATTTATAAATAAATTAGTAAAAATTAAAAAATATCAAAAGTGTTATTGATAATTAAATTTTAAATAATAAAAATTTGAAATTATTAAATTTTTATAATTTTTATAACATTCATTATATACACAATATATTTATAATAAAATTTGTAATTATTAAGATTTGTAAAAAGTAAGTACGAACTAAATAATGAAAGATGAATATATTTATTTTATAATTATTGATATTTATAAAATATAATTTAAAAATATATTGACAATTGATTAGACATATTTTATAAAAATTATTAAAATTTATAAAATAAAAATTAACATTAATATCATAAAATCAAATAAATTTTTTAAAATGTGATTAGATCATTAGAAAAATTATTAAAAAACATATAAATAATGATAATTAATTAAACTGAATTCATAAAAATTGATTTAAGAATAAAAAATAGAACTACTATGATAAAAAAAATACAAATTAATGAATTTATTTTGTAATTAATGATATTTTTAAAAAATAACTTAAAAATTACTAACAATTGATTAGACATAATTTATAATACATTACAATTAATATAATAAAATTAATGATAACTAATATAAAAATACACATAAAAGATAAGTTTTATAAAATATTTAGTTATATATTGTATATAAATTTGATAAAATAATTTTTTATTTTTATTTAAAATTTAATTTTTTTGACAAAGTTAATTGAAATCAACAAATATATGTATCCTATTTTATTTAATGATTTATGTAAATATTTTTCAATTATTATATTTTAAATGCACGTTTAGAATTTTATTTTTTATTTCTTTTACAAAATTATTTTGAATAAACAATATATATATATATATATATATCTATATATCTATTTATAATTCACTAAAAATTATTATTTAGTGTTTTATATATTTATATTTATATTTAAATAATCTTATTATGTATAAAGTTAACTTATAATTAATCTATAATTATTTATTTATAAAAAACAAAAAAATGTGATTAAATTTAATTTTTTTCAAACTATGTGATTGTTATGAAACCATCAAAGTGAAAAAAAATTATATATGTATATTGTTATTATATGCATGATAGTTTTATAAACTAATTTATTTTCAAATATATAAAAATATAAAAATATATATTATGATTTTCCTTTAATATATATATATATATATATATTATATTAATATATGTAAATTTTAACTTTTTAAAACCAAATACTTCAATAAAGATTTTAAACAAACGTGTATATATTTGACAAATTACTTAGCATATTTAATTTGTTTTTAATTTATATATCTACATATAATTCACTAAAAGTTATTATTTAACATTCTACATATTTATATTAAATATCATATGTATAGTTTAAATTATAATTAATATATAATTAATATAATTTATAAAAAAGTAGATGAAAATTAATTAAATTAATTCTTTCAAACTATTTAACTGTCATATAATCTTAAAACTGAAAAATAATTATATATACACTGTGTTTGTATGCATAATTTTGTAAATTAATGTATTTCCAAAATAACACTAATATAATTATATTATAATTTTTAAAATATATGTTTTATATTTAAAATACTAATTTTTAGTTATGTTTAAAAAATAATTTTATAAAAATTATAAATAAAGTTGTCATATTTAATAAATTATTTAACATATTTTTTTAAAATTTATCATGATGAATAATTGTACTATCCGTTAAATAATATAAAGTATATATTATTTTATTTAAACTAATTTATTTTTAAACAACAAAAAATAATACTATGAATTTTTATAATATGAATTATTTATTTTTCTAATTGTTTTTAAACAAACCCGCGGATCCGTATGTTTACTATATATGCATAATTTTAAATATTTTTGAAAAAATATTTTATAAATCGTAGATAAAAATAACAGGCTCCTTGTTATATGTTGTTTTGGCGGCGCGGTGTGTGCAGATTAAATTAAACGCTGGTGTAGGTTGCCGCTAAGCTGACACTAGACAGCATCGATCGATGGCCATTGAAACGCTTGTGTTGGGTATTTGGTCGTTCCTTCTTTCTCTCCTCTTTGGTGCGAGCAACCTGATTCACAAATTACTTGGTTTTGCACTGTGCAGGCGCTGGGCAAGAGGTTGGTAAGAGCTGCGTGGTGGTTACTATGAACGGAAAGAGAATCATGTTCGATTGCGGAATGCACATGGGCTACTCTGACCGTCGTAGTTACCCCGATTTCACCCTCATCTCCCCCAATCGCGATTTCAACTCTGCTCTCTCTTGCATCATCATCACTCATTTGTATCTTACACCCCTCCCTCTTTTCTTTATTATAATTAGAAAAATGTTACTCACATGCGTTGGTCTTACTATCGCTATTCTTATTTGCATTTCAATGTTTCGTCGTTGTTTGCTTTAATGGAGCAGTCACCTGGATCATATAGGCGCCTTAGCTTACTTCACTGAAGTTTGCGGCTATAACGGGCCGGTTTATATGACGGTGAGTCATTTTCCTTCTCCCTGTTTGATGAAATGTTTACCTGAAATTTGGAATTCTTATAGAATGGAATTTGAATATTTTTAGTAAAAAATTTGGGTTTAGTTATAAATTTTGTCTTTATACTTGACTCTCTTAAAAAGCCCTGCCTTTTGATCTTTATATGAAAGATTGTTTACAAATGTTGTTTACCAAAGTTATAATGCTATTGAATTTGATCCTTATATTTGACACTGTTTTTTGGTTTTAATCTCTTTATATTCTTGACTTTGTTTTTTCATTTTGATACCTATATAAAACTGCTCATCATTTTGGTCCCTCCATGTGTGAAAACTCTGCATTTTAAGTTTTGGTTCCTATTTGAAAAAAATACTCTAATTCTGTTATAACTTCAAGAACTCCGCCTATTGCCCCATGGTTGGTCCCAAGCCCCAGTAAAGGAGGAGGGTTGTGTTAAGCTTTTAGCTGTGAATGTAAATCTTGTGTTTTTATTGTTAACTTGACATTTGATAATTGTATATTTTGTATTGAATTATACTTTGGATTATAGGTTATGTTACATACATTTTGAGTTAATTATTTTTTATGACCTATAGTATTTTTTTATATATTTTATTATATCTGCCATAACCTGCCATGGCGGCCGCCATAACTTTATGACAGTTTTTTGGGTTTCTGCCATGAGTCGCCATCCGCCATTGATAACATTGAGAAGTTTAAGGTTTTAACTCAATTTTTTCTTGGTAAGGAGTTTAGACAAAAGAATTTGTAAGGAGTATAAAGTGATTCTAGGATGGTCCTTAATGTTCGTTTCAAGACTTGTAAACAGCGAATTCGACAAATTATTGATCTAAGAATTAATTGATAGCTACTTAGACGTGAGAAATAGTTAGACTTTTAGAAACAATTAGTAGAAGAGGGTAACTGGGCTGCACAAGGTATTACTTACATCAAGGCTTCGCTTTGAAACCTTACTTGTTTAATCCTAAATATACTTACAAGTGACATACAAAAGATTATCCTTAAGTGCATGCTCCTTGCAAATGACATAGGGTTGTTGAGAATTTAAAAGAAGAGGTTAATGTTAAACTTGAGTTATGAAGGAAGACTTTAGAAATTTAAAGGTTTTCATTTGAATATAAGTAAGACAATATATGTCAGCAAAAAACAAGATGTGTGTTGGAAGTTAAAATTGGAGATGGTACTATATCACAATTTACAAGGTTTCGTAACTTGAGATCAATTTTACGGAAAGATGGGAAAATTAATGAAGATGTTACTCATAGAATATAAGCTGAGTGGTTAAAGTGGAGAAAGACATAATGTTATTTGTGATCGTAAAGGACCTATCAAGCTGAATGAGAAGTTTTACCATATTGCAAACGACCAACTATTCTATATAGTAGTGAATTCTGGATCTTAAAGCAACAAATGAGAAAAAAGTGGGAGTGACAAAAATGAAAATGTTAAGGTTGATGAGTGGTTGCATGAGAAAGGACAAGATAAGAAATGATAGTATGTGTGAAAATATTGGAGAAGCACTTATAGTGAAAATGATGACTGGAAACTGTCTAAGATAATTTGGTTATGTGCAGAGAAGACCTTTGCATGCACCAATTTGGTAAAAAAGGGTAGAGAGAGACCCAAAAGAACCTTAAGAGAAGTTATCGAAAGAGATCTTTTGATTAATCATATTTCTAAAAATTGATCCATGTAGCCAACCTCACCCAATGGGATAAGACTTAGTTGTTTTTGTTGTCTGTTATAACTTCAAGAAATAATGTAGATCAATTTGTTTAATTTTTTTTCATATAGGAATTTTTTTTAATGTAAAGAGTAAAACGAAATCAAAGCCAAGTTTAGGGATCAAATTAATAATTTAACCCAAAATTTGAATACAAATTTTAAAAAATATATTTACGTTTTTGAAAATAGGAAGAAAATAAAGCAAATTATGTTTTATTAAACTGAACAAACTGATCCTTAAGTGTTGGCTTCCAATTAGGAATTCTGCTGCAGTAAATTTAACTTGAATTTTGTTTGATTTTAATCAGTACCCAACAAAAGCTTTGGCTCCTTTGATGTTGGAAGACTATCGGAAAGTGATGGTTGATCGCCAGGGGGAGGAAGAACACTTCACATCTGATCATATTGCTGAGTGCATGAAGAAAGGTAATGTAGGGTCTTCTTTTCATTTATAGTTGCTATATGTTGGTTAGACAACTATTACTTTTAGTTTGGACATGCCATTAGGAATTTTAGCATATATTTTGACTTTATTGAAGTTGGAATTGTGTGCAGCTGTTGTGTTGCAAGGATTTCAAATGCAGAAAGAATAAATATTCTTTTTGTGGGCTATAAAATGTTTTAAGTTATTTTTTAATTTTATAATGTTTACAGATTTAAATTACATGATTTACATTTTTCATGAACTTTAAAACTGATTCGTTAAAAAGATTCTGTATAGTTTATACTTACCAGTAGTTTATTGTTTGTTGGGACTTTTGTTTGTTGGGACTTTAGAATACAATACAGCAGGTTTCAATCCAAAATCACCATACTTCAGACAGTAGCATCTCATTTTCATATCATTTTTATAAGCATCGTAATTTCATTAGTTCCTTGTGCAGTTATTGCTGTTGATCTGAGGCAGACTGTGCAAGTAGATGGAGACCTGCAGATACGTGCCTATTATGCAGGACATGTAAGGCTTTATGAACATTCATCTCTGAAGCCATATTTCATTTCCAACAAAAAGTATAAACAGATATGTTGGCAAATTTTTCATCATTTAGTTCTTGCTTAATTTTGTGGATTTAAGATGATAGTGAATAAGATGTCAAAAATTTTGCAAATCAAACCTTTATATAACAATCAGAATAAGATGAAAGTTTTTGGCAATGCATTTTATAGTCTGGAAGAGGTAGCCTTCACAAAGTTCTAGATGAATGTGTCTGGTACAATCTATATCTTTAGAATAGATTTTTGTTCTTTCATTACCTTAAATTAATGTTTTAGTACTTCAGCTTATTATTCCTCATATTTTATATTGAGGTTCTTGGAGCTGCAATGTTCTATGCTAAAGTGGGGGACACAAAAATAGTTTATACAGGAGACTACAATATGACAGCAGATAGACACCTTGGAGCAGCTCAAATTGATCGACTACGGCTTGACCTTCTTATAACTGAGTAAGAACATCATTGCTTATATAAACAAAGTTATCAATATTGTTGTGATGGTGATAAATGATATTTTTTTACTTGTTTATTGTTTATCTGCATGTGTTACAATTAATCTCATATTGTTATTACTGTTTGAAATATGACTATTCCTTGGCCTGCACCTAATAGCCAACATCTACTCAGATGTTGATCCTCGAATTGTATCTGTTAACTATATCTAAATATGTTATTTAGGGAAATAGTATCTGTGTATTTATAGTAATTATGTAACCATATATTTGTTCTTGATTACGTAACTAGTGATTACCTTTGTTGTTAATATAAAAACACAACCCGTAGTGTAGTTGAAACACACAATTCATCACATGCCTTCTTGTTTTCTCTCATCTTAACATGGTATCAAGAGCCTAACGAGGAGGTGACCCTAATCTGTGCTTTCCTTGTGGGCCCATTGCTCATAGGTGTCAATTTTTTTTTTTTCAAAAACCGCATCTCCAGTTTTTGCTTTTTTTCTTTTTCTGGCAGCCGCCTCCACTGGCTGCCACTGTTCATTGCTGGTGACTTTTCCGGTGTGCTTTTTTTACCAGCTTTTCACCACCACCGTATTTATCCCACCATGTGCAACAAAACCTGGTCACCGCGTCACGAGCAGAGGTCCTACGTGCCCACATGCGCCACCTCCTTCTCTGGCTTCTTTCTCTCTCTGCTGCCACTGCCACTGTCGTGCATGATGGCGCATTGGGTGACTTTTTGACCTCCTTTGCTGACTAGTCACTAGGCTTGCGTTACCGAGATGGTTTTGGATTTGTGGTCCTTTTCTCCCTTCAAGTTTCAAATGTCCCTGTTTGCCCCATTTTGCTACTGTTTGGTTGTTTTTTCTCTCTTCTAGGCTGACCCATGGGGTGACTCCAGCTCCTCCCAAACCTGAAGCTTCTATTTTCACCAACTTTGTCACTATCTTGCCGTCTACTGACAAGTTGGATGGTTGTACCTATGATTCTTGGGTCTCTGATATCAAACTTTGGCTTAAGGGTCAAGATTATCTTGACCATCACACTACCAAGGAAGCAACCGTGGCTAAATGGGGTACGAATGATACTCAACTTTGCAGTATCACAAGTCCACTATTCATCTTTTTGTGAAGCAGATTTTTTGCTCCCATGATACGTGTGAATTGGTTTGGTCACAAGCCAAGTCATTTTACACCAATGTCATATAAAGTCTATATAGAGTATGTCAAATCTCTTACAATTTTACGATTCAACTCCTGATTTTAACTACCATGGTTGAAACACACGAAATTCATCACATGGCTTCTCATTTTCTCTTATCTTAATAGTATCATAAGAAATTTGAACAAGAGGTCGAGAAATTAAGGCTAACTATCTCCTTTTGTCATTATTTAATCAATTTCAATAATGGGGTAAATGCATTTTGCTTACTAATTTGGGTCCTAATTTAACATAATATCTTTAAAATTTTGGTTTTTGACTAAGCTCAGTGGTGTTAAGTGTTCTACGCAGCTGATCTCACTTACTGCGATAAGCCTTTGTTGTTATTGTATTGCAATTCAACCTTAAATGATTTGTACTCCTAGTTTTCTCATTGTCATATAATGCATTTCACTCTAATATATCATATCTATTATTACATTCACCTTTTTATAAAAATTAAGGTTATTTAATTCAAATCATCATAAATGTTAGAGACCTATCTCCTTTCTTCTCTAAAGCACTTCTGGGTAAAAGCACATAATCAATCTTTATTGTGAACAGTCAAGTGTACTTCATAACTTTTAGTATTTAATTTGTTTCTTTTCAAGGATTATTTTGTTTCCAATGCTAAATTAACTCCTAGGACTTATAGGGCTATATTTATTACTATTGAAATAGAGAAAGAATGAGAAAAGAATGAAATTCCATTTATTTCAACTGCACAACAAAGCATATATTTATAGTAATAACTAATAACCATATGTACAAGAGTAAATATGGAATATATAGTTATCAAATAATAATAATTACAAAGATAAACTTTCCTATTATCATAATTAAATATATTTAACACTCCCCTTTAAGTTGGAATATATAAATCACATGTATCAAATTTGTCACATATATAACTAACAAGAGGACCACTCAAGGACTTGGTGATGATATCTATTGGTTGATCATTTGAATTAACAAAGTTAGGGGTGATTTTTCCATATAGGATCTTCTTCCTAACGAAGTGACAATCTATCTCAATGTGCTCTTTGTCCTCTCGTGAAGCACTAGATTTGAGGCAATCTGCATCTTGCCTGATTATCACAGTGTCATTTGCGTAATCTCTCCAAATCTTACTTCTTTGAGCAATTAATTTAGCCAGATAAGTTCATATGCAGCTGAAGCCATAGCTTAATGTTTTGCTTTTTGCACTTGCACGAGCATAATTCTATAACATCAATAATGATGACAAAATATTGTAATTCTAAAGTAGACTGAGTAAGAGGGGGACCTCACATATTTGAAGGAACTAAACTAAAAGGAAACACTACTCAACTAACACTACTTTGGAAGGAACTATGGACATGTTTCCCTAATTGACATGAGTCACAATATAAAGTATATAACTTGGGAGAGACTTGATACCATGTTAGAGACCAACGTGCATTTGGGCCAAATGAGTTGCTAGTGCAAGATAGTGGACCTGGCCCAAAACCGTGGGTAGTTTATGTGAGAAAGAAAAAGAGAGGCACGGGAAATGTGAGTTGGAAAAGAGGGTGAGCTGGCTAGTTAGTTATGCCAAAAGAGAGAGAGAATCGTTTGTTATATGGGGAAATGATTTGTTTAGAGGGGTATCTTTTGCAGTTAGCCTATTTGTAAGAATGGAGAGCCTCTAAGGTTCTTCAACTGAGCCAGGCTCTGAGGGTAGGGAGAGAGTCTCTCCTTGCATTTCTTCTTGTTTCAGTAATTAAATACAATCTCCCCATTTTTCTTCTTTCATTTGCTGCTGCTGTTCTGTGTTTTCTATTCTGATTCTTAACATACTATACATACTATTTGCTGTAACTTTTGAACATTGTGATGACCCAATTGAGCATGAATAAGGAGAGGAGAATCCACCACTAAACTAGCATGGCAGAGGGATGAAGTTGATTAAGTCCATGTGACTCACATTTGGTGCTAATTATTTGTCTTGAACTCTGGTCCTGCAGAAAAATGAAGTCTTTAGTTAAAGAGATGATATAGTCAAGAAACAAGTTAGATGACTGACAGAGAAATAAAGAGTGATTAAAGCAAATGAACAATACCATGACCTTGAGGCTGTGAAATAGAGTAAGAACGAGAGATATAGGATGAATCTTGTGTTTCCAATGTTATCAATGATGGATGGTACATGATAGAATTCACAGAAAAGGAGAAGAAGAACTGGAATCTTTTATTCAAGAATGAAAATCTTGTGTATAATGAGTACCCCGGAGCAAGCTCCTCAGAGAATCATCTTTGCCAATGGTTTTAACCAATTTCCAAAAACTGTCTCCTAACTAATTCCCTTCTGTTATATATATAACAATATAGCGAAGGTGAATAACAGAAAATAACAGAATAAGGAGTCATACTCCACTAACTACTAACTAGACTGCTTCCTTTTCCTAGAATAGACTATCCATGATTTAGCTTTAGTTGCTGGAACATTATTTACAACAATATTAGGATTAGGAGAAGTCACTTGACTCTGAGTCCTAACAGTAAGTCATGGGGGACAGCCAAAAAATTGCCATAAAATTATGGTGGATGCCATAGTGGCTTATGGTGGAAGCATGGTGGTCATAATTAATATAATATATATTAAATCTACAAAAAAAATATTAGAAAAACACTACAGGTCACAGTTTTCTGGCCTATATGTAAAAAAGGATAATACCATGGCTGGAAAATGATGGAAAAGAGAACACAGCCTTTGGAGAAGATGCACATTGAGTGAGAAACAGAGCATTGTTTGAAGAAAAACAGAGCACTAGAAGGAGCAAAATTGATGTAGAGAGAGTGACAAATAAAGCACTGCTTGAAGTAGAAAAACAGCGCAAGGAGAAGGAAAACAAAAAATAGATGATAAAAACCAGGCCCCTCCACTCATAGTCTTCAGAAAACAGCCAGAAAGGATGTCTTCTTTGGCAAAAATGGTGAAGAAGATGAAGAAGTTGGCTTTAGAGAAGAAGGAAGAAAAATATAGCACGAGAGAGAGAACACGTAACATGTAGAAGGATGCTCTCTCGAGTAAAGAAGCAAAAAGTTTTAAGTGGGACAAAAAGTCCATTTTGCCCTTAAAAAAAGGCCCAAAATGACACTATCAGAATTGGACTTTCGCTCCTTTCTCCATTGCGCTACAGAAACACACACCCACACCGAGAATTCATCTATGATTGGGGCGCGACCTCCACAACGAAAGAAATGCTCCGTGATAAGTATGGTTTAGGGTTCCTGGGTCACTTTGGATTGGGTTCAGTCAGATGCCCATTTCGTTTTTTTTTCCCTGAAAAACTAAAATTTAGATGATGGCAGCTGTTGCTGCCAGGCTTAACAGCCACCATGGTGTTGCCATTGTAAATCTGCCATTTTTTTGCCGTTATTGTGGCGGTTTGGGCAAAACCTGCCACCAACATCTGCCATAACTGTTATTTGACTGCTATCGTGGCGGAGTGGCACCCTGCCGCTATTCCATGGTCATCATGTTGCATTTTGCCGTAGCAGCTGTCATGCGGTGAATTGTGGAAATCATGGCCATTGCAGACACTATTTCATGTGGGCAAAAAGCCAACTTTACCCTCCCTTTTTGAACGTTGGATTCCTTTTAAGGGGGGCAAACTTGAGATGTTGCCCCTGTTTTACATTGCTGCTTTCTGTTCTTCTCCTTTGTCTTCAACAGATTGAGCCCTCGACCTTGCTTCCTCCTCCATTTGTGACGTCATTCTCTAGTGCGAGTCACCCTTTCTGACCAAGTTCTGATCTTCTTCATCTTTGACAAAATAAAAGCTATTTTTGAAGTGACCTAGTTGTTCTCCGGTTGTCTTTTTAATCTCTGACAGAACTTTTGACGTGACCTAGATGATTTACGATGACTAACCACTCTGTTTTCTATTTTCCTTTTTTGTTTTGATTTTCCTTCTCTATTTTGTTCCGAATTTGAATGCCTAAAACAGAAGCAATGGCTGTTTCCCCCAATTAGTCACAAGGAACTACACAAAATCCTAACTCTACCTCTGTTTCAGTTTCTTCCTATGCATTAGTGAAGCCAACGGGTAATAACTTGGATATAGGTTGACAATGGGACAGTTTAACAAACATCAATAATAAAAAGCTTTTATGACTTTCGTGAATAAACTACTACTCGCAGTTTTACCTGAGCCAAGAGACATCAAAAGGGAGTGAAGAGAGAGGTTGATAGCTGTCCAATGACATCCAAAGAAGTAAATGAAACACTAATAGTAGCTCATGAAAGAAGAAAAGTGAGAAAGTGGCATATTTAGTTGAACCTGATGAAAATGATGATAGGGAAGAAGAGGCTTAAGAAATTCTGAATATTTGTAGTGGAAAAAAAATACTTGCAACCTCAAATGCTGCATCAACTGATGTTGTGGCTCTATTGCCACCAAAAAAGGGGAAAATGTCAAGGGCTCCTTAGATTTATTGTTCAAGATTTCAAAACGAACAAATTAGGAAAGGCAAAGAGACAAACAAATTTAAATGATGCTTGTTTTAAAGAGACGAGCAAGAGTAACTTGACTTGGAGAGCTACTGCCAATGCAATTAGGACTAGTGAGCCTATAACCTACACTAGACGACAAGCTTGATCAACAAACAAGACAACTACAATTGCTTCTTTCTTTATATCTAAGGGAAAAGGGAAGGAAAATTGTACACGAAGAAGAATAATGTGATGATGATTGATGAGGATTTTGAAGAAGAGGAGGAGGAGGAAGACCTCTACAAATGTAGTGATGACTTAAATGAAGAAGACATGGCAGATCTTGGAGATGAAGATGATGATACCTATTAAAAAATTTGTATTTGAATATTTAGTGATTTTAAACTTCTAAGCATTAGAGACTTGAATTTATTTGGTTCCTTTATTTTGTTGTTATTTACATTTGACAAGTTTTATGTTCCCAAAATTTCACTTTTGATCATTAAATATGTCTTTAATTTGAGTATTAATTTTGTATTTTTCAGCATATATATGTGTAGCTTAATTTATATTAGATATATGATAGGAATTGTGCCCTGTCCTCTAGTGGGGAAAGGTCTACCAACATAGATCCAAGACCATTAGGCCTTAATGTGTGAGGGGGGAATTATTTTGTAATAGAATCCAGAGTTAGGGGCAGATGGGGAAATTTGTAATAAGTTAGTTATTGAGGATGGGAAGAAACGAGAGCTAAATCTGTCATATTGAGTGCTGCTTGTATGGAGAGGGGTATCTGGGATTTGAATTGATATTTTGGGGCATAGAGATTCTCTCTTGCTGGGGGAGCATTGCTCTCATAATTCCTTCATTCTTTACCCCTTTCTATTCTTTCTTCTTGGTATATTCTTGCTCTGCAGCTTCCTTCGATATATAAGAGTCAGTATATTTAAAACTTCAGAATAGCAACCATCTCACTATAGCGTTTTTGGGATTGGCTGCTCTATGTTGCTATTCGAGATTGACTATTATGGTTTCAACTACACAATGGAGCATATATTTGTATTGATAATCATTAATACAAGAATAATTACAGACTATACTAATTATCATAATTACAACTATAAACTTCCTTTTTTTTACCACAATTAGAAGAGGAGTGCTATGAACACACTCTTTAATACAGTGAGTTATTGGATAAAATTTATTGGAAACTACAGAAGTATGAGAGAAAATAATTAAATTATGAGTGAGATCCACATGTTTTTATGATTTTTAATAAATTTTAACTAATAACTAGGAGTGTGTTAGGAAAAGTGTATTAAAGAGTGAGTTGCTAACATTTCTCTATTTGACAATTACTATTATAATTCCCAATACTGACGTTAGTTGTGTGATATAATTTCCTACAGGTACCCTAGTAAAACATCTGAATTGTAAAGGAATGAGTTGCAGGCCCAATATCTAATGTAGACCATAATCCCAAATTAGTGAAATTTTCAGATCATTAAGCTGATGTCTTTAGAGTGTACTCTTCACATAAACAACTTGCATTGCTAATAGTTTGGATGAAGGATTTTAAGGCTAACTGCCTACCTCAAATGTACAATTTGATAGTTTGATATAGTTTTGAATATGCAATCTACAATTGTGTTATGTTTTAATGTACAGTAACATTAATCTATATTACCAGTGTTCTTTTTCTCCAATTGATTGCATTGCTGCTTGGAGTTATAAGACAGATTTTCTTGGATACTTTTTTTATATGATTCTAAAACATTTCGTTTCAGGTCCACATATGCGACTACCATACGGGATTCAAAATATGCTCGAGAGAGGGAGTTTCTCAAAGCTGTATGTATTTGCAGCACTCACTCTGTACATCTATATAAGAATAATACATTGTTGCTCTCGCTTTTTCACTCCTTTTTCTTTTTCAGTTAATCTTGCCTTACTTTTGCTGTTTACATTTTACACTGACCTTGCATTGGTTATAATTAAAGTGGGCCATTTGGTATTTTTGGAGAACTTTGTACTCTTAGTTTGGACCAATATTGTTGACTGGATCAGGATTTGGCTTTTTCACAATGTTGATCTTTAGGTGGCCATTGAATTGGGGCATCTTTGATGGATAATGAGGAAGTTTGGTAGGCCCTTACAGTCAATATATACATTTTTTAGGAGAAATCCATGCCTTATGACCTCTGCTTTCATATTTTCTTTTATCTCCATTTTTCTAGGACTTTTATGGCTTCTTTTGTTAAGAATAGCATAAATTTTATTGTGCTGCATTTGGCTTCTATGCATGAATCAAGATTTGTTTGCTCTGCTGCTTTTCCTGATGAACTATTTATGTACCCAACTATAAGCAAAATGTTAATGATACAGTATTTCTGAATAACAAGTTTTAATATAATATATTGATAGCTTCACCATTTTTTTTGAATAACGAGTCCTTGTGTTTATTCAGAAGAAAGCATGATACTTGGATGCTGTGTTAGCTTGGAACAGCATCAAGTTACATTTTTTCTCTCCTTTAATTTCTGCTTCTCTTTATCAAAATGTACCCGATCCACAATTACTCTTATGTTTCAAATTAATTGATTTAGGTTCATAAATGTGTATCTGGTGGAGGAAAGGTGCTTATTCCAACATTTGCACTTGGAAGAGCTCAGGTATTCTCATTAAGATGCCCATTCATCTCATTGATTGCATTATATCTTTCCATTTGTTATAGCTAATGGATAAACAAACATTCCACCTATAACTTCCAAGTCCATGTTTGGTTTGGTTTAGCAACAACAAAGTCTTATCCTACTAGATGAAGTTGGCTACATGGATCACACTATTGCATTTAGCATAGTCATAAATCAAATTCTTTGAAATATTATTTATTGCTAGATCTTTTTTATTACTCTACCCCTTTTTTGTTAAGACTAAACACGTCATCTAGTCTCCTCATTGGTGCCTCCAGTGACCTTGTTTTTGCATGTGTCCAAACCATCTTAACTAATTTTTTGTCATCTTTTCTACAATAGGTGCTACTCTAATATTCTCATGTATACAATCATTTCTTGTCTTGTTCTTTCTCATATGACCACTCATTGATAATAACAATAATGTAAATAGACCCATAATAAAAGGGGTCTATACTAGGCAGATTAGGCAAAATGGGTCTGTTAATAATGTGCCCAAATGATTTAGTTAGAGGTTGGCTATAAAATGTATTGGACCCAATATGTAGAAGGGAGAAGAGAATTATTGGGATGTTAGGACTTAGGAGAGAACCAGTGCCTCTTTAACTGCACTGGACTCGGCAGATCATTTGTCTGTGTTCTAGTTCTGCACTAAAGGATGTGAAATGATTAAGGGGTTTTTTGCTGCTCACAGGTTATTATAGAAGATTTGTATGGGACTATGGAAAATTAGCTAGACCTCTAACAAAACTACTTAAGAAGGATAAATTTGCATGGTCTCATGAAGCACAAGGTTTTGAAGCTTTGAGGTTTACATGACAGATTTACCAGTCTTGGCTGTACTTGATTTTTCTAAACCCTTCGCAGTCAAAATTGATGCCTCAAATAAGGGTTTAGGAGTTATTTTATCACCATGTGGAACACTAGTGGCATTTCTTAGTCAAGTTTTATCTGGACGTGCTCATCAAAAATCGGTTTGAGAGGGAACTAATGGCTATCATTATGGCAGTACAGACATGGCAACATTATTTAATGGAAAGATATTTTGTGATTCTTAGCGATAAAAAAAGTTTGAAATTCTTAATAGAACAGTCAGTGATGAGTGAAGATTAGTTTAATGGACATCAAATGGTTGATGTTCTATCAAGACAAATGTTGTACTCTGCCATTTCTCAAGTTTTTTGTCGAGGTTTTTTTCACTGGGAAACTGAATTAGCAGCAGATTTAAAATTACAGTAGACTATGCAAGCCTTAGTAGTTGACCCTAATTCTTATCAAGGATATACAATAACCAAAGGGAAATTATGCTACGAAGACATGATGTTACCTAAGACTTCAAGAATTCTACAACTATTAGCTGAATTTCATACATTAGCAATGGGAGGACATTCTGGTATATTTCAAACTTAAAGGAAGTTAGCTACAGTGGTTTCTTGGGAGGGAATGAAATCAGATATTCAGAAGTTTATTGAATATGTGATACATGTCAAAAAAATAAGTACCAGACCTTGGCACTAGCTGGTCTCTTACAACTGCTACCTATTCCTTCTAAGGTGTATCTGATATCTCAATGGATTTAATTTCAGGGATATCATAATCACACCGGAAGGACACCATTCTAGTAGTGATGGATCACTTGACTAAAAATGAAGACTTCATCAGTCTTTACCATTCTTTCTCAGCCAAGGATGTGGCTTATATGTTCATAATGTCAAACTTAGAGAAGTGTAGGCAGAAAAACTGTCTTCTCCTACTGGAGAATTTTCATATATATACTGTTTAATACAAGCTGATTTTCAGCCCAATAATTAGCTAAACGGCTATATTTACATTTATCCTACAACTTAATTAAGGAGAGAATAACAGTTACAATCCTAATTAAGAAAAGAATGACAGTTACAGCTGTACAATACAATTGCATATTAAATGTCCAGCTGTGAATTTGCTGGTTTTAATGACCAGAAAATTTGCTCATCAATTCCTTTGACATCCCCCCTCAAATTGATGCTGGTAAGTCTACAAGCATCAATTTGCCAACAAGAAGATTGTGCTGCTGACGTGTCAAAGTTTTAGTGAAAATGTCAGCAATCTGCACAGATGTTGAGACATGAGGTAGAGTGATAATTTTGCGATCATAGGATTCTCGGATAGAATGACAATCAACCTCAATGTGCTTCGTGCGTTCATGATAAACTGGATTTGCTGCAATTTGTATGGCACTGGTGTTGTCAGCATGCAGCGGAGTTGGTTGGGCTTGAGAGAATCCAAGCTCTGTAAGGAGACCACGTAACCAAATTATTTCAGAGCATGCAGTAGACATTGCACGATATTCTGCTTCAGTGGATGACTTGGAAACTGAATCTTGTTTCTTGCATTTCCAATGAAATTAGAGCATTACCTAAAAACATACACCAGCCAGTAGTTGATTTGCTTGTGTCTGGACAGCCAGCCCAATCAGCATCACTATATGCTTGGAGTTGGAGAGATGAATCAGCAGGAAAAAATAGACCACGTTTGGAGGTGCCAAGGAGGTATCGTATGATGCGGTGTACTGCTGAAAGATGGAAATGTCGAGGAGATTGCATGAATTTACTCATTGTGTGGACAGCAAAAGAAATATCCGGACGAGTGATGGTCACATAGATAAGACTACCAACCAGTTTGCGATATAAAGTGGGATCTGTGAGAAGTTCACCTTCATCTCTGCTATATTTCACATTAACTTCCATCAGGGTGTCAACAGAGGTTGCATTGGTGAGGCCAGCTAACTGAACCAGATCCTGAATATACTTTTGCTGATTTAAAAATATCCCTTTAGGTTGATGATGTACTTCTAACCCCAAAAAGTAAGTGAGGTGGCCAAGCTCCTTCATATAAAAAGTTGAATGCAGCAAGTGTTTAATTTTAGAAATAGCGGCTTGATCAGAACCGGTCACGACAATGTCATCCACATAAACAATAAGCACCAAAATGCCGTTAGAAGTCCTCTGTAGAAAAAGAGACGGATCATATTGGCTTTGTGTGAAGGAAAAGCCAAGTAATGTGGATCGAAATTTTTCAAACTATACTCTAGGTGCCTGTTTCAAGCCATATAAAGAGCGTTTTAGTTTGCAAACAGCATTAGGTGAATGTGTGGACATACCATTAGGAAGTTTAATGTAAACTTTGTTTAATGTAAACTTCCTCCTTGAGGTCCCCGTGGAGAAATGTATTTTTGACATCCATTTGATGTAATGGCCAAGATTGTGATGCAGCAAGGGCAAGTATGGTTCGCACAGTAGTCATCTTGGCAACCGGGGCAAAAGTCTCATCATAGTCAAGTCCATATTCTTGCTTATTTCCTAGCACAACTAAACGAGCTTTGTAACGGTTTATGGACCCATCCGAACGAAGCTTTATTGTGAACACAAATTTGCTGCCGAGAGGTTTAACAGATGGGGGACATGGCACAACATCCCATGTTTGATTTTCTTCTAGTGCTAGGAGTTCTGTCTCAATAGCTTGCTGCCAACACTCATGCTCCATTGCTTGTTTATAAGAAGAAGGAATAGGGACTGGTGATAATGTTGCTGTCAAGGATAAGGGAGAGGTACAACCATACTTTTTTGAGGGTTTACGAGTGCGGGAACTTCGTCGTAGGGGAACTGGTTGCAGCCCTTGTACCGGATCAGCAGCCAAGGAATAATCTTGAGGGGGCCCAGGAGGATCTGGTGGCTGATTTTGAGTGGTATGACTTCGTCTGTGGTAGGTTAAGAGAGGTCTAGATGAAGGCTGTCCTGCAGAAGAGGTAGAAAACAATGGCAAAATAGAAATTTGGAAAGGGAGAGGATCATGATAAGTTACAAAAAAATATTTATTTTCCTGAAAGATGACATTTCTAGATACCCGTATTCGACGAAGGTTAGCATCATAACAGAGAAAACCTTTTTGGTGAAGAGAATATCCAAGAATAGAACATGCAACAGATTGTGCAGTGAGTTTAGTGCATTCTTGTGAAGGAAGATGGACATAATACACACAATCAAAGGTTCGAAAAGAGGAATAATTGGGTGAGTGACCAAATAATCGGATGAAAGGAGAATCATTATTTAATGATGTAGATGGCAAGTGGTTTATAAGGTGAACAGCAGTGGAGAGAGCTTCACACCAAAACCGAGGTGGCACACAAGACTCTAACAACAGGGTGCGGACAACATCAAGCAAGTGGCGGTTTTTTCTTTCGGCTATCCCATTTTGCTGGGGGGTTGAGGGGCATGTCCTTTGAGATATAACACTATTAGTTTGCAAGAAGTTCTGAAAAGAATGAGAAATGTACTCCCCTCCATTGTCAGAGCAAAGAATTTTAATTTTGGAGGAAAATTGGGTCTGAACATAAGCATGAAAAAGTTTGAAAGCAGACAATACTTCATTTTTAGCACGCAAGAAATAGACCCATGTAAAACGACTATAATCGTCAATGAAAGTGACAAAATATTTATAACTTGCACGAGAAATAATTGGTGCCACCCCCCATACATCACTGTGAATCATATCAAAAGGTTTGTGTATGTTTGATTGATGTGTCGGAAAAGGAAGAATTTTACTTTTGCCAAGTTTACAAGGCAATCAAATTGAACAACATGAAGAGGTGGAGACTGTTTATTTCCAAGAAAACGAGTTTTTAACATGTGATGCAGTACATTGGAGTTTGGATGTCCAAGACGCTTATGCCATATCTGATAATCAACAGTAGCAGAATTACAAGAAACAAAAGGTAAAGAAAGATTTGGAGACAAAGGGAAATGAAGTGGAAAAAGGCGTCCAATTTTAGGCCCTGTCGCGATTGTCTTCCTTGATTGTTGATCCTGCACAAGACAACCAGATTTTGAGAATTCTACAAGACAACCATTGTCAACTAATTGACCAACAGAAATGAGGTTATTAGTCAGACCAGGAGAGACAAAAACATCGGTTAGAGATGAAGAAATATCACCAGTTGCTGTGATAGGTAAATGATTTTCATCAGTAGTATGAATCTTGAGATTTCCAGAATATTTGGGGATATTAGTAAGAAACTGAGCATTGTTGGTCATATGGTTGGAAGCCCCAGAATCAAAGTACCAAGGTGAAGATGTAGAAAAAGGTTTACCTGAAAGTCCCAAGGCAGAGAATGCGGAAATGATCATTTGTTGAACCATTTCAGGAGTCAATGTTGGAACTGGAGCAGGAGCAAGATGTTGGACAGAGGCTGTATTCGTAGAACTACTAGAAGTAGAGGAACCAGCCAATGCTGTAAAAGCTATTGCAGATCGCTTTGGTGGTCTTGTTGGGCATTCTTTAATAATATGCCCATCCTTTTTGCAATAACTACAGAATTTTTGTGGACAGTGTGAAGCATAATGTCCAAATCCTTTGCAACAGTAGCATTGAACAGCACTCATGTCACGGCCTTTTGGTTTTCCTTGTGCTGCGTAAGCCACTGGGACAGTAGAGAAGCTTTGTTGGTCAATGGTCGATTGTGTGAGAAGACGCTGTTCTTCACGAAGCAGTTCATTGAGACATGTATCTAGTGAGGGTATAGGTTCTCTATTCATGAGATTAGATCGGACACCTTCAAAATCGGATCTCAATTTCATAAGAAATTGATTTCGTTTAGTAGTGTCATGAATTGATTTCACTGAAGTAAGACCATCAGAAGTCAAATTTTCATAAACTATGTCAGTGTAATCTGCCCAAAGATTCATGAAATGAGAGTAAAATTCAGAAATAGAGAGACTATCTTGTTGAGAGATGGTGATGTCATGTTCAAGCTGAAATCTGCGTGCAATGTTATTCTGACTATAGATTTTCTTCAAATAGGCCCACATTTCTGCTGCAGTCTTGAAAGGTCGTAAATTCTGGATAATGTTTGGATCCACAGAACCTATGAGCCACGCCATGACTTGAGCATCCTTGACCTCCCATTTGCGATGTTCATCCTTCTGTTGGTCTTTGTTTGGAGCAGGAGTGCTACCATCAACATGACCCCAAAGATCTCTTCCTTTGACAAATATCTGGAATTGGAATGCCCAGGCTGAGTAGTTCTTGCCATTTAGGCGGACCAATAATACGTCATACTTTTCAATAGACATGATGTTAAAGAAAGTGAAATGGTAACTAAGGACCAAATTTGGACTAGGATAGAATTGAGAAAAAAAACAAGGACCGTAAAATCTTGGACTAGGACAATGATCAGAAAAACTGGGACAGGGCTAGGCTAGGATCGTAAGCCAGACTGATACCATGTCAAACTTAGAGAAGTGTAGGCAGAAAAACTGTCTTCTCCTGCTGGAGAATTCTCATATATATACTGTTTAATACAAGCTGATTTTCAGTCCAATAATTAGCTAAACGACTATATTTACATTTATCCTACAACTTAATTAAGGAGAGAATAACAGTTACAATCCTAATTAAGAAAAGAATAACAGTTACAACTATACAATACAATTGCATATTAAATGTCTAGCTGTGAATTTGCTGGTTTTAATGACCAGAAAATTTGCTCATCAATTCCATTGACACGTAAGACCAGTTTGTTAAATCATGGATTTCCTAGCTCAATTGTTATATACCAAGATCAACTTTTTCTCCCCCAATTCTGGGCTTAATTGTTTAAGCAAGCAGGAACTAAGTTGTGCTATAGTACTGTCTATCATGCCCTCAAATTGACAGTCAAACAAAAGTAGTCAACACATGTTTTGAAACAAAAACATCCTTGAGGTGCTTCTCAAGTTCAAATCCTAAACGGTGGCCCTTTTGGCTATGGGCTGAGTATTGGTTTAATACCAATTACCACAACCCAACCACATGTTTCCAAACTTTGTTTGGAAGAGACCCTTCATTGCTATTTAGAGAAGGCATTTTTCTATCTAAGGTTGAGGAAGTAAATCAGATGAATTGAGACAAAGAATTGGTGTTTGACAGACTAATAATATTGGAAAAAGGCTCAAAATAGGATGAAACAGCAACCTAACAGGAGGAGGAGAGAGCTAGAACTTAAAATGGATGATTGGGTGGACCTTAAGGTTCAACCATATAGGCTGAAATCACTAGCATAGAAGAGAATTGAGAAGTTATCACCCATTTTTTATGGATCTTATAAAGTGATGGAGAGAACTGGACAAGTTGCTTACAAATTACAATTACCAGAACACAGTAGAGTTCAATTGGTTTCTATGTCAGTCTCCTCAAGAAGGCTGTTACAACAGGTCTCCATCCTTAGCCAATGGGAAGAGAGAAAGATCTTGACTAGGAAACAAAATGGAATGTGGTACTTGATTATCAAGGCTGGAAGAGGGTACGCAATTGATTAAATAGTAAGTAATAAAGATAGCATCGTGGTATATTGTTGTGGAGAAGAAGGGTGTGAGCTGTTTCAACCAAGTGATAATTTTCCAGTTCAACAATGCCATTTTGTTGTGGTGTATGTGTATGAATACAGGAAGACTAATGTAGATACCCTATGAAGACAATATTCTCAAGCATTGTCAGTTTGCAAAATTTTAATTTGAGTGTATTGAGTTTGTATTTCAAAAGAGAATGATTGAAAAACAGAGAAAACATTAGAGTGATTTTTAAGTAAAAATTATCCAAGAGCAATGAGAAAAATCATCTATAAAAATTACAAAATATTGATAACTTGAAGAAGTAATACAACTCAAACCCTACATGTCTGATTAGACCATATAAAAAAGGAATGTGTTGGGTCCAAGACAATTGGGCCCTTGCTTAAGGCATACCAGAGGAAGAGGGGTAAAGGAGGAATTGCGGGTAGAGAGGCTGTTAGAAAAGATTCTAACTGAATAACAAGTTTAGTGACGTGGAGGGGTGAGGATGAGGGAAGGAAAGCAATATATTGTAGATGCTAGTGAGAGGGGGGTAGGATTTATCTGGGAGGTTATTTGGGGGGTGGCTGCCGGAGGACAGCCTCATTGTTTTCTGCATTGGTCCATTAATTCCTTTCTGTTAATTCTAGTTTTTCTCTTGTAACGTCAGGGATATTCCCTGAGTTTTCATTTGCAATCCAATAGTATATTCAGTTCCTATCAAGTTGATATCAGAGCTCCCGATCCTGGGAGCGCCTGATGGTATCGACTAGAATGGAGAATCGGTTGGAAAACGTGGAACGTAGGTTGGAAGGCATGCAGGCTACTATGCAAGAAGAGTTTAGGAGACAAATGGAGGAGATGATGACAACAATGACGACTAGGTTCGAGTCGGCCTTACAAGTGGTAAGGGCCGAACGGGAAGGAACGACCCATAATTCACAGGGAGACAATGACGAGTGTGACACTTGGAGAAGGGAGAAAAGGTTGAAGCGGGTGGAAGTGCCTTATTTTGCTGGGGATGACCCTTACGGATGGGTGTACCGGGCAGAACG
The DNA here is from genome assembly GCF_003935025.1 of Abrus precatorius. Classification (NCBI taxonomy): domain Eukaryota; kingdom Viridiplantae; phylum Streptophyta; class Magnoliopsida; order Fabales; family Fabaceae; genus Abrus; species Abrus precatorius. The sequence goes on along the minus strand of NW_020874406.1, from coordinate 5,960,840 downwards.
ATACTTCGAAATAAACGGCATTCCTGAAGCAGAAAAGCTGGACACAGCGGTGGTTTGTTTGGAAGGAATGGCGCTTAATTGGTATCAATGGTGGGAGCCGCGGATGCCATCAATCAATTGGCCAGTGTTCCGACAAGCCCTGTTGGGGCGTTTCCGGTCGTCTTCTTCGGAGAATCCGTATGAGGCGTTAATGGGGTTGAAACAAAAGGGGACGGTTTTGGAGTACAGGGAGCAGTTTGAGTTATTTTCTGCCCCATTACGTTTTGCTGATGCAGAGTTTATGATCGGGGCTTTTCTCAACGGCCTGAACGAAGAAATCAAGGCAGAGGTGAGGTTGGGAAACTCGGGTGACTTGAGTGCGATCATGGAAATGGCACAGAAAGTTGAAGAGAAAAATAGGGTATTGGGTTTTTCCTTTGGGCCTGTGGCTAAAGGGAGCGGGTCAATGAATCATAAGCCTTATTGGGCTGAAACGAGTGGAGCCTAATACGCGCCCAAGCAAGGTTGGACCAGAAGAGGTGAACTCACCTCATCTTTTGGGCCTAGGGTTTCTAACCGACCCAATGGGGGTCGGGTCGAGGCGCCTGGCACCCAAACTTATCCTCGCGACTTTTCCGTCGCTCCCTCACACTGCCGAGGCTTGGGGTTCAAACGATTAACTGAGGAAGAGGAGAGTGAGAAGCGACGAAAGGGACTCTGCTTCCGCTGCGATGAGAGGTTCACACCGGGCCACGTGTGCCGCAACAAACAGCTCCATATCATTCTGTTGGGGGATGAAGACGCGACCCAAGGCGAAGATACGGAGGAAGGAAAAACAGAGGAAGTAAACCTTCAACTAAACGCCAGTAGTATTGCAGGTATGACCTCGAAGAACTCACTGAAACTTTGGGGAATGATAGCAGATAAGAGAGTAATCGTGATGGTGGATTCGGGGGCGTCGCACAACTTCCTATCACCGGGTCTGGTTGAAGAGTTGAAGATACCGACAGAGGCCACAAGGGGGTATTTTGTTGAGGTAGGGGATGGTCAGAGGTTGGGGAGTCAAGGAGTGTGCAGGGGTGTCGTTTTGGAATTGCCAAACTTTTAAGTAATCCAAGATTTTTTTCTGTTTGATCTGGTCGGGGTAGACGTCGTTCTGGGTTATGAATGGCTTAAAAGCCTAGGGAAGTTTAGTGCGGACTTGCGGCAGCATTTGATTGAGGTGTACAAAGAAGGGAAAATCATTGAAGTGAAAGGAGACATTGGACTTTCCCAGACGGTGGCCTCATTGAAAGCCATTAGAAAGGAACTCAAGGGGGAGGCGGAAGCGTACTATGTGGAGCTGGGCATGTTTACACTGGGGTGTCCAGAAGTACCAACCCAGGTGGCCTCGGAAGCTCCAGAAGCGATGAGGGAGCTACTATGGAAATTCAGAGAACTGTTTAAGGAGGGAACAGCCCTTCCACCTACAAGGGAATGCGACCTCGCAATTGTGTTGAAAGAGGGGGCTACCATTCCTAATATTCTCCCCTATAAACATCCTCATCGCCACAAAGAGGAGATTGAAAGGTTTGTGAGAGACATGTTAGCAGCAGGACTGATTAGACCCAGTACAAGCCCTTACTCCAGCCCACTGATTCTTGTCAACAAAAAGGATGGGAGTTGGCGTTTCTGCGTGGATTATCGCGCCCTTAACAGCATCACGGTCCCAAACAAATTCCCCATCCCTGTTATTGAAGAACTGTTGGACGAGTTGGGAGGAGCTACAGTCTTCTCTAAACTGGACCTTAAGTTGGGCTACTACCAAATTCGTATGAGGCCAGAAGACATACCCAAAACAGCCTTCCGAACACACGAAGGACACTATGAATATGTGGTGGTAATGCCATTCGGGCTAACCAATGCCCCCTCAACCTTTCAATCTTTAATGAATCAGATTTTTAAACCTTATTTACGTAAATTTGTACTAGTTTTTTTTTATGATATTTTAGTGTATAGCCCAGACTTCTCTACCCATATTGGACATTTGGGTGTAGTTCTTCAATTGCTTAGAAGCCAAGAATTGTGGATCAATGGTAAGAAGTGCAGTTTTGGAGAACCGCAACTAGAATATCTTGGACACATAATATCATCTGCATGAATCTCAGCGGACCCTGCAAAAATTTCTGCTATGACCAGTTGGCCAACACCCAAGGACACTCGCAGTTTGAGGGGATTCTTGGGTTTAACCGGATACTACCGCAGATTTGTGAGGAATTATGGGGTAATCGCCAAACCTCTCAATTGCTGAAAAAAAATAATTTTCACTAGACAGAGGAAGAACAAGCAGCGTTTGACCAGCTTAAGAGGGAGATGGAGATTCTGCCGACCTTGGCTATGCCAAATTTTGACCTACCATTTGTGATTGAGACAGACGCCTCAGGGTATGGAGTTGGGGCCGTCTTGATGCAAAAAGGCAGACCCCTGGCCTTCATTAGCCAAGCTTTATTAGATAGAAATAGGGTGAAGTCGGTCTATGAACGTGAACTTATGGCAATAGTATTTGCTGTTCAGAAATGGCGCCAATACCTGTTGGGCAACCACTTTATTATTCGAACTGATCAGAAAAGTTTGAAATTCCTGTTGGAGCAACGGGTTCTAGCTGGGGAACAGTTGAAATGGGTAACCAAGCTTATGGGCTTGGATTTTGAAATTCAGTATAAACCGGGGCTAGACAACAAGGCAGCAGATGCACTGTCTAGAGTTATGAGCTATCATGCCATATCCATGGTGACTAACACCGATCTAGTGGATGTAGCTGAGGAGGTTCTTGGGGATGAAGTGCTAAAAGGACTCATGCAGCAGGTAGTGTCACGTCCTAATTCCCATCCACAGTATGCAGTGTCCCAGGGGTGCTTATGGTATAAACAGCGGTTAGTCCTCCTTAGGGAATCTGCCCGTATTCCATTACTATTAGCAGAATTTCATGCCTCACCGTGGGGGGGCACTCTGGAGTGACAAGGACTTACAAGCGACTAGCCATGGCTTTTTATTGGGCTGGAATGAAGCGGGATGTAGAAAAATTTATCGCTGGTTGTCAGGTTTGCCAACAAAACAAACACGAATCCTTGAAACCTGCGGGGTTGCTTCAGCCCTTGCCAATTCCAATGCATGTGTGGGAAGACATCTCGATGGACTTTATTGGAGGGCTGCCCAAGGCTAAAGGAGCTGACAGCATCATGGTGGTGGTTGATAGACTAAGTAAATACGCCCATTTTATCCCCTTACTCCACCCCTATACAGTCAAACAGGTAGCTACGGTGTTTGTAAAAGAAATTGTCCGTTTGCATGGATTTCCTACATCTATCGTTTCAGATTGGGACATAATCTTCCTCAGTTCTTTTTGGAAAGAATTATTCCGTCTCTCGGGCACCAAGTTACAATTTAGCTCTGCATACCATCCTCAAACGGATGGACAAACTGAAGTCAACAATCGCACTATTGAGGCCTACTTGCGCTGTTTTGTGAGTGAACACCCGCGTCAGTGGGTTAATTGGCTGCCATGGGGTGAATTTTGGTTTAATTCTTCGTTTAATGCCTCGATTAAGATGACCCCCTTTAAGGCACTTTATGGCCGTGCTCCCCCTTTGATTATACCTTACTGTTGGGACAGCACCATGGTGGCTGAGGTGGATAAATTGCTGTTGATAAGGGATAGCATCCTGGCAGAGCTCAAACAGCACTTACTGAGGGCACAGTGGAGAATGAAAGAACAGGCGGATAAAGGGCGTCGGGAGGTAGAGTATCAAATTGGGGACATGGTGTACTTAAAAGCCAGACCGTATAGACTGAAATCATTGGCAAAAAGGGTCAATGAAAAACTGAGCCCCAGATTTTATGGCCCCTTTTTGTGTGGAAGAAAAGATAGGTGCTGTTGCTTATAAGCTATCACTGCCAGAATCATCCAGATTGCATCCTATTTTCCATGTTTCCCAGCTCAAAAGGGCTCCCCCTGCTAGCCAACCAAGTCAAGCTTTGCCTCCATTCTTAACAGAGGAATTGGAGCTTCAAGTTGAGCCCGAAGAGGTGCTGAATGCCAGGAAACTCTTGAATGGTCGCTGGGAGGTTCTAATTAAATGGCAGAACTTGCCTAAAGAAGACAGCACTTGGGAGGAGTTTGATCTGTTGCAGGCTATTTTTCCCCATTTCAACCTTGAGGACAAGGTTCCTCTCAATGGAGGGGGTATTGTTGGGTCCAAGACAATTGGGCCCTTGCTTAAGACATACCAGAGGAAGAGGGGTAAAGGAGGAATTGTGGGTAGAGAGGCTGTTAGAAAAGATTCTAACTGAATAACAAGTTTAGTGATGTGGAGGGGTGAGGATGAGGGAAGGAAAGCAATATATTGTAGATGCTAGTGAGAGGAGGGTAGGATTTATCTGGGAGGTTATTTGGGGGGTGGCTGCCGGAGGACAGCCTCATTGTTTTCTGCATTGGTCCATTAATTCCTTTCTGTTAATTCTAGTTTTTCTCTTGTAACGTCAGGGATATTCCCTGAGTTTTCATTTGCAATCCAATAGTATATTCAGTTCCTATCAGAATGCAACTCTTTTATTGACATGATTAGGAAAAGAATTTTGAATATGTTTTCCTAATTAACATGACTCAATATCTTGACACTTTGGACAAACTTGAAACCGTGACTTGAAGGTTTGGATGACCCAATCATTGATGAATGATAGTAGGAGGCTTAGCAACTAAACATGCAATTGGAGTTAGTAAGATAATGTAATCCTTGAGATTTATATCCTACTCCAATTGTTTTTCCGGGTGTATGTTCTTGAACAAAAATAGAGTTGTTAGTTAAAAGAAATGAATATTTAGAAGAACAAGCAAGTTTGCTAACAAAAGCAGAGTTGAAAGAACAACCCAAAACAAAAAGAACTAACTCTAAAGAGAGACTTGGGAGAGGGGTAGTGGTATTGATGTTAGTGACTCTAGTTTGAGAACCATTATCTAAAGTTATAGGAGGAAGAAATTCGAGAAAAGTGATATGAGAGAAAAGGCCAAGGGATGAAGATTGGAAACAATGTGCTTAGTGCAAGCGCTATTGACACCTTGAGCCTTGATGTCACATCAAGGCCAAAGACCAAAATGATGTTGTGAATTGCGCAAGCCCCAGCTCCTACCACACCTACTCATGTTGCGAGGGCAAGAATTAATGACTAGCAGCACACTAGACTCCATGGAAAGAGCAGTAGGCAGTGGTTTCACAAATGATTGAGCGGTAGACATATGTAGTAGTTGCTCAGAGACTGAATCATATGACAAAACTATTGGACTGGTAAGAGCAAGTACCACTGAATCATACAAACACATTCAAATTTCAGTGGAAGACCATGAAGAGCAAGTACCATGAAGAATTCTTTACGTTGTTGAGCATGCTTTTCTGCATCACTAATAAAAGGCATAAAAGCATTATATTCAGTCATCAAATTGTGTCAAGCTTACCTAAGTAACTCTGCATATCCATGTTCTATTTCTTTATGGAGATAAGGTTAGCGATGACTATATAGATACAGTCAATTTTATTTGAGTAGACTATTTTGGCTTTCTCCCAAACCTTAAAGCAAGTCTTAGAAGGCTGGTATTGTTTATGAAGTTTAGCATCAATAGAATACCACAAGACACTGCAAAGTGAGGTGTTAACCTGCTTCCAATGGTCATGTTTATCCACAACAATCTCCTTGTCCTATGTGGTGAGATGGTCTTGGCTGCCTTTCCCTTGCAACCAAAGTTCAATGTCTGCTGCTTAGGAGGAATAATTGCCAACTTCAGCAAGTTTCTCACATGGGATTAAAAGTAGTTGTGAAGGTCACAAAGGTGGTTTTTGAGTTAAACACCACAAACACAACATGGAGGAGAAAGAGAAGATAGAAAGGGATCAAGAACTGTACCGAGGGGGTCATCAAAGGCTTGGAAGACATCAGAAAAGTGTCAAAACAAGATTGTTGTTGGAACGAGATAAATGTGTGCTAAGAGGGGCAGCACGTGAGACGTGTGAGCATGTGTGGCGGCAGTTGGCGACGCCTCGGTTGTTGGTGGTCGCTGGAAGGAGGCACTCCTAGTCGTATCCTTAGATTGGTGGAAAAGTCAACGGCAGTGACGTGGTTATTGTAGCAACCATAAAAAAGAAAAGGCTAGATCGGAACCAAAATTGATACCATAAATGTATGAAACTTTTCTGTGTGTATTGCATTTGACTCAAAGGTCTGTATTTATGCAAGTGTACAAGGATTAATATTAAGTACAGAATATTACCTAATAAAGGTAATCCTAATATTACGTTACAATTACTGTATTTACATAATGGGTCTAATTACCATATTTACATATCAACAGATTCCTCAACTAGAATTATCATCTGCAAAGAGCTTGCACTTACGGATAATTTTTTGTATATCACTTGTAAGCACATCTAAGACTAGGTTAAACAAGCACACAAAATGTATTTGGTTTAGCTTATTTTGAAGACAAAATCACTTCTTCTTGCTTGGTTTATGAGAGAAATTTTGAAAAATAAGCAATGATATCCCAGAATTTAAGCTTTCCCAAACAAGCAATAAGTGTTAAATTTTTTAATAAATTTTGTTGTTGTCTGGTAAAAAGGGATTGAAAGAGACCCAAAAGAACTTTAGAGTAAATTAGTAAAAGAGATCTAATCTAACAATTACTAATACTTCACAGAATTTGTTTTTAACCAAGCTCAATGGCATTGTGTATTCAATGTAGCTGAACTCACCAAATATGATAAGCCTTGATTGTTGTTGTATTTATTAAAACAAACATACTTTTAAGAACACAGATTGATCTGGGTTAGATCAGTAAATCATGAGCCACAACATTACTGGTTCAATGACCAATTTAATAATAAAAAAAGTTGATTTATATTTAATGATTTCATAATATTTACCAAGTTATTATGATATCTAGGAATTATGCATTTTGTTGGATGACTACTGGGAACGCATGAATTTGAAGGTTCCTATTTATTTCTCAGCAGGTTTGAATCAGCTTGGAACTGTCTCATTGATCTTCATTTCTCTATTTTTTCATATATATAAACCATACAGAATCAATTTTGGGCAATCTTTTATCTTTACCCTTTAGAAAACAAGATTTTCTCTTATTTCCTAAGTTGTACACTATTTTTGGAAAGCTAATTATGTACAATAAATACATTAAATAAGGAATTGTATGCCGCACTGCACAGCACTCAAAGATATTTGAAAACTGCCACAACCACATGGCTCAATGGGCCCAGACTGAAGTTTCAGTAGCCCTAATTGGGGTTGCACCCATCATCCTACTAATGTAGCTAATATCCCTTTTTTAAAGATATACTTATTTATGCCAAATGTCATTGTGAAGATGACCCACAATGGTTAAGAATTTAGCCAAAATGCTCCTTATAAGACTTAGCCAATCCTCCCCTCTTGTGCTAAGTTTTGGGAGTGAGTTAGGCCTAGTCTGACTCTGTTTCTAACTTTCTAACATGATAAAAGAGCCTATCCTTCTCCAATAGATGTTCAGTCCTACAAATTCCACACACCAAATGAATAGTCTTGGGCGTCAGGGGTGTTTTAGGATGTTGCATATTGGCTAGGAATTTGGACAAGTTTTCCAAATAATAATTGGGCAATGCTCCACCCTTGAGTTAACTTTTGTAGTGAGTTAGGCCTAACCTGTTTCTAATAATCATCACTTGCTTTTTAACTTGTCACATATTCTAAAATTTTGCACCAATATTTTTCAGCAGGGGATTATCTATTTTTTAATATTTAAACATGTTTTTGTGCAATATAGGAATATCTGTGTGTAAGGTCTTGAATAATGTATTGGTAAGAACTAGTTATTTTATTACAGAAAATAGACAATTACAAAGTCCCTAATTATGGGTTGCTTACTCTCAAACTCAAAAAAACATGAAAACTAAAGATAGCAATATTCCAGAGCTTCTATATAACCCCAGTTAAAAGTGAGCTGCCCTCAGTTTGTTTGTTGGTTAGTTTGAGAGGGAGAAATGTTTGAAGTATGATAGGGTGTATAAGATTAGTTTTAGACTTGGAATAGAGATTGGAAGGGAGGTCCCACATCTTAACACACTACTCTCATGTCCAGGATTGGACATCTAGTGTGTGAAGTTTACAACACTAGACATTTGCAAGTGACCCATCGGGAATGGATATCTATAGGCAGCCTGGCATTCAAATTGGATAAGCTCTGATACCATATTAGGAAACTTGAGCTTAACTTACTTCCAAAAGCTAGCTCATAAGAAGAGGACTATCCAAGCCCTTATGAGTATTTTGACTCTTTCCTTAGCCAATGTGGAACATCTTAACAACTATTAATGCATATGGAATATTTTTCCTTGTCATCAGATTAAGATAGAGATACAGTTTAGTTATGTTATGATTCAAAGTCAATGGATTGCAAATATAGATCTTCCAAGGTTGGAATTCATGAAACTTACTTTGCCAATTCAGACTGCATAAGTTCAATTTGGTTTCAACAAACAAAAGAAGAAAATATAAAAATGGATAAGACAGAAGATTGATTAGAGCACTATAATCAAGGATGATTGATAAGCCATTAAAATCGCCACAAGAACTATTGGAGGACTCTTGATAAGATCAATAGTGGAAATAAGAACCAGAGGGAACAACTTTCTTGAGAAAAATAACCTTCAATTTTCCATAAACTTCCAAAACTTGTGTTTTTAATGAGTAGCCACATATTATAAAGAGAAATACTTTCTAAAAGACCTAATAGATTCACATTTAGTTCAGCCCAACATAATCCTAATTGAGACATTTAAAATAAAAGACTTAATGGACTCATGTTTAGTTTAGTCCAATTCAAGCCTATTTAAAACAATTAAAATCACCCTAAGCATACTTAATAAACTATATGGCCAGAAAGGCTCAAATACAAGGACAAATAAAGAAAAACTAATTAAATAAGCCCAAAGCTTAATTAAGAAGGCCCTAAAAGGCTAAAACATCACTTTCTTCAATATGAATCAAGTGAATCAACTTGGGCTCCATTCTTTTCACATCTTGACTTGACTTAATCGAACCTGTCACTAATTGATTTAAGGCTTCCTTGACTCTTGGTTCTAGCCCTTCTCATTGGTTCACCAAATCCTTGCAATACATTCTTCACTTTATTTTCTTTCTTCTTAACTATGGTTCCTTCTTGGTTCACATCAATTGCCCTCCCAAGGATCATGTCAAGTTATGTGACTCCTTGAGTAGTCTATTTCCCTAGTGATGTTTCTGCCATTATTTGTTTCTATTGTTGGTTCATATTAAAACTAATTAGTAACTATTTGATATGTTTTTTTTTTTTTTTTTTTCAGGTTTAACAATTCAAGCTAATATGTATTATAAGATGCTTATTAGTTGGACAAGCCAGAAGATTAAGGATACATACTCTAATCATAATGCTTTCGATTTTAAGAATGGTAATTTTAATTTTTTCTTAAAAACTTTTAAATTCCATCTTCCATCATTATGCATCATTATATGCTCTCAATCTGTGTATGAAGTTCTTTTTATTCTTGTAATATTTACTACAATTATGTCAGCTGTGAAACAGAGGCTTGATGTTGGAGCATTCCTACAGTTAGATTATTTTTCTTTATATTCAATAGTTATCACAGTTTGCTAAATAACTAAGGAATTCTAAAATTAAAAACATAAATTTATAGACAGTACAAAAGTGAGGCTTGGGGATGATTGAGTTCTAGTGATTAGAAAGCTGGGTAAGAGGGGATGTTTATAAAGAGTTCAAATATTGTGGAATAATGGTGGGCTCTTAATGGCTAAGCTAAGGTGTTCACAAATTTTTTAATTTTATGGTGAGATGGTTTTTCAATGTTTCAATATATATGACAAAATGGTAGTGTGTCCTCAAATTTTGATGAACAAGATGGAGAAAATTTTCTGTCCTTTGTTAACTTAGGCCTAGATCTTCCATCTCTAATAAAGCTTGTATTGAGGTTTCCAGGTTTGATGGTAAAAGTTGGAAGAAATAAAAAAATCCTAATTGAGGATATCATGTGTAAATATGTAAAATTGAGCCAATGTGTTCTGTATTAGATTTATTTCTTAAATAAAAGAACTTAATCAAATATATCCATATTGAAAATTTCATGTGAATTTTGTATTGAGGTTTCCAGGTTTGATGGTAAAAGTTGGAAGAAATAAAAACTAGAAGAGGATCAAGAGTATCATGTGTAAATATGTAAAATTGAGCCAATGTGTTCTGTATTAGATTTATTTCTTAAATAAAAGAACCTAATCAAATATATCCATATTGAAAATTTCATGTGAATTTTGTAGAATATTTTGTTGTGTGGATGTGTGTCAACTGATGAGTTCCATGCTTCACTCATCTGGTTTGGATGTTACAGTTCACCAATTTGAAAGGTCTATGATAGATGCTCCTGGTCCTTGTGTTCTTTTTGCCACACCTGGGATGATAACTGGTGGATTTTCACTTGAAGCTTTTAAGCACTGGGCACCTTCAGAAAATAACCTTGTTACTTTGCCTGGGTATATCCTTATTTCTTTATTCCTGCTTTTTTGTTACATTGCATCTCTCTTTACATCCTTTCTCTTTACATTGGCCATTTGATAGCATGATGATGAGCAAAATGCTGAGAAATGCTTCCCACAATTAGTATGTCACATTGAAAAGTGTATGGATATCAAACTTTTTTAATGCTGTCATTTAAAGTTATGTATATCACTTTTAGTTTAAACTTGAAACTAAATAAATTTGGACATTTTTCTCTCTTGGATAAAGTTTAGGATTAATATACTGGAGGTAGCACAACACATATCAATATTTAATAGTCCTATCGATTAGGAAGTGACTGACTTGCATATTTTGTGGGAGGAAAGAAAATTTGAATGTAATTGATTGTTTTAGATGTCTATGAGTTTGAGATTGCATTTTTGAATGATGGAGATGATTCACATGATTGTTTTGGATTTTAGGTTCATGATTTTAGGCTCATCCATGCATAAATCCAATCAATCCATCCAATTATAAAAATAAAAATTAATAAATTCGAAGGATTGGATCACCAATTATTATTGGATGGTTAATGCACTAAGATATTAAGTAATCCATTAGGTCAAGGTTCATTGGCTGGTCATGAATCTCAAAGTAGGGGTGTGCATGAATTGGATTTGTACTAAACCAATCTAAATCCATTTTAAATCCAATTATATGGATTGAATTTTAAACCAATCTATTTTATTTTTTCCAAAACTAGTTTAAAACTGGTTTTAAATTTGAATTTAGTTTAAAAATGGTTTAAATATTTTTTATGCTATTATTGAATTAGAAGCAGGATCTTCTTACACTAATGTAAGTCTAAAAACTCTTACATCAAATCTGAACTGTTCATTTAACTTTCATCTAACGGGTTATAATTTATTACTTTACTAGCTGTTAGATGTAAGTTAAATAAAAAGTTCAGATTAAGTGTAAGAGTTTTTAAACTTACATTTGTATAAGAAGATCTTTCTCTATTGAATTATTATATTAAAAAATAATTAAATTTATAATAATTAATATAATTATATTTAAATATATTTTAATCAGTTAATAATATAATTTTTTTATATTTATATTGTATTAAAATTAAATTCATATTTTCTATTTTGCATCGTCTATCCATCACACAAACTAAACAGTAAATAAACTGTTGTTCTAATTAAGCTGTATGAAAAATGTTAGAAATATAACTTCTACTTATTTTTTAAAATTATCTTAGTCTTCCTTTTTATTTAGTCTTACCTGTGATGAAATTAGACCGTGATCCTGAATGGAGAATGTATTTGGAACACTATTTTAATGATAAAATTGTATTAACAAATATTTGAATGGTATTATTAAAAAATGTTATTATATCTTATAATTATTGAATGTGTATTAAAGTGTGGTTACTGTTTTTTTATTTGATTTTTCAAGTTTTCCTTCTTATGTCAATTGTGTAATACTTTTTGGAGAAAAAGACATACATTTATTATTTAATAAAATCAAATTTTTAAAAACATTTTTTATCTGGCGTAATGTCAAATAAATTACTATCATGATAATAGAATATTATGTAAACTATTTTGTTTATTTTTAAAATTTTCTATCTCTTCTATTTATTTTAATATTTTTTTATTAATTTATAAAACAATATATATATATTTTATCTAAATCATATGTATCTTTCACTAAAATCATGTTCAGGTGTCACATTATATTTATTGGAATTCAAACTCGATATCACAAAATCATATCTATTACTTTAAAATATAAAAATATTTAATATTTTAATTAGTAATTAAAAAAAAAAAAGACAAAGATCTAAAATTATTTATTATAATGATTTAAATATTATTTTAATCTTCGTACATTTTTTATTTTTAATTTATTATTTATATAAAAATTGTAAATAAAACATAAAAAGATTATTTTTAAAATAGTCCTTCCTATTAATTTTTGCAGTTATATTATTATCTTATACTTTAAAAAAATCCATATATATATATATATATATATATATATATGTATATAAGGCATTTTAAGTGAGAGGAATTTGTATTATGAAAGATGAAAGGTATTAATAATGGCCATTGGATCAAATAATTGGCAAGAGAGAGAAAAAAGTGGCCATTATTAATGTCTCTCACATCTTATAATAACAAACTCCTCTCACTTTATATATATATATTATTGATATTATAGAAATTTTGTATTGAGAATAAAATAATAATTAAATTAATTTAATTTAAATTGGCCTCTATAGCATGAGGCTAGCCACGAAACCCCAGGAATCAGATAATGCAAAGATTACAGAGGATGGACTAAAACCGGTTTTGATAAAAGTAAATTTAGTTTTGTAAAATGAAATCCAAATCATGTCTGGACCAAAAATAAAGTGGATTGGGTATCTTTTTTTTTTTTTAAATCTGGATTTTTTAATTCAGTTTAGCTTGGGTTATAGATTGGACCTCTGTATGCAGAATTTTTGCCCACCCCTATCTCAAAGGGATGAGTCCAGGTGGGGTTTTAGAGTTGAGTTGGGAATCAGAATGTGCCTTATTATAGCCTGCTTTCTGCAACTCCTCAAACCAGTATGTAGAGAGATAAAGAGTGAGTGAACTGGAATTGGATATTCTACAATGTATACAGACCCTTGTATATATATATATATGAATAGAGATGTACATAGAAAACCCTAATGGGCCAGGTCCATTATGACTACCCATAAGAGTATAACATAATCCTAATACAACTACTCTTAATACTTTCTCAAGTTGGAGCATATAGATATTAATCATGCTCAGCTTTTTACAAATGAAATCACTATGTATCCCGTTCAATGCCTTTGTAAACACATTTGCCAGTTAATCACTTGTCTTAACATGGGAGATAGATAAAGATTCTTCTGAACCTTCTCTCAAATGAAGTGACAATCCACTTCAATATGCTTTGTCCTTTCATGAAAAATAACTAACTTGTAAAATGCAACCAAGGTTAGTCTATATATAAAACACTGTATGATCACTCACTCACTAATCCAAATTCCAAAATCACATCACTAAATCTCCCAAACTATGCTCAAGGTGATTGTTTCAAGTCATACAAAGACTTTAATAGGCACACCTTCCCATACTCCCCTTGAGCAACAATCCCAGGTGGTTGCTTCATGTATACCTCCTATAAAAATGCTTTTTTCACATCAAGTTGGTATTGTAGTCAATGATGCTTGGCAACCAAAGAGATAAAGATACGGGACAAATGATAGCATAGCAACAGGAGAAAAAGTATCAATGTAGTCAACTCCATATGTTTGGACATAACATTTTGCAACAAGACATGCCTTCAGGTGAGCACAAAACCATTATCATGATTCACCTTCACAGCATAAACCCACTTAAACCAATAGCCTACTTTAGGAAGAGAAACCAAATCTTAAGTAACTTTCGTCTCAAGAGCCATTATTTCTCCTCCATAGCATGTCTCCATCTGTCATGATTTAATGTATCTGAAAGGATCTTAGGAAATGAAATAGAACTGACACCAATGACCAGCCACAAAATATTTAGAAGTAGGAGACAAATGGGCAGCAGACACATTAGAAGAAATAAAATAGGAGCAAGTTTGCATACCTTTGTAGACAACTATAGGAAGATCAAGGTCAATGGAAAGATCAAGAGACACCTTAGGAGATAATGGTAGAAGTTGAGTATAATTTTGAGGAGCATCAGGTGAAGCATCATGCACTTGAAGATCATCATGAGAGGTTTGTCTGAGCTGCCGAGAGTATGTTCGCTTAAAAAATTTGAAACTTGTGTCACTAAGATCTGGAGTAGTTGCAAGTGCAGCTACAAGAGCAGAGTAAAATGTAGTATAAGTCGAAAAAGAATCATCTAACTCACACACTGACTCCGACGACAGAGACCTGAAAAATGAAATCCCTTATGTTGAATTTGGGCTTTAAACATGTCAATATGAGACTTCAACGCACACCCTCAGCTCAAGATTGGATATCTAGAATGTGGAAATTGTAGGACTATTTTTTTGTTTAAATATAGCACTACATAAGTCGTGGGACCAGGTAGAGGTAGCACTAGGAAAACCACGTGACCAAGTAAGTTGCACTGGGAAATCCACTGGGCCAAGTTAATTGCATTGAAAATGTTTGTGGGGCTATATATTTTTTTCAGTCAAAGGTGACCCAATATTGGATCTACGATAGACTCTGATACCATATTAGGAAACTTGGGTCTAATTCACTCTCAAAACTATCTCATAGGAGGATTACCCAAGCCCTTATAAGGTGTATGAAAGCTCTATTATTACTCAATGTGGACATCTTAAAACCCCCTCCTCCTTATGCCCAGGATTGGACATCTAGTGTGTGAAGTTTGTAGGACTAGACATGTGCAAGTGGCCCAATAGGTTAGACATTTGTGGGCACCCAACATTCAAACTAGATAAGCTCTGATACTATGTTGAATTTGGATTTTAAGCCTAACTCAACCCCAAAAATTAGCTCGTAAGGTGAGGATTTCTTTAGCCTTTATAAGCTCTTATTTACCCATATCCATAGCTGATGTGGGACTTCAACATCTTCAAAGAAAGACACCATAAGAAACAAAATACTAACCAAGGTTACGAGAAAAACAAAGTTACCCTTTTTGAGTATGACTAACCCAAGAACACACATTTCAATGACTTTGGATCTAGTTTAATTACTTGTCAAACATCATAGACAAAACAAGTGCAACCAAATATTTTGGCGGATAAGGGAAAAAGTGAATGTGAGGACCAAAAATAGAGTGAGGGGGATAGTACCATTTAAAATCAGATGATGATATGTGATTAATTAAATATGCAATAGTAAGAACAATATTAGCTTAAAAGATTTTCAATATTTTCATTTCAAATGATTAAAATGCCACCTCCATCAAATGGCAATTTTTACGCTATGCTACTCCATTCAGTTGTAAGGTAACAATACAGGAGGATTGATGAATCATGCCATGTTTATTTATAAAATCACTAAACAATGCAGAAAAATACTCTTCAACATTATCACTACAAAGAATGCGCACATGACAATTAAATGAGTACGAACTTCAGCACAAAATAATTTTAGATCTAGACTTCATTAAAAATAACCAAGTTGCATGAGAGTAATCATCCACAAAAGTAACAAAATATCTAAAACCAAACTTAGAAGTCACCGGACACGGACATCATATATCAGAATGAACAATTTGAAAGAGAGCTTGAGCCTTGTTATTGAAACAAGGAAATAAAAACTATGGTGATTTTAGCAAAATGACAAGACTCACAAGAAACACTTGACATTGACTTTGACATAATTTTTGAAAAACTCCCAAAGATGGATGACCTAAACAACAATGAAGTAGAAATGAAGACACTTTACGACTCCTAGAAGCAACTGATGCATGTGAATGCCCCTCTTCTTCCAACAGGCACAATCCATTTGATACTCTTCCCTTACTAATAATCTTCTGTGTCAACAAATCCTGACAAACACAAGAATAGATAGAGAGTGAGTGAGTGATTTAACTAATAGAGAGTATAGATAGAGGAAATTGAGGCAAGTATAGAACAAAGGAAAAGGGTCAGGTTGAAACTAGGTACTAGACCTGCTCTCTTGAGTATTGACACGGAAGCCATCAGCAAGAGTAATAGAGGAATGAGAACTAGATGAACGAAAGGAAGAAAGAATAATTGAATCCCCAGTCATATGATCCGTGGCGCCAGAACTTTATTACCTAGCGCTAGGAAGAAGAGGAAAAACAAGTAGTGGGATTACTTGTATCACAAATGTAGCTGTGGAGAAAGATGTAGATGCTTGCTGAGAAATTTTAGACTGAGTATAATGATTAAACTCCTCATCAGACATAACCACAAATTCCTTTTCTGTTGTTGAGGGAGATGATCAGATTGAGACACCAAGTGGACAAAGTAGAGATTACTATGTGACTAAAAATTGCTGATTTTGTAGATGACTACATTGATTTCGATATTGACCAACTTCTCCACAATTAAAGCA
Source organism: Abrus precatorius (assembly GCF_003935025.1). Classification (NCBI taxonomy): domain Eukaryota; kingdom Viridiplantae; phylum Streptophyta; class Magnoliopsida; order Fabales; family Fabaceae; genus Abrus; species Abrus precatorius. The sequence goes on along the minus strand of NW_020874406.1, from coordinate 5,944,215 downwards.
CTGCACTTGACCACCTTTATCTCTGCCACCAAGGATCCCAAATTGAACTGCCGATGCAAAGCAATCAAGAGTTTCACGTTCTATAGGCCCCTACGTTGCATGGATACGGATATGGTACTGGTACCGGATACAGGTACAGGTACGGGGATACGCTAATTTTTTTTAAAATTAGGGTACGGGTATGTCTATATATAATATAAATAAATAAAATTTAATAGAAACATAATTAAATAGCATAAAATTGTCTAACAATCTATTCAAAATGATATAACATAAAGTGAATTATATAGTTCAACAAATAAGATTCCAATAAAAACACAAATTTATAAATTGTTCTACAATCAATAACAAAAAGGTTAAACATTCATACTCTAACAGTGTCAATCTCATCATTTCCTTCTCCATCATCAGTAAAAAGCACTGCCTCCAAATCTAGTTTATCAAGGGAAAGAGTAGCAACTTCAAGAAAACCAGCCCCTGCAAATGGATCCCACTCATCACTACCAATATCCCACATTTTGGTCTCACCCTTATAATAATTCTTACTCTTTCTTGAGAGCAATCGAAGATTTGTATGTATAAAAACTAAATCTTCAGCCCTCTTAGGGTTGAGCCTATTTCTTTTCATGGAATAAATAAAAGAATATGTGCTCCAATTTCGCTCACAAGAAGAAGAGGATGGTTGTGAAAGGACTTTTTAAGGCAATGGTTTGAAGTTTAGGAAGTGCAGCATCATACATGACCCACCATTCTTTTGGCTTCAAGTTCCACCTATCTTGTAAACAATCAAATTGACTAATCTCTTCTCTACCACTTGAAAATTTAACAAACTCCTAGGTTGCCTCTAATCTTTTCCTTAGATACAAAAAGTAGCTTCTCAAACATTTGTTTCTCCCTATACAAATTTCATTGTCCTTGTGTGGAGGTACTCGATTTGATGCTTCATTAAACCATTGCCTACAATAATACCTATCAATAACTTAAAGTCAGTTCACCATAACTTAACATTGAAAAAAAGGAAGATACACGCCGCTGACGCCAAAGATGAAAGCTGGAAAGAGATGAAAAGGGAGGATACAACAATCGACTTTTTTTTTTTCCTAAGCTAAGATTTAGGGGGGAGGAGCTCTTCTTGCGTAGTATACCTTTTATCTGAAATTCCACGCTCGTATTAATGACCAGTATAACCCCAGTCCTTTTGAGCAAGTGCTATGGAGTTAGCGAATGCTAGCGTTAGGCCAGCCATCCACATTGCAAGAGCTCTGAGTGTTCTTTCCATTGAAGCTTCACTGGCCACCTCTTTGGCTTGCTCACTGAGGTGGTCTACTAGCTGCCTTACTTCTGCGGAAGAGCTTGCCAGTTCTCTAATTTGCGTTGCCTCCGCCAACTGCTGTAACTCAGGGATGCTTGGGGGTGTACAACAACACGTTCTCTCAAGTAAGGGTTTGAGATTTAGGGCACAAAATCATAAAAAGAGAAAATCGAAAAATAGAGTATTAATAACCAAAAAACATCGTTTTAATAGATACGTGTACCGAAAATGTATCCAAGAAGTACCTAATATGTACCGGGTACATATCGGGTGCGTACCCAACGAGTACCCAATGAGTACCGGTACCGGATACGTACCCGGTACTAATACGTTCCCTAATTTTGCATACATGTGCTTCGGAGATAGGCCCTCTAGGTTCCTCAAAAGAGGACTGCATAACTCTAGACAAGACATTTGTGAGATTGTCAACCTACTTACATGACAAAATCTGGGACCGCACTCCTTCATACTCCGAATCAAGTACAGAAAGTCAATTCAATGCAATAAGCTTCTTTTGTTGAGCGAGCATTTCTTCAATGATCTTGCAGGCTAATAGAGACTGCATCTTTTCAGTGTATTTCTTGAACTCCGAAAGTAGTTCGTCTACTTCCTCTTGCCTTATTTGGAGGCTTTAGGCGATAGATTTCTTGCATAAGGGCTTATAGCCAATTCAGATTGTCAGATTTTTCATAAATAAATTTGAGAATATCCAACAGATCCTTCATGGTGTTGCAATGTGTAATCACTATCTATGTGTGCCTATCAACAAAATTGACCATTAATGCAAGAATTCGCTTGTTTTCTAATGTCCATGTCACTGCCTCTGTAGGATCTTTAGGACATGTCCCTGAGCAGATTACCATATAAGAAAACATTCTTGATATCCAACTGATAGAGAGGCTAATGATGTATGACAACAATAGACAGGAATAGTCACACAGAAGGCAATTTGGTCATAGGAGAAAAAGTGTCTTCATAATCCAATCTGAAGATTTGAGTATAGCCTTTGGCGACGAGACGGGCCTTAACCCATTCAACCTTGCCATCTAGACCAACCTTGACCGTATACACCCACTGACAACAAACAACTGACTTCCCTGGTGGTAGCGGAACGAGGTCCCAAGTTCCATTGTTCTATAATGCACACATCTCGTCTAGCATAGCTTGTTGCCATTCTGAATGGTCAAAGGCATCACCTGCACTCTTAGGAATAGAAACAAAGGACAAGGAAGAAAGGCAGGAATAATAGGAAGGAGAAAGATGATGATAACTTAAAGAAATATAATGAGGAGAAGGATTACGAGTAGAACATATACTTTTTCGAAGGACAATGAGAATGTCAGGGTCAGAAGGCAGGATCGAAAGATGAGGCGAAAGAGGTGGCTCTAAAGGTGAGTCTATGGTGGTGTTAGCGTTCGGTGGTTGCAATATATGAGATGGGTGTGGAGGGGATGGAGACTCCTCTTGAGGACAAAAAATGATTGAAACAGGTGTAGTCGTGGACAGAGAAGACTTGAATGTAGGTGTTGTAGGCCCAAAGAATGAAATGGACTCAAAGAAAGTAACATTAGCAGAGATGAAATAACTGTGAAGAGTAGGGGAATAACACTTGTATCCTTTTTGAGATTGTGGGTACTCGAGGAAAATACACTTATAAGACCGAGAAGAGAGCTTGTCAATGCTAGGACCAAGAGCAGGAGCAAAACATGTAGAACTAAAGACTCGAGGTGGTAAAGGATGAAGAGAGTGGTGAGGATATAGAACTTGATGAGGGATTTTACCTTGTAGAATAGAAGAAGGCATGTGGCTAATGAGATAACACGCAGTAAGTACTGCGTCACCCCACAACTGATGAGGAACATGAGTGGAGAAGAAGAGTTCGGGTGGTCTCAAATAGATGCCTATTTTTGTGTTATGCAACTCCATTCTATTGGAGGGTACGAGGACAAGATGTTTGATGCAAAACCCATGAGATACCATAAAGGTTTGAAACTAAGTAGACAAATACTCACATGCATTATCATTTTGTAAAGTACGAATAGGGATACTGAATTGATTTTTTATTTCATAAAAAAAGATTGAAAAATTGAAAAAATTTCTGAACGTTCTTTTATTAAATATAACTAAGTACAACTGAAAAAATCGTCTATAAAGGTAACAAAATATCTGGACTTGGACCACAAACATCTGTATGAACTAAAATAAAAAGGGACAAAGTCGGACTCAGTGCAACTAGAAAAAGAATTACGAAAATGTTTTCTTAATTGACATGACTTACAAGACAAAGACTCTAACTTAGAAAGACTAGGGTATAAATTGTTTCAACTTATCAAAGACCTGGATGTCCTAATCGTGCATGAATTAAAAGTGGAGATGTTGCTGCCGAACCAACAAGAGAAGGCTTGTTGAGCTGATAGAGGCCACGAGACTCACATTCGAAGCCAATCGTCCTTCCCATAATCCGGTCTTGCAAGGAAATAGAATTTTTGGTAAAAGAGATGACATAATCAAGAGATCGAGTTAGTTGACTAATGGACAATAATTTAAAGGGAGTCCTGGGGACATGAAGGACATTGTGAATAGAAAGAGAAAAAAGAGAATGAACAACACCAACACCTTGTTGGGACTAAGTTTGAGAGCCATTTACCATTGTAACAGAAAGTAAATAACCAGAAGTAGAAAAAGAAATAAAAAGGGATTTGTTACTACTGATGTGATCGATGGCCCGAGAGTCAAGGACCTAAGGGCCTGAGGAGTAAGAGTGGCCAACAAAGGAATTGCCAATGTGTGCAACAGCAGCAGTGGAACTAGAGACCTGACGATCTTCATACCATTTCATGAAATCATCATAGGAAGGTGATGAATTTGGATCCAAAGCCAACGGCAAAGCAGAAGCTGACGAAGGAGACACAAAATTTTGAGCCACCTGTGCAGTGCGAGGAGGTTGAGCATGTAGAGTCCAACACTTATCAATTGTGTGTCCCGGTTGGTGGCAATGATCACACCAGGGACGTCCTTTGTTGCCCTTTCGCTGTGTAGGTCGGTTGGTGTTGCGAGAAACCAAAGTAGAAGAGTCAACAGGAATAGGAAGCAAAGGCTAAGAGGAGGCTTTGGGGGGAACATGAAGGAGAGTTGCCCAGATACTATCCATAGTAGCTTTTGTGAGGCTACCCAAGATCTGATCACGAACATGAGAATATTCTGTGGGCAGACTATATAAAGCCGAGGATATGAAAAACTTCTTGAAATTTTCAAGTTTCGCAACTGGAGTGGTAGCAGGAGGAAACAATTCGTTGAACTCATAAAGAAGGCTAGACACCGAGCCAAGATAGGTCAAAATAAAATCCTTAAATTGATGGGCACTAAGGATAGTCATGAGGTCTTCACAAACTTGGTAGAGTTGCCAGGAATTTTTTGTAAAAAGTTGTTGGGCCTGTGTCCAAACAGCTTTGCAGGTTTTGTGAGTGCGAAAGACATCACGAACAGATGGGTGAATGGTAGCTTGGATGATACAACACAATTAAGCGTCAACCTTTTTTCACAGAGGACGGTCGGCCTCCGAGACATCGTCTGCTGTTAAGGTGAGATGTGTCTCATAACCCTGTCCAACAAGCGCGAAGTTCAATGTGAGAAGCCTAAGAGGAGTAGTGCTTACCATCCAATTGCTCAGAAGAGAGAGGTGTAATGACATGGTTGGTAAAAATTTGAGTGTCAGGTTTTGGAGTGTTGAAGGTAGCCATTGGTAAGCGAGAAGAGAGAGAAAAAATGCCCAAACAACAGCAAAAAGGACAAAATAAGGGCGAATAGATGTCCAAACAACCAACCGAGACCAAATACATGTAGAGGAGAGAGGGGTGAGCAAACCCCAGTCAACGGCGTCATGCACGAGAGAGAGGTTGGCACATGAGAAATCGCAACAAATAGGAGGGCGGTGTGTGGGGGTGCGTGAGGACTCTTACAAGGGCACAAGGTCAGCGGCGTTGGTCAATCTGACAAAGGCAACTACAACTGTGGGATTGCCATAGTGATCGGAGGTTAGACGGTGGTAGTGGCGCCGGAACAGGTGGATGAAATGTCAGAAACCGGAGATGTAACGGTTTTCGAAAAAAAAATTGGCGCTAGTCAACAGTGGGTCCACCGAGAAAACATAGATTAGGGTTGCCTCTTCTTAGGCTCTAGATACTATGTTGAGAGAGGAAATATTGAGAAACATTAGAATGAATCTGTTTGTTTAAGGCACAGCGGAGCTATTCAATTTTATAGGGAAGAGTACATAATTACAAAAATATACAGTTACTATATTTACAATATTGTAATAGATTATAACAGAAGGAAATTAAAACTATAAAAAATAAAATAGCAGAATTTGTAGAAAGTAGTGGTTTTAATAAATAAGTTAAAAAAATGGAAAGACGGGGACAAAAAGTTGGCAGATGATGGCAAGCCAAAATCTGCCATAAAAATATGGAGGATGGTGTTTGCTAATTTCACAAACTATATGAACTTTGGTTTTTTTCTCTTATCTTTCTTCATTTGTGGCTTTTTTTCTCTTATCTTTCTTCATTTTGTGGCCTTGTCTTTCTACACTTTCACAACCTATTTTGAGTATGAAGAGGCTGTCCTTCCTCATTCCTTTTCTGTATTTTTCACAGTATTCTTTTTCTTCTCAAGAAAAAATGTACCAAACAAATGTGGTGATTTGTTCCATTTTGATGGATTTAGCTCCTCTAAAGTAAGTGAATGTTTAAAGTAAGAAAATAAAGGTGCATGTACTATTGATTTCAATTGAAGTGCATCGTAATCTTAGTTAACTTTAAATCTATGGTGAATGTTCCTTTACTTTCTCACTTTATACATTTGCTCACTTTAGAGGGGCCAAATCCCTATTTTGATATACACATACCAGTTGTGTTCTATTAATAGTAATACATTGCTTTGTTACTCTTGTAGGTATTGTGTTGCAGGAACAATAGGTCATAAATTAATGTCAGGTAAGCCAACCAAAATTGATCTGGATCCTGATACACAAATAGATGTCCGTTGCCAGGTACATTTTCCCTCCAATCCATTAATTTATAGGGAGATATATCAAAATCGGTGTTTTTATGAACTTCAGCTTATAGATATTCCACCTGGGTAGATAAAAGTGTTAGCAGCATATACAAGTAAAATTTCTAAAGGGATAATTGACAGGTTATAAATATTTCCACATTTTGACTCATCTTTAATTGACAGGTTCATCAATTGGCTTTTAGTCCTCACACTGATTCTAAAGGGATAATGGATCTTGTAAAATTTCTCTCCCCAAAGCATGTTATACTTGTGCATGGGGAGAAGCCTAAGATGGCTTCTCTCAAAGAAAAAATTCATTCTGAATTGGGGATTCAATGTTATGATCCTGCGAATAATGAAACCATATGCATTCCTTCATCTCACTATGTAAATGCAGAAACCTCTGACACTTTCATTCGAAGTTGTTTGAATCCAAATGTCAAGTTTCAGAAATGCAGTTTAGTGGACACATGTAATTCTGCTATGATAGACAGAAATTTAATATCAGAGCTTCAAGTTGAAGATGAAAGAGTAGCAGAAGGTGTTTTGGTTGTGGAGAAAGGAAAAAATGCAAAGATTGTACACCAGGATGAACTTATGCTTCTGTTGGATGAAAATAAGCTTGATACTTAATTTGTATATGGTTGTCCTGCACCTGCACGTATTGTTGGCTCAATGGATAGCTTAATTTGTGGCAACTTATCTGGAAACGCTCAATTTCTTGGAGAGCATCTGGAAATAATCATTTGATGCATCTCTCTTCAGTAGAAGGATTGTTGTCCTTGCAGGATTAATGAAAACTACCAAGGTATAACCGAAGCAAAGTATTTCTGCTGCTTTGGTCAACATTGAACAAGAAACTTGCAAGGAATCAAATACGGAAATGCAGGGCACAAATAGCTTACCCATATATTAATGTCAGAGCTCTGTAGCATGTATATGATCAGCAGAAACGATTCAATAGAAAGAGAATCAGTAAAAAGAAAAGCATGAGTTGGGGTCATTATATTCTTTGCAGGAGTTTGATTTCGAGGATAGACTTATGCTACACATTGAGCAATTGATGGAAACGGATCTCGATGGATATCCTTATGATAGACGAGGAACTTGTAGGGTTTGCTGTGTTTATGGCCTTAATTAGATTGATACTATGTGCTCCATTATTATGATGCAGGAGAAACGCAATTGCTGTGATTGTTTATTCAATCCTTTACGAGTTCTGTATAATTTTTGTGGTGATTATATTTATATATTTTATTTCATTATTCTAGGCAACCGCATGTTAGTCAAGAATCATCAATAGGTTTCATTCAATGATTCATATTTCAAATTAGTTTTGTATTGTGTTTATTTTTATTATAAAAAAAATTTCCTTTGTATGTAACCAATTTTCACAGAAGTAACAGAGAAAGTGATCTTATAAATATAATAGAATAATCATAGAAGCCTTAGCTTAGTTAGTAGCTGTAGAAGTGAACTATAAGCTTGAACAAACTTTTTGATGTTAGGAGTACGAATCCTAGTCACCATTTTAAGACTAATTTGCATGCAATGAAAATAAAGCTATTAGGTGATGCGCTGTAATTGCTGAGTATTTTCTTTACTGCATGTATTTCTAATGTCTTGATAAGGTGAATCACTCAAAAAGTGGTCCTTTGATGAACAATAATTACACATTGGGTGGTAAAATCTTATGAAAAGTTCAAGCAAACCCATTGGATTAACATGGCCTCTGCTTTGCTCATTTCCCGTTGACTTTTCTTCTATTATCATTTACCTATCTCTCCTCGATGCTTTACTTGTGAGTTTTATTTTTCACTTGACCTTTATCAGTGAAATAGTTTTAAAAAAAATAAGGTTGCAAAATTTTATATACCCGTCATCATTATTTTTATTAAAAACTATTACACTGGTAGATGAGAATAGTAATAATTATACAGTTGAAGCATATATTAAAAATGTTCTCATCTATTACACTGGTTTTGTAGCTACTGGTAGTCTAGTAACGGCATTCTGTGGCAGGATTCCTTTTTCATTGTCGCTTGAAGCCATGTTCTCGTCTACCTTTTCATCAGCATAAATTTTAAAAGAGGGATAATGGTTCACCCTCTACCTAATGCATAGCATCTTTTGTATTCTTCTTTTACCTATCCAACATTTTTGTTTTTCCATGAACTTTCTTGCAAACAAAATCCCCACGAAATTAAGAGGGGCTCAGTAGCATTGCGTTGTTGAGTACATGCTGGACTCTTGTTGACTTGGTTACTATTGAAGTATCAACAGTTATATATATATATATAACAATTAACGTTTAATCAATTACACTTGTTTCTATTAGGGAAACACTAATCTTCTGATCTTTGTCTGAGTAGGATGACGTCCTTCCGTACGTTGCTGACGTGGGAAGGGTATTTGTAAAAGACATTCTGATGCTAAAGTCAGGTCTCGATTCTGAGCAATAAATACTATTAAATATTCAAAAGTCAACCTTTTACATGTATTTTTTACCTTCGTTTTATAGGAAATATTATGGGCTAATAGGCTTGCTAAGTCAGCCTTGGTTTTGGCCTTTTAATTAAGGTATATAATAATTTGATTATTTTCCTTGATTGGATTAATTACCTTTAATCTTAGCCGAGAGGGTATTCAACTTATCTTGACCGAGAGAGTACTCAGTTCTCTTTTTCTGTAAGTAAGATCGAGTAGTGTCTTATCCGGTACAGTGTAGCCTCCCAAGCCTGAAGAGGTACGATACAAGAGCTTAATAAGATATTTACCCATGGAATGTAGACAAAAGGGTTTTCTGTTTCAGTTAAGAAATACGAGTACCGAGGAGGTGTTCGGTTGTGATGAGAAAGGTAAGTAAACTGAAGGGGTATTCGGTTTAATGGAGAGAAATAGGCTGAGGAGATACAAACCGATTATATGTTCAACTCAGATGTAAATAAAATAATTAAAAAATAAATAATATAAATAATGATTTTGGCCACTTTAGGGTGTCAGATATTTTTTTTGTTAGGGTTTCCCTGTTTTGTGTGCCTCTGAAAAGAAAGGGTGTCTGATCACATCTGTAGATCTGGGAAAGATCCGACGGTTAGGAAGGGATGTGACCCTTCGTATGCCCGACACCTCTAGTTTTATAAAAACATGGTGGTTCAGGCCTCTGTTTACACCTTTTTGCTCTGAATTGAATGGTGCATACTATTGCTCTAGACTAAGTGGTATACACTGCTTCTAGAAGTTTTTCTTCCTTTTTCTGACTACTACAAGAATGTATGCTTAGTCATTCATTAATTTTTCTTTAGCCAGCAATGGCTAAGTGGGAGGACTCATTGTCTAATTCGTCGGGGCCGACTACTGTTGAACTCCAAGGCCGAGTGGGGCGGAGGATGATGTAGAATAAATAGTTAGGGAATGCAGTGATGGTGCCGAACCGTCGGGTGCTGCTGAGGATTCTGAAACCACCTAATCTTTATCGAATGCCAGCCCCTCTAGGGAAAGACTGGTATTCCCTCCTTGCAGAGTTCCTGACTATGAATGGGTCCATGGTGAAGTGGCCGCCTACTTCTCCCGCTTTCAAAGGAATAGGGATCTCCAATCTTTTGTATACCATTGTGATATATCACTATGGGAATCTTTAGATCTGTACCCTATCATTATCGATACCTACCGAGGGGATGGCTCCAACAATCTTGACTTAGTATTTTTAGGAGGTGTCGGGATGGCCGACACCTTCTTCGTATATGAATATATGTTTAGAGAATTAGGTATAAGACTACCCTTTGACGACTTCCAAATGGGAGTACTAAGGGTTCTCAATGTAGCGCCGACACAACTCCATTCGAATGGGTGGGCAGCTATACAAGCCTTTAGAATTCTTTATAGGTTTCATTACATAGAACCTAGTGTAGGACTGTTTCTTCATTTTTTTTGTACTCGTCCTTCTGACATGGCGAGATGGGTGTCCTTAATAAGGCAACCTGAACTGCCTTTATTCAAACCATATGCTTCTTCTTTCAAGGGTTTTAAGACTGGTTACTTTTACTGGTTACTTCAAAGTAACCGTGCACCCTATAGGTACGAAATACTTCTTTGATAGCGAAAACAACCCACTTTTCCCATTCTATTGGACCCGGGTACCTCATTGTTATGACGTTTTTCCTAAGGACTTGTTGTCGGCCCTGGAGTACTTGAAGTCTCTTCCCCAAGAGCTTCTTGTCCGAGCGTTCATCCTTTTGCTAAAGTCTCCTCATCCCCATTTGGATATGGATAGTATGCTTCATTTTTTATAGTGTAGTTTGAATATTGAGTTATATTAATTTGACTTTTTGTTTATATTGTAGGTTTGATGGCTCAAAAATATTGAGTTATATTAATTTGACTTTTTGTTTATATTGTAGGTTTGATGGCTCAAAAAGGAGTTAACATGCCGACCTATCATCACGGTTTGAGAAGGTGAACTCCAGGTGACGTGTCGATTGAAGAGCATCGCCATCCCCAACTTGACAATGAGGTAACCGAGCCTCATAATCCTCCCTGAGACCTTGTTCTTGCCGAAGGTCAGCCAAAAAAGCGCAAGGACAAGGGTAAGGAGAAAGAGCCTGAAAGCGAAAACATTCTCATTCGGCTGTACTAACTAGTGTTGATGGGTCTGGAAGGCATGCTCGGGTTGCTGAGCTGGGAGGTAGTAGCAGCTCTTCTGCCAGCTCTGTGATTCCTCCAGTTTAGGGCATAACATAGTCAACCTTCTAAACCATAAATCCCTATGGCAGTGTTACTCAGAGCTATAAGTTCGAGCGATGGTGATGGTCCGAAGATTGGCTTTGGAGCCCTTGCAAGAATTAGAGAAGGTCCAACGTTAGTTTTCTTCCTCTCAAAGGGCTCTGGCTGAGAGTGAGGAGGTTCAGTCTAACCTGGCCGAGACCAACAAAATCCTAGAAGATGAGGTTGCTCAGATAAAAGATCGTTACAACATAGTGGAGAATCATCTTTTTACTACTGAGCAAGCCTTGAGGGCCAAGCACGAAGAGATGGAGGAGGCTTTAAAGGCCAAGTCTCTGAGATGGAAGAAGCTCTAAAAGCTAAATCGGTTAAAATGGAAGAAGCCTTGGCTCAAGAAAGGCAAAAGGCTAAGGCTGAAATGAAGGCTTTTTCTAATAAGTGTTCTGACAAGATGGTTGTCGAACATGAAGCAGGCTTTCAACATGCTGTACCCAATGCTATGAATTTTTCTAAGTGCCAGTCGACTTCCATTTTGATTTAACTAGAGACTTCTTCGGCAGGAGGTTCTTACCATATGATGAAGTGGACGATGATGTAGAACCTGATGCCGAGGCCCCTAGCCGAATGCCAACTACTAAGAACGCCCCTCGTCCTGATGTCGGGGAGGGGGGAAATTAGAAACAATCTTTCTTTTTTGTAGTCTTTGTATTCCTGGGCCGATAGTGCCCAATTTTCGTAATCCATTCAGGAGATGAATACAAATTTTATTTACCTACTCTTTTTGTTAGTCGACTACTACTAATGAAGAACAATAACTTAAACTGATTAGTTTGATAAGAATACTGTGTAGAGATTTTTCAATAAGGTATTGAATATTTATTTCAACCTTAACGAGTAATGTGAATAATTTTTAACCGAATAAGTATACCTGGAAAGATATTTTATCTTTAACCGATTAGGGGGTGCTCGGGTAAATACGTCGTTATTAATTCATCTTTGACCGAGTAGGGGTACTCGGGATGGAATTTTAATGATTGATTGATCCTTAGCCGAGTAGGGGTACTCGGGAGGGAATAATTAATTCATCCTTAGCCAAGTAGGTACTTGGGAGGGAATTTTAATGATTGACTCATCCTTGGCCGAGTATGGGTACTCGGGAGGGAATAATTATTTCGTCCTTGGCCAAGTAGGTATACTTGGGAGGGAATTTTAATGATTGATTCATCCTTGGCCGAGTAGGGGTACTCGAGAGGGAATAATTATTTCATCCTTGGCCAAGTAGGTATACTTGGAGGAAATTTTAATGATTGATTCATCCTTGGCTGAGTAGGGGTACTCGAGAGGGAATAATTATTTCGTCCTTGGCCAAGTAGGTATACTTAGGAGGGAATTTTAATGATTGATTCCTCCTTGGCCGAGTAGAGGTACTCGGGAGGGAAATCAAGTGATAATCTAGAAAAACCAAATAGTTGTAGAAGATGTATTTTATTGATAATGTGTCTCGTTAAAAACCTTCTCAGGAAAATTTCTTTTCACGTTCTTTTAAGAGGACAAAACCTGGGTGAGGAAAAGAGTGCACCGTTTACATATTACAAGTGTCTAACTCAAATAATGCTTTAAATGTGTGTTGTTCCAAGTTCTCGGTATTGTCTTTCCTTCAAGTGTCTTTAGCTTGTATGACCCATTGTCTAGCCGTGCTGTTACCCGAAAGGGTCCTTTCCAATTAGCAGCCAACTTCCCTTCTTGTCAGTCCCGACGTGCTTCTCCTTTTACTCGCCGTACCAAGTCATTAACATAGAATTGTCTTGAATTAATTTTTGAATTGAACTTCCTTGCCATTATCCTTTTGCTGGCCTCGGCCACTATCGCTGCATGACCACGTACTTTATCCAATAATTCAAGGTTGATGGTTAGGGATTCGTCATTAGTTGATTCGTCAAAGTGTTGTCTTCGAAATGATGGCTCTCCAATCTCGACCGGCACCATGACATCAGTACCATATGTTAACCGAAAAGGTGTCTCCTTTGTAGTTGTTTGTGGTGTACATTGATAAGTCCATAAGATCTTGGGCAATTTTTTTGCCCATTCTCCTTTTGCCGAACCTAATCTTCTTTTAAGTTCATGTAAAATGACCTTGTTTGCAGCCTCGGCCTGTCCATTAGTCTAAGGATGTTCAGCAGATGTGACTTTGTGTTTGATCTGCAGTCCTTCCAGAAATTCATTAAATCGTCGATCCGTGAATTGTAGTCCGTTATCTGTTATCAGAGCATGAGGTATGCCGAATCATGTGATTGTATTTTTTCATGTGAAATTTTGCACGTTATTGGCTGTGATGGTGGAGAGTGGTTCTGCTTCAATCCACTTGGTAAAGTAATCCACGACTATGATAAAAAAATTACATTGTCCCTTTGCCAAGGGAAAAGGTCTGAGAAGGTCCATTCCCCAAATGGTGAAGGGCCATGGTGAGGTGATGGGATGGATGGTGTCGGCATGTTGGTGTATGTGGGGGCCGTGTTGCTGACAAGGAATGCACTTCTTTACAAAGATGTCGCAGTCTTTAGATAGTGTCAGCCAAAAGTATCTGGCTCTCAGAATTTTAGCTGCCATGGTTCGTTCACCCGAATAGGTACCCCAAATGCCCTCATGAATTTTCCTTATCACATAACCGGCCTGATTCTCATCAAGACATTTCAACATGAGTGTTGAAATTCCTCTTTTGTACAATTCTGTACCGAGAAGGATGTACTTGGCAGCCTGCATTCTCGTTTTCTTGGCTAATGTTGGATCACTAGGCAAGCTATTATTAGTGAGATAGTGAATGATTGGGGTCATTCAATTTTGAGGCAAGTCTTTAATTTCCATGCATTCATGCTTAGAGATGCTGGGTTTATGAATCTCTTGGTGAATCACACGACCTAGTTTTCTTTGACTAGCAAGCCTAACAAGTTTATCAGCCTGTTCGTTCATTGTCCTTGGTGTATACCGAACACATACTTCGTCAAATTCTCCTTCAATATTTTTGAGTTCTTGAAAATATTTTAGCATAACTGAGTCCTTCACCTGAAAAGTTTCATTGACTTGTTCGGCCACTACCTTTGAATCACTCCAACAAGTGATGCGTTTGACTCCAATTTTCTTTGCCAACTTGAGGCCGGCCAGCAATGTCTCATACTCAGACTGGTTGTTGGATGCTTTAAATGCAAACCGAATGGATTGTTCAATCATTACAGTGTTTGATCCTTCTAATATAATTCCTGCTCCACAATCTTGTCGGTTTGACGATCCATCTATATGTAGGTTCCACATATCTGTGCTGGTCTGGTCATGGGTGGTGAACTCATTGACAAAATCTGCAAGAACTTAACCTTTAAGTGGGCGCCAGTTTTCAAAATGGATATCAAATTGGGATAACTCGATTGTCCATGCCACCAACTGACCAGCTAGCTCTAGTTTTCTCAAAATTTTGGCCAGTGGGCAGTTAGTATGCACCACCACCCGCTGGCTTTAGAAGTAATGTCTTAACCGACAAGCCATATGGACTAGAGCAAGCACTACTTTTTCCATCAACTGATACCGGGTCTCGGGGTTTTGGAGTGTTCGACTGATGAAGTATACTGGGGCCAGTTCAGGTGTTTCTTGTAATAAGACCGAGCTAATGACATTATCTGATACCGCCAAGTAAATAATCATATCTTGTCCTGGTTTCAATTTCGTCAACATAGGCGGTGCTGCTAACATATATTTATACTAGAGAAAAGCTGCCTCACATTCATCAGACCAAGTAAATTTTTGCGACTTCTTAAGCAGATCAATGAAAGGTCGAGACCTTTCTGCCATTATAGGCAGAAATCTGGCGAGGGCAACAATCCGGCCGGCAAGTCTTTGGACCTCCTTGACATTCTGAGGACTGGTCATTTCACTGATGACTTGGCACTTATCAGAGTTTTCTTGGATCCCCCTTTCCGATAGCATAAACCCTAGAAATTTGCCCCCGGCTACTCCAAATGTGCACTTATTAGGATTAAATCGCATCCCATGTTGCCTTGCTTCGTCGAATACATCCTTTAAATGAGCGAGATGTTGTTCCAAGGAAATGGATTTGACCACCATGTTGTCAACGTATACTTCCATGCACTTCCCTATTTGTTTTTCAAAAATTTTATTCATCAACCTTTGATAAGTTGCTCCTGCATTTTTCAGACTGAAGGGCATTACTCGGTAACAGAAATTCGTCGAGTCCGTGAAAAATGCCGTCTTTTCCTCATCTGGGAGATACATCCGAATCTGATTATATCTAGAGTATGCGTCCAAGAAACTAAGTATTCTGTGGCCTGTTGCATCGTCCACTGAGGTGTTGATGTTTGGAAGAGGGTAAGCATCCTTTGGACATGCCTTGTTGAGGTCTGTGAAGTCAGAGCAGATTTGCCATTTGCTGTTGGCCTTTTTGACCATAACTACGTTGGCCAACTAGGTGGAATATCTTACTTCTCGGATAAAGCGAGCTTGTAGCAGTTTACTAGTCTCCTCCTTCACCGCTTTCGCTCTATCACCTCTGATCTTCCTTTTTTTTTTGTGCTATCGGTTTGGCCCCCTTATAAACCGATAGATGATGACAGAGAAATTTTGAGTCTATGCCTGGCATGTCGGAAGCCGACCAGGAAAATAAATCAACATTTTGTAGCAAGACTTTCTGAAGGTCTTGCCTCTCTTGTGCAGTCAAGCTGACGCCCAGGTAAGTGACCTGTTCAAGGTTCGTTCCTAACTGGAAAGGTTGCTTATTTTCACTGGGTTCGACCCAACACCCCTCATCAATCCTAGGGTCCAACTCAATATCCAGGTTTTCTCCTAACTGAGGAGATATGATATTGACATCTCGTTTGTATCCTTGGAGCGGTTTTAGGCGTAGACTTGCGAAATAGCATTCTCTGGCAGTCTTCGGATCAGCGTGGACCGTAACTATTCGACCCTTTTCTGATGGAAATTTCATAGCCAAGTGTGGAGTGGAGACTATGACCTTCAGTTTATTGAGGGACGGCCGACCGAGCAGTATATTGTACAAAGTATTTGCATGTACCACCAGGTAAGTGACCTTAATGCGTTTTCCTTCGTGTTTTGATCCAAACGAGGTATACAAGTCGATACACCCACGGGTCTCTACTCACTCCCCAAAAAAATCGATTAGTGGCTCGTAATATTCTTTGAGTTCCTCTTCTGGTATCCCAGTTGTTTGAATGTGTTCCAATAGAGGATATCGGCCGAGCTCCCTTGGACGATTAGAGTTTTTTAGAATGTGCAATTGAGAATATCAACACTTATAACCATAGGATCATCTTGCACAGGATCTACCCCCTGAAAGTCCTCGTTAGTGAATGTTATGGGGGGATCCTTATTCTACTACCCAGCAATATATTGTTGACAGATCGGACTTGTCTCAGATGTCTCTTTCTGGCCGAATTGGTGGGCCCTCCACCTGCAAACCCACTGGCTATGGTGTTAATAACCCTTTTGGAATATTTTTCACGTTCGTCATATTGTTTGACAGGGGGCTCTCTTGACCAACTCCGTTGTTTCGGGGTAGCGGTCTCTACCCCTTTCAGCATGATTGGAAGGATTTGTTTGCACTAATTCTCGAAGATGTTCTTCCTTGATTAGATTTTCGATTTTATCCTTGAGGGCCATGCACTCCTCTGTGGTATGGCCTCTATTGCGATGATATCAGCAAGATTTGCTTTTGTCTGCCCGGAGGCGTGTTGGGCATGCTCAATATTTCTGCTGCTAAAGCTTGGTCGAGCACCCTAGACCGGTTAGTGTTAAGGGTTGTATATGACGAATACTTGCATCCTCTCGGCAGCCTCTCAACATCATTTCTTCTATCTTTGTTCTCTTGCAAAGACTTGAAAGTTTCGCTTTTATTCATATCTTTTGAATTGGACCCCTGGTCCATTCGGACTTGATTTCGGTACTTGGCTAACTCCTCCATTTGCATATACTTTGCAACCCTACTCCTTAATTCATCTAGGTCCATGGGTGGTGTTTTAGATATGCTATTAATAAAAGGTCCTGGTCCAAGAGCCGTTGTGAGATGGTGCATGGCCACGACTGGTTCCAAATTATGGATTGAAAGTGTTACTTTGCCAAAGCGTTCCATGAACGCTTTAAGTGTCTCCGTTTTCTCCTGACGAATATTGACGAGTGCTATAGATGTCAGGGGGGGTCGGCTCGTAGCAAACTGTAAATTGAATCGTCTGGTGAGGGTTGCAAAATAATCAATGGACAAAAGGGGTAGTCTGGTAAACCTACTAAAGGCCGGTCCTCGAAGCGAAATGGGGAATATCCTACACTATAAGGCATCATTTTCTGTATACAGACTGACCTTGGTTGTGAAAATATCCAAATGTTCCCGGGGATAAGATATGCCATCATACTTTTCTATTGTTAGACCTCTTTAGTTGTCAGGTAGCTTGGTATCCAAGATATGATGAGCAAACGGGCTTTGGCTTACTACATCATCTCGGTCAGATTGGGTTCCAAGTTGCTGGACCACCCTTGGCTTCTCTTGTAACGCTGAGGACTCCCCCTGTTCTTGGGCGAGGGGTGTAGTTTGAGAAGGTATGTGCGTTCTTATTTCTTCCCTTAGGTTGGCATTTTCTCTTCTCAAAGTCGAAAGCTCAAGAGCTTCTTTCTCCCTCTCCTTCTTCATTTCTATCATTTCTGCTCTGAGTTGCCTCAATACTGCAAAGAGGCTTTCACCACCTCCCCCATCTACCAGCACCTCAGGAATCAGCTGGTTGGGTGTGGTATCTTCTTGCTAATGAGAAGTTTCTCCATGCTGATTTGTCCATCTTGTTGGCTTCTTGTTAGTACCATGATGATTGAAAAAGGAAGGTTCTTAACCTTGTGGTTGTGGGTTCGAGCCCTACGATGGGCGCCAAAATATTCCTGTTAGGAAAACACTAATCTTCTAATTTCTGCCTAGGTAGGATGACGCCCTTCTGTACGTTGCTGACGTGGGGAAGGTACCTGTAAAAGACACTCCAATGCTGAAGTCAAGTCTTGGTTCTGAGCAGTAAATACTATTAAATATTTAAAAGTCAACCCTTTACCTGTACCTCTTACCTTTCTTTTATAGAAAATATTATGGGATGAGCTTGCTAAGTCAACCTTGGTTTTGGTCCTTTAATTAGGGTAGATAATAATTTGATTATTTCCCTTGATTGGGTTAATTACCTTTAATCATGGCCGAGAGGGTATTCAGCTTATCTTGACCGATGGGGTACTCGATTCCCTTTTTCTGTAAGTAAGACCGAGTAGTGTCTTATTCGGTACAACATCCAAGACCATACACATTAGAAAGAAAAGGTAAAAATATGAAATGATGCGTGTATTTAACATTATTTTATAATAACTGTCCAATAAAATAGGATTTTCTGCTTGAGCTTTGGTTAAATACAGAATATTGTCAATTTATTATTTTAGTTGTGTATTAAATTTGTTTTTTTTTGTTGTTTCTCATCAATATTCTCATCCAAAATCAATCTCTTAAAGAACATTTGATAAATAAATTCTTTTATGTTTGTAAAAAATGTAAGTTAGGACCGTTAAACTTCCATATTTAATATGATTATCTTAAAAAGTGCTAAATCATTATCAAAGAATCAACATTCCTAATAAAGTACTAAAACAAAAAGGCTACCATCAGTTTAATATTAAATACATTGATAAATTTTTGTTTGTGTGTTATTTAAATGTTTGTTTGAAAGAATATGCACCTTATCTTATTAGCACTTGGAAGTCTTAAGGGCATAATTGTGTCTATGCAAATTCCACTTTAATGTTAAATACATTGAAAGAGATATTTAATATAGTAAATTGTACTTATACTTTGTTCTTGTTAAGGATACACTTATCTGATGTGACGTCTTGTGAAATATGTTAGATTCTTCTCTACTATGATGACCAGGGGTGGAGGGAGAGTTTGAGAGGGTACCTGCAAATACACTTCAATGATAAAGTAAATATTCAGTATAGAGTAATAAATGCTATTTAATATCAAAAGTCAATTCTTTACCTATACTTCTTACTTTCCTTTTATAAACAAAATATTGGGCCAATGAGCTTCATATAGGAATGGAAATAGGTCAAGCCGCCTGACAGGGGCTTGCAGCCTGACCTGACCTTTTTAATAAATAAATAAGGCTTAGACTTTTTTTAAAGCTTGTTTAAATAAACAAGTCAGGCTTGAGTTATTTATAAAACCTATTAAGCCTGACAGGTCGGTCTATATAATTAAAAATATTTATGCACGATTATATTTTTGAAATAATAAATTTATTTAATAATAAATTATCATATTTGTTATATTTAAATAAGTTAAAGATAAAATAAAAAATTTTATATACAATATATATATATATATATATATATATATAAGGATCATATAGTAAATAATGTAATTTAAAATAAATTATATATAATAATATATACTTTTTGTAATTTAATATGTATTTTATTTTTATTAGTATAAATTTTTTGAGTAAAGTATCTATACAAAACTTTTACATACCAGATCCACAGCACACAGCAATACACTTAAATATAAATATATCAAATTTTAAATAATTATTTTTTACGAATTTGACATAGATGTAAATAGATTTTTTTCTTAAAAAATATAGTTTTTAATATACCTTCAAAATTCAATAATTAATAAATATTTACAAAAAAAGTATAAATAAAAAATCAAATTATTAAATAATTTATCAATTTATAATATATATGTATATATATATTTTCATGTATTGTATCAGTAATATTTTTTTATATTTTATTAATATTATAGTGTAGTTAATTTTACGTATATATTTTAATTTAAAATAAAAAATAAATAAAATAAATAAAATACAATATTTTATAGTTATTTTTTCATTTTATAGTTATTATTATTGTCATTTTATATATATATATATATATATATATAAAGTTTTATTATATTTTTTTTATTAAGATAAAAGTTTAGAAATATAAGTTATTTTAATTTAAATGTAAATTTTATTAATTCTTACTATGTTTATATGTTATTTTTCTGTATTCTTAAATTTTATAATACAAATATTTTTTATTTATAATTTTTACAATGACTATTTATTTATTTTTCTAAATATAATAATTTTTTTTACCTGATTCAACAAATTTTGTGAGTGTTATTTTTTGTTATTAATTTTATGTATTTATTGTGATTTTATTTATTGAATATAAGATGTCTTTACACTAATAAAATATAATTATCATAAAAGAATAATTAAAATTTTTAATACATTATAGTTATTAACATACATTTGAAATTTAATAATTTGCAAATATTTATATAAATAAAAATTAAATTATTAGATAATTATTAATTTATATTTTATATATAAGTATATATTTTAATTTATTATATCAATAATATTTTTTATATTTTATTAATGTTATAATATAGTTAATTTTACGTATATTTTTTAATTTAAAATAAAAAATTAATAAAATAAATAAAATTAAATATTTTGTTACTATTTTATTTTTTAATTGAATATTTATTATTAATATCATTATATATTTATATATATATTACATTGAATATAAATTTATTTATTTTTTAAAATATAATAATTTTCTTTTAGCTAATTCAATAAATTGTGTGAATGTTATTTTTTGTGATCAATTTTATGTGTTTACTATGACTTTGTTTATTAAATATAAGATATCTTTAAAAAAAATATGATTATAAAAAAAATTAAA
Organism: Abrus precatorius; assembly: GCF_003935025.1. Lineage (NCBI taxonomy): Eukaryota > Viridiplantae > Streptophyta > Magnoliopsida > Fabales > Fabaceae > Abrus > Abrus precatorius. Next base: position 5,923,352 of record NW_020874406.1, on the reverse strand, counting down.
ATATTTAATACTTTAATAATTTTTAAAATAAATCAAGATAAATAAAAATTAAAAATTTATTTAATATGACATATTTATAATTAATGCTCAAATAAGATTTTAAAATTTATTTATAAAATTATATAAAAATTATTAGAGTTATTTAATAATTATCAATAATACAGATGAAAAGTAGAAAAATATGTAAATTAATTTGATAATAAAGTAGTTATATTTTTATTAATATTAAGATTTTTTTTTATATGACAGGCTTTAGGCCAGGCCAGGTCAGGTCAGGTTAGGCCATTTAAATAGGCTAGGCCAAGCTGAAAATAAAGTCTTTAATAGATAACGGGTTAGGCTCAGGCTTAATAATTATATTACAGGTCAGGCCTGTTTAAAGTAAAGTCTGACCTGTTTCCATCCCTAGCTTCATGACTCAGTCCTGTCTTAACTTTTTGATAAGTTAGATAATTAACCTTTTTCTTATTGATTATCAATTATTAATCTTTAATTATTTTATTTTGACATGATTAGAGAGGTGTTCGTTCCATGGTTTGGCCGAAAGGGTGTGGGTGTCCTTCGACCTAGTTTCAGGCTGAATGGATATTCAGTTTCCTTTTTCTATGGTGATGACCAAAGTATCTTATCCAGTACACTTGCCCCCTAAGCCCGAGGAGGTATGACGTAAGGGCTTTTGAATTGATTTGTGGGCAACTTATTACTCTATTGTTGATGTATAGTTCTCATTCATATAGGCCGAATGGGGATGGGTACCCTTCGGCTTAGGTTAGGCTGAGAGGGTATGGTTTCCTTTTTTGGGAATGACCAATTATCCTCTACACTTGCTCTCCAAGCCCTTGTCAGTATGACATAAGGGTTTTGAAGCTATGCCTAAAAAAAACTAGGGTTTTATCGATTTAGGGTTTTAGCAGAATTAGGGTTTCATCGTGGTTCGTGCTCTGAGACGAAAGGTTGCAGCGTTATAGTTGTTGATCTAAAGAAGATCTGATGGTTGGGAAAAAGGGTGACCTTTCATCAACCTGAGTCCTTGTGTTTTATAAAAAAGGGTTGTGGTACAGACATTATGTATGCTTTTGCTTTCCACCGAGGGGTATATTTTGCTTAAAGCTCAAGTGTTCAGTGTTCTTTGAGATATTGAGGTACATTTATTTTTGCTGTTACCCTCTTTGTCTTTTTATCTTTGCTTGTGGATTTGGAGAATCCAATTGAGTGGGAAGATTCTTTATCGGCCCAATCTGAATTGAGTACCGAATCAGTCGGAGAGATTAATGGGGAAAAAAATAAACCAAGCTTTTGATGAGGTTGAAGCCGAAAGGGTAAGAGATATATCGAAGAAACTTGATGCCGAAATATGTGCTAATCCGGGTAAAATGGTGAGGGATTCAGGCGACTAAGCGGAAACACCTATTACCAAAGAGGTGAACTCTGAGTCAGATGAATCACTCTCCAACGCGAGTCCTGTAAGGGAAAGACCAAAGTTCGTACCGTGTACTATTCCCAAATATGAGTGGGTGGATGGAGAAGTGACCGCTAAATCTCACGCTTCCAGCAAGGGGGAGACTTCAAAATTTTGTAGATTCATATAGGATAGTGTTATGGGACGATTTATATCCCTACCCAATAAACATAAAGGTTTGCCAAGGATATGGGTCAACCAACCCTGACCTTGTATTTTTAGGTGAGGATACCGGAATGGGCGGTGCCTTCTTTGTATATTAGTGTATTTTCTGAGAACTGGGCATAGTGCTTCCATTTGATGATTTTCAAATGGGTGTTCTGAGGGTGTTGAATGTGGCATCGACCCAGTTGCATCGAATGGGTTGGCGGCAATGCAAGCATGCCAAATTCTCTGTAAATACGATTATATAGAATCCAGTGTAAGTCTTTTTCTTCATTTCTTTTGTACTCGTCCTTCAAATAAGGTGAGATGGGTTTTTTTAATAATGCCAGCCAAATTGCCATTGTTCAAACCTTATACCTATTCGCTCAAGGGTTTTAAGACCGACTACTTCAAGGTGGAAGTGGACCTTGTAGTCAGCAAAAAATATTTTTATGATAATGAAGATAAACCCGTCTTCCCTTTCCATTGGACCCAAGTACCTTGTTGATATGATGTGTACCCAAAGGAGATGCTGACCCTAGAGGAATTTCGGCGTTAAATTTTCTGAAGTCTCTTCCCCGAGAACTCCTTGGCTGGGCAATTATCCTTTTGCCGAAATCTCCTAAGCCTTGCTTAGACTTAGAGGGTATGCTTAATTTCCTTTGTTTTTGTTTTGTTGGCTAAGTTTTATTGATTTGACTTCTTATTTATGGTGCAAGTATAATGGCACAAAGCGGGTATGGTTTGAGCTACCGACAAGCGTTGTGGTGATGAGCACCTGAGGGGGTTTCAACTGAACAGCACCAAGATCCTCAAATAGACCAAATACCAGTGTTAGCTGAAGCGCACCCTTCTCCATAGGACCTTCCCCTTGCCGAAGGGCACTTGAAGAAAAGAAAAGACAAAGATAAGGGGAAAGAGTCTGAGAAGGATCATAGGAAAAAACACGCCCGCACTGAGCCCCCCAAGCACATTACCTCCGAGCCAAGTAGTTCCTTTGTGTTCCATTTTGACCTGATGAAGGACTTCTTTAACGAGAAGTTGTTGAGTTATGGCGAGGTGGCCGACGATGTTGAAGCTAACACTTGTGCTCCTTATCAAGCTCGGCCTATTCCTATCAAAGAGGTTGATGTCCCAGTTGACAATGTTGTGGAGGATCATGACTGAAGGGGTTAGAATAAATGAGCTATGCTAAAGGGAGGGGGTTTCATTTTTACTTTTTTGTAATCCTTAGGCCGATAGTGCCTATTTTTTGTAATACTTTTGACCATTTTGGGGTTTTTATTAATTCAATATACACGTTTTATTTGTATACTTGCTTGTGTTCGATAATTTTAAAAGATGAGGCTAAAAAATAGATAAGTTAAACCGATGAGTAACCATAAAATGCATTGATAATTTAATGTTTTCAATGCGACTAAGGTATACAGTAATAGATGTTCTTTATTAATTTAGCAATAACTATGTTGATACTTAACCCAAATAAATAGTTACATATTAACCAAATTGATTATACGGGTTGTATGTAGCTAATCATGCTATTTTAATTCGAGCGATGTAACTTCTTAGATTCTGCCTGGTCACCCTTAACCGAATAAGTTATACAGTAATCATGGTATGTTTGACGAGCCAAATACTTGCAATGATATTATTATTCAACTTTAGCTGAGTGGAGTGTTCGGGAGGGAGTATTTGATTTAGTCTTAGCCGAATGAAGTACTTGGAAGGGAATATGATTCAACCTTAGCTGAGTGAAGTATGCGAGAAGGAATGATTCAACCTTAGCCGAGTGAGGTACTCGGGAGGGAATAATTTGTAATAGCAAATAAGAACACACTCTAAGTAAAGTAGTCTTTATTGATTGAGTACCTCATTAAAAACCTTCTCAGGAAAACCTCTTTTCATGTTCTTTTAAGAGGACAAAACCCGAGTGAGGAAAAAAGTGCACTGAGTTTACAAATTACATTTGCTAGCTGAAATAATGCTTGAGATGTAATACGTTCTAGGTCCTTGGTATAGCTTTACCCTGGAGAGTCTCAAGCTTATAAGATCTGTTGTTTAAGCTTGTTGTTACCCGAAAGGGTCTATCCCAGTTGGTAGCAAGCTTTTCTTCTCGTCGTTCAAGCGCGCTTCACTGGTTGCCCTCTATACTAGATCTCCAGTCTGAAACTGTCTCGGTCTGAGTTTTGAATTATACTTCCGCGATATCATCCTTCTGCTTGCTTCAGTCATGATAATAGCCTAGTCTCAGACTTTGTCTATAACATCCAAGTTGGTGGTTAGAGAGATAGAATTCGCTTCTTTTTCAAAGTGTTGTTGCTGAAACGTAGGTTCAGCAATCTCAACTAGGACCATGGCGTCGGTTCCATAAGTTAACCGAAAAGGAGTTTCTTTTGTAGTGGTTTGGGGAGTGCACTAATATGCCCAAAGGATTTCAGGTAGCTTTTTGGCCCATTCTCCTTTTGTTGAGCCTAAGCATCTTTTAAGTTCGTGAAGAATAATCTTGTTTGCTGCTTCAGCCTGGCCATTACTTTGAGGGTGCTCGACCGAAGTGACTTGGTGTTCTATTTTAAGTCTTTCTAGAAACTCATTGAAGTCTCGATCTGTAAATTAGAGGCCGTTATCGGTGACTAAGGCATTTGGTATGTCGAAATGTGTAATGATATTCTTCTAAGTGAACTTTTGAACATTGTTGGCCGTGATAGTAGCGAGAGGTTCAGTTTCAATCCACTTGGTAAAATAGTTAACAACGAGGAGAAGGAACTTGCTGTAACATCCCAATTCTAGTTTACTCGTCATGGATTGTTTGTTGTTATTTAGTGACTCTTCACTTCATTTCTTTTACTCTAATTTAGTTCTTGTTACGTATTAAAGTATTTTCTGAGATTGATTGATTTTTAGTTCATATTTTTTTTTGTATTGATTGTCCAATTGGCTTGTGTTTCTTGCTTGCATATTTTTTTTTTTTGTGCAATGATGTGATAATGTTTGATGTACTTTCTATATACATATGTCTTCATGGTCATGTAGTGGAATATTTTGAAAATCCTAAGATAGCAAGACAAACCCTAGATGAAATTGTCCTTTGATTAAAATAAGTGAACCCCGCTTTATTATTATTGTTGTTGCTATTATTATTCTCCTAATTCATTTTATTTGTTTATATTGTATTTTTTTCTTACTTGAGAAAGGAGTTGCATGTGTGACTTTTTGCATTCTCTAACCGTTATTAATGACTCTCTCTCTACCATTAAATACCCACTTAACCCTAGTCATAATCTACTTAAGCCTTTTCATTTTCCCCTGTCATCATGCGCAGCAAATTAACCCTTTATTTTATTATGAAATAACTCCTCTTCACTTTGTGCACCACTTGAAGCAAAAGGAGCCCAAGAGACACCTTGCCTATTTAAACCTTTCTCTTTTAAATATGGTAACCGAATTTTCATTAATGCTTGAGAGAGGGAGAGAAAATCAGCCTTAATAACATAGATTCAAACCATTAATATTGTAATTAATGCAAATTTTTGTTTTCCCAGTTACCTCATTTATGAGCAGCAGTCCCACCATAAGTCACCACAATTCACGTGGCAATTATTTGAAAATTCCCTCTTAATTGTGCTGCCGAAAATTTCATTAATGTTCAAAAGAAAGAGACTGGCCTTAACCACCAGAATTTAAGCCCTTATTCCTTCTCTTTGAATACATACTCTTCGTATTCCTAAGCACCAATTATGGCTGACCGTTCACCATAATTTTACATTAACTCGTGGTCATTTAATGAGACAATCCCTAGTAAGTGTGCCTTGATTACACTTGATCGAGAAACCCCTCCTTACCCCATTTAAATAGTCACTAAGACCATTTAATTTGCCTCCCACCTACATTTAAATCCCAAGGGAATATGAACGGACAGACGCTTCATTCCCTCCTCAAACGACCCAAACAGCCAGCCTGCATTTAATGGGCAACCCAATCAACATTTGAATTTATCACCTGAAGCATTTAATTCTAGAAACCGTGCCCACATTTAATTACATATTCCCACTTTCTATTTTGCTGCATTTATTACTCATTATGGAGACGTTTTGCATGCACATGACTCTAAGGGAAGCGCCACCTTTCACAAGTAAACCAAGGGTCACACCCATTCAAATGTTTGGAAGATGGAAGAAGAAAAGACACGTGCCTAACCTGACTCTCCATATGTGGTTTCTTGACCATCACGTCCCTTGAAACGAAAGGACCTTACATGCAACTCATGGTTTACACTCACAATATAAGCTTTCCTTGCCCTCATGCGCCCTTTTCTTCTTTTTCTTCAAACTCTCCCTTCCTCACTGCAACCGACCAAGGAAGAACAAAGAACTGACCCATTCACTCTCACCCTTGCCTCTCTTTCTCTCTCGTGAACGTCTCATCAACACCTCACCTTTCTAAGGGAACCACGCGGACATGAAGAACCCATCTTCACGGCCTACTCTTTGTGGGTGAGCTGTTGCAAACGACAAGGAAAAACTTTCAACCTCCTTCTCATTCTCATTTTCAACAAGGTAAAGGGTGTCCTTATATGCGTGTGAATGTGTGTGCTTGGACGTATATTATTGAATATTGTATGTGTTTTCTTCTTCCTCACCTTCGTATCTGATCTTCGTTAAAAAGTTCACATGCAATTGGTTTTCTTTCATCTCTCAACCGTTTCACTTGAATAATACCGTAAAGATGAGATTTTGTGACTTGCATGAGCGCAATTATGAATGAATCTGTATTTGCATGTTACTGGTTTCTTGCTATTTTCATGATCCTTGATTGTTCTTGCTTTTTGATTGAGTAAAAAAGTGACTTTGAAGTAATGCGTTGTTGCATGTTACATTTTTGTGAAGTTCACTTATTTTCTTCGCGATTTTCATTGTTCTACTCCATCTCATGCTATTCTTCTTACAAAACCACTTATTTTCCTTCTATCCATGTCTTTCTGAGTAAGAATCGAAGGAAGAACTTATCTTTTTTTTTTTTTTTACTTTACTGAGAGTAAATGAACCACTTTCCTTTAAAACTCAAATTTTCATCACTGATTTTGAATTGTGAACAATTTGTTTTACCATTCAGCTCTGATTTTGATTAACTATTAGTTTAAAAATTAAAATGCATGTAAAGTTAAGCTAGCGACTGTTCTGTGTAACGCTTTCAATAATCTTCATTTAGAAAATGTACTTTGTATTATGATATTTCACAAGAGCTGTTGTATTTAATTCCATTCCCTTTCTTTTCTCTTTTTGTTCCTTAAACTGTGTGTGTATATGATTGTTCTTTTTTTAACGTGTTTCTGATATGTCCGGGAGTGTGATTCAAATTCTGTGATGTATAATATTTTCTTTGAGACTTGAATGTACAATCCGAAAATGATAGTGTTGGGTGATTACTAATATCAAAAGTGGACGTTACCATATAATTATTCATATGCATGAACTGAAGGAGAGTCAAGGTCACAGTTTGGCACAGCTGAGGAATGTGGAGTGTTCAGGTTCAAGGGAAGGACTTTGGGGGTAATGAACGGGGGTTGCCCCAATAGCGTGGAATAACTCACCGTGGCTAGGACACGTCGCCATCAAACCTTCACTAATCCTTACGCGAGCAAACATTGCCAAGGATCGTACGTGGTAGAACTCATTCCTGAGGAACAAAGATGAATTGAACAGAAGAGTATCCTTATGTATATATGTATCCTGTGTGCTTGTAGAGAATGAGGGTCTCTGATCACCTTTACTGGAGGAACGTTGGAAATTTGAGGAAGTAATGATTGCATGAGAGGCATACATTTCATTTATGATTTTGTTTGACCTTATTGTTTGTGTTGAGTTTGATTGTATGAAATTTGGATATGGATTCTAAAATTAAGTGTTTCTTTAAATTCTAATTCTCTTATTCATTTGAATTTTTCTTATTTAATTTGATTATTGGCAAATCTCTATGTTGGACTCACCCTTTCTGTTGTGTCTCTCTTGTGTTATATTTTCCTGTATGTTGCATGACTGTATGATAGATGGATCCTCAGCAAGCGATGATTTGGGGAGCAGATTCCGGAGGGAGGGAGGGAGGGAGGTATGGACGTACGATCTAGTGACGCGTCGTCTCGTGTACAAGGGAATGATCACTCTAAATTTGGGACTTATCGCTGAGGATGGTTAGAAACCCTACTGGAGTGACTAATTTTTTGTTGACATTTATGTACCCTTGCCATCTGAGAAAAGTATTATCATCCACCCACCTTCTCCATCTTCACCAAACCAAACGTCACCTCCTAAGTTTTACGAAACCCTTGACAAAGGTAAAGCCCCTATGAGCCTTGAACCCCTCCTACTTCTTGCCCTGGTTCTTCTTCTGCACCAGAATGGAAAGACATTGAAGTCGTTGAGTGTTCCATTCAACTTGTACCTCGCTGTTTATTGAGGATCCCTGCACCTTCTTCTAGTGAAGCTGGACCTTTTACACGATGCCCTTCAACACCACCTCTACTCACTTCACGCTCACCACCACCTACTATTGGTTGGATTGATAGCAACTCAGATGACTTACTGCCTTCTCCCCGTTCTCAGCCAGCAAATGACTCGCCTGACTCTGATGGAATGGAATCAGATCCCAACAAAGATTGTCTTGCATTAGAATTCTATGTGTATGCTATTTTGTGTAGTCATGGGTTGACATTGCTCCTAGGAGTTTGTTTTTGTTCATTTTGAGATACTACACTTTTAAGGGTTTTATTTTGCTGGTATACTTACCTTGGATAATTTGATTTGGATGATTCGTTTGTTCTTTTCTAATACAATTTCCCGTTCATACTTCTCAATTCAGTTTTTAAAGTTATGTTATATTAATATGCATATTTTACTGTTTGATATGAAACTATATTATGAATGTTTAGAATGAGAATGGATGTGATGAGTACTCATCGAAATAATGAATAGTTCAACACTTGATGATGATGTATCCCCACAATTTAATTGGGTAGATTGAAATTATGGTGTTAAATTGTACAGGAGAATAATTATGTTATGATTTCTCTTGAAATGTGCCAATGATTAAACGATGAGACATGGAAACTTGAAGGTGATTCCTTTATGATGATGTTCAGAAATATTGAATGAATATGCTATACTGATAATTGGATTAACTTCATGTACATATGCATGTTGGCGCTTTATGTCATAGAGATTTCTACTTTGATGTGGTAAGATAAAGCCTAGCGAAAATTAGGTGTTACACTTGCATTATCCTTTGGCCAAAGGAAATGGGCCCAGCAAGTCCATTTCCTATATAGCAAAAGGCCAAGGTGAGGCAATGAAGTGTAGACTCTCTGCAGACTAATGTATGAGTAGGCCGTGTTGCTGACATGGAATACATTTTTTAATAAAAAGGTCACACTCTTTAACCAGGGTCAGCCAATAATGCCCTGCTCTTAGCACCTTTGCTGCCATTGTTTGCCCTTCCGAGTGGGTTCAACAGATGCCCTCATGGATTTTCCTCATGATGTAATTAGCCTGCTTTTCATCGAGACACTTCAACAGTGGGATGGAGATCCCTCTTTTATACAATTATCCACCAACGAGGGTATATTTTGTTGCCCGAATCCTAAGGCGTTTGGTTTGGTCCGGATCATCTAGGAGTTTATTGTTGACTAGATATTGGGCAATGTCTGTCATCCAATTCTGGGATGCATCTTCGATTTTCATGCATTCATGTCCCAAAATACTCAGCTTGTTGGATCATGCTTGGGAGTTGTCCCAGCTTCTAATGACTAGCCAATTTGGCAAGCCTATCAGCTTATTCATTTAGATCTCACAGGATGTGGCAGACATGTACCTCATTAAATTCGTCATGTAGGCTTTTAAAATCTTGATAATACTTCAACATGGTAGGGTCTTTGACTTGATAAGTGTCGTTAACCTGCTTGGCAACTACCTGAGAGTCGCTCCAACATGTGATTCTTCTGACCCTATCTCTTTTGCTAACCTGAGTTCGGCAAGTAGTGCCTCGTATTCGGCCTGATTGTTGGAAGCCTTGAAGTCGAATCGTATTAATTGTTCTAATGTCACCTTTTTGGTCCTTCTAAGATGACCCCCGCTCCACTTCCATGAAGTTTTGATGATTCGTCCACATGTGAGTTCCATATGTCGGTGACGGGCATGATCTAAGGATGAAATTCGTTAAGAAATTCAATAAAGACTTGGGCTTTAACAGGTCCTCGTACTTCAAAACAAATGTCGTACTGAGATAACTCAATCGCCCATGACATCATACGTTTGGCCAGTTCTGGCTTACGCAGTACCTTTGCAATTGGACAATCTGTATGTACCACGATTCGGTGACACTGGAAATAATGTCTCAATCGTCGTGCTGTGTGGACCAACGCCAAGACTACTTTTTCCATTAATTGATATCGGGTCTCAGCATCATGTAGTGTTCGACTGATGAAATATACCAGCATCATGCAGTGTTCTGGTGTCTCTTGTAGGAGGACCAAGTTAATGGTGTTGTCCGACACCGCAAGATAGCCTATCATGTCTAAATTAGGTTTAAGCTTGGTTAGGATGGGTGGCGCTGCTAAGATGGTCTTAAATTGTCTAAAGGCAGTTTCATATTCTTCGAACCATTTGAATTTTTGTGCCTTCCTAAGAAGCTCTGCGAATGGTCATGACTTCTCTGCTATCTTAGGAAGAAACAGAGACAGCGTAACTATTCGGCCAGTCAACCGTTGTACTTCTTTGACATTATTAGGGATGCGCATATCGAGGACCGCTTGACCTTTATCCGAGTTCGCCTGAATCGCTCTTTCTAAGAGCATAAATCCCATGAATTTACCTTCAGATACGTCGAATGTACACTTGTCAGGGTTAAAATGCATTCTATGTCGTCTTGCTTTCGAAAAGACATCGGTCAGATTTGCTATATGCTCATAAATTGATGTAGATTTGACGACTGTGTCATCCATATATACTTCCATGCATCTCCTGAGCTGCTTAGTGAAAATTTTATTCGTTAGCCTTTGGTATGTTGCACTTGCATTTTTTAAATCGAAAGGCAAGACCCTATAGCAAAAATTAGCCGACTTAGTGATGAAGGTTGTTTTCTCTTCGTCCGGCAGATACATCCTAATTTGATTGTATCCGAAATAGGCGTCAAGGAAACTGAGAAATCTGTGTCTCACTCCTCCGTCTACCAAAGCATCAATATTAGGCAGGGCGTAGGCATCTTTGAGGCATGCTTTGTTCATGTTCGTGAAGTCTGTGCACATCCTCCACTTCCCATTCATTTTTTTTACCATGACTATGTTAGCCAACCAAGTTGAATATTGCACCTCTCGGATAAATCCTGTCATTAAAAGCTTATCAATTTCCTCTCAAAGTGCGTAGGCCCGCTCTCCTCTAATTTTTCTCTTTTTTTGGACAACTAGCTTGGCTCCTTTATAGAGTGACAAGCGGTGAGATAAGAAACTTGGATCTATTCCAAGCATATCTGTTGTTGTCCATGCGAATAATTCAACATGGTTGAGGAGTACTTTTCAAATTGCTTGTTGTTCATCTTGAGATAAACCAGCTCCTAGGTAAGTGACCTGATCGGGCATTCTTTCTAACTGAAAAGTTTTCTTTTCTTCATTAGGCTCAACCCAAAACCCTTCATCCACTCTTGGATCGAGTTCCAAATCATGGGAGCCTGCTTCTAAATTAGGAGAAATTATGTTGACATCTCGACTAGGATTGGTCAAAGGTCTCAGGCATAGGCTTGCAAAATAACATTCCATGGCGAGCTTCTGGTCGACGATTATTCTTCCTCTGTTCGAGGGGAACTTCATGGTTAGGTGAGGAGTGGATACGATGGCTTTTAGCTTGAAGGGTGTCTCAACAATATGTTATATGAAGTACTTGCATGAACCACTAGATATGTTACTTTAACGCGCCTTCCTTCTCGTTAAGAATCGAACAGGGTGTATAGGTTAATGCATCCTTGGGTCTCCACTCGTTCCCCCAAAAATCTGACAAGCGGTTCATGATATTCTTTTAACTCCTCTTCGGGGATACCCAACTATTTGAAAGTATTCCAGTACAAGATGTTAGCCAAGCTTCCTTGGTCAATTAGAGTTTTCCAGACAGTGCAGTTGTGAATATCAATGCTTATGACCGTAGGGTCATCTTGTATAGGGTCTACCTCTTAGAAATCCCGATCTGTGAATGTTATGGGTGGGATCCGGACTCCACTTCCCACCGAGATATTATTCACTGACCAAACTTGCCGTAAATGTCTTTTCCGAGCCAAGTTTGTGGATCCGCCCTCGGCAAACCCTCATGTGATGGTGTTAATAATACGACATGATTGATTTTCCCATTCATCACGGTGTTCTTGAGGCCATTCTCTTGATCTACTACGGTGTCATTCTCTTCTGTCATTACGCCAGCTCGGTTGTTCAACCCATTGACCTTTCCCTCTCTGTCCGCCTAGTTACAAAGTCTTGAAGGTGTTCGCTTTTATCAAGTCTTTGATGTAGTCCTTAAGGGCTGTGCATTTTTGGTGGTGTGCCCCTAATTCTGATGATATTGGCATGACTTGGATTTGTCTTCCTGAGGGGGGTATTTGCACTCTTAGGGATCTTCAATATTTCTGTTGCCAATGCTTGTTTAATTACTATAGACTGATTAGTATTCAATGTTCTGTAACTTGAATACCTGGGCCCTCTCAGTAGTCGTTCTGCTCCGATCTTTCAATCTTTATTTTCTTTTTAGTTCTTGGGATGTTCGCTTCCATCAGATTCTCTTTGACCAGGGCCTTGCTCTATTCGAGCTTGGCTACGCAACTTGGCCAGCACTTCCGTCTGCAAGTACTTGGCTGCGCAATTCATCTAAATTAGCAGGAGGCTTTTTACAAATGTTGTTAATGAATGGTCCCAGTCTAAGCGCTGTTGTGAGGTGGTGCATAGCAACTGCCGGATCTAGGTTCCAGATAGAAAGGGCCACTTTTCCAAATCGTTCCAAGAAAGTTCTAAGTGTTTCCTTCTTTTCCTGATGAATGTTGATCAAAGCCATTGAGATCAACTGATGAGGACGACTAGCAGCAAACTGTAGATTGAAGCGAGCAATCAGCGTTACAAATGAGTCAATAGACGCTGGCAGTAGCTTGGTGAACCAGTTCAGGGCGGGCCCTCGAAGCAATGTCGGGAATATCCGGCATAGTAAAGCATCATCATCTATGTATAAGCCGACTTGAGTAGTGAAGATATCGACGTGTTCCTCCACATCAGAACTTTCATCATATTTTTCCAGCGTTATTCCCTTCCAAATATCTGGTAATTTTGTTTCCAAAATCGATTGGGGAAAAGGACTACGACCTGAGATTCCATCTTGTCTAACCGAGGGGCTAGTCCTTGTTTGTTGAACTGTTTTTGACTTCTCTTGCAAGGCTAATGACTCCTTATGTTCCTAAACAAGAGTGGTAACTTGAGAAGGAATGTAGGTCCTGATTTCACTTCTCAAGTTAGCATTCTCTCTTCGCAGGGTCGACAGCTCGAGAGCATCCTTTTCTTGGAGACATTGCATCTCAATCATTTCTGCCTTCAGCTACATTACTACTAAGGAGAGGTCCTCGTCCTCTCCTTTTTCAAGGAGAACTTTCAGCATGAGCGGATTCTACACATGTTCTTCGTGTTGTCATGGCATTCCCTATGGCTGGCTGGGGCCTTCTTGTTGTCTCCTAGTTAGTACCATATCTTCTTGAAATTGAGGCAAATCGTGCTCCACGGTGGGCGCCAAAATATTCCTGTTAAGGATACACTTAGCTTTCGTAGTCTCTCTTCTCGTCCTCTGATGTGACATCCTTGTGGAATATGCTAGATTCTTCTCTACTATGATGCGGGGGGAAGAGGGTACCTGCAAAGACACTCTGATAGTAAAGTCAATATTTGGTATAGGGTAATAAATGTTATTTAATATCAGAAGTCAATCCTTTGTCTGTACTTCTTACTTTCCTTTTATAGACAAAATATTAGGTTAATGGACTTCATGACTCAACCATGTCTTAGTCTTTTGATTACTTAGGTAATTGGCCTTTTTCTTATTGATTATCAATTATTAATCTTTAATTATTTTATTTTGACATGATTAAAGAGGTGTTCGTTTCGAGGTTAGATTGAAAGTGCATGGGTACCTTTCGTCCTAGTTTTAGGCCAAATAGATATTCAGTTTCCCTTTTCTATGGTGATGACCGAAGTGTTTTATCCAGTACATGTTTTTTTTTAATCTATTAACAAATCTAATATAATTACTTGTTTAAATTTCAACGTTAATGGATCCTTCCCCGAGAATCTCAGGGTTCGATTAAGGGTAAGGAAATGTTACCAAACCATTCTTTAGCAGCACACTTTATCAGTTAAAATTTATAAAAATAAAAATAAAAATTATGGAAATTTCACTTCTAACTTAGCAAACCTCACTTATAATTTTATAGTTTTCAAATATTTTCAATTAATCATAAAGAATGTGTTAGGAAAATGCGTTACCGTCACTCCTCTTGAGCGCATATTGTTTTTGAGGCATTTCTCATCGTCATAGTAGACATCTAAAAAACATTTTTACCTAAAACTCATTTTAATCTGTATTATTATTTCTACTTTTACTGATAAGCTTGAAGGGGCAACGAAGAAAACACATTTGATTCTCTCTGAACTCTCTCATTTAGAAGCAACAACGAAATAAAACAGGTAGAAAACTATGGTATTTTAAACTACAATCAATCAAACCTGCATATGAAGATCACATCCCTCAAAACCAAAAATAAATCACAGAAACTGGGAATACTCTATCTTCTATCATTTATAAATCACATAATTGTTAATCAGAATTTATAATTTCATAAAATAAGCATACCTGATACCCCAAACTTCTCAATACCTTCAAACGGTCTATTCTAATTTTAATCAACCTTTCAAAAAAAGTTTTTAGTATTTAATCTTTCTTTACAACCTTTCAACGTTTTCTATTTGCTTAAACCTTTCAAAAATATTTTTCTTTCAAAATACACCCTCAATGCACAAGAGGAATCGTAGGAGCGAGATTAAAATCTATGGGGCTGTTATTTTGAAACCTCTTTTCGCTCAATTTTATCTTTTTTAATAGAAATATCAATAAAATGAAATTTTAATTTTTTGCACATTTTAAAATACTGTTTTTATAGATGCCATGGGTGTTAACCCCTTTCTCACACATAATTAGACTCATGAACTTACATCCTCAATGTGCAAACCATTTTATTTATTTTTAAGATTTCATTCCCTCTATTTTTTTCTCGATATTATATCTGATTTGTCGTTCTTTTCTTTTTCTTCCGTTACAGCCCTGTCTGGGATAATGCCCTACATTGATTAGTTCATTCTTTATATAAGCTATAGTTTTAGGCCTCCAATTCTTTGTAAGGTTCATTAGATGGACTAGTTGAATCTTTATCAAAAAATTTCTTTTATTGCTAATAAGTTCACTAATGAATTCAAATAGGTTCATAAAACTCATTTAAGTTGTTAAATTGTTATAAATATTAACTATTAAATTAAATAAATAATATTATTATTGACAGGAGTTATGTTTTGTGGAAGACATCAATTTACTGCAAGATGACAAAGCACAGTATGCATCCTCACAAGGAGAGACGCCCATATTATATATAATGTCCAATGATAACTTAAAACAAAATTGTTGTAACAAAAAAAATTTAATAATATTCAATTATATATCACATATTTTAATAATTAAATTTATAGAAGTCACTCCCAAAAATCCTGTTAAACGTACCAAATTTATCTTTTTAATCATAATTAGGCCCACTTTCAAAATCTTTGGTACACTAATTTAATGAAAGAACCTTAAAAAACATAAATTGTGTGTGTATATATATATATATATATATATATATATATATATATATATATATATTTCTATTCAAACTCTCGCATAACAACTGCAGGCGATTAACAACTAATCTTCTAAACATATATTCAGTAATAGCACATTTCCTATGGCAAATATTTTGCTTTTAAGATTTGATTAACTCAGATGTTGGATTTTTTTTAATTTCGTTCAATATTTTTGCATCGCAATTACGATAATGCTATTTTATAATTATGTTTAAATTAAACGATGAACAAACTTGGTTCACTATCTTTTTTATGATAAATTCTACCAACACTTTTTTGGCATGCTCTGTTAGACCTACAATTTAAGAAGTTAGACCTACTAAATATGCAATGAGTTCTGCCTGTTTATAAGTTTTAAGTGTTGTCATACCATAAAACATGACAACTAACTATTTCCAGAAATAAAGGGATTAATTTAACACGATCAAAATGAATAAACCCTACAATTACTCAATCAGTAGCAAATGAAGCAATCTAGTTTCTGTCAGAAAAAGTCCATAATTGGACAACTTTCAAGCGAATCAAACACAGGACTTAATAATACTAAATTTGACAAAAGTCGCTAACTTATTCATATATAATTGCTCTATATCTTTTCTCTACAGAAACAGTTAAGCAAAACAACGATCAAAACCCACCAAGTTGGGACGTAACTGTTTCTTGTCTTGAAATTATATATCTACATATACACAACAGCTGTGGAAATACACAGCAGGAGACACTTCAGTCACACTTGTTCGTTTCCCTTGAGAATATTGTACTTGCAGAGAGGACAAGTTGCATTCATCTTTAGCCATTTCACTATGCATGAAGAATGGAAATGATGGTTGCAGGGAAGAGCATGGAGTTCTGCTCCATCCTCATATGAACAGAGGCATATACAGCATTCCTAGAAAACAAAAACACCAAATAATAATTAAAATAGACCCTGAAAATTGAATTCTAAGCTAGGAATTTTTTCTAACGAAGGAAATACTGTTATTCTAAAAGGAGCATATATACAAGCAGAAATCTTACATAAAATTAGGATAATAATAATAATAAAGACATAAAGTAACGCAGCAGAAGAGCACACGCCTACATCTTCAATTAGGTTCATATTTCAAGAAAAGTTAAGCAGAATCTTCATTACCACCGCTTACGTAAAAAAAATAACACCAAATATTGTTGTTTTTGCTGTTATTATTATGCTAGAGTTAATCTTTAATAAGCATCAAATTCTACTCATCTTTCCTCCCCTCCTTACAGCCAAAAGAACTCAGAATGAGGGATTAGAAATACCAAAATAGAAGCTAAAGTAATGCATTTTTTATTTACTTTCAATGAGATATAGTTGAATGCTTCATGGACCATTATACTTACAGAAGAAAATGTAAATATAGTTGCTTCCTGTTAATCATGTTTAACTTTTAACCCAGGAACAAAGTTATATCCTCTTCATATCTTCTAAATTAAACAAATAATAATAGAACACTGCTTCAGAGTCCAGATGCTTGTCTAACTCAACTTTGAATGTCAATTCTTTCCCAACTTTCTAAAATATCAAGGATTTGAGAAATTAGGTCACAAATATGGATCAAAAGATGAAGTTGGCAAATGGCAATTTCAGTACTTAGATGGAAAAATTGGATTTATTATTTTTCTTCCCTCTGGTTTGCCAGGTTCACACACATGATCGCATGCTACATGGAACCACAGAATAAATCCTCGTGCATTGACCAAAATAGAAAATCAGAGAGCCATCAATTTCTGTTTCATAGAAGTGATGAACATGAGACTGAAATAAATGGCATTTCAGGGAAGCATACCGCATCCTCAGGTAGGAGTAGTCGTTCATTTGCCAAGTAACTACTGGTTGTTTCAATGGGAACCATTGATCCAGCTCCACCACTAGGCTTATTCTCGTTGTTCAATATTCGAAATCTGTATTTAGGAAGTATACTAAGATCAGCTTCTGATGCACCTTCCTGTATTATACCCAAATTAATACAAGAGAAATTAGAAGGTTCACTAGTTGTTCGGATTATTTTAGTCAGTCTAAAATACTTTTTGTCCGTACCTGTCCTGCAACAGCATAGAGAATAGCAATGATGCAGGGCAAACAACAACAGAGGGCAATGCCAATCAAGCACGCCAAGACAACACAAAAGATGGCAAAAAAGACATCAAATGCCAGAAAGACAACAGACAACCTGTAGAATTACACAAAACAGATAAGTTGTCACTAATGTCAACAAGCTTCACAAAATTCAGTATACAACCTATTAAATAAAAAGAATTAGCAAGTATCCCATACATTGCACAGATATTTTTTAATACAAGTAAAAGGTAACAATACATATATTTAATAAATATTTTAAGAAAAAATTGATTTAATTGATATAGAATATTATTATGATGGAGACTTGGAAATATCTCATTATGCCAAATTTTCTTTTGGTCTTGACAAGGAATCCTCACAAGCCATGAAGCACAAATACTATAAAAATGGCAAAGTATTGATATTGTGCCCTATCCAATATCAACACACTTACCATACTAACAAGATACACATCGAAGGAGTATTCTCTAATTCACTTTTATAGTATTAAAATTTTATTAACTGATGGGATACAACTCTGATACTTTGTATAGTACATAACTCATACGGCTCCATCTTTAGCTCTATATCCCAAAAGCTGTCGTAAACAGTAAGTATACAGAACCAAGACTACTCTTGCAAAGGACTAATGATGCTTTTTGTGACAGGCTAACATGGGTGGAGCCGTGGAGGAAAAATATGTAATTATGGCGACATGCTCACAAGGGAGGTAATATATTCCTAATACAGGTTTGATATATATGTAACCTTTTATTTTTGCTAGAATCACAAACCTTTTTTTTTTATCCACTGGTATAATCATAAACTAATTAAAAATGATGAATGCCTCTGTACAAATCTTGTACATTTATAAACATTTTTTCTTAATTCATGTCAACGAGTATCGTATCCTGAATTTTAAAAAATTTCCTATACGTGTCATATTGTACCCATCTCATATTGGGCTATGCGTGGAGCCTTGGCTAATAGAACGAGACTGAGCAAAATAGAATGAAGTAGAGCTGAACATATAATAGAATAAAGATTCCATTCAATTGTTTGGATATATTATAATGCAAAGAAAAAAAAAATTCCATTCTATTGTTTGGGTGGTGAATGGAACAAATTAATGAAGTATATTTTTTTTATTATTATAACACCTTTATTTTGTTTATACTTTATTGTATTACAACATTAATAAATGATGTTATAACTT
This sequence comes from Abrus precatorius, assembly GCF_003935025.1. Classification (NCBI taxonomy): domain Eukaryota; kingdom Viridiplantae; phylum Streptophyta; class Magnoliopsida; order Fabales; family Fabaceae; genus Abrus; species Abrus precatorius. The sequence continues at coordinate 5,904,502 of NW_020874406.1, read as the reverse complement.
TAACAAATGATGATTATTAAATAAAAAATAATTATATGTATACAGATTAAAATAAAAATTCCACAACAAACAAAATATATTGTTTATAAAATACAAACAGCTAGCTTTTGCACACCAATTAAGGACCCACCACAAGCAAAATTGTGAGTTATAGGATTTTCTTGTGTGTGTGTGTATCTAGGTTAAATAACGAAATGTTTTTTAGAATTTTAAATTAAAAATAAGTATAATATTTAAATAACATTAATCCAATTTTAATTTAAAGCAAATGTTAGGCAATACCCTAAAGGCATTGGCTAAGAAATCAAAAGTAGAAAGTTTTTGTCTAAAAATGTTATTAATGCACCTATCCCGTGATTTTTAATTTAGTTCAATGTAATTTTCAATAAAAAAAACTTTCATTTTCAATTCCTGAATCAATACTCAGAAAGACCCTTAATTTAATTATATTTAGATTTAAAAATGACAGTCAATTCTAAATTAGCCACCATTTGCATTCCTTTAAAAAAACATCATTTACATATTAATCAATACAAACTAAAAAATATTTTCATAAAGTTTCATAAATTAAAACAAGAATATCATTTTATGTTTCCATTTAGAAAATCCCCAATTTAAAAAAATATGGCAACAATGAGTGTAATTCAAACAAGACATAGGTGTATGATAATAAAAATATGGCAACGATAAAATAATAACTTTATAAAATATCATATTTTTAGTTTCATTCCTTTTCTCCTAAGTTGAAGGGAAAAAATGTGGGCATAAGTAATGAAATGGGTTTCATTTCACTCCATTATATTCCATCCTCTATTTGGAATAGGATAACACTTCATGTCATTCTCCTCTATTCCATTACATTCCACCAATCCAAAAAAAGCATTAAAGTATCAAGGTTTCACAGCTCACAAGTAAACATGCAAGGATAAACCCGTGACCCAAGGATGATGGTTAGGTAAAGCCTTCCCAAGGTGACAACTCCTAGATTCAGACCCATGATGTTACAAGTTTGCCTAGGGATCACAATCCTCTTCTACTATGACCAACCACTGTTGGGTTCATTATCTTAATGTTGAATGAAGAAAATCAACCATTGAAGAAAAAAATAATGTAAAATCCCCCTATGATTGAATAATTAATGACAGCTACAATAACAATTAAGTATTATCTCCCTAAGTAAGGTCAGCTACATAGATCACATGAAGCCATTGAGTTCAACCAATTGAATAGTTAGTGAAAGAGAAAAACAATATTTAGTCAATTTGATTTGATATAAAAGTTCAAAACTCAAGTCAATATGAAACACATCTGCATGAGAAGAGTACTGTTAACATCCAATTGCAAGGTATGGGACTTGAGCCTCACATTGGAAGTATGAGATTCTAATGTGAGGTTTATAAGGCTTTGAGCTCTCTCACTACAATAGCTAGCTTTTGTGGTGTGGTTCTCCCAAGGTTCTTGTCAATTGGTATCAAAGCCTTATACCATGTCTCCCAGCTGCAAACAAGTGGTGCAGGTGGCGACATCAGCATTGCAGTGTTAGCCCGGGACTAATCAAAGAGGCTAGTGCACAACCAGCTCACGTGAGCACCAGGGCTGCGGAGCGTGGTAGGATGTTAGGATCCAATTGCAAGTTATCGGACTCTAATATGAGGATTATAAGGCTTGGAGAGAACTACACCACAAAAGCTAGCTTTTGTGGTGTAGTTCTCCCAAGGTTCTTATCAAGTACACTCAAAGGTCATCTCATTTTCAAAGGGGGAGTAGAGTACATCTACAGATACACCCAACATTACATTTGTTCTCCATTTATTGGGGACATCAAATCGGACCTTCAATAGCAATTAATGAAAAACAGTTATGGTGTTTTAAAGACCAATTTGATGGCACCATGGTATTAATTGACATTGAAGGACAAACATATTTATGAATGTAGGGCAAAAATGAGCTTGTAATCAAAGAATTAAAAAGGACTTTCGGGCTATAGAGATTGAAAACAATTCATTTGACCTTATTTAATATTTTAAATTTTGAGAACTACTTTGAGAATGACAAATAAAAAAAGAGTAAAACTGATTCCAACACACTTGGATACAAAGAAAAATGAATGAACAACAGAATGTCTTTAATTGATTAGATTCCAATCCACCATCCTAGTATAGGAGTGATACTCAAATCAAGTGATGGAACTAAGAATACAGAATACCACTCAATCCAAGTTCTTCAAGTAGCTCCCACCTCATTATCTGCCCTAGATAACAAGCTACCTGCTCAAATTTCCACCTTCCCATTCAAATTATTCTGTTATACCAATTAACAGCTACTAGCCCATTACATTCGTTAGAATAGAACAACAAAGTATTATCCCACTAAGTGAGATCAGCTATATAGATCATATGACAACACTGGGCTCGGTAAAAAACTAAATTTTCAAAAAAATTACTTGTCATAACAATACATTTGTTTATACACGGAAATATCCAAAAATATCTCATCATCATATCTCAGAGATTATCCTCTAGAATTAATTTCCTATTTCCCCATTATCTCTTAGGATTAGTTTCCATATTTCCTTATCTTTTCATAATTTATTTCCTGAATTATTTAGGATTATGATTAGCATCTATAAGGATTAGTGCTCTAGGATTTATGAACATCCCACCACATTATAATGCATCTCAGTTAATATAATTTAGTTTTCATTCTCTTTTACCTCTCTCCTCCCTTTATACATAAAACACTGATTTTAGCATGGTATTAGAGTAGTACCATCCTACATAACCTGTCCCATCACTATTCTGCTGTCAAACTCCTAAAATTCAAAGTTCTACTTTAATTTCATGATATTTCCTTCAAATTTAACATCCCATCCTGTGCCCTTGTTTTTTGTTTTGGGAGGCATAGATACCCTGTAGTAATTATAGATTAATATTTAATAACACACCTCACTTACTTGAACTATAGTACATAAGTTATATTTTATCTATAATTCAATTAAATGAGGGTCTTAGCACAATAGCAAGAGTAGCTAGCATAAAACTAGGTCCATGTTTATGTTATGGAATCAGCCACTACCAAATGCAAGGATGGGCTGCCTCAATAAACCCATAAATAAAGGGTTGGACCTTTTCCTGGACCCCACCATACAGAAACTTTGCAGCACCGAGTTGTCCCTTTTTATAATACAACCAAATGGAACACAGCTAAATATTAGCCACAAGTTGCTAAGGGTTCTGGTACTCTCTCAAGTCTTAAGAACAGCAGGTACCAAAGGAATCTCTGTCTTCTGATAGTCAAAAGGAACAAATGAGAAGGAACATGTCTTCATAAATTAAACATACCACCTCCCCCAAAAGGAAAGGTCAAATGATCTTATGCATATGCATTGTTCAGGCACCCAATCAAATAGCAAAATAACGTGTATGTGTGAGTCTACATGTATACATGGATATCAGAACATTAAAATTAATATACAAACAATAATTTCAGAAGTTTGAAACAAAGGCTTACCAGTACAATCGTGGTGCATTTTGCATAAGTATATCTCCCCCAGAGACAACCCAGTAAAAGCCCACTATCCACCAAAGGAATGAAACACCAGTATTTAATGATTCACATCGCTTTGTGAATCTGTTTTGTAAAGAACAAATATTAGTGTCAACCACTCTTAATTTCACTCCAAAAAGATAGAGTATATGATAGTAAGCCAAACAACATATAAGACTAGTAGATTAACATGCTACATCAGCTAGGGTATTAGAATAAGGAAAAACATCATATTTCCTTTATGACAGTCTGGTCCTGTGGACTGTGCTTAGTGCTCACATAAGACAACGTGAGAAACAGCTCCAGTGCCAAAAATATCAGTGGAAAGATTTCATTTACCGAAACCTTGATCAAAATCATAAGCCTCTCAATATAAGAAATTGAAAAATTACCAGATATATACTAACAAATTCTTTGTCAACTATCAAGACTAACTCTTATTTAATCAACAATAGTATAGTGACTGTAAACCTACAGAGGTAACAATATGGCAACCCATCGTAGAGGGAGGGAGGCATGTGGGATAGATAGAAGCCTACAGCTAATTATACTATAATCCTTTCAAGTTTCAACCGTGGGTCATTTGGTCAAAGTAAAGCAACCAAAAGTCACCGTAAAATCTAAATACATTATGTACAAAAAGCAACATTCTGCTAGTTATCTTGGTCAACCCTATACCAATTAACCTTAAAACACCTTAACTTGCATAAACATGATGTACTTCAATATATTTTAGGAGTCCACAACATAGAACTACTGTCAGGGAAACAACTCTACTATAAGCTTATGTTGTTAAGTGCAAGCCCATAAATGATCTTCTCTCTTACAAAGTACAAACAACAAACGCATGTAAAACTAGAGCTGAAATTAAATGTATGAATGAAATGTAGCAATAACAATTGAACACTACACTACTGAATTGAAAAGATTCTTATAGCATGTCAATAAACCAATTCCCTTTTGGTCTCCCAACTTTTGAGTTTATTTGATTTTAGTCCCCCAATATTGAATTGTAATCACTCCATTAAGTTACCATCTAATTGTTAACAATTTTTGCTGATGTGTATTATAACAATCGTATTTGGCAAATACACATGCTAACATTAAGGTTATTATATATTTATAAAATGATTTATTTTTTATTCAAATGTATTTAATCTCCCTCTTCATTAGTATCATTCTTTGTTAACCTAAGAATTTTGCAAAGTGTAGATTTGTGGCCAAACAAAAGAGATGGTTGAACCTTTAACAATGGGAGGTGAGAGTGAAATACAAAACTTGTAAGGGGTTGTTTGGGAAGGGGGGATTTGAAGGGAAAGGAAGAGGAGGGTAAGTTTTTTATTTTAAATAAATATGTTTTTAAAATAAAATATATAAATGGATATATTAACATAAACTTAATGTATTAATCATGCTTTTATCATCATAAGTGATATATAATTCTCGTGATTTAAAATTAAAAAATGTCATCCCTTCTCTTCCACTCTAAAAGTTCTCCCAAACATACCCTAAGAGAAGTAACCCCTTCCTTCTCTTCCAACCTCATTACATTCTAATATTATCAATGGCGGATGGCGGGTCATGGCGGAAAGCAAAAAAACTGCCATAAAATTATGGCGGATGCCATGGCAGGTTATGGCGGAATAATGGCGGTCATATATATATATATATTAAAATGTGATATAAAACTAGAAAACTAAGTACATATAAAAGAAGGAAGGTTTTGAGAAAAAAAGAATAAAATGGTTGTACAATAGTGAAAAAAAGCTGAAGTTATAACAACAGAAAAGTAGAGAATTAAAATAAATATGGAGAAGGAAACTTGGAAGTGAAAACAGAAAAATAGAATCAAGAAAACAAAATAATAAGAAAAAACGAAAAAAAATGGGGGAGTAAAACAGAATGGGAGAGGGAAAAATAGAACTGAAAAAAAAAATAGGAGAGGGAAAAACTAAGAAAGAGGGACAGAGCTCAGAGAAGCAAAATGGACAATGGACATAGGAAAACAGGGCCTTCCACTCACAGTTGCTGGAAAGGATGTCTTCTCCGGCGAAAATGATGAAGGAGATGGAGAAGTTAGCTTTAGAGAAGAAGGAAGAAAAACAGTGCAGAGAGAACCCTAAATATTTTACCCTTCAGAAAATTTACCGCTTGAGAAGAGAATGTAAAAATTTTAAGTGGAAAAAGTCTATTTTGCCCTTAAAAAACCCTAAAATACATAAAGCAAGGGCAAGATTGGAATTTTGCTCTCTTTCTCCATTACACTTCAAAAGTGCACACCCACACCACGACACTACAATTAGGGCTTAACCTCTACGAAGAAATACTTTACAGCAAGCATCACATGGCAGACCGCCGCTCCACAGCGGCACAGCAGCCATGAAGAAAAGAAGAAAATATGTGATAAAGGGTTTGGGCTCAGATTTTCTTTTTGGAGCAGGTCCAATCAGTAGCCCAACTCAATTTTTCCCACAAAAACGCCATTTTTCTACATTTTCTGCCATGGCGGCCGTTACGCCCATCATTTTCTGCCATGGCCGCCGTTACCACCATGGGCATAACGGCCGCCATGGCACCGCCATTGAAAAACGCCATAAAACGGTAACGCTGTAACAGTAGGATTAAAAACCGCCACCAAATTCCGCCATGGCCGCCATTTAACAACACTGTTTCATTCCTCCTCCTTTTTCTTCTCATCCATTCTTTCTGCACAGTCGTCGAAAACGGCACTGCCTATGTCACCTCCTTCATCATCCATGATCCCGCTCCTTTTGGCACTCCTCTCACATCTCAACCTCCCCAAAAATGTCAACCACCATTGCCACAATCACCCCTCACCTGTCACTTCCCTTTCCTCCAACTCACCCATCAGAACCCTAAACGGTGACTTTTCTCTAAACAACGACAGAAGTTGCACCCTGCTTGGGTCCAAACCCCACCCCCCCTTCAACGACAGCTTTCTCGTGTTTGGACCCTTCACTTTGGACTCTAGCTTCTCTTATCTTGTCGTCAACGACAAAATCTGAGGTGGTTTGTTCTACCTGACATTCAAGGCAAAGGGTTATCATTGTTGCTAGATGAGGATAACAAGGAAGAGAAAAACAAGGGTGATTTAGGGAACAGGCAAGAGATGGAGAAGGGTGTGGATTTGCAATTCTTCAGAAAGGGGTTGGAGGTGGGTTGTCATGATGCGACAACATTGTTTTTTTCTGGTTAATTTCTTATACATGGCTTATGGATGGGTGATTCTCTGTTTGCTCACAATACTCTCACTTCATTGAAGACAACACTCCCATTTTGCCTAAATCCCTCAACAGTACTCTCACTCCATTGAAGACACCTCAATTTTTCTCTAATCTTCCCTGATTCTGATTTTGAAAGAAAGGCTTTTATTTTTGTAATCTAGCTTAATGTATACTCTAGGGTTAACTAAACCACATAAGCTAATCCATGTATCATTTTATTAAAAATAATTAATTAATCACTAATTCTTACAATTAGACACTTTAGCACCATTAAAATCTATGTCACCAATCACCACTCAGTTAAAAATTGGATGACAACTTAAAAAATGGATGAAATTTACTTAATGAGAAAAAAAAATGAGACTAAAATCATGCAATTGAAAATTGGGAGACCAAAATCAAACAAACACAAAAGTTGAGGGACCAAAAGTGCAATCAAGCCAAACAATAAAAATATATACTCAATCTAAAAATTGCCAACATCAAATTGTAAAGAAAGGGCTACATCATCAAAGTCAAACTAGAGAAGACTACTGAATAAAGCTTGGGGTCATCACATTTCAGGACAAAAGAAGCCACATAAATTCATAACAAGACTACAAGAGCACTCCATATCTAACACATGCCTTGTTAATGAGGTTGCTCTAGCTAGTGTTGGTACGACTATGCATTGGTTCAAACCATGCACATTGGACAGTAAAATAAAGGATTTGGCTCCTCTAAAGTGAATGAATGTGTAAAGTGAGAGAGTGAAGATCAATTAATTTCAAGTTAGGGATAGTTATAAAATACTTCAATTCAAATCTAAGGTGGATAAAGCCTCACTTTCTTACCTACACATTTCCTCACTTTAGTGGAGCTCAATCCTAAAATAAGCATGTTTTCAAAATTATGGATGCAATCACATCATAGAGAACACAAATCCCTATAGTAAGGTACAGTGAGTTAGTTAGTATATTTCAATGCAATGTTGGGCTCAAAAATATATTTATTTCTAACAAATACTCTGCACAAACTATACAATAATAAAGGCTACATGCACGATTAAGACACATAAAAAATGACATTAGGATCCTTTCTAGATTGTCGAAGACAATGAATAGTTTGCCCTCACAAGATAGTAAAAGATTGCTATGCACCTACATTTGTCCACACTTTGATTTTAGGAAATAACATACACCATGTACTACCTTGCATTCGTGGTCCCTTCACTCTCCCTGATTAACCAAATTGATCAATGAAACCTTTTCACATCTTTAATTCACTACCTCTAGCAAAACAAATTTCTTTATCCCTAGTGTCTTGATCATGGCACTACATCAGGGTTATAAAGTCCAATCATACAAATTACACAACCCTTAATCATAATTCCAAAGCACAACATTTTACATTTCCTAGAATAACTTCTCTATTATGCTCCTTAACTGGACCACATTCTCAAGAACCAGTATATATAAACATGACAAAAGCACAAGACACTAAATATTTATTGACCAACTGCAGTTACCATTTTATCTTGATAATTTCTTCGGCATGAACACATAATCCCCCACCTCAACTCGGGTTAGGTTGTACATCCAACTCATATCTACAAAACCAAAGGCACAAAAACAACTACTCCAGTTCCTGCTCTCTTCCTCCACAACACAACACCATCACGACACGAACATAACACAAGCACTAATTTTTCCAAAGCACATCAGATTTCATAATTGTCGTTTTCCAAATAACACTCACAAGTCAAGCTTGAAATCAAAACTCAGAACCCAAGCATCCAAACAATTTAAAATATATGAACAAATCCATTAAAAAAAATAAGCTCAAAATTGCAATTAAATCAAATATTAGACAATTGAAAAGGCAAAAACAAAATTGAACCGAACTGAACCCACTAAGATATCAAATTAAGAAATTAAAAGTCAAAACCCTAACAACCAGAAAAACAGGATGAAGCAATCTATTAACTGAAAAACAAAGAAAAACTCAAAATGAACAAAAATTGAATTCTACGCACCCAGAGCGAGACGAGTCGCCAGAGCTCCCATCTCCGTCATCGCTGTCATTGCCATCATCGACGCTACCGGCGTCGCTCTCCACGTCATGCGCCCTCTGTCCACGCCGCGAGTCTCTCTGGCTCCGGCGCCGGTACTCGAGCCACACGAGCACCACGTGCACCAGACACTGCAGCGAGTACCCGATGATCCACACCCGGATCGGCGTGTTCGGTCGCTCATCCATAGTGCACGCCAGCATCACTGCCGAGACGACCACGAACGCCATGTTCCATGACATGTCGAGCGCCACCACGGGCTTTGAGTAGCCCCAGTCGGCGCGGCGCTCCTCGAGCTCACGCGCCGCCGTCTCCCGCACCAGCATGGAGGGGCCGCGGCGCCCGGCGCGGCCGAGAAGGAGCGCGAGCGCAGGGGTTCGCGTAACATCGTGGCGAGCGCGGAGCAGCGGTGCGTGGGCCTCCGGCACGTCCGTAGCGGCGGTTTGTGATGACATGGCAGGCTAAGCTCGGTAGAGAGAAAAAGATAGCGCGCGTTGCATAATTTAAAGTGGAAAAATTGAAAAAGGGGAAAGCGAACGAAATAATAATAATAATTATTATAATAATATTATTATTATTATAGAATAACTAAAACAGGGAACAGTTTGGAATGAAAAAGAATTTAAAGGGTTTAAAAGGTAAGAGTGATCGCAGAAGAAACGATTGGGAGAAAGTAATTAAAGGAGAAAGCGATTCGGAGTGACGCGTTGAAAGTTAGATGAGATGTGAGTAAACGATAATCGGTTGTTGAAAACGTTTCAGTAATTGCGATTGATGAGGGCTCACAACAATAATTCTCAGTGTGCTTCTCAGACTCAGTTGTTTATGCCTTTCTAATTGCATTTCTAGGGTTTGAAGGACAGTTATGCCCTTTCCTCACCTAATAAATTAGGCTCCGTTTTTCCTCTACTAAATCAGAACATTCTCCAGTTTTTGTTTTTTTTAACATTATTTCTTCATTTTATTTTAATTTTAATTTTAGTTTTAGTTTTAGTTTTAGTTTTAAATACTGATTATATATAGTATACATTTAAAATATTTTTTTAATATAAACTGAATTTTAAGAGTACATTATCAATTATGTGTTCTTGATGAATTTTTAGATACTTTTACATTGTTTTATTATAACTATTATAGTTATTATATCAGTATTCTGAGCCGCTTATCGTATTTTAATTTTCTCTCACCCTCGTGTTTGTTTATTTTCATGTTTGCATTTAATTTGACACATTTTTCAAAAAAAAAATCAATTTTAAGTGAAAATAATAAAATAGATTAAGAGCGTGCTTGGTAAAATTAATAGATAATCTAACTTAAAGTCGAAATTGTAGTTGAAAACAGAAAGGTTAATTACTTAAATTAAATGTATTTGTTGAAATTAATTAGTAAGTTAATTGATAAATGCAAAACGACAAATTCAAGTAGATTAAAGTTTAAAATTTAGTAATTATATGCTTTAAAAAATATTTTTATTTATAGCAAAAAAAAATATTTTTTATTTAAAATCATTTATTATTTTCAAATAAAAATAATAAATTTTTAATGTCCTTCTCATTTATAAATATTTTATTCTAAAGAAGAAAATTTAATGACTTTATTAACTCTTTCTCAAGATATCAATGATTTATATTTTTTAAAATAATAAATACTGTGACTTTTTTTATTATTTATGACATTTTTTCCCTTTTTAACATAATAAAAATATAAAAAGAATAATATCAAATAAATTAAATAAATAAAAAATAAATGTGTAAAAGTAAAAAGACAAAAGTGATAAAATCAATTTTAACTGATAGTTAAAAATATAAAATGTTGGTACAAGTAGCATTCAAAAAAAAATGCTTACTACTCATTTTAACTATTTTTTAAATACTGTTGTTTTTATTAAACAAGTTTTTTAACTAGCAAAGAGCTACCCAACACACTCAATTTAAATTATTTATTTTTTGCTTGTGTGGTTAATTTAAGTAGAGACCCAAAAAAAATTCAATTTATTAATTATATTTTCAAAATATTTCTAATTTATTATTTTAATGATGTTAATTTCTATAATGACTTATAAGATAATGTCACTATATTTGTTAGTTATTTAAAATTTTCTTCAATAATTGTCCTATTTACTTAAAGAATAAAATATTAAATAATTATAAAAAATTACATGTTAAAATTTTTTTATTTAATATTTAGATCATGTTTAGATATAACTTATTTTTTTTTAAATTATTTTTTAAGGAAAAAATTTAGGCATGTACGAACATTTAATATTTAGAATTTAATTGGATACATTGACCATATAAAAAAAATTACAATATCATTTAATTATGAATTGTCAAATAAAAAAAATCATTGACTTTATAGTAATTCATATATGTTATATATATTCTAAATTCTAATTGATTAATAATACAAAATTTATTATGCAAAAAATGAATTAAAATTAAACTCTAATTAAAATTTATTTTTTATATTAACTACTTTAAAAGACATATTTAATGTGATTTCTAATGAGTTGATAGATAAAAATATTTTATACTAACAATATATCAAAATCATTTTATATTGTTTTATCAGTTTAAGTAACAAAAAGATATACATGAGAAATTACTATAACAACAGAATATTAATATATTTTTGTTATTAATACTTAAAAAGTAAAAATGTTCTCTAATTTTTTATCTGTTGCTTAAAAGGATTGATAAAACTATTACCAAAAATAAAACCAACATGATTTTCCATGTGTCCTTTAGTTAGTTTCTTACGAAGTTAAATAGTCTTTCTATTTTCTGGTTTATATATTTGGCTTGTATATAAAGCCCATTGTATTTAATAATGAAGAAAATTGCTAACAGAGAATTATATGTGAATGAAAAAGGGTTCTGGAGAAATTATTTTAAAAAATTAATGAAAGATAAAATAAAAAATTTAAGAATTTTTAAACGATTATAAAGTTATTTAAACATTTAAATGAATTCTTAAAAAACATTCAATATATTTTGTATTAATTGCTTAGATTATATTGTGATTGTAGAAACTCATCAAGTAATTATTATTAAAAAAATTTAAAAATATAAAAAGATTGATATATTTAAAAAATAAATAAATCCGCATAAAATTTATTGTAATATTATTACTTATGAAATTTAGATTAATATATTTTAGAATAATATATTTTAGAATGTAAAAAAGTTATACGACTAAAATCAGTGTGAGCATCATTATAACAAAAACTTAACGAAAAAAGTAACTTACTAGAAAATAATAATTTTTTTATAAAAATATTATTATATCTAAGTATTAGATATAAGTTAAATAAAAACTTAAATTGAGTATGAAATTTTTTTAATTTATTCTAGTGTAAAAAAAATTTATATATATATATATATATATATATATATATTTAATTATTTATTTAAATTATTTAAATAAATAAATAATTGTTGCAAAAATTATCTTCTTTTGTATTTGTATATAAACTGAGTCTTACTTTTTAAATCACAATATTTTAAGAGTTATATTAAATGAGAATGATTTTAGACGTTAGTCATCTTCTTTATTATATCAATCAACTTTTTTTACATTTTACATTTATGTTCTAAATTTAATTTTAACTTTGAAAGTTTATTTTTTTAATTTAGTCTTGTTTAATATAATAGAATATTTATTATTAATAATTAAAATATTATCGTTTCTAAATGTATAAAATTTGTTAAATTTAAAGATAATTATATAATAAATCTTTAATTTTTTATTTAAAAATTATTTTATGACAACTTTGGGATGCGATTGGAAGAGATCATTGGTGAAAATGAAGAATACTTTTTCAAAGTTTGAGCAAGTAATCAACAACGTGCTTTAGCAACAAGGATCATTTTCATCTCTTTCTTTCTGGGAACTTTCTAGTTTGTGTTTCCTTTTTAAATGAATATAGATTTTGTTACATTTGTTTTCTTTGCCTATTTCATTATGTGTAGCTAAATTCATAGATAGAGTTATGGTGGATCATTTGCACACTTTATATGATATTTTTGTTTAATTACAATTATGTTTCCTTTTCAAGATTCATTTTATCCCTAGCGTGTGCATGTTTTTATGTTGGGACTTGGTCATTCTTAACATCTCATAGTTAATTGCATGATAGATAATCGTACCACATATAGTTAATGAAACTATAAAGTAAAACGGGATAGGAAATTAAGTGGACTAAACTTGGTTTTTATCTTTCAATTAGTTACTAAATTAACAAGTTCACATGATCTTTATACTTTTCTTTTCTTTCTATCTTACATAGGTGATAGCTTGGGAAATAATATTGACATTGCATAACTATTGAGTGTTAGTATCTTTAGTATGAGTGATTGGCAATCAAATGAAAACTGTGATTAAGGATAAACTAAAATTAACCATAAAGAGGTGTGAAGGTGAAGACTTATACCATAGGTTTATCTCGAATAGTTTTCTTGTCAAAAGTTTCTCTTCTCATTACTATTTAATTTAAATCTTCTATATTTTCTCTTATTTTATTATGCATTGTTTTGGTTCAAGCAATTAAATCAAGATATTCTCTGTAATTGTAAACAATTTCTGTAGGATAATATTCTAGTAATTCAATTTAAGAACCCTTTATTACTTTTTCACAAGTACAATTGTCCACGAACAAGTTTTTGAGACTAGTCAGAGATTGTTTTTCAATAATGAGAAAAATCAACGTTAAATTGATTTGAACATTTTTTTCTTATTTAGTTCCTTAAGTTTTTAATTTCCATTTTTCATCTCACTGTTTTTGTTTTGTTTTATTATGCTTTTGTTGAATTTCCTTTGTTATATGCTTAATCATTATAAGTCTCTTACAATGTTGTATTTGATATGGAGATTGAAAAGACTGTACACAAACAAATGAAAGAGTTCATAGAGTAAAGAATAACAGAGAGAAGAAGAACTCTAAAAGATTACTTTACATCCACTATTGAGGGTGTTGCTGGAAGTATTGCGGCCCCTAATGTAGAAGCCAATAATTTCGAATTGAAGTTAGCTTTGATCAATATGATTCATAATTCCATGCAATTTAGAGGTTCACCTAATGAAGACCCCAACCTCTATCTGAAGAAGTTTCTTTGGTTCACTAACACAATCAAGTACAAGAGGGTTGTCACTGATGCCATTAAATTTCACCTTTTTCTATTCTCTATCATGAAAAAGGTGATTGTGGTTCTCAATTCCATCATGACATAGGATAACCTAACTCATAGTTCTTGAGAAAATACTTTCTCTTATTTCGTTCTAGTAAGCTCATTTCAAAAATCACTAGTTACTAGCAGTACAAATCTAAGTCCCTAAACGAGGCTTAGGAGTAGTTCAAAAAGCTTATAAGGAAATGCTCACACCATGATTTTCCTGTTTAGTGAAAATTGCAACTTTTCTATATTGGACTATCATTTTCCAATAGGTCCATGGTTGATGCAGCTTGCAGAGAAACCATTATGAAGAACGAGTCAAATAAGGCCTAACAATGCCTTCAGCAAATGCACTAAATCGTACAAATAATATAGTGAAAGCAAAGTATCGTTCCCACACAGATTAATGCAAACATGTATTAATTCACTAAATTGAACTAATTGAATGCGATTAAGATTGAAGGGGATTCTAAATTCTAAATTGATTTAATTCACTTTGCAAGTAAATAAACAACAAAATATGAAATAAGATGAGAAAATTCAATGACAAGATAGTTAGGATTAGACTTTACCCATTCTTCATGTGATAAACTAAACTCTCCTACTAGTTCAAGCTCTGAAGATGTTAAGAAAAGTTTTCACTAAATTAATTCATATCTAATTCCTTGGTATACAAATTCTCTTGAACGCATACACAAAGATTAATTCCTTAATTCCAAATGTATAAGTCTAAAGGAAAATAGAACACAAGGAGTGAGACTAGAGAATAAGAAGACTTCTTAATTCCAAATTGAAGCACTGCAATTTTGTGAGTCATGACAGTTATTGTCAAGTAGGAGATCATTAGGCCAAACATCAAGAGGTGGTTGACTTCTTAGGCAACAATTATAATTTGGAATGTTGAAGTAATCCCATAAATTCTTGGGAGAATTGCCCGAGAGGCCAAAGTTTAAATGTCTAGCATCCTCCCTACATCTTGAACTAAGGAGCGAGACTAGAGAAGAAGAAGACTCCTAATTTTGAGTTTAACTTCTAGGAGACCATACTATGGTTCATACATTATTCAAGCAAAAGAATATCGAAGCTTGAGCCCAAGATAGAGCATCAAACCCAAAGTTCAAATAAAAGGCTCTTGAAGATTGAATCACAATTAGAGCAATTGACTACCCTTTTGAGTCAAATAGCACTTGGAACATTACTAACTTAGTCTAAGGTATATGTCAAGGCCATTACTTTAAGAAGTAGGAAGAAACTGCCTGAAGCGCTCAAGGAATCACAAAACAAGGACACAAGCATGCCTTTTCTTCATGATGAACATGCCCATGTTCCTCCAACAAGCTTGCCCATGCTTCGCTGGGTAGCATAGTCGTGTTTTCTTCTTAGCATGACCATGTTTCTTGCGTTGGGTCTAAAACAAATTGTGAAGAGCATCTCATATTGGCAAGGGCCCATGAGCCCAAAATTCCCTTCTCATAAAGGATAAAAACAATTGAAGGAACCTACAATTCAGTAAATTCCCTTTTTATCAATGTTATCTCTCAAATGTCAAAGTATGTCAAGTTTCTTAAGGAGATGTTTAGCAACAAGAGGAAGTTGGAGGAGTATGAGACTGTGAAGCTCAATAAAGAATGTTTATCCATCCTATTGAAGAAGCTACCACTAAAATTAAAGAAACTCAAGGAGTTTTACTATTCCTTGCACTATAGGTAACTTGTGTTTTAATAAGGCTTTGTGTGATTTGGGCGCTAGTATAAATCTAACGTCTCTTTGTTTTTAGATAGTTGTGTTAGATTTTTTAACATTAATATTAATATTTATATTAATTTATGGATTAGCATTATTAAATTATTATGGTTATATTGTTATTAATTATGACGTAAAATAAATGTGTATAATAATAATAATAATTATTATATAGATTTTGTAACTGGGCTCTTAGTGTGAATAGTACATGATGGGTTGGACTATTCTATGTGCCCAGTGAGAGGTTCCTGCTCTCATCTGATTAGGCTTATATAACTGTTGCCCCATTAGACAGTTACTAGTTTGGGATAATAGCAATCAGATAAGAGAGTAGTACACGCTCACTCAAAACAAGGATTGCTTATGACTCATGGTTCTCATCGAGATTGCTTATGACTCGTGGGTTCTCATCAGGTACGCGTTTAACGCAATTATTCAATTATATATAGTTAGAATTGTATTGAGTTGTTATGATGTGTATTATATATAATTGTGTTATCTTTAATTTTATATATAAAATTCCTGCAAGTTGGACATGCAAGGGGCCAAACCTACTTCTATTTCATTGTAGTTGGTTGATCGATCTGTGGCTTACTTGTAAAGCATAGTGGAGGATGTCTTGAAGAAGGTAGACAAGTTTATCTTCTCTACAAACTTTATAGTATTAGATATAGGAAAGGATGACGAGGTTCCCATCATCTTAGGCAAACCCTTCTAAACCATAAGAAAGACCATCATAGATGTCTAACAGGAGAAGCTCACTTTGAGGCTAAATGACGAGAAAATTGTTTTTAAAGTCTTTGAGTCTCTTAAACACCTTTTTACTTTTTGACTCTTGTAATTTTGTTAGTGTTATGGATATTGTTTCTTCTTCTTTAGCTTATGTACAATTGATGGATAGGTTGATAAAGGATGCGTTAGAGAGGATTCTCACACTTAGGAGAGATGTAGTGTTAGATTCTGAAGAAGTGATAGATGAGATTCTAGCTTTGGAGCGTGGAATCCCAAGAAGATGGTTAGGGTGTAGGCATTTTGAAGATTTGGAAGAAAGTGTCCTATAAAATCCTAAACCATCCATTAAGTAACCCTCAAAATTTGAGCTTCAACTTCTCCTCTTCGAATGTTAAATATGCTTATCTTTCTCATTCTTTCTTTCTTTCTGTGATAATTTCTTCTAATTTGATAGATGTTATGAAGAAGAAGTTGCTGAGAGTCTTGAGGAAGAATAAAGAAACCTTTAGGTAGAGCATTCATGATATCAAGGGCCTTATTCCCTCCATATGTACTCATCGAATTCACTTGAAGGAAGAATTCAAGTCAAAGGTGCAACACCAAAGAAGACTCAACCTCAGTATAAAGGAAGTTGTAAAAAAATAAGTAATAAAGTTACTTGACCCTAACATTATCTTTCCTATTTCTGATAGTTCTTGGGTGAACCTTGTGCAAGTTGTATCGAAGAAGGGAGGAACTATGGTTATGAAGAATAAGCAATATGAACTCATTGCTGTAAGAAAGGTAATTGGGTGGCGTATATGCATAAACTATACGAAGCTTAATGAGGCCACCCGAAAAAAACCACTTCCCCCCTCCCTTTATTGATCAAATGTTAGAGAATTTGTTTAGGCGCAAGTATAATTGTTGTTTGAATATGCAAATTCCTGTAGCATTAGAAGATGAAGAGAAAATCACTTTCACTTGCCCTTATGATACTTTTGCATATAAACTGATGTCTTTTGTATTATGTAATGTCTCAACGACTTTTCAAAGATGCATGATAACTTTATTTATTTTTTATTGTTAGAGCACTGTATTGAAATTTTCATGAATTATTTTTTGTGTATGGTACTACTTTTGATAGTTGTCTACATGATCTCAACTTAGTATTGCAAAGATGTAGGAAAGTCAACCTAGTTTTAAATTAGGAAAAATGTTAGTTCATAGTTGAGGAATATATTGTATTGGGGCATAAGGTTTCTAGCAAAGGCATTGAGGTAGACCCTGCTAAGATAAAGGTGATTGTAAGGTTTCCTCCTCCCATATGTGTTAAGTCCATTAGGACTTTTTAGGGCATGCGAGGTTTTATAGGAGGTTCAATGACTTTTCTAAGATAACTAAACCTCTTTCTGATTTGCTTGTTAAGGGTATGGAATTTAATTTTGATGATGCATGTTTATTTGCTTTTAATACTTTAAAAAGTAATTTGATTAATGCAGGTGTGGTTATAGCTCTTGACTGATCTTTACTTTTTTAGCTTATCTTTACTTTTTTAGCTTATGTGTGATGCCAGTAATGTACCTGTTAGACCAATTTTGTGTCTAAGGAAAAATAAGATTTTCTATGCCATTTATTATGCTAGTAGGACCTTGGATAGCATGCAAAGCAACAACACCACAACTGAGAAGGAAATGCTACTTGTGATTTTTGGTTTTGATAAATTCTGCTTTCATCTTATTATGTCTAAGGTTATCGTTTTCATTGGCCATTGCTATCAAATACATATTAGCTAAACAAGATGCTAAACCACGAATCATATGTTATGTTCTCTTGCTACAAGAGTTTGATGCAGCGATAAGAGTTAAGAAGGACAGTGATAACTTAGTTGCTAATCACCTATCTAGACTGGATCCTTCAGTGTGGCAAACTACCAAGGTGGAGATTAAGGAAACCTTTCCTAATGAGAGACTCTTAGCTATTTCTGTCAGATTGGTGTATTATATATATATATATATATATAATTTCTTGTAAATTGTGTTGTATTTACTTGAATTATATGAATTATTCATATGTTGAAATGTAAATATGAAAGTTGTATGATTGCTAGATAAGGAGTTGTGTGTCCGCAGTGTTGTAAGTTGATTTTGTTGAATGTTATTAGCAGTGTAGGTTGGTAATCAATCATTAAGTGTGCCATGTAAGTAATAGCTTAAGAATTATAGCTGAGGATTTATAATGCCTCTGTTGGGAGTTCTGGGTGTAGGGTGTCTCACTTAGGTGAGGTAATTCAAGCTCAAGTAAGGCTGAGTCTTGTTAAATTGAGCATTTTGGAGTGTTCTCACTCAAGCGAGATCAGTCTCACTCAAGTGAGATTGGATAGGATCACTTCAACTGTCCTCTCACTCAGGCGAGAAACGATCTCGCTCAAGCTAGAGAAGCTCGATCAAGCGAGGAGTTGCAAAAAAAATGAGTAACTCTCTAGAGCCAATCTCGCTTAGGCGAGAATGCTGCTTGCTCAAGCGAGATGCAGCTCACTCAGGCGAGAATAATAGAAATTTAGAGAGTTTCACTGTCTAGTTTTCCCAGACACGGATAAGCTCACCTAAGCAAGAGCAGGACTTGCTCAAGCGAGAATTGACTTGCTCAAGCGATAACACGCAAACCTGGAAGGATATTTAAGGAACCCAACGCAAAGAAACGTTTATTTTTCACCAAATAGCCCTCCCTTTTCCTTTTCTCTCTGTTCTCTCACGTTCATCCTTTAGAGAAAATCTTCTCAAACTCTAACTTCTTCTTGATCCAAGTGGAAATATTCATTAAGTACGGATCTAGGTGAGTTCTTGGGACTTTGTTCTCTTATTCTAATCCTTATTTCTTGATTTTCCTCCTCAAAAGTCTTCTATTTTGTAATATTAAGGAGATCTGAGACCGTTGGACCTTGTTTTCTCTTAGGACTCATGAAGATTCTAAACTAAGAAAATCCATTTTAGGTAAGGGGAGCTTATCTGAGCTGGCCTTGTTCATTCAATAGATGTTGAGATATTTATATAAATAATTTTGTTTTAGTTAGGAATAACTGGTTATATGAGCAAACCTTTGCTTAGAACCCAGAGTATGTATGGCTGAGTAGAATTTTCTGTTGTTTGATGAATGTTTGGAATGCTGTGGTAGAGAATGACATGCTGAAATATTAGATTAATAACGTGAGTTGCTTAGTTTTGTTATGAATATATATATATATATATATATATATATATATATATATTGCTGAGGCTGCGAATATATTTATTTGTGCTACATGTTTAGGTGGTTAGACATGTAATAATAGAAATGCTGAGCTGTGCTGTGTCTAAATCCAGATACTGGAATGGGTCACTCCCAGATCAAGAATAGTTCCTTCTGGATTACTTAACCTGTGAAACCAGTTAGAACTGAAATATTGCATTTACATTATATGGGTTGAGAATCAGCTAAATTGTTATGTTAAATTGCAGAGAATTGTATGAGCTGTATAAACATTTATGATATTTTCATATTCTATAGTGATGATTGTTGGTTACATAAACTCACTCTAACATTTGTCTGTGTTGCTATGTGTGTGTGTTGCTGTGATAATCGTATGGTGGTACGTGAGCAAGTGTGACAGGTAAGGCATTCACTTCTCATGTTGAGAGGTCTGGCTAAGAAATGCATGGAGTCAAAGTACTTTTGTGAAGATTGTAGTTTTATTTATTTTGTTAGTCTAGGTCTTAGTAGTGGGTCTAGACTATTTAGCTACAGTCTTCAATAATGTAAATGTTTATAAAAATTATATTTTGAGCTGTATGTCGAGCAAGTCTAATGTAAATAATGTTAATGGATGATTATATATATATTCAAAATTTTATCATAAGGCCTTATTTTATTACAGAATCTTGGACTTTCACGTTTTGTTAAATTTTAATCCTCTTTCAAAATGCAGATATTTTATACTTAAATAAATGGTTTAGCATGTCATAAATCCTTTAAAAAAAAAAGGGGTCATGACAATTTCTAAGGCACCATGGTATGTGGATTTGGTTAACTACCTAGCTAGTAATATCTTTTTCCTCGAGTTTTCATATTCTCAGCAAAAGAAGTTTTTATATGATGCTAAATATTATATGTGGGAATAACCGTGTCTGTTTAGAGTTTGTGGGGACTATGTGATTAGGAGGTGTGTTCCTAATAGTCAAACTATCGCTATTCCTAATCATTGCAATTCTAGAGAAGCAAAAGGCCACTTTAACCATACTAGGATTGCTCAAAAGGATTTTTAAAGTAGTTTTTATTGGCCAACACTTTTTTAAAGATGCTCACAACTTTGCAAAATCTTGTGACAAATGCCAAAAGAGTGGTAATTTGTTTAGAAGGCATGACAAACACATCCTACACCATGAATTCCAAGTGGGAGATAGAGTGTTAATTTACAAGTCACTTTATGATTATTTCCTAGGAAGTTGAAGTCTCAATGGGATGACCCTTACATAGTATAACCAAGGCCCTTCCATATGGAGTATTTAAAGTCTCCAACGATAGGGAAGAGGCACTTTGAGTTAACAAGCAAAGAGAAAAACTATACATTGATTGAGTGACCTTTAAACGTCATACTTTACTTCTGAACTAGCCCAATAGGATGTCAGTCATGTGATGTGCTTGTAGGAGATAACCTACATCTTTTATTTTAGTTTTAATTCATTTTCTTTGTTTATTTCATATTTACTTTATTAAACTTAGTGTTTTTCATACCTTTATTTTGTGCTTACAAGTTCCTGGGAATAAAGTATGAGGGATTGAGTTTCTATAATCACAAGGGAGCATGAGTATGCTTAATTGAAGCACTTATTTGCCCTCTTTTAAATATGCATAACCATGTTTCCTAGCAATTTTTTAAAGGCAAAAGCATGTCCAACTTTCTAGAGAACTCTTTCTTCTCCTTTCTCTTAGCTCTCTCAATTATTATCATTTTAGGTATGTTTTTATCATTTTTCTTAGGATTAGGATTAGGAATATACATGCTAGAAAAACTGGAAAGTTGATTTGACCAATTATCACCTGCATTATTTGATTATTTTGGATTTATGCCATAAGCACGATCGTGCTTTATGAGTAGAATGGTCATGCATAGTCATTTTCTAAGTTTCTGTTCTTAAGCATGTTTGTGCTTCACGAGTAGCATGGTTATGCATGGGACTACAATTTTAAAATTAGGATTTTCAACTTGACTATGCTTATGGTATATGCATGGTTATGCTTCGAGTATGATATGGGTATTATGATATGAGTATGATATATATATATATATATATATATATATATATATATATCTCCTTTCTTTTGGTATGTATAAACTCATTTGCATTTGCTTATATTAGTGTTGAATTTGACTATTTCCTATTTATTCCCTTTTATTTTTAGTTTATTTATTCTTTATTTTTCTTGATGCTTTTATTCTATTTTTGTCTAGTATCACTTAGAGATCATTCTAGTAGTGGTCTTTTATAATTTTACAAATGGACAGTTCAACATATTTATCAAGTAGTTCCTTTCTTTTTCTTTTCATTTAGTTTTATTTCTCTTTTCTTTATAACATTGAGGACAATGTTGTACTTTAATTATGAAAGGGTATTTAACTAATAATCTTTTTGTTGCATGTGCTTAAGTGAACTCTTGTACTTGCCTTTGCTTTGATAACTTAAAGCTACCACCTTTAAGGAACTTAATTTGTCTTTATAGAATAACATGTTGAGTAATTATTATTGAATTAAGAACTATCATTAGGAAACTACGAATTAGTCAAGTTTCCTATTTTTCTACTCTGCATTAAACTTAGCTCACATATGTGAATTTTGAGCTTTTTATGGGGAGTTTATCCTAATTTGATTGATGATACCCCTTTCCTCATTATTGTGTTTGATTCTCTCCTTAGGATTTGTGCTGTAGAACTTGACTTGTAACCAACTGAAGACTAATATTTTTAAGTGTATGTTTTAATGTGACTAAGGTATTATTTTTATTCTTAACTATCATTATGTTTAAGAAATACCTAGTTGTCCACTTTGAACTTGAATAATTTTATTTTGGCCCTATGCATTGAATTATATAAAATATTTTGATGACCTTGTGTTTATGAATGGAGCAATTGGTTAAAATATTTAAGAAGTAACAACATTTTATTATATATATTCTTTTTTATCTCTTCTCTGATGTGCGAAAAGAAAAATAAGGGGAAAAAAATAAAAGAAAAAGAAAAGGGTACAAATAAAAGAAAATAAGGAGGAGTAAGAAACTAATTGTATATGAAATATGTAAGACATCCCAATAGCTTCATTTATAAATTTAGAGATTATTTGTTGATTGTTATGGCTTATCCACCTTTGTGTGTTATTCTTCTTTAGCTATCTCACCTGTGTTCATTAAAACCCTTTTGGTCACACTACAACCTAAAAAAACCTTGTGATTTTCACATGGATTCAATTTACTTAATTAAGAGTTGATTTATGGTCCAACATATAGTAGCGTACTTCTCTTTGGAAGAATTAAATGATATTTTTTTTCCTTAAACACTAAGAAAGAGGAAAATAGAGTGTCATAATTTGATATTTGAGTGAAAAGTTAGGGAATATGAGACTCTAATTAGGAGATCTTTTGATTATCCGTTTGTTTAGTGATGTTACGCTTTTTATTCTTCTGATCTTGTGATATTTTAGGTTCCTTTTTTGCAATAATATGTTTCAAATTGTCCTTTTTTTGTTAGCTAGGACTTTGCTTGAGAAGTACGAGGGAGTTGATAAGTCTATATTTGCGAGACTTTTATAGCTTATTTTCATATGCAATAGTGGTTACTATAGAGAGGAAGGAAAATCCTGGGAGCTGCACATGTCTATTATCATAAACGATAGTAATTACTATGTTATGCGTAATTACTATCGTAAATAATAGTAGTTACTATGAAGGACGTCAAGTTTACTATAAATAGATTTTTACCATTTAGGGTTAGGAATTTTTTTGCAAAACCTTTTGCTTTTAGATATTTTAGGGTTTTAGGATATTTTTGTAGAGTTTAGGTTAGCCTTGGGTGATAGCCAAGGTCCAATCTAGGGTTTGAATTTCATTTCTGCTTCACTTTTCTTTGATTTTTCATCTTGATGTTATTAATTTCTCTTTACTTTCATTTTGTAATAGTGAGACACATCCTCATGGAGGGCTAAACTTCTTGTACTCCCTAGTGAATTCATATAGATTCTTAAATTCCTAGGTTTTCAATGTTAATACGAATCCATTTTTCATGAATTTCTTTTCTCCTAATTTCTTGAACTAAATTAATGGTCGAATAAGAGGGCATTGCTTAATTAACCCTAATTCATTTTAATGAGGTTCTAAACTTGGTTTGCTTAATTTTGAGTTTAATCCTTAAGTTGTTTAATCTTGGGGATGAGAGATTGGAGCCCATTGATTTGCTTAATTTCATATGGGAATTTAAGGTTAATTTTTGCTTGTTATATTAACCTAATTTAGGGAAAAGAATAGAGTATTAAATCTTAAGAGGAATTGAGATAGAATCTATATGGACAAACTAGGGGTTACTATATTCTATTGATTAGACTTTACAATTTAATTTTCTGTTTAAGTAATTTGAACTTGAAACCACAAAATCCCCCCTTTATACTTGTTTACTGAATACATTGCACACTACATGTTTGATATTTGGTCACTCATCCAATGATTCATAAGAGGATGATCTAGGTTAGCACCCTAGTATTACATTAATTTTTGTTTATATTTTAATGAGAATTAGCGACAAATCTTTCGTTTATCAATGACACTGCAGAAGACATATGGAATACAGTGACGAAGATGTACTCAAACGTAGACAACACATCTGCTGTGTTTGAGATAAAAAGCATATTCCATGATCTTCGGTAAAGAGAGTCCTTTGTTACTGAGTACTTTAACATAATCTACAGACATTGGCAACAGTTGGACATATATGAAGAAGTTACATAGTGTTGTACAGAGGATAAGATGAAGTATAAGGAGCTGGTGGAAAAGATAGGACTTACAAGTTCCTACTGGGACGAAATCAAAATCTAGATGAAGTTCGTGGAAGGATCCTTGGAACCAAACCACTTCCCAAAATTCAGGAAGTCTTCTCAGAAGTAAGAAGGGAAGAAAGCAAATGGAAACTCATGCTAGGAACATCCATTTCATCTCCATCCACTGAGTCTGCGATGGCAATAAGAGGAAACTAGCCTCGACCACCACCGAAAGAAAATCCATCCTTGGTGTGATCATTGCAAGAGGCTAGGCTACACCAAGGAAACATGTTGAATCATACATGGAAAACCTCCAGAAGCCAAGCAGTTCAAAAGCACGAAAGGCAAAGGCAACACAGCTATCAACCATCAAGAGGCTGAAATAAATTCTAATTTATCTCCATTCAATCAAATAGAGGTTCTTTAAAAACAAGTAGAAGCTCTTTAAAAATAGTTTCAGCAGTTTGGATTAGCTGCAGAAAAAGGTGGTACTGCTGTAGTGGCTCAAAGAGGTAATTTTTTACATGCTCTAAACACTAGGTAATTTTTTACATTCTCTAAACACTAGTAAAGAAAGAACAAAGTCATGGATCATTGACTCAGGAGCTTCAGATCACATGACTGGACATCTTACTTTGTTTAGTAGTTATTCTCCCTGTCCATATAACTATATTGTTCGAATAACTGATGGTACACATTCTAAGGTTATGGTTAAAGGACCAATTATTATTTCACAAACTATTACACTTGACTCAGTTCTGTGTGTGCCTAAACTTGATTGTAACTTACTGTTTGTCAGCAGGATTACAAGATATTTGAAATGTGTTACTAAATTCTCCCCTAATCTATGTGAATTTCATATTTTGGGGTCAGGGAAGACGACTAGCAATGCTGAAGAGTGTGCTGGACTCTACCTCCTTCAAGTTGACAAACTAGAAGAACTTAAGAGACATTCTTATGTGGCAACAACACCATCTAGTAGTGACAATTCTATCATGTTGTGGCACTATAGATTAGGCTACCCAAATTTTATGTACTTGGAAAAGATGTTTTCCTTATTATTCAATAAAAAGAATGAACTTATTCAGTGTGAAATCTGCCAATTGTCTAAACATACACGCAACCATCATCCTCGTAACCCTATCAACCATCCAAACATTTTGACTAATTCATAGTGATGTATGGGGACCATCACAAGTTCAAAACATTACTGGCTCGAGATGGTTTGTCACCTTTATTGATGATCACACACACATCACTTGGGTGTTCCTAATGAAGGAAAATTATGAAGTGGGAAGGATATTTGAAATCTTCCACAACATGATACAAACACAATTCCAAAGCAGGATTTAGGTGCTTCGAACTGACAATGGTCGTGAGTACTACAACCTTGCTCTTGATTCATATCTTCAAAAGGTTGGAAATGTTCACCAAAGTTCTTGTGTGGATTGCCCCAGATTTTGTAATAATATTTTAATTACTACATATATACACATATGGGACTTTCCATGTGTTTGTATGTTTGAGTATATGATGATGATGTGTATTGGATGGTGGTGTGAATGCATCATGTGGATATATGCGTATACGTGAGATAAATGTGAATGCTAATTGTGCATTGTGATTAGATGTGCTGAACTGGTTAAAAATGGGTTAGGTGGGTATTTCTGGAGTGTTCTCGCTGTAATGAGAAGGACCTGGGAGAAGGGAGTGGGACTGTGGCTTTCTCGCTGTAGTGAGAAAGCGACAATGAGAGGTACATTTTTTGATGCAGTTTCACTGTAGCGAGAGAGCCTCACTGCAGTGAGATATCTCGCTGTAGCGAGAATGTCACGACATCTTATGTATTTAAGGAGTTTAGGATTAGAAAAAATGCATTCCCACTTTCCTCTCTTCCTTTTCTCGTCGGTTCTCTCAATCTCTAGCCTTTTTCACTGATTAAACTGCCCCTTAAGCCATTTATGCCCTAGATTGAAGATTGAAATCGTGTTTGGAACGTTTGGAGGTGAGTATTTTGAGTTAGGGTTTTTGATTTTTACTCTCTCTTCATCCCTCTTGATTTCTCATGGATTATTCCATGTATTTAGGACAAAAATTTGTGTGAGAGGTGTTTCTACTGTTGATTTCATAGTGGGTCTTCATTCTAAGGTAAGGGGAGTTAATCTCAAACCCTAATTTCTCTTGGGTACCTTGAATTTGATGAAAAAACCCTAATTACTTTTATACTATCTAAATGTAACATGTAATAAAGGCTCTAAATAAAACTCTTTGTAGAACACTATAATTTTACTAAGTAAACATTGCTAAGAGTAGTTGGGGTATGCTATTTGATGTTTTTGGAATAATGGATTATACTAAACTTTAGGATAGATGACCTTATTATTATCAATGAGAAAATATGTATGTTAAGTTGCGTGATTGGGCAGAGTCCGGGGTGTCTGACTTCTAACATATTGTATTGACTGTGTGATGTGCGAAATGGTTGGTGATTCTGTGATTGGATGAGTGTCATTGATGATTGAGGCATGCTGAGATTGATTGATGATAATTTGTGAAGTATGATATATTTATGCTTTTTGATAATTGAGATATGCCAAATGAGTGAAACCATGTTATCGATACGAGTGTTTGTCCATTTTTAAATAAAGAAAATGTTTTATGTGTAATATGTGATGTAATCACGGTGCCATAATGAGCGTGACTAAGTGCAATGAGCACAAGTGTGAATGAATTAAATTAAATGCTGGAAAAACTGATCATAATACGGGAGTCAGACTGGATGAATGAATATGATTGCAATATAGGTATTGTGATACAACCTACAGGAGTACTCATAATAAATGTATTATAACACATAAAGTTATGTGGATAAGGCTCGCATATTATGACATGTGCCCTGTAAAAAGGTGTGGAAAGGAATGAGAAATGTTGGTGCTGAGTTTAGATAGCTACAGAGATACACTAAAGGTATAGATTCTGGAGAAGATTTGAAAAATCTTGGGAAAATGAGGGTGGTGAATGCTAAGTGTGAATAAGTGCACAATAATTTGTTGAAAGTAAAATCATTCATAAGCCACATATTTATTTCCTAATAAGACTCCTAACTATACCTTTACTAGAAGGGGTTGGGTCGACACACGTGTATCCGTGTTGCTGCAGCTAACTGGCGGCTATCTAAACTGTGAAGTCCTCAAGGGATTCCAGGGGCATTGAATATGAAAGTGAAATAAATGTTAAAGTGCGATGTGTATAAATCGGTATAGAAATTATACAGTCATAATATATGCATTATAACATATCAGTTGATGTTGTTATGATATATGTGTCGCAATACATCGACGGGTGCAATTAAAACATATGTGTTGTGACATATTGATTTACGTGGTATAATACATGTATTATAACGTGCAGATTAGTAGAAAGATGCATGATCTGAAGTGGTGAACATAATTGATTGTTTGTCCTGTGTGTACTCCTTTGTGATGGCAACTTGAATGATTTGAGTGTTATTGCTAATTTAATCCATGTTAAGTAATATTCCTAGTACTGTATGTACATGTGAGTATTTGCTTATGTTAAACCAGAGATTTAGTGGGACGAAAAATACTCACCCTTACTAATATTTTCAGGTGATGAAAGTGAACAGATAAAGGTGTCGGGTCCGTCCTAGGATCATAATCCAAGGGTACTGGAAGGAAGACTGTTCTGTAGGGACTAAGACCATTTGAAAAATTGTGTTGTTTTATTTTAACTGTATTTCGTGATTAGTAAATTTGGCAATGATTTTAAATGTCAGATTTTAGAATTTATTATACTTGCGTCAATTTCATTGTAATGAATATTTTGAAGATGTTCTTAGTGGAAATTCTAAATTTATATGGATTCAAAATGAACTAAATGATTTGCTAGAAGTAAAGTTAAGTTTTATTTAAATTATTTCAAGGTTTTACCCTCGGAAGCTTTGACTCCTTTTTGGAATTTTATGAAACTTTTATAAGAAGGAAATATAAAATTCTATCTTTATTCTATTATTAAATCCATGACTAGAAATAAATTTATTTTCCATTCGCCATAAAAATTTGTTTATTTAAATAAAGAAAATGAAGGTGTTACATGGACACTCCTAACAGAATGGAGTTGCAGAACAAAAGAATAGATACCTTATGGAAGTGACTAGATCAATCATGTTAGCCTCAAATGTTCCAAAACAGTTTTGAGGAGAAGTTGTCCTTTCAGCAATTTACCTCATAAATAGAATGCATTCACGGGTCCTTGACTTCAAGACCCCTTCTCTACACTTCAAACCTTCTTCCCAACCAGCAAAATTTTCTCTTTGATTCCATTCAAAGTGTTTGGATGTTCAACTTTTATCCATAACCTCAACCCTCATCGTAGCAAATTGGACACAAAATCCATCAAATGCATCTTCCTCGATTACTCTACTCACCAAAAAGGGTACAGGTGTTACTCTCTTTATACCAAAATTTTTTATCACACCATGGACATAACCTTTCTTGAAAGTCTTGGTATTCAGGGGAAGCAACCATATTTAACTCAAAATTCAGAATAACAACCTTTGGTTCTTGAGCTAATTGAACTTGCACAAATCCTACCAAACCAAACCTCTATCACTCAACCAACAGCAGATGAAACCGTACCATACGCTCAACTAGTAGCTGAAACTATACTAGACCAGAACGGTGACTCACAAACAGCTAAACCTTTACCTAAACCAGCTAAAAGGACAACAAAAGTTGTTACAGAAATTGGAATAGAAACTAAACAAGGAGCAGGTAACTGAAAAGGTTTATAAAAAGATAAGGAGGAAGGATGTAGCGTGAAGCACAACTTCAATGCAAAACTATGAATCCCACCAGGCTTCAAGAAATGAAGTTCTCACAAGTAATTCTCTTCCTAACCCTGAACCTATTGATATAAGCACATCAGATACTTTTATTCCCATTGATAGGTCCTTTGTAGAGCCATTGACAGCATAAAACCTCCAAGAAATATTCAAGAAGCTCTACAAATCCCTGAATGGGCAGCAGCTGTGAAAGAAGAAATTCGAGCACTTGTAAAAAAAAATAGCACATGGGAAATAACCACTATTCTAGAAGGGAAGAGAGCAGTGGGATGCAAGTGAATATTCTTAATCAAATACAATGCTGATGGAAGTATAAAAAGATACAAAGCACGGTTAGTTGCAAAGGATTTTACACAATCATATGGAATAGATTATGAAGAGACATTTGCACCTATTGCCAAGCTTAATTCGGTTCGGGTCCTATTATATCTAGCAGTAAATCTAGATTGGCCTATACACCAACTAGAAATAAAAAATGCTTTCCTAAATGTGGAGTTAGAAGAGAAGGTATATATGCAAATACCTCTAGGATTTGAGTCATCCGGCACCCAAGACACGGTATGCAGGCTCCATAAGTCCTTATATTCTCAAGCAATCCCCAAAGGCGTGGTTTGACAGGCTAACTGTAACATCCTTGTTTTTTTTCAAAATAATAAGAAAATAATTCCATAGTTAGGAAAGAAAGATTTAAATTAAATCTATTTGTCAGCCAAATATAACATGTGGAATTATAAAAATAAATAACAAGGTAATAGAATTAAACTAATTAAAAGAAATGTGAAATAGCATTAATATACATTGTTCTCATAAGTTCACAAGGAGTTGACATTTGTAAAATATAACATTAAAATATTTTACGACTCATTTATGACATTTACAATATACAAAATATAATAAGTCCTAGTGAGCAGCCTATCACCCCAAGACTGAAACGACACTAGTGGTCCCCATGCCACCTATCTCTAACTATGCCTTGGTAGAGGTACATACACAAAATATGGTGGGTTCTATTGTTTACAGAGAAATCAAAAGATACACTATAGGATAATTCCATTTCTAGCATAATAATGTTACGAGGTACATTATTAACATGAAATGCCAACTTAAAATAACAAAATCTATGGTACTCGTTAAATACATAATTTAACATGCACTGTATAAAGCTATTTATAAGTCTAATGCTTTCTCTAGGTGTCATCGTAGTTTCCTGAAAGGTTATATAAGCCTCTATTCTCATTACCAATCATACATTCATAGTCACTTCAACAACACAACAAAAGTAAACACAACAAACCATCATGCCATAAGATCACATGCAAATAAAAGCAACACTCGTCAATTATTCAACTTATTACATTTTGTCTCTATTAACACTCAGAGTTCTCACTTTACACTTTCATTGCCTCTAGAATCCCTTGAGGTCTTCCTTAACATAGATAATTGCTGGATAGTCGCACTACATGGATACAACGTGTGCCGACTTGGCCCTTTTTAGCAAAAACATGGTCAAAAGTTTAAGTCAGGAAATAAGTGTGAGGCCTGTGGTGATCTTTCTCTCATTTGTTATGCGAAATTCAAGAAAAACATTTACCACCCTCATTTTCTCAAAATTTCTCAATCGTCTCTATCTTCTATACCCCCAATATACCTCTGAACTATTCATACTTGTCCTTATCTTATTCCTTCCTCATTTCACTTCTCTTTCCATATTTTCCATTTTATTTCTACATTTCTCATTATGGATTTGCTCTTCTTATTAGTCATTATGGCCTAAATTCATGATTTACTATAACCTGAACTCATTACCTGTATACTATCATATTATTCATCCTTTCATTTCTTTATTTTACTCAAGTTTATTACTACGTCATCAACATCATAAAACATGCTTCAAACATAACAAAAGAATATGTTTTCATCCAACATATACCCAAAATAATGCATTTCATCACAACATTTCTATGAATACAAACATACTACTTTCTTAGCAACAAGATAGACCTTTCCTTACCTTGAAATGGAAGTTTAGTGAAGGGTTTTTAAGTGATCTTGCTCAAAAGGTTGGGTTCTTCCTAAATATCATAAGAGATCCTATTTAGAGGAGGAAAAACAAGAAAATAATCAAAGAAATAGAAAACTAAGCTTCAAGAGCTTACTAAATAGCAAGGAAAGTGAACTTCCAAGCTTGGATTGAAGAAAGATTGAGTTTTTCAAGAATTTTTTGAAAAAATGAGGAGAGAAGTTGATAGAATGGAAAGGGTCGTAATTTGGATTATAATCCAAGTTTCTCAACTTAGAAACTCTTAAATACTCTTCAACTTGTGACATTCTCACTACAGCGAACCAATTCGCTGCAGCGAAAATATCAGATAAAATTTCACTTTGCTGTCTTTTATTCTAACTACAGCAAGAGCTCCTCGCTACAGCGAGAACATTCTTGCTACAGTGAGAGAGCATTAAAGAGCCTGATTTTGAATACTCATTTCTCGCTACAGTGAGAAATCTCGCAACTCATACATCTAAAACTCTCTTAATTTCAAGTAACAAGCATTAACCATTCACACAAAAGACAAAATTAATAAATAACAAAGTACGAGTGTTACACTAACAAAAGTTGTCAAACAAGATGGGTTTGTTCAATGCCAAACAGATCATACTATGTTTGCCAAGCACTCTGTGGACGGAAAGATAGCTTTATTCATTGTATATGTTGATGATATCATTATTACAGGTGACGATTATGATCAAATCAAGCACCTAAAGAGTCTCCTAGCCAAGGAATTTGAAGTCAAGGACCTAGGCCAGCTTAAGTATTTTCTAGGGATGAAAATTGCTCAAACAAAGAATGGTATTTCAATTTCTCAATGGAAGTACACTTTGGATTTACTTCAAGAAACAAGGGTACTTGAATGTAAAACAACCAATACTCCTATAGAACCAGCCAAAAGGAGTGAAAAGGACAGTGTACCAGCTAACAAAGATAGATATCAAAGTCTAGTTGGAAAGCTAATCTATCTAACTCATACTAGGCTAAACATCAGGTTTGTTGTGAGAATGGCTAGTCACTATAAGGCAAACCCAACAGAACCTGACATGAGAAATGTAAACAGAAACCTCCAATACCTTAAAGGTACACCAAGCTGAGGGCTTTATTTCTAGAAGAACTCAAACAGAGGTATTGAAGTCTATACTGACTCAGATTGGGCAGGATGTTTAGATGATAGAAAATCAACTTCAAGATATTGAACATGTATATGGGGCAACACGGTAACTTAGAGAAGCAAGAAACAACCAATGAATATATACGAGAATATAAGATCTAATCCGGGTATGATATACATCTACCACCCAGATTGAGGGGAGTGTTAAAGATCGGCACAAAATTAACAAATTTTCCTCATATTCTACCTTGTACAACTTATTAGAGATTTTGTGTAATAACTGTTAGCTGTAATTTTGCATTTGCCTTATTTAGAATTAGCTTTTATGGGGAGATCAATTTTCCTAATTTCTAGGCTAGATTAATGTCCCTAATTATGTCATGCTTATTTATATATATCTCCCGATGTATCATTCATAAATTCAAGAAAAAAAAAACTGTTTTCCACAAGTTCTACTCTTTACACATAAATTCACATATAATTTGAGAGAGAACAATAGAAAAATATAAGTTTAAACATATCTCAACTTCCAAACAAAGATCCATAATCATAATAACATGTCATTCATATATATAATCAATTCATCAACAAATTTGTCAGAGGTCGTACACCCTGAACTCAGCCCAAATTGTATATATATTATCAATACAACATATATTTCATATCAATAAAAAACAATCAAGTATACATTAGCTCACCCACTATTGAAAGAAATAACCATAGTCTCAACCACTCAAAGCAATAATTTCTTATCTCATATTTCTAAAATAAAAGAGAGTATATAGTCATACACATGAACAACATGTAGTTAAGATTCTAATGATGGGATAAAACTCTCCTTACCTCAATGAGATGATTTTATAAAGGGTTTTGCGGAAGAGATTGTCCAAAGACTAAATTCTTTCTATATATTACAAGGTAGAGCACTTTTGAGAAGGAGAAAACGTAACGTCTTATTTTTTTTTCTCAAATACATGATATTTTCATAAAAGAATCAAGAAAATAAAATGAATTCCTTTGAACATTCTTGTAAGTGAGAAAGAAGTGTGAAAATAATATAAACCATAGTGTAAAAATTTTATTGATTCATAAATACTATAGAAAATTAAGATTCTAAATTTTTTATCTACAACAAAAGAAATAGTAGTTTTACAACTGTTCCAAAAGAATGCTATAGAACTGAAAATATTCATTACATAACTCAAATAAGTCCTGTAGCAGTTCTCATCCATCCATGCATTGTGAGCTTGGTATTACTCATCCTGATTTCTTGAAAATGTTGTGTAAGGGTGAGTCTCTACCCTACTACTCATACATAATACATATTCATCATAACACACATCTTATTACAATTAAAGAAACATCATAGTATTGCATATCACAATGTCATATAAATCAAATTCTCATCTCAACACATAAATACATATTATATTCCATAGATTCACAATTTCTTTTTCTTTTATCTGTGCTTATTGCACCCTGTGGTCACAGTTATCCGATGTCTCTATCTCGAGGTCATACACATCTATGTAAATAGTCGCCAGATAGTCCAATGTTATACGGATACAACGCATGCAATAGACACCCCCTTAGCAAAGGTAATGGTCAGGAGTCAAGTCAGGAAACGAGTGTGCAGCCATATGGTGCATTCGTACACAATATTTCGTGTATAACCCCGAATGTTATTTACCACCCTACGTTTTCCTAAGATATCCCACATTGCCTCCATCTTCCACTCTCCAGTGTATCTTTATAACTATTTACATCATATTCATTTCCATCTTATACTCTTTTTGAGTATATTCACATGTTCACATATGTCATTTCTCATGTTCACACATTTTTCATTATATTTCCACATACCATTCATTATATACATCAAACCATGGCATATTCACAATACACATCATTTTTTACATGAACCACAATATATTCAAACATGAAGCATTCATCTCTTTGTATATTTCATAGCACAAAATCACAAAATCATATTAATCATCCTCAATATACCTTATCATGCACTATTTGAACAAAATAACACATTTTCACCATATATTCATCATAAAATCACATAAACAACCAATTATTCTCACTTTTAACCGGTTATTTTTCACAAAACAAGGATTATTCCATATATAATCACATATATGACAAGATCTATGAGAATACAAGTAATAAACATAATAAAATGATAAAGTAGAGCCTCCCTTACCTTAAGATAAGGATTTCTCAAAGATTTAACAGAAGATTTTAATCTAAAATCAAAGTTTATCCTAAAAACCATAAGATACCTATAAGAAATTTGAGATGAAGAGAAATGAATAATAAATCTAGATTCAAACTTAGAAAAACTTACTTTGAATCGCATAAAATGAACATACGATCCTAGATCTGAAGAAAAATCAAAGTTTAGGAGGCTTAGGATGAGAGAAAATGGTAGTATATGGCTTTGGGTCTCTCTAGAACCTTTGAGAAGTGTGAAGAATGAAGATTTCATGCAACGCCCCCTATTTATAGGCACAATCTCGAAAAAAAAAATTTAGTACTGTTCACACCAACTTACTATTTATCGCTGAAAACACTGTTTATTGCCAGAATTACTGTTCATGACTAACTTACTATTCACTTTTTTTTTTCAATTTCAAACTTCATCTAAATCTATTCTAATCACACTTAATATCACATAATTCTTTAATTAATATTTAAAAATACTGGATGTTACAAAAAACAGAGAAATATAGAAATGAGATTGAAGGATTGGGCTTGAAGGAACTTACTTAGGATCAAGAGGAAAGGAAGTCCAAGCTCAAATTCGGAAGTAGTTTGAGGTTTGGGAGAGGTTTATTTGAGAAAGGAAATGAGATAATAGAGAAAAATGTGTGTAAGAGGTTTTTTTGCCTTACAATACAAATTTTAGAATGACAATCCCTTAAATACTCTTTAAAACTTGTGAATTATCGCTAGAGAAAGAAAACAAAATAAAAATTGCTACTCTTTTGCTGATATTTTTCTTGCTTGAGTGAGGGTATTTTCGCTAGAGCAAGAAAACAAAAAAAAAATTGCTACTCTTTTGCTGATATTTTTCTTGCTTGAGTGAGGGTATTTTCGCTAGAGCGAAAACTAGACAAAAAGCTACCTATTTCAGTCACTAATTTTTGCTCAAGCAACAGATTTCTCGCTTAAATAAGAGTACAAACGAGAAAATTTGATATATTCTTGCTTGAGCTAAAAGGAATATTTTTTGTCAAAATTCTTTTTATTTTTTTAGAAACTCTTTTATTTTAAAAACAAAAAAAAATAAATAGAAATTAGGTTAAAAGCAATTGAATTGTGTGGAGAAGGAAGACTTACTTTATTGTGTTTCTTTGGACTTATATTTCTACTTTTCATCAGTTGAGATAATATAGAGGTTTCCCATTATCTATGAGATGGAAATACTTACTCTAATCATACTTAGTTTTACCTTGAACAAAAGGAATATAGACTCTTTTCTCATGATAATAAAAGTAGAAGATTAGAAAACTTTAAAATGTTGCATGTTGATTGATTCCAATTTTGTTCTAGTTTAACTTTTCATCATTACATTCAATACTAAAGTATTTTACTATTTGACCTCAGATAGTACTAACTCGTTAAATATTCCTATGAGAAAGATGAAGTGTAATATGTTATCTAAATCAATAATAGTGATTTAAGATATAACAATACAGATTATTTCAAAAATTTAAAATTTTATAAAACTAAAACCAAAATAAAAATTTAATCGGGACTAATTCTAAAAAAAATAATATTTTTTAGGAACTAATTACTTAGTTAAATTTTATCATGTTTGAAACTAGCATATTATGTGACTGGTATGAAGTGAAACATTATTTACTAAATCATCACTTGACGATCCTAAATATTAATATAAAAATATTTTTAAATATTTTTTATTATTTATTGTAATTTTTTATTTTTATTTTTTTGGTTAATTTTTTGTGGACTAACTCATTAATTCAATGACTCACTAACTTTTTTTTTTTTAATTTTTGCTGGACTGGTCCATTCGTCAGCCCACTCTTAAATGGACCGAGCTAAAAAAATTAGTACATTTTCTAAACATGGTGGGCTTAAGCTAGTCCATTTTAAGGCAGACTTTTGACAAAGCGGGTCAGGGTGGGCTCACTCATTTTGACATCCTAATATTTAGAAGTATTCCACTTTTGCTTTTTAGTTTCGCATTGAACATTGAAAGCATAAGAAGGAGTAGTTAAAAAGGTTAGAATAAGGTCCAAGGTTGAGATTAGAAAAAAGTCAAAAATTATATTATTTGGTGGAATTGTGACAAAAAAAGGGTCATGTTACCGATCAATCCAAAAGATGATGATGAATCTGCAAATGCAGAAATAAATGAATTTGTAGCTTGGATAATCTCATTGATTTATTGGTTAAGGACTCGTAATATTGAATACTACACCTT
This sequence comes from Abrus precatorius, assembly GCF_003935025.1. Classification (NCBI taxonomy): domain Eukaryota; kingdom Viridiplantae; phylum Streptophyta; class Magnoliopsida; order Fabales; family Fabaceae; genus Abrus; species Abrus precatorius. Next base: position 5,867,492 of record NW_020874406.1, on the reverse strand, counting down.
CTAAAGAATTGCTGTGTCTAAAAAGTTTGGAAAGGTACCTTGTAGATGATAGATCTCTTGATATTGTGGGAAAACGGTCAATTAATATTAAAACTTTTATAGTAGAATCTTGTGGAGATTGCACAATGTGAGACACATCTTTGCCCTAAAGATAAATTTGATTTTAATAGGCTAATTGGATGCTTTGAGACATCACACCACTTTTTAGAAATGGAGCTTAGAAGATATAGAAAGGAAACCTTGCAGTAGCTCGGGAAAAGGAGCAAGTGTCTCTTTATGTTGCAGCAACTCATCAAAACTCTTAAGGAAATGCTCATTCTTAATTTTCACCTTTCCTTGTCTAGGTTTGCCATAAGGTATTGATCACCCCGTTGAGGGCTATCATTGAGATATTCATTTAACAAAAAGGAATACACAGTCAAGAGAGAATCACCATCAATATTTGTGGTCGACTTCCGGAGATCCAGTATCATTTAGAAACAAAGCCAAATGGAAGAAGAGAAAATAAAAATAAGAAACATTAAGGTCAATAAAGAAGCTAAAGGAGACAGAAGATTAAAAGAGTAAAGGGGAAAAAGAAAAATAAAAAATGTTATTCAAGTTCAAATATTAAATGTTATACACACAGCTTTGATCACTGAATTAAGCAAAACCTTTGAATGGAGTGAAATCTGCGGCAATCTCCTTTAATTATTGAAGATTATTAGTATAAGAATGTTGTACGTGTTTAAAATTATTCTTTTTAAGTTACCTGACTAACGTTAAAAGTTATCAATGCAAGTATTTTTTATTTTTTTTCAAATAAACCAATGCTAGTCTTTAAACTCACTAAAGTGAGCATATTGACCATAAATATAAAGGTTTTCTTTACATGCATCACGGAGATATATTATTTGATTGATTCAAAGAGTTATCTTCAAGCATCCTAGAGCAAAAAAAAATTTTCTACTCGATATAACATTTGGTGCAGAGAAGCTCCTAGTGTTTGAACTGCAACAAATTCACCTACAACTGCAACAGCTTCTCAGTAATTGATAGCAACATGTTAGCCTCTCAAATCATTCCCATTAGGCGACGTGCCAAATCAGCATGCAATGCATGACCAGCCTGCATCAAGCACAAATCAAATGCATTAAAGATCATGGTCAATGCAGGTGCAGCCTCTTGAGCAATGGGCATAATTCAAATCTGGGTATAGGATTGTAGAACACATATAATAGCTTATTTTGCATCATGATCAACCAAAAGCCACTTCAAATATTTCCAGAGGGAGGGATTGGATAAATTAGGTTGCACAAGACACAACATCAGCAATTTTGACAATGAATGAATGAAAATTAAATTGACAAGTGAGAATATCTAATATTGGGAAGAAAAGAACCAAATTTACATGCCTTATAAGCTACAATGTGTGCCACGGGGAGTCCTTGATTCCCAAACTGAGCAAACAGCGAGAGATCACCAATAAGGTCCAAGATCTTGTGACGACATGGTTCATCACTGAAATGCAGAGGTGGATTCAACCAACCTTTACTGGCACTGCAGAAGAAAACATTACTAATTATACAAAGACAAAGAAGCACAATAGGCAATATGTGCATGATCAATGCATGACTTTCTCATGTATCCCCAGATCTAATAAAACTATCAACAAAGTTTGCAACTCTGCAAACACAATTTCATTTGGCCAACATTTTACTATACCAAAGTTTCATGTGTACTACTTAGAATCTACAGATTCTAAAGTTACAATATGTTAGATGTGTATGGTTGACTACAACCATGCCTTGAGTCAACTCATGAAACAATTGTGTATTTTTTCAAATTCCTACACCTTACATGATCATGATAATTTAATCATTCTTGCCGTGATTGTTGAAATTCAATCATTCTTGCCATGAGGATCAGGAGATAAATAGGTTATCATTGTTAGAAAAACTACGTATTGGTCCCATGCATTTGCATGGACAAAAGAATTATAATGAATATTAAATTATTAATAAAACAAATAAATAAAGCAAAAGAAATACAAAGGCAAGAATTGAGAGCATGACACTGCCAATTCTTATCAGTGTGTAATATGTAATATGTATTTGGTTGGGCGTGTATGGGTGAATTGCAGATTCCATGGGGTACAATGCCTTATTATTTTATGCAAAATTATTTATACACTAGAAATTTCATTCATTAATTTAAAACAAAACCTTTGAATTTTTAAATTTCTAGAAATCCAAGCATGCTTTAATATGCAGAAACATGTCTTCTAAAATTGCCAGGCACTTGGCTGTCATATATGATCTTAAGAAGGGGCTATATAGACTTGAAGGAGGAAAGAGAGGTATGGATGTAGAAATTCTAATTTGGGGTCCCTTTGGCCACTTAGGGTATAATTAGAACCTTTTATATGATTTGAAACCTGGGTTCATTTTGATTGTTTATAATAAATGGCAGTGTGATATTGTTTGCCGTTTTAAAGGCATGCTGTTAATTTTTGTTGAGAATAATGTAAATAAGGTAACTATGTAGATGGCGTAATCATATATAGCGATTCTAGATAACAGAATATCATGTAAAAATTATGTAATCATTGAACATTATTATAAATAGATAGCTCCACTGTGTATTACAGCGCACAGATGCATCCAATGTCTTCTCGTTTCTCTCTCTCAACATGGTATCTAGAGCCGGACAAGAGGACATTCCTAATTTGTCAGTCTGTCCATTCCTACTGTCCATTGGCATAATATTTTTTTTTTTTTTTTCAAAATCTGTTTTGGTTCACAGTTTCTGACAGTTTTTTCCTCATCAAGTACTGTTCTTGCCAGTGGTCACCGTTTTCTGGCAACCTTTCTGATCACTGGATCTGGTTCATCATTGCCTGCACCACCCAACGGCACCAGTCCCCATGTTCATCAGAGCTCCGATGCGCCTGCATCCGCCTCCACAAGCAGGCGTGGTTCTATTGTTCCGCTGTCACTGCCGCCATGCATGGTGATGCATCCAACCATTTTTCCAGCCGCCTTTAACGTTGATGAGATCGTCAGTGTGTGCTCTTCCTGGATCCATGGTCCATTTTCTCTTCATTGTTCACATTCTTGTTTGGTGTTCTCAACCCTGTCTCCTCTGCACTGCCCACGGCTACTACCGACCCTCCCAAGGCTGAACCAGCCATCTTTAACAACATTGCTTCTCTCTCTATTGAGAGATTGGATGGTAAAAATTATACCGCTAGGGCTACAAAAATATTCGTCTTTTGCTTGTTGGGTAAAATTACATGACCATCTAACAACGGAGGCCAACACTATTGCTGAGGCTGATCGCTCTCATTGAAGAAGATTGACACCCAACATTGATGCATTATTAAGGATAACCTTGTCTGGTACTTTTTTTTTTTTTTTTCCCACATAGGAATTGAACTTTTATGGATGATAATATTTTTTTTTTTAAACCAATATCAGAGATTTCAATTCGATACTTATACTAGTGTTGATCCATGAACTTAAAAAACTTAAAACTATAAATATAAAAAATATTTTTTATAAATTAATAATTTACATTTATAATCTTAAATATATTTATAAATTAATAATTTAAATTCATAATTGTAAATATAATTTAAAATTATAAATTATATTTATACATATATTTAAATTATATTATAATTAATAATTTAAAATTAAGTATAAATTATTAATCTTATATATGTATAAATTAATAATTTTAAATATTATAAATATATTTAAAAATTTAAATTATATTTAAATATAATTTAAAATTATTAATTTATATATATTTAAGATATAAATATAAATTATTAATTTAAAAAATATTTTCTATGTTTATAATTTTAAATTTTTAAAATTCATGTCACGTGTCAAGGTTTAAAGCAGTATCGCTCAAAGAATAAAAATATTCTCTCTGAGCATGCTACGTGTCATTAGCAGGATGAATATTGAACTAAAACCTACGATATTGGTTTAAAAAATAATAAAAAAATATTATCGTCCATAAAAGTCGGATACACTCTGACATAACAGAAAAAAGTACCAAATAGGAAATATTTTTTTATTAACCTTATTTTTCAAAATAGTTTTTAAAAATTATATTATTTAGATTAAAAAAAAAGCCAAAAAATTTATATTAATTTAAAAATTAATAATTAGTCAATTTTCTTCAACCTCTCTCTTCACCCTTTACAACTTAACAAAACCACCATCTCCATCCCCACAAACACCACCACCTTCCAACTTCACAAACCCCTTGCCCTCATGATATTTTTAGGTGGCTATTATCGGTATTTTCCCATAGTTCTTAACAGTAATGTACTTTGGAGGAAGTTGGGAGAATTGCTTAGGCAACATACTTTGGATTACTAGTCCCTAATCTAATCTTCATCGCTTGAATTTCAATCCAAATTGTTTCATTTCATTTAATCGGTTCATCCCATTTGAGTTTTAAGGTAACCAAATGCCTTTATCTAATTGAGATAATATTTTCTATAGTTTCGATGAAATGCTTTGCAATTGTGAATGAACTCAACTAATTAGTATTGTTATTTTTCTCTGTGGAAAGAATTTATCAAAAAGCACATCAATAAAGTTGCAATGGGAAGCTCCGAAGGACAAAGGCTTTCTGGATGCAAAAGCAGGTGCTTGGCTTATACGGGATTTCTACGTGCTGCATGTTATAGAGTCAATAGTATCACAAGAATATTGTGGTCACGGAGTTGGGGGTTTGAGAAGGAGAGGGATGTGAAGAAGAGGGTGTCAATGGATGGGTGTAAGAGTGTGTTTTCCAAGGATTTGTATTTGGGAACTTGATGGAGAAGCAGGGGATATTACTTGTGATATTGTTGATAATGCTGAGACTTGTATGTTTTATAGGAAGGGTATTGTGTTGGGAAAAAGATTATACATACCAAATGATCCCCTTATATTAAAAAGCTTTTTGTAGTGGCTGTTGTGTACAAGTGCCATTCTTTTCTCATGGGCTTCAAGAGAATTTGATACTTCAAGCGTATTATGGTGGAATAGATTTGGATTTTTCTAGTACAGAAATAACAATCACATTTTCAACAAAACTCATTACAGAATGCTAGCACCATAAACTTCTAATTTCATCAACAACCTAACCACTCAGGTATAGAAATCCCATACATTTTCATTCACACTCCAAAGGTTCTATAGCTTGATTAAAACAACTTTTCTAATACTTTAATCACATCTCACAGAATATCCTGTATTTCTTTGACCTTTTTAATACCAAGAAATCTTGGAAAGAGCCTTGTTCAAGCTTTGCTGCTTAGAAGACTAACAACTTTCTGTACAGGTTCTTTGTATTGTTTCAATTGATTCCCTTGCAATGAAATTGGTTCAGGTTGCTTTTGATACCATCATGTCCTTACCAGAGAGCTTCAGAATTGAGACAAGTCCTTTTTTGGCTACTTTGGGAAGTCTTGGTATTCACATCAGAAACAAGAAATTGACTTGGCAAGAAGTGAAGGTATTTGTAATGGATTATGAAAGGAGGATTAGAGAACAGGACTGCTGATAGAAAAGTCACAATTGATCTTGTTATTTGAAATTAAGGGATAAATATCTGACAATCTGTCTTGAAAAGGATTCATACAACTACAGCTTACAAGGAAGTTTCAGCTCCTCAAAAAAACACTAATCATGACAAAGCCATATAATTGCAAAACAATTGATGCCTTATTTTAAAGAAAGGGTGCCTTACATTAAGGACCTAGTGCCTAGATTTATATTTGTGGTCTATGTTTTAGGGAGTACGGACCTTGTATGCAGAATTATGCCTAGATCCTTGTTTGAAGTAAATAATTTCAAGAATGAACTTACATGAAATTTCTAACATATCACTACTGGTGCATAAACTTCTCTGCTCTAGTACCATAGGCTACCAAATTTGTTCAGTAGCTATCATATAGCTAAGCATCAATCACATTTATAATGCATGCTTGAAACAAAGTAATTACCTGCACACAATGGCATTTTCTAAAGAACCTCCTCGGATAAGTCCAGCATTGCGCATTTGCTCAACCTGCAAGGAATTTTAAAGCAGGGTATCCAGTGTTAGTTGAAGACTATCAAACATATACAAGTTCATAAAAGACAAGAAGAATGAACTTTTGTAAAGTGATTCACAATCACAGGTCATGAATGTTACAGGTAGTGCATATGGGATTCTAATATGTTTATGTGTAAATTGTGCCTATATTGACAAATAAGTGTATCATATTACATTCACCCAAGAATTAAGACAAAACCACCATGAAGTAAGCAACATTATTAACTTCTATACTAACAATGACAAAAAGAACAGCATTACATTCAGTACAAAGTTTAGTGAGTGTAACATTGTCTGAAGCAACGAGAGACACAGAGGCCTGTATAATATTTGTAACACCCAAACTTTCATCATTTCTATTTGATTAGAAATTCTATCAATTTAACTTAATTGGAATTAGACAATAGATGAAAATTTTGAAATTGAATAAACAATTAGTTAAATCGACCCAAAACTAAGCCTAATTAAGGAAGAATTAGGAGAGGCAATTGTAGTGTGATCTAATTAAGAGTAGAAACTATTTTTCTAAGTCACCTTAGTTGATTCTCAACTATCTAAAACAATGTATACAAAGACTATATTTAGTTGTGAGAAAACAAAAATAGGAATTTAAATACAAGTTACAAAATTGGCCAAAAACAAGCAAATAGCCCAAATTAGGCCTAGAATGTTGCCCCATTTTGTACAAGTTCATGACTAGACAAAAATCCAAAATTTATAACATTTAGCCTAGTAAAAGAGCATGTTGTATGTGCAAGAGTGAGCCCAAAAACCCAAAGGAAAAATTAACCAAAATTCTCACAAAACAGCCCCTAATTGAGGTGAAAATGGTCCAAATTAGTGGCAAAATTTTCAACAATCCAATCATTTCAATTCTAATCCATTTGCACAGCTGTATGAACTTGACAGAGAAGCCAAATTCCTATAATTGAAGCATGAAATCAGCTGAATTAGATGGGCCAATGAGAAGAGAGTTTGAATTTACTAAAACTCTAGGCTATGATGTAAGAAAGTGGACTTAGTCAAGACTTTATCACTTGCCAACTTGCCTAGTTAAGCCAAGACTAAAACCCTCCCAAACCAACCAATAATTGGAGCTAATGTGAGTAAGGGAAACCAGACTTGATTAACCACAAATTAGGAACAAACCAAAGCAAGTGCAAGAACCTAACTATATGACATCATGGTTGGAAAAATATCAAAGCATGCATGGACTTTGGAGGCTATTTTTCTTGTGGAAGGAATGCTTGTGGAGGGCTAACTTCCAGCTCAAAAACACTTGGCACACACATCACACTATATAGTCAAGCCATCCAGGACATTTCAGCCAAGACAAAAATTTTAAAATCCTATGCAAAGTATAGTGCCATTTCACATGAAAGAGAGAACAAAGTGAGGACACTAGACATAACCTTCCAAATTCAGCAAAAAATCCAACTTCCATACCCACTTGAAAACAACTATCACTCAACATATTAACCCCACACAATCAATTCAGGTCATATTTCCCAACCAAACTCATGGAAAAATTCAAGAAAAACATAAACAAACACTGTGTTACCCCACCCAAAAATTAAGCAGAAACTCCAAACTTTTAGGAACCCATATTGCGCATGTAGAGGCTGACCTAAGGAGCAAGGAGGAAGGTTCCAAGTAGATCAAAGAATATGAGAGAAGAGAGGGAACATCCACTCAAGAGCATCACAACAAAAAGCAAGTTAAACCGCGTAAGTGGGGAGTATTGATTCATAAATTAAGGAAATATCATGCTAAATGAATTTTGTGTCAAGGGGTGTATTGATTCATACATTGTGTGCTTTAGGATTTCCCCCTAGACCTTTTATTTTCTCTGGTATTATATTTAAAGAATTAGGAGAACTTAGAGAGGTCGATAAAATATTCTACACACTGATATTATGCCTTTTTGTATAATATTTGTATGTTTGTATGTAAGAGAAATTTGAGGAATTAGATGCAGTTAACTTTGATATGCAACACAACATTCTAAACTAGGAAATCAACCTAGAAGGATTTTGAAAATGGAGATGAAACTATTATTGAGGTAAGTAAAAGGGATATCTCAATATTGACTTTTAACTCCAAATCTCAAGCTTCCAGCCTTGTAAACTTGTCTCAACCTATTATCCACATCTCTAACAATACCATAACAGCTTTTGGCATTTCCCAAAAGCTTATCAAAATTGTCAAGAGCTAGATTCCTAAGTGGCATCATGAAAGGACAATATATTAGTAAATACACAATCCCTTCGTACTTTTTACATAAATAGCATAGGCAGGCAAAAGTTCTATTTAGCTGGTAAAATTTATGCTTACCTATCATATCCATGCCACCTATCCCCATGATGTTATGACTTTCTCCCTCCACTTGTAAAGCTTAGATACATAGTACGACACGGATACAAGAGATTCTTGAAAACTCAAGATACTATATGGCCTAGATACATCAGCATTGGTTCAAGTTTTTACTATTGTGGTAAAATGTATAGAAAAATAAAGTAAAAGCTTCAACAAATTATCATAGTTGTAGTAAGATGTCCAAATAAAAGAGGAGGAAGATAATTCAATGGTGGGAAGATTAAGAAGTCTAGAACAGAAGCACTTGAAAGTCAAAACAAAACCAACATGCAAGGCTTATTCAGTTATACAGTTGTGCAAAAGCTGAAAGTTTGAAACACATTGTTTCAATATCAAATAAGCTAAGAGTATTGTATCTGGTAATCCAAGTTGTATCTGATATTTTAAGTCGTATCCTAGCTGTATCCCAGCAGTATCTCAACTGTATCAGATCACCAATTATTTTTAAGAAATTAAAAAAATGGGATACTTTTTAGATACATATCCAGACATGTCATACGCATATCAGCATAGGATGTGTTCGATATGGATACTTTGGAAAATTTGGAGTATTCAAGCTTCATAGCCACTAACTGAATTTTCCACCTCTTGCCCCTTCCTGTTAATTCTCATTTCCCATTATAAACCAGCAGGGTTTTGCTATTGGGTCCATCATGCTTTTTTCTCTTCCTATACACGTGCTAATGGCCTATCAGTTTTCCACCATATAATACAGTATAGGATAACAGAAACAAACCATAACTAGACTGTGAATGGAAGAACTTCAGAACTAACCTCTTCATAAATGCAGAAGGTTCTGGACAAAGCTATCTGCATGGAATAAGCCAAATTATCCAAAGGGGCTGTAGAAAACCACTGGCAGCCAATAGCAGGTGCCTACAAAAGGAAGGTGTATTTGTTCATTATTTAATGCCAAACCTACAAAGAGTTAATATTTCAGCAGTTGTGACCTTACTATATCAAAATTATTGGGATGCACAAAATTTAGCATTCTTGTACTCTAGTATTCTTTGAGAACAAAATGCAAATATCAACAGTACAAAAGACAAAGTGATAAGTCTACATTTTGGGGTGTTTTTATAGCTTATTTTCATATACTTAGCCCTTACTTGATGGAGATTTAGCACTAATTTCTTTGTTTATTATTGCAATTTAGCATGAATCGATTATCAATAAATTGTGGATACACTTTGGACACAATTGGAAGAAATTTTGATGGAAAGCAGGGCCAACCAGGCGAAGCAGCTCAGCAATCTACGTGTCCTGCTGCCACATGCACGGCCATGCTTATGAACAGAAACCTAGGAAATGATAATCCCCACAAAAATGTGCACTTTGGCTGCTTCTTCTTGGTGCTTTCGATTTATGTATACAACATACAAGGTAGAAGGGAAAGAAATGCAGGAACGTAGTACATCCAATGACAAAAACAAGGAAAAAAAAAAGATGTATATTTCCTCCACCAGGAAGAATAAGTAATCTCTTTTGAAAAATAGGTAAATTATATTCTTTCATCCTTAATAAATTAGTTAATACATGAAGATCTCAAGAGTAAAACAGAAAGAAAAAGACAAAAAATTCATTTGTAAATGCCTAATTCAACCAAATGCACCTGGCTCCAACCAATTTCTGTAACATGTACAATTATATGCAATAATTCTGACTTTATATTCAAATCAGGATATCGTTCTCATAATGAGAAACAGATTAACAAGGGTAATGCTCAAATCCATTTGTTTCATTACAAGTTATCTACTATGGAGGATGGTGTACTGAAGAAAACAGAAAGTACATAGGAATCTCTAAATGGCATATGCTGCAAGAAACTTTGATGAATGATATTCTCAACTCCACATATCATCCTATCTTTACCTGTGGAAAGTTGATGCCATAAGTTATCTGAACCCCATCTGCAGGAAATGCAGCAACAAAAGAATCATTTCTTGAAACATACACTGGTTCATTCACATGTGGTGCCATTTTCTCAACACTATTCCCATAAAGATCAGCTGCCACCTTTAAACCAACTTCTTCTACTGCTGCCACCCATTCCCTTGCTGATCCATCAAATATAGGAATCTGTATGAGAAATGAAAGAAAGTAATATTTTTCTAATACAAACTATATAGTACAAGAACGAAACACAGGTTGGAGGGAGGGAGGGAGGATGGGAAGATAAATTATTTACAATATTTCGCTCAAAATACTATCTCTGTTTTGACGAAGTAGAGCCAAAAAGAAGATCCTCAAAAAAAACAAAAATAAAGCACTATATTATTCTCATACGTGAAATTCATTTCACAACAGTTGTCTGAGAACCGGTACAGTTAGCAAGCTTCCAGTTAAACAAAGTACGTGACCAAATATTTTCTGATCAGCTGATTGAAATTGCAGTAGTTTATTGTGTTTGCCAACTATTAGTATGGGTACACAATTGGTGATAAAAGTCGTTCAAACTTCAGAACTGGTAATGGAATTGTAGTCCAATCCAAATATTACAGAATCAAAAGTTCACTTCACTTAATTATTAAAAAAAAAAGGTTGACTTCACTTGCTCGTAGGTAGCATCGTTTTATAACACCTTTTACATGAAGAATATATCAAAAACGATCAAGGAAAATGTAAACTTCAGTCTAAGGCTTAAATTTAAGCAACTAATAACAGTAAGATTTTATTAAAAAGATAAGTATTTATTGTACTTGTATAACTTTAATACAATGAATTTATTATTTTCCAATAAAAAATTTCTACTTCTAAATGCTTAAACTCAATCCTAAGAGTTGAGGTTAACAAAAGCCAAATATCAATGAACTACAGATTTGGATCCCGTAAATGTATAAAATGGGAAAGTAAAAGCACATCTATCGTTGATTTGAATTGAAGTACCTCCCAAATCCCATTAATAAAAGCAAATTAAAAATTCTTGCAAGTATTGACCAAAAGCAAATTCTCAATCAACATTTAACATTCGTACCTCGGCTTCATGCCCTTGACTTTGAGCATCCAAATTGTGCAGCTCGATTCGGCAATTATCGACACCAGTGGCCTCCAACGCAGAGAGCAAGTGCTCCACGGTTCGAATTCGGAAGCCGCCTTTGCACAGAGTGGTGCAGAGAGGCGAAACCTCTGCGAAATCAACAGAGGCGGGAAAGTCATTGGAGCAAAAATCGAAGAACCTGCCTCGGCCAGCGCGTGCAGGGCACAGTCTTACCGTCGAAACATTTCCCGAATGCAAAGCCACGCCGCTCCGCTCCACGCAACCCGCTAGGGTTTGCTGAAGCCTCCCGGTCTGCACAAACACATCAAATTCAAAGAGCTTAGTGTAAGTGTAACCCAACGTACGTTTAAAGGAGTTGAATTTTCTACGGAACCACAGAGTGGATAGTTGATAAAAAAAAGAATGAGAGAGAGTCTGAACGGGTTTCCATGAGACGAGTTTCGACGATCTGAGAGCGCTGAACGCAGACATTGTAACCGGGTGGCGAAAATCCCGTCCGTTACGGAAAGTCTGAGAGAATGTTTAATTAATTTAAATCAAATTGATTTCGAGCAATCTATTTTAAAATCTTTACCCCAACGACACCCGCACGGCTGATTGACCAGAGAGTTTTGAAAAGATATTTTCAAAATAGACAATTAGAAGACTGAGAGCATTGTTTTTTTTATATATATATTACATTTTACTTTTAAAAATCAAAATTGTTTTTTTAAATTAAACATACTCTAAATATTAAAATAGCAAATTTGGAGAGAAAAAAATTAAAAAAAAGAGGCTAGTCTCATAGTCTAGTGTGCTGAGCACGATGAAGGAGCAGCATGCAGCTAGAGACGCACTTCAAATATTGGCCAAATTTTTTTTGGAGCCACGTGGCGCAGGCATGTAATGTTGAACAACACTTTCCCTTACTCAGCACATTTTAATAGATAAGTCTCTTCTATGTAAAAATTTAAAAACATAAGTTTAGTTTATTATATTTTTTATTAATAATTTTTAATATTATTAATTTATCTTGAGAATATGTTTTATTAAATGATAAAATATATGTGTCAATATTTTGATGATAATATAAATTTTATTTTTTTAGAGGTGAATTTGTTTTCAAAAAAATTATATAAAAATTAAATATTAAAACTTATTTAAAATTAAACATTATTATAATTTAATAGCTAAAATAAAATAAATATTATTTATTATAAAAATAAAATTATATTAAATTAGGTAGATATATATAAAAAACAGATAATAGCGTTAGTAGCGTATAGTATTTTTTTTTTATAATAAAAGTAAACTGAAACTTTTATACTACAAAATAAATAAATAAATATGATAAAAATAAATTTAGTATAATATAAATTAATATCAAATTATATTTAAAATAATTTTAAATTAAAAATTAATATAGTTAAATAGTAATTTTAAAAATAAATTAATATTATGAAATTTGTTTTAATTTATTATAATTTGTTATATATATATTTTACATATATGAGTAGTACTAAAATATGAGAAATATTGAAAAAGATGATAAAACTTAAGAAATTGATATGAATTTTTGTATAGATAATCCAAAACTCTTGCAATGTTGTTGAAGATTGATACTGTAACACCTTAAATTTACTTAATTTTTGCAGAAATGAGAATAATAAAATTTTCATTCAAATAATTTTTAATACACAGTTTCATCAAAGTGTTTCAAAATAAAAAGAGTTTACAAATTTATATCAAATAACTGCTACAGGACTAATTCAATTATATCATATTTTTAAAATAAACAGTTTATGCCCTATAGCAGTATCAAATGCATAAACAGTTCATATATCTCCATAACTATAGTTACATTCAAATCATTACACAATTAAATGCATATTCAAATATCGATTTATACATTTATATTAATATATTAAAGTATTATTACAAAATCTAGGACGTTACAACTCTTCTCTCCTTTAAGGAATTTTGTTCCTGAAATTTAACCCAACTAAACAAATAACTTCAGGTACAACTCTTTTATTTTAATATCTGTTTTTCATGTGACATCTCTCTTATCACTTTAGCTCGAAATCACCTTCACCAATGAGATCTCTATGCCCTCAACTACTTAACACGGTGATCCGCAATCCTCACCGAATACATATCATAAGACAAGTCCTCTCCCACTTAAATCTGGTCAAGCTCAATCACGTGAAAGGGATCTGACACATACTTCCTGAGTTGCGACACATGGAATATTGGATGCAGATTCGAGAGATTTGGAGGCAATGATATCCGATATGTTGCAGGACCAATTCTACTCAGTACTTCGAATGGCCCAATGAACTTAGGAGATTGCTTCTGAGATTTTAGAACTCTCCCAACTCCGATTACAGGTGAGACATTTAAAAGCACATAGTCATCCACCTGGAACTCTAAAGGCTTTCTCCTCTTATCATAGTAACTTTTCTGTCGATCTTGGGCAGCCTTCATCTTTTCTTTGATCATTTTGATCTGCTCATTCTGCTTTTGGATCATATCCGACATATATAGAGCCGTCTTTCCAGTTTTATACCAACATTATGGAGTTCTGCACCTCCGCCCATGCAAAGCCTTGAACGGTGTCATCCCAATGTTGGCGTGATAATTGTTATTGTACGTGAGCTCCACTAGCGGCAGACATTCTTCCCAAGTTCCCTACTGCTCAAGCACACAAGCTCTCAACAAGTCTTCCAGGGACTGGATAGTTCTCTCGATCAGACCGTCGGTATGTGGGTGATAAACCAAACTAAGTCACAACTTAGTGCCTAACGCCCTTTGCAGGCTCTCCCAAAACTTTGAGGTAAACCTTGGGTCTCTATCGGATACCACACTCGTCGACACTCCATGAAACTTGACTATCTCCTTCACATACAAACCTGCCAACCTCTCTAACTTATACTTCATATTGATCGAGAGAAAGTGTGCAGCCTTGGTCAACCGATCTACAATCACCCAAATAGCATCATGGTTATTCCTGATCCTCGGCAACTTGGACATGAAGTCTATAGAAATATTGTCCCATTTTCACTTAGGGATCTCCAACGGTTGCAATAGCCCAAGTGGACGCTGGTGCTTGAATTTTGCCATCTGACAAGTTAAGCATCTAGCCACATATTCAGCCACATCTCTCTTCACCCCATTCCACCAAAAGCTCTTTCAGAGGTTCTGATACATTTTAGTTGCACCGAGGTGGAAACTAATTCTACTCTAATGCGCTTCCTCAAGTATCATTTGCTTCAACTCTTCCACTTGAGAAATGCACACTCGATTCCTAAACTTGATCACCTCGTTCTCATCACTATGGAACTCCAACTCTTTCCCTTCACTCTTCTGCCTCATCATGTCTTGCAGGAAGACATCTCCTTGCTGAGCATCTCGAACCTCGCTCCAAGATATAAACTCTCTGGCCTTAACTTCATGGCCAAGTTCATGTCCTGAAATTCCTCAATCAACTTCATCTCTTTCACCATCATTGCTATCACGTGCAATGATTTCTGGCTCAACGCGCTGACTACCACATTTGCCTTGCCAGGATGGTAAGACAATGTTAAGTCATAATCTTTGAGGAATTCCATCCACCTCTTCTGCCGCATTTTCAGCTCCCTCTGATCAAATATGTACTTCAAACTCGTGTGGTCACTGACCACCTCAAACCTCGCTCCACACAGGTAGTGCCTCCATACCTTAAGGGCAAAAACCACCGCGGCTAACTCTAAGTTGTGAGTTAGATAGTTGACTTCATGAGGACGTAACTGCCTTGAGACATAGGCAACTACTCGCCCATCTTGCATCAGAATACACCCAAGTCCCTACCCAGACGCGTCACAGTACATGTCAAACTTTCACTCTGGGTCAGGCAGAACTAACACAATTGCTGAAGTCAACTTTATTTTTAGCTCCAAGAAATTAGTTTCACACCCTTTGGTCCATTTTAAACTCCTTTCGCTTATGGGTCAGCTTCGTTAAAGGTAAAGTCATCTTAGAAAATCCTTCAATGAACTTTTTGTAATAATCTACTAGTCCCAAAAAACTACGGACTTCCGTCACATTTGTCGACCTCGGCCAACCAACTACTGCTTCCACCTTTGCAGGATCCACCATGATTCCTTCCTTCGACACTACATGTCCCAGAAATTGAATCTCTGACAACCAAAACTCACACTTAGAAAATTTCGCATACAATTGCCTCTCCTTCAGAATTCGCAAAACAATCATCAAGTGTTCGACATGCTCCTCCCGAGTCTTTGAATAAATCAGAATGTCATCGATGAATACCACTACAAACTTATCCAAAAACTCATGGAAGATTCTATTCATATAGCCTATGAACATCGCCGGTGCATTGGTCACCCCAAACGGCATCACCAAATACTCATAGTGACCGTACCGCTGATGAATCCACATTTTATTGAATTTTTACTTGTCATTTTGAAGGTTCTTAATAGAAAAAGTAAACTTAGGAAGTGTAAATAACATAAAACATCATTTTGGTCAAATATCATAGGTTTCTTAATTCTTGGTTATTTTATATTGATTAACATAGATATAGTTTACAATTTTGATCATTTGAATAATTGTGCAGGAATTTCTAGATTTTTTCTATGGATTTTCAGCATTTGAGAAAGTTTGATATGAAAGTGATTACTTTGGATCCTATAGTGAATACTACAGCAAGCTAAATCTAGAAGGACTAACTAAAGTGATCACTATGAACCCATAGTAACAACTACAGAGACCCATTTTGAAGAAGTGTTGTGCGTGCTTACTTTTGATCCATAGTAGACACTCTGGAGTAGCCAAAGTTATCACTTTGATACCAAAGTGATAACTCCAGAGAGGCCCAAAAACACTACATTTGTGTGTGGTTACTATAGGGCGAGAGTAACTACTATGGAGCACTGCGCATTATCACTATGATACCAAAGTGATAACTCCAGAGAGACCCAAATCACAGGACTTGCGCGTGGCTATTACGGAGCGATAGTAACTACTATGGAGCGCTGCGCGTTATCACTATGAAACCATAATAGTTACTATGGGCGAAAATTTCTGCACTATAAATAAAATTTGAAAATTGAATTAATGGTTGAATGAGGGGGACATTGCTTAATTAAACCTAATTCATTTTAATGAAATTCTTAACTTAGTTTGCTTAATCCTAAGTTAATTTCTAAGGTTGCATAATCTTGGGGAAAAGAGTTGGAGCCCATGTAAATTGCTTAATTCGTATGGGACTTTAAGGTTAATTCTTACTTTTTGAGTTACCCTAATTTAGAGGAAGAGGAAAAGTATTGAATCTTGAAAGGGATAGGGATAGAATTACATGAACAAACTAAGGATTGCACATTTCATTGACTGGACTCATTAATTTCATAATTTGCCTTTACATTAAAATTGGAATCACACAAAACCCTCTTGTTTTAATTACTTTTATAGTGAATGTTTACAATATGTTCAATGTATGTTACAAACCAAAGTCATTGGAGACAATCTAGGCTTGCATCCTAGACTACATAAATTTTTCTACATATTTGATGAAGGTTGACAACAAATCTTTTTGCAAACGAGAAAATTTTCGTTCATCAAATTCGTCCTTAACGCCATCTTGGGCACATCCTCATCCTTCACCCTGATCTGATGGTACCCTGACCTCAAGTCAATCTTTGAGAACACCGCAACTCCTCTCAACCGATCCATCAAATCATCGATCCTTGGATGCAGATACTTGTTCTTGATCGTCACCTTGTTCAACTGCTGATAATTTACACACATCCTCATGCTCCTATCTTTCTTTTTTCACTAAGAGCACTAACGTTCCCACGGTGACACACTCGGTCTCATAAACCGCTTACACAACAAATCTTCTACTTGCTTCTTGACCTCCACTGGTGACATCTTTTATGGTGCCACAGAAATTGGGCTTGCTCCCAGAATGAGGTCAATAGCGAACTTTATTTCTCTCTCAGGCGATAATTCAGAAACATCCTCAAGAAAAACTTCTAAGAAGTTCTTCACCACCAAGATATACTCTGGCTCCACCACATTTTCAACCTCCATTGAGAACATGACCATAAAGGCCATAGTGTTTACCATATTCTCCCATGCATCTTAGCTCAAAAGCCTTGGAATTTCTAACATTGATCCGCCAAAAATCAAAGTCTTCTCTCTGTAGTCCAACAGCACATGGTTGGCAGCTAGCCAATCCATTCCCCGTACTCGGTCCCGTGCTCCCTCTTGATTCAGGCCTCTGAGCTGTATTCGAACTGTCACTCCTCTTAGCGGTCCAGCACACATTAGCAGTGTGCCCTAACTTCCCACAGTTACTGCAGTTTGTCTTTAGTTGTGGGCAGTCTCTCCCCATGTGTAGTCTTTCACACCTAAAGCACTTAATCGACCCTCTAAAAGAGCCTGATCCCGAACTACTCTCACTGCTCTTCTCTTGAGATGAACTCCCTCTGGTCTATGAGTGATTGGAGCTCGAATACATGCCCTTAGAAAACTAGGGGATCTTCTATCTTGCCTCACTGGACTGGTACCCCTAGTGTCCACCGTCTTCTCCTTTGAATTAGCCTAAAAAATTCTGCTCTTACTCACCAGGGTGAGCAAGTCGGTCAGCTAAAACACATTGACTGCCACCCTGATATTTGGCCTCAGCCCATGCTTGAACTAAGCACACAAGTCTTCTTCTCTATCTTCATGTTGGTAGTGAGGCAAGTACTTCATCAGCTCTTGGAATTTTGCAGCATACTCTCCCATCGTCATGCTTCCTTACTTCAGCTCAAGAAATTCTTTGACCTTCTGCTTCTTCAAATCTGGAGAAAGTAATTCCTAACAAGATTGCCTTGAAAGCCTCCCACTGAATATAGCCACCTTCCTGTGGCAAGGTCTGACTGGCAAACTTCCACCAATCTTCCGCTTTTCCACACAACAAGTATATAGCATAGGAAACCTTATGCTTCTCACGACATCCCATTGCATTGAAGACTTTCTCTACATCAGCCAACCACCTCTGAGCTCCCTTAGAGTTGAATCCTCCCTCAAACTTTAGAGGGTCGTGCCTAGTGAAGGCAGACAACCCTCAGTACTCAATTGGCTCTCCGACTTGGTTATGCACCAAGGCCTCTAGAATTTGAGCCATGCACTCCATGAGGTCATTGGTGCCTCTAGCTCCTCTACCTCTACCAGTCATTTTAATCTAAGCTAGCAAGCAATTCAACAAACCACACTGAACACATTAGATCAATAACAACATTTATAAATCAAGTAATCAAAACATATCAACACTCAGTTTGAACGCTCCAGCCCTATACCCCAGTTCGATTTGGATGAACTGCTCTGATACCAAAATTGTAACACCTTAAATTTAATAAATAATTTTTGCAGAAATAAGAATAATAAAATTTTCATTCAAATAATTTCTAACACACAGTTTCATCAAAGTGTTTCAAAATAAGAAGGGTTTATAAATTCATATCAAATAACTGCTACCAGACTAATTCAATTAGATCATATTTTCAAAATAAACAGTTTATGCCCTATAGTAGTATCATTCATCCCTTCACTGAGCCTAGTGTTGATCATTTTGGTCACCTGAAAAATAAATGTAAGAGTGAGTACTCTACACTATCACATACACAAACAAGCATAGAGCCTCACCTTACCCATTCTACACATTTTCTAACACATTTCCAACCAAACATCAACAATCACAAGTAACATATTTCAATATTCCATTTAAACTTACAGACAGGTGCACTCATTGCACCAACAATATTTCACACACATGTGCGCTCACTACATGTAGCCACGCTCATTGTAGCAATGTGATCACAGTTTCATACCATGGATGGTCGCTGGATAGCCCCCGCCTCACGGATACAACGTGTGCAGTCACGAGCTCCTTGGCAGATGTGCTAGTAAGAGGCCAAGTTAGGAAGAAAGTCTCACTATTGGTGTCACCACCACCCTCTTTTCCCTAAGGTATTTCTACCGCCCCTATCTTCCACACTCTCAGTGTAACACCTAAATTTAATTTTCTAAATAAATAAATTTCGCAAAATTGGGAATAATAAAAAATTTCATCTAAATGGTTCTCAAATCATGGTTCAGTAAAATATTTCGAAATAGAGATAGATTACAATTTGTGTCAATCATTGCTACAGAACTTAATTAATATATCAAATTTTCAAAATAAATTCCTAAGTCCTATAGCAGTTTCATTCATCCTTCACTAAGTTCAGTGCTGGTCGTCTTGGTCACCTGAAAAATAAATGTAAGGATGAGTACTCTACACTATCCAACACACACACACACATAACATAGAGACTCACCTTACACATTCCACATGTATTCTCACATATTCTATCTAATTATAGTCAATCACACGCAACACTTTCCAACATTTCATTTCAATTCACAACTGATGCACTCACGGCACCAAAATATTTTACACACACGTGTGCTCACTGTACGTAGTCATGCTCACTATGACACTGTGATCACAGTTTCATATCATAGATGGTCGTCGGTTACTCCTGCCTCATGGATACCGCATGGGTAGTCACAAGTCACTCGATAAAGGTGTTGGTAAGAGGTCTAGTTGAGAGGAGAGTATGTGGCCTGTGGTGCACCCATGCTCACTATTAGTGTCACTACCACTCTCTCTTCCCAAGGTATTTCTATCGTCCCCATCTTCTACAGCTCCAATGTATCGATGAACCATTCATAGCATATTCACAACTGCATTTACATGCCTCATTCACACACTATTCAGTTGCATACGTTAATCATATTCGCACATGGCACACAGGCCCACATTCATTGACAACACACGGCACCCAGGCCCATTTTCATCCACATCACACTTAAGCATTAAATCCTCATTAGAATTCACCACAATCAATTTACATTATTAAATCATTAATCAATGGTATGTCACAATAAATCACCTACAATGGGTTCAACTATCTTGTCAAACATCACATTGCATTCCAACACACAATAATTTCCATCAACACACATTTCCTAGCCTCTATCTCAGTCACATTCAAATATTTAGCAAAATAAACGGTCATTAAAACACAATGAGATAAGATAAAGTCTCCCCTTAACTCAGATTGAAGATCCACGCATGACATCAACAACAAGAAGGCTCCCCCGTGAACTTAGTCTTAAATACATGGAAGAATCCCATGAGAACCAAGGGAAACTGAGAAAACAGAGAATGAGGATGAGAAACCGAAACCCTAACCACTAAAACTCACCTCTAAGCATTCTTCACAAAAATAAGGTTTGGGATTGAGAGAATCGAAGAAATTATGGAAAGAGATATGAGAAATGAAATTTCTCAAACCCTGAACCCCTTTAAATCCCTTTCTGGTCGTGACACTCTCGCAGCAGCGATAATATTCTCGTTGCAGCGAGGTCCCTTCGCTATACCCTATCTCGTTACAGTGAAAATCTCAAAGGAAACTGCACTTTAGTTTTTGCAGAATCTCGCTATAGCGAGACCCTATCACTATAGTGAGACTGCACCAAAAATTGCACTTCAAACTGTCGCTCCCTCACTGCAGCGAGAGACCTCTTGCTACAGCAAAAAGGCAATAGTTTCACACCTTCCTCCCAAGGACTTCTCGCTATAGGGAGACTCCTCTCACTATAGCGAGAATACCCTACACCAAACACTTAGCCAAATTTTTATCAATCAAACCATTCACAGTCTAATATTCTCAGCACACACACACACATATATATATACTCTTATAATCGCATATTTATCCATACGCATTCATACACATCATCATTTAATATTCATCACGCACTCAAATACACGTTCCAACATCCATTCACATTTACATATATATATAATAATAATTAATACTACAAAAATTTAGGGCGTTACACAGTATATCGCTGAATAATTCATAGCTTTCAGCATATTCACAACTGCATTTAACATGCTATTCACACACATTTTCAACTATATTCTCAATCACATCACAACACTCATGTCCATACACGGCACGTACGCCCACTTCCATTTATATTACACTTAATATTAAATCCTATCTCAACCAATTTGCTACATCACATACGTTATACTCAATATCCACCACAATCAGTCAATTCCATTAAAACATACATCTTACTACATTTCAATCATCTACATTGCAACACACAACCAATTAACAGAGTTTAAGCACAAAATAGGATAAGGTAGAGTCTCCCCTACCACGAAATGAAGACCCACACACGAAATCAACAAGGAAAGTGCCCCCACACAAATTTTCTCCTAAATACATGGAAGAATCCCATGAGAACCAAGGGAAACCAAGAAAACAGGGAATGAGATTGAGAAACTGAAACCCTAACCATTAAAACTTACCTTCAAACGCCCTAAACGTGATTTCAACCTTCAATCTAGCTTCCAAACAACCTTGGAGGTAATTTAATCGGTGAAATAAGTGTTTTGGAACGAGAGAATCAAAGAGATTTCAAAGGGAGATATGAGAAATGAAATTCTCTAAACCCTAAACCTTTTAAATTCCCTTCTGGTCACGACACTCTCGGTACAGCAAGATATTCTCGTTAACGTCGCTGCAGCGACACCTTCTCTCAGTACAGCAAAAATCTCAGAGAAAACTGCACACTGATTTCTGCAGAATCTCGCTACAGCGAGATTGCACCCAGAAATACACTCTCCATTGTTGCCCTCTCGCTACAGCGGAAACGGTACAGTTTCATGCTCTTCGCCTAGAGCTTTCTCGCTACACAAGATCCTCTCGCTATAGCGAGAATACCCTGTAGCACCCACACTTAGCCTATACATATATATATATATATATATATATATATATATATATATTCAATCAATTCCAGTCCAGTCACAATCAACATTACATTTCAACTACATATTCATACATCTTCACAACCATAGTTACATTCAAATCATTACACAATCAAATGCACATTCAAACATTGATTTATACATTTTAATACATTAAAGTATTATTACAAAATTTGGGGCATTACAGATACAAAAATATTGGAAAAGAAAATTGATACAAAGGCCAAACGATTTTAAAAGATCGAGAGAAGATAAAACTAAAATGGGATATGATTACTAGTTCTGCTAATGTCCATCTTTCATCCCAGAATCAGCCTTACATAGGAATTTTCAATCTTGTAGTTGGATTCCTTCTTATCTCATTTTGTTGTTTGATAGATGTTTTACCAAACACTTTCTTTAACTATTTCTTGTGTACTATGTCACACAAAATTAGAGAACTAACTAGCAAGTGTACTAGGTAGTTGTAGCAAGTAATAAAATTTGGAAATCAATGTGAGTCCCAAGTATTGTCCTTAGGGATTAGGTCTATCAATTACTACTTCACAAATCAATAACTAGTTGAGCCAAACGAATATTGAAGATGTTTTGAATCATTTGAGAATAAAAACAATAAAGTGCAGAAATCTGAAAAATATAGCAAAACTTTGTATTAAAATGCTATATGGAAAATAGTTAGGAATCAATTCACCAGAATTTCTATTGCAATGTAATAATGTTCTAGACTCTTAAGAATTCTAATTGATTGATAATCAATTTCACTTCTTTAACTAAAGGATAATTCCTTGCCTCATTGATCATAATATCTAATTAAACCTCCCTAATTCCTTAGGTGAAATGTAACCAAATATTGCATTAAGTTCTAGAAATTATAGGATTACTAGATTATGATACTTATTCCTAAGATCTCAATAACCTAGGTATATGATTCAGATCTGAGAAATAAACTCAATTTTCATTGATGAAGATTTCTCTAGGTTCAATTGAATGAAGGATTAGTTCACAACTGCATTAAGAACATAATCACATACTCAATTCAATCAAAACCTCAAGGTCTAAATCCAAAATTATATCACAATATCAAATCTGGATCCATGGATCCCTAACAAAAAGAAATCAGAACATGTTCCTAAAAGAAAAAGAGAGAGAAAGAGTAGAAGAAGAAGAGCTGCAGAATTTTTTCATAAATCCAATCCCTAGCTTGATTCCTCAAGGTTCAGAACTTGGAAGTTGCCCCCAATCTTCCTCTCTAACTCTCCTACGGTGTAAAAATGAAAAGAAAACAAAAAATAGCAAAAGACCTCTAATTTTGAACTCTTAACTTCTATTTATAATATTTTTCCCGCCTTTTCCACTTTCACACTTTAATCTCTGAGGATTATAGCATGAAAGGTCTTCTAGAAGCTTCTATAACTGAATTAGAAACTCCAATCGTCCAAAGTTGATACTTAGAAGTGATATTTAAAATTTGGTTACTTTTGCGTAGACACTTTAAGTGGTTGAAGTGTCGACGCGCAAGTGTCTTTTATGGGAAAAGCCTCACGCTTAGCTACTATCAGCACCTGGAGTGGCTACGCGCTTATTGCGTAGCTACTCTGAGTACTTGAAGTGGCTACACGCTTAACTCTGTAGCTACTCTGAACACTTGAAGTAGCTATTCTCTTAGTCTTCATGAATTTTTTTTTTCAAAGTGTTAACTCTCTGTACTCAGAGTGGTTACGCCCTACACATAACACTTTATTCTTCATTTTTAAAGCTTAATTCCTCTACTTTCTTCACTTCAATCTTCAATACAAATTCTGAGCTCAAGGTTCTACACAAGGATTAAGTCATTTTAAGTCAAATTGTTCAGAATTGGACCAAAAATCTAAGATTCTAAACTATTTATACAATTATGAATATTAATGCAATTTTTATGATATTTTCAAGTTTATTTGCTATTTAACTCTTTATTTACTAACAAAAATTAGGCTAAAAATATAGTAAAATGTGAATTTATCATACTATCTATCTATTATTTTTATCGATACAATAAAAAAAATATAAGTCTTTTACCCATGTTTTTTTTATCAATGGAAAAATTTATCTGTATTCACATGGTATAAAAATACCGTAACAATCATCTTCATTGTCATAACCAAAGTCTTTCATGTTTTCTAGTGAACTTGGGTTGGGACTACTTTATACCTCATATTCTTCTTTATTTTCTAATGATGCATCAGATACTTTTGAAGATATTGTTTGCATTATCTTGTTGAATTTTTCTTCGGAGCTATTGTACTAAGACTGGCTAAAAGTCTGGATTTTTGTTGTATAAACAATTGGTTTCTTTTTTCTAATAATTTTGAGTGGGTTACACTAGAAGGAGTTGGTAATCTGAAATTTGTATTTTAATGCACATTTGTAATCACTGATCTATTTTTTTGTTTGATCTATTTTTTGTTTGCAAAGTAATTCAAAATTGAATTTACTCCATCATTTTACTTTTACAACTCTGACTAATAATTGAACTTATGAATGTTTTGCCAATTTGGCTTAATCATACTCCCATATTGTGATCCAAGTAATTTATTGGCTTGCAACAAAGAATATGAATTGATATTCTTGAGTAAAATTTAGTTTACTTATAAAATATTGTAATGCTATTTTCTTCGAGTAGTATAGAGGTTATTGGTCCAAAGTCATAAAACTAATAGCAAAACCATTTTGAAAATTTTAGAGAAATTCCTTTTCTAAACCAGATGAACCATGAATGGGTCGCTGCCTCACTGGTCTAAAGTAGAGAATATTTCTCCAAGAACTGATATAATTAAAATAATTATATTGTTTTAGCTAATAATTTATTGTAAAACTCTTATGATGGTAGAGGGGTTTTTCTCAATCTGTATTATCAAAATATTGTTTATTTTGAATTTTTAAAATATTATTTCCTTAGTTTTAGAATCTTTTTGATGAGTTAATTCTATAGATCGTGTGTCATTAGAATAAGCTCATAAAATTCTTTTTTTGTTGTAATGATGTTGGTACAAAATGATAATACAATAGAATTTTGTTTTTCTATTTCAGATCTAAGCAAAGAAAATCATTTTGGTTCTATTGCTAAAATGAGAATACAGCCAGACTATTCTATGTATGGTGTTTCTGCTAGTTTTGTAGAGTTCAAAGAGGCTAGTATTGTGAATGTATTATTAGAAAAGGCTATTATTTCCTTAAGAGTGATTGGTACTAATTTTTTGTAGAGCTTGAAGGGTCGTTATTACCTTTTTTACTTTTTCTGGTTTAGAGTATTTAAGGTAGTTTTGATTCAGGCTATATTGGATGTTCACAATTTGAACTGGTTATTCTGGACATTTTTCTCCCTGTTAAAATTTTCTTGAAAGATAGTTAAGCAAAATTTTTTTGTCTCCTTTAATATGCATAGTATTGAAATCAAAGTTTGATAGTAATACTTGTCATTTGGCAAAAATATGCTTAGATATTAAATTTTTAACATCTTTTTGTAAAATTTGTGGTGTTGCTTTGTAATCTATTTTTACTAAAAATCTTTTGTTAAAAAGATTATCTTGAAATTTTTGTATGCAAAGAACTATTGATAAAATTTCTTTTTTAACCATTGAATATTTTTGTTGTGCTGGATCCCTTAATGATATCTCACCACTTGTTCTTTAATTATTCCAAGAAGAACTTGTATTAAGATTCTTCCATATCCTAGATCGAATGCATCAGTTTCAACTATTAAAGATGCCTCAGGGTCCAGTATTTCTAGGCATGGAAGAGTTTTGACTAAAGCTTTTACTTTTTGTATTACAGTTGTCATTTCTTCATCCTAAGCTATTGGATTTTTTCTTAATCTTTTGTAAAAATGAGCACATATTGTCTTGATATTTGGAATGAAGTCGGCTATGTAATTTAAACATCCTAAGAATCTTTGTAATTGTATCTTATCTTTTATCTGGTCCAAAAATTTATCAACAAAATCTAATAATCTCTATATTGAGATAATTGTTCCCTGATATATTTCATATTTGAGAAATGTAATTTTTTCTTGAAATATTTTTATCTTTTTAGCTTATACTACAGTCCATTTTCTTTTATTAATTTTATAAATTTGTTTAAATGTTGTATCCTTTAGAAAGAATAAGTACATGGTCTAGATATACTATTGAAAATCCCATATGAGGATAAAAAAAATATTGTTCATAATTTCTTGAAATTCACTAGGTGCATTTTTTAATTTTTGGTGCATTATGTTCCATTCATAATGACCAAAAGGGACTAAAAATGTTGTTTTGTATCTATCTTCTCTTACGGATCTCTGGTAATATCTTGATTTCATGTCAAATTTTGAAATGATATTAGCATTAATTAATCTTTTAATTAGATCTTATTTATTTGGTATTGGAGATCTATTTTGAAATGATATTTAGGGGCTCCATGTTCTTGTTCAGAGGCTTTATTAACATAAAATTTTGTACAACTCCAAGGTGATTTAGAAGGTCTAATTAACATTTTTTAAATGATATTCTAATTCTTGTTTATAATATTGTAATGGTTCTTCATTCATCTGTATAGGTCTAGCTTTATTGGATTAGTTTTACAAATTTCTTTCTCTATTCTTTTCTCAAAATTTTGTATAATTTTTTGTATTTTTGGATTCTTAAGTTATTTTTCAATTCTTGTATACTTCATTTCTTCATTAATCATTTTTATTTAGTTTTGTTTTCTATTAAATTTATCTTAGATATAAAGGCTTCTTGTAAAAGATTTAACTCTCTAATTCTAGGTGCCTTTATAAATTTAAATTTTATTAGCTGGTATTTTTGTCAAATTACATATAATTCATTCATTTATACTACAAGGATATAGTAATGTTGAAATGACATTCCTAATATTATTTGATTTTTCATATTTTTTACTAAAATGAAAGAGGTTGTAAAACATATTTTATTTTTACAAATTTTTTTTGATAATTTATATTGTATATTTATTTTAGATCCATTTGCTAAGACAAATTTTTCTATTATTTTTCATAATATTTTGTGGGAATTAATTTTTCTTGTCTACAATTAATATCAGCTCCTAAATCTATTAAATCTATCTTATTAAATTTTTCTCTTTCTACTATTAAAGTAATTTTACACTACCATTTATAAGTTGTTACTAGTGTTAATGACTCCTTATTAAATATTTTGGGTTCTCTTTCTATATCATTACTTGTTGTCCTTTTAATAATTTTTTCCCCTCTAATTCTAATAATTTAAATTCTAAAGTTATTTAATTTTGTCTTAGTTTTTTAATTTCTATTTTTAGATTTTTTATTTCTTCTTGTAAATCTTTTATAATTACATTAGCACTAGGTTGTTTAAATTTTTCATACACATCTTTCATTTCTATTGGTCTTTTTTTCTAAGAGTTTTTCTTCTTCTTTTGTAACTAAATGATTTAATTTTTTAATGAATTCATTTTTTAGTGGCCCTTCTTCCAACTCTTCTATTATTGTTATTAATGCTTCTGATTGATCTCTTGTTAAAACATTTAATTGAGGATGTATGTAGTCTTTACAGTCATGTAATTTTGGTCCTAAACAATACTTTTTTTTCTTCTTCAGATTCTTCAGAGATGTTGTTTAATTGGTAGATTTCATTTTCTAATGTATTTTTTTTTTATCTTAAGTTCCTATTTTAGATCTTTCTTGTTCAGAATTTATGAATATTGTTGATAATACTTATTTTAATTCATCACTTTCTACAAAATTAATTTTCTTTTCTAATCTACACTGATAAGCATGGTGTCCATATTTCCTGCACTTCCAACATGTTCCTTAAAACTTGTGATTCTTTTGATAATTCTTATTTTCTTTTGGTTTATTACTTGATTGGTTGTTTTGTTTATAATTTTTCTTATCTTTTTTGTTTATAAAATGGATTATTATGAGATTTTGTAAATCTTTTATTTTATTTTTTATATTTTCTACTAGGAGCTTGTACTGCTTCTATGTCATATTGTTTACAAAAAGTTCTTAATTCTTTTTTATTAGTTAATTTTTCTTTTCTCATTTGGTTTTGTAATTTTGTATCATTACGAACTCTTAATCTTGTATCTACTATTATGTTATGTATTTGTCCAAATGTTAAGTTTTCGTAGTTTATTCTTCCTTCATGTCTAGCTTTTAGATTTTCTAATACCTTTCTTGAAAATAATGTTGGTAGTGCAACAATAAACCTTTTTCTCCAATGAGGTACAACTACATTTTTCCTTAACATTACTTTAGAGAAGAACATGTCTTTGTATCATTGGTAGTTTGACATTGTTGGACATCTTAAATTGGCTAATTGTATTCCTACTCTTTCTTTAAATAATGTTGGATCTCCTATAAAGATTTGTATTGTAAAATATATTAATGTTACTACTATGTCTTATTCATTATTTTCTTGTTTTACATATGATCATATATATTCTTTGTCAATAGGATTTACATGATGATCCCACCATCCTTTTAATTGTCGAGCGAAGCCTTGTACTAGAGCTTCAACTACTGCTTTATCAATTACCTTTTCTAATTTATAGGTAGTTGCTGCTATTATCATTTGTTGTGTTTAGAGTTTAAGAGAGTCGTAAAGATATTTTAGTAGATAATTCTGCAATAAATGTAGATTTAAGAAGGATAGATAATACATCTAGACCAAAAATATCTACACTAACATATGAACCTGTATTACAAGAAAATATTAGTGAAAATAATTGTAGTCCTACTAAGTCTCAAGTACTTAATGCTTTATCAAAAAGAGCATTTCATAATAGATAAAAAATGGATAAGAGAAGAGCCTTTCATAATAGATAATTATAGTTCTACTAGATCTTAAGTACTTGATTTATTAGTGGATTGCAACTCTTTGCTTGGTAGATTGGGGTGGTTTCTTCAGTTGTGTGCCAGCAGATGTCATCTCATCTATTAATTTGTATGTCTCATCTGGATATTTTCTCATGAGAGCCCCTCTTACGGCTGCATCAATTGTGACTATATTGGAAATTGATAAATAGAAGATTTGCATCTGTCTCCATATAGAAAAACTATGGTGAGGGTATCTCCTCAAAAGTTCTTCAAATTGCTCTAATGTTTCAAATAGGAATTCTAATTTATGTTGCTAGAAGCTTGACATTTCTGCCATAAGCTTAAAGGATCTTGATGGAGGAAGATAATACTTTCTCAAAAATTGTTGAGTGAGCTCCTCCCGTATTGAGATGGAATTAGCTGGTAGTGAGGCAAACCATGCATTCACTTTTTTAGATATTGAGAAGGGGAAAAGAAGAAGTTGAATGACATCGTTGGTGACTCTATTATACTTGATGGTGTATGTGAGTCGGATGAACTTTGTCAAATGGAGATTGGGGTCTTCATTGAGCATTCCTCCGAACTGTATAGAGTTTTGAATCATGGTTATCAATGCTAACTTTAACCCGTGGTGGGTGTCATGTAATCCTGAATGACTTTTCTTCCCTTAGCCATCTTTTGTCCTCTCAACTCCTTCATTTGTCTTCACACAATTCTTTCTATTTCCAGATCAAATAAGCAAGTTGTAGAAGGCTTAGAGCAAGTGAACATACACTAAAAATAATAGAAGCATGAATTATTCAAATCAACCAAATATGAGATTCTTTTAATATTGGAAAAACAATTTTTGACAACGGCACCAAAAACTTTTTTGTGGACAAGTGTACTTATCAAAAAGTAATAAAGAGTTTTAAATCAAGCTTCCAAATTATCGTCTCATAAGGATTGTTTCCAAGTATCAAGTAAGTCTTGATTTAATTGTTTAAATTTAAGTGATGCGTTGGAGAATAAATCAGCTTGCTAAACAAATTAAAAACAGTAAAGAGACACACGTTTGATTACTGATTAGAAAGGAACCTAAGGCTTATGGGTTTACCTTTACTCGTCTTTATGTTTTATTTTGAGTTAATTTTAATTCTGGTTTCCTTATGATTGCCAATTATTAATAAATTTTATTAACATCTATTAGTCATGCAATGTTAAGAGTCTTTTCTTCAAATTATTACTTCTAATGATCATTTAAGGTAACAAGATAGGAAAGCATGAAGTACCTATGAGCTTGCTAATTAAATAATGATTGGGAAAGAAAAGTTAAGTTTGATCCACCTAATTCTTACATTGTTTTATTCTATAAGTCCATTAATATCATGTGGTATGATTTCCTACGATGTAATTACTTACGATGTGCTAGAAATGGTCAATTCCTAACATACAAATATATGCACTAGAATAAAAATCAATCATAGACAAAAACTGAAATTATTATCAAATAACAACTATAATAAACTCCATATACATGAAAGAAGAAGGAAAACTAGAGGAATTCTCTAAGGGAAGGGGGATAAGCGTAGTTTGCCTCTTTCTTTGTCTTTGCCAGTGACCATTGGTCTCTATGACTCCAAGTGTTTTCAAAGGTGTGTGTAAAAATTAAGATGTCCTTGTCGTTGCCTCTGAAGTCCCTTTAATAGGAGTTGAGATCCATTAAAGATAACATTGTTGCCTCCAAAAAGTCCTTTTGATAAGGTTAATATCTCGAGATCAGATCTGTTTAAAGTTTAAATTTTAAATTCTTCCTTCGTAGATTAGAAAAGAAACATCCTCTTTTGGCAATAATAGAAGACAAGCATGGCCAAACATACTCTTCGAAGCAGAGGCGTGCTTGAAGAGAAGTAAGGACATGCTTTACTAATTGACTTCCATTAGTTTAATGCTCAAAATGATTCAATATTCCACCAAGTCTTTAGTATGTTAAACTGCAATAATTAAGAGCATAATTAGTGTAAGACTTATTGAAATAAGGCATAAATTCATCAAAATATTCTCCAAAGACGTGTCTAAACATGTACTTATCACAAATCTATTTATCAAGTAAGTCCTTATCCACTCACATATGGTTATTATAGGTTTGTCCCTAGCTATCAGTATAATACTATTAAAAGCCTCATTGTGTGCCATGGCATAATTGGCCATCTCTAAGGCATGACTGTCATAAATGATCTTCTTAAACTAACCATTATTATCTTGCCACTATAGCCTCATTGGACCCCATACACAAGATCTTTTCTAATAATGTCAATTGCCTCAAAATGCGACCATATATCAAGATCAAGTAAATTTTGTTAAAAAAAAAATCCATAATGGATAATTAGATTCATAGTCATGCTTGTTAAAAAAAATTGAATATAAAATATAAGTGCACCTTGTAACTCCCACTAAATTTTAAATACAATTCTTATGGATTCAATTTTGAAAACCTCTTAAATACCCTATTTAAAAAACTAAATACGATAAAAACTCTAATTATGTGTTACAACCAAATACGTTAATCTTATATAAAGAAAAAAACAATATAATAAAATAAACTTTATCATGAAAAATTCTATATAGACCATAAGCTAAGTGTCTAATAACAAAGATGAAAAGAATGTAACGTAATCTTTACCTATCACTCTCTGAATATATAAACCTTAAGTTAGTCAAGTAAGCTTTCATGTGGTTGTCTCAATATTCAGTTCAAATAACTACTTAATATATTACATTTAACATGTAAGAGTTTATAATAATATCATTTGTTAAGTAACAGAATAAAAAAAATTAGCATGTACTAATTTATAATAATATCATTTGTTAAGTAATAAAATAAAATAAATTAAAATGTTAGGTAGTAAAAATTAAAAAAAAGTGATATGTGAGGTTGTAAAAAGTTATTTTTTTAAAAAAATAAAATCTTATTACATCCGGATGAGATTAATTTGGTGAATAAGTTTCAATTACATTGATATTGATTAAAGGTGTATTTTATTTTATTTTTTCCTGCGGCGGAAACGACCTCGTCTTGTTTAGCAGCAAATTTACCCTAGCGTTTCTGCTGGAGATAACATCAAAAGTAAAGAAATTGAGCTTCGATTGGCGGGTGCCTGTTCCGTCTTAGTTTTCGTTGTTTCCCCTGCGCAATCTAAGTTTCGACTCACCGTCTGGTGATCCTTCTAGTTCTAGTTTTGGTTTGTGCTGCGTATCTGAAATTTTTAAATTGATATGAAGATTACATATGAAATCAGCAGTTTGATGAATTGCCGGAACGGAATGAAGCTTATTTAGATTTTTCTTTATTTCTTTTATTGATAATGACACGTTACTGAATAAATGGTTAGACACGTGCAATTTCTTCAGCGGGCTTGCTAGCCTCCTTAACAGCTCAAAGGGTGTCTATTTAAAGATTCTTTGGCACCTTTTTGTTGAAGACTTGAAGTTGTAGTGAAAGATTGAAAGGATTGGTTGGTTGTCAAGCGTTTGAAGCATAAAAAAAAAGTGAAGTAAGTGTCAGAAGCCAATTGAAACAAAAGGTGTTTCATGTTTTAGAACTTTATACATTTTTACTGGGTTGTGCTGATCTCATTATTCTAGTCGTGTGGGTTGGCATTGTTGAAGTCAGTTGTGAAATTAGATTTAAAAATGAACCAGACGAGTTGTTCCAAGTTGAAGTCTGAAATGGCTAAAGTGGCCTGTTGATCAAATATGTTCATTTTTATTTGGTAGGCTGTCACTCCATTAAATATGAAACTTGAAAACCAGTAATATAATAGGAACAGTTTTACAAGCAAAGATTAATTATGTATTATGCGTATAGAATCAATCACAATTATGTGTGTTGAAGTTGGATTTCTGATGTCAGTTCAGACGTTAGAGTAGAAATAGTTTGAACCAACATTATGTTTACTAGTTGTTTTGGAATCTTATATACTAGTGAAGTTTGCATTGGATATATGTATTGAATACGTGCTCTTTTTTTTTTTCTTCTTTATCCTGGTTTCCTTCAATCGCTTGACTGTTGGTTGAACAAATAATCCCCTCTGACCAGATTGACCTCCAGTCTGGATTATGGAACTATGAGCAACACTCTTTAAAAATCATAATATGAGGCTTAAAGTTTTCTAAATGAAGCAAGCTATACAATGCACTATGGAGACCAAGCGCTGCAACTTCTGGCTTCCCAACAAAAACAGATGTTGTGCAAACATCCCTCTTGAAGGTTCCTTGTAAGTTCCAGTCTCTTTCTTTTCATCTATTATTTGATTCATTTCACTCACCTTTGATTCTATGGGCCCAGATTCTGTGGCAATCACAACTCAAGGCCCCAAGGCCAGTGGATTCCATGTCCTATAGATCCATCCCAGTATGTACTCTCTCACATGCTTTCTTCTGTATATAACCTTAGGTTCATTCTTCTAATCTTTTAGCTCTTTTTCATTTGGTTCTTGTTATTTCTTCATTTGATAGCTCAGTGCTAGAACAAAATCTCAATGGGCATGTTAAGCGGTGCCCATTGCTGAAACAGATTCAATCCTTGTCCCTCCAACCTTTCTATCGAAAAGGAATCAATGCTGGTTGTGATGAAGAAGAGGAAACATGTGGGATTGATGATTCAAGATTGCTCACTATGACAGTTTCCTCAGAAATGAAGAGGAATGCTCTTCATAAATTGAGTGTGCTTGAATTTTGCAATTTGATTGAAAAGATAGAATCTCTTCATGAGTCATTGTGTAAGGATATTCAGGACTCAAGTCAGATGCCTGAGGTTTGCAGCCTTTGGATTAAAAGCAGAGTTGAAGAGAGGTAGCTATTGGTGAAATCGTTGAATTTATTAAGGGTTAAATTCATGTTGCCTGTGTAGTTCTGATCAAAATCAATTGGCCAGTGGCTCTGATTTGTTACTTTGCCCCTGTTGTTAGTTTCTTCTGCACAAAAACCCATTATGAGTACTTCCTTTAGTACAAATCTTACTTCCATCACCCTTGCTAATGGAACTAAACACATGGGATAATGTGACAAATCAAAATCACAAGATGGGACATTGATTTGAATCCAAACTACAGTTTAATGGGTATGATTTATACTTGCAACTTGAGTTTTTTGCAGGAAAATTCCATTTCAAGAGAAACATATAGTGCAGCAGGCATCTATTCTGGGAAATTTGGAAAAATTTGGTGTCCTGAAGAATACTCTTGAAAGGAAACCAGTGGAGGGGAAGGAGGGTGTCCCTGCAGTGATTGAGTTTGGAGCTGGTAGAGGGTATTTGACACAAATGCTTGCAGATTGTTATGGAATTGAAAGAGTCTTTCTAGTTGAGCGAAAGTCATACAAGTTGAAGGTAGGATAGCCCTGGAATTGCTTTCACTGACTTCTAAATCATGATAATATTTGGAGATGTTCCTGAGATCATGGTAGTTAAAATTGTGTGCTGACTCGTAGAATCGCATGATCCTATGATCTCCAGCTACTTGGCCATGCTGAATCGCATGTGAAAGTGCTTTCTTTTGGGATCGTGCAGAATCGTTGTTTGGGATTGTATACTCGCTAGAAACGTTCGATACTGCCATGGCTAATTTTTTTAAACAAATTACACATGACCTGATTTGGTGATCTGATTTGTGAAACAAACACCTGAAGCCTAAAATTGAGTAGGACCAAATCAAAACCCTAAAAACACACAAAAAAGCCATCATCTCTGCCGCTTACTGCTTTGGTTCTCCTACCTGCCGCTCGCCCACTAATTCCCATTGAGTATTGACACCCAAAACCCCATTCTGGTCATGCATGAACTGCAATCTGCAACCTGCAAACTGCGAAGCTTCATTTTGCAATTTGCAAAGCTTCGTTCTGCAACCTATGACTTGTTTTGTCCTGCTACTGTGTGATGCTGCTGCTGTTCTTAGCTCTACTCTCTCTTCTTGATTCTGTCTATGGTTGTGGCTGTTTCTTCCTGTCAATTTAATTTTCTACTACTTTTATGAATTATGTATGAGCTTATGAGTTTATGTTTAATTATTTTTGGAAGTTTTTTCTCTTATTTATAAATTTATGTGTGCGCATATATATATATATATATATATAAAAAGAATTTTGTAGGATTTTATGAGTTGTGTTACGATCCTTGACCCTCTCCAATCCTACGCAGAACATTGATTTTGACTACCTGGCCTGAGATATTTAAACTTTGAACTTAAAGCAATCTTTAATTAATTACTTTATTTATCTATTAATTGTTTACATCATGCCAATGCTATTGCCAGGCCGATCGATCCTTGCGACAGAATGAGAGCTTAATGTTAGAGCGTTTGAGAATTGACAGTAAGAGTCTTCAGATTTCATTTTGCAGAATATATTTTCTAAAGTTGTAATTTTAGTAGTTGAATTATGCTGCCTGCTGAGATATTTTTACTGAGGAATCATATTGTGAGTACATAGCATGTAATTGGGATTCTTATGTTAAAATACTTCATTAACATCTAATGTGCATATATTGTGCTTTTGGTGCATATGTATCAGTCTCTATGCAATGAGCTTTGACATCTTTGCGAAGCTTTCTTTTAATGTTTTTTTTTTTTTAAGCGATTGAACTGTATTCCTATGCATTTAAATTTTGATTGCTATTTATGCTAGCCTTGATTGAGGTTCTTAGTCAAGTCACTTCGTTTGCTCCATTAGGCTTTTGTATTTGTTAACCATTCTTTCTATGCAAAAAATTGTTGATTATTCTTCTTAGTTTAGAGTGTATCTTTAGAGTGTTGATGATTCTGTTAGCAATGGTCTTACTTTTAGTTATTATGAGCGCAGTAATGAAGCTGAAGAGGGTGGATTGGAGTAGTTAGGGAACTGTATAGGGTAATTTGGGTGAACATTTTAATTGCAGATAATTCAGAAATTGTCAGTTCTTCAATGAGGATCCTTGACAGATTTGTTAAGAACCAACAGAACCCTGCCTTTTAGGTTAGATATGGTCTTGTAGTTGTATTTTTGTATTTGATTTTACTTGAAAAACTAAGTCTATTCTTTCCTGATTTTAGTGATTTAGTTATAAAAGGATAAAAGAAAAAATGCACAAGATATTCAAGTTAAGAATTGCTACTACCACAGATTATCTCATTGGAAAAAAAATCAGGGGAGTATACATTTCAGGAGTCTTGTTTTTTGTTGAGAAGATTGTAAGTTAATTGTAACAAACTTACAATATTGAGAAAAAGGGTAAGTTTGTTACATTTAATTGCTTGCAATCTTCTCAACAATGCAAGACTTCTCAGATGTGGACCCTCTAAGTTTTTTTTGTCATGTTTTCTACCATTCATCATGCCGCATGGGTTGAGATGGAGCCAGAACAACTGTAGATGGATCTAATTGGGACATTTCTTGATTTTGTTTCAATTTCTCCTACATAATTTGTTTTTTAAGCAACTGATAGTCTTACAAGACAATTTGTGGGGTTAGGAATTTTAGCTTGAATTTGTTGAGTTTTTATATTTTTCTCTCCTGTTATAAATAAATCAGTAAAGAATAGAATTGGTTTGTTAGGTAAAATCAAATCAAATAAAAAACTACAAGACCAGCTAACTAGAAAACCAGGGTCTTGTCGGCTCTGGACAAATCTCTGCCATGTATCCTCATCGAGCAGCTGATACTCCCTACAACATTTTAGGTCTAGACATCACCTTGACAGTTATGCTATGTTGTCCTTAAGCCTATATGTGATAGATAGGCTTCTGCAACCATGATATATTTGCTTATTATTAGAACATAATTTCAGTTCTTTCTAAAAAGGATGGAATAGTTAATTCCACAAAACTATTTCTTTTTCTTTCATGAGATACATACATCTAGAAATTCATATTTATTTGTTATTGAATCGACCATAGACCAATTCCCTTTTATTTGGGAGTATGCGATACATCCATAATTCTGAGCTTCATATTACTCATTTCAAGAGACATGTTAGATTTAGGGCATCTCAATTCAATTGAATGGAATGACAGCTTCTCAATCGAAATCTGTAAAATAGGAATTTTGATCAAATCACACATCACAGCATACTAGACCTTCTAAATCTTTATGAGGTTTATCTAAAAGATTCATGATATAACTTGAAAGTCGTTTCAAATACAACACGAGTTACTAGGCATGCCAGTTTTATATAGCCCATTTGATATCTACATATCCAGGAATCAATAAATTCTATTCCACATTGTTCACAAAATTTGAGATCGTCCTTTTTATCTCTTATTACTCAATAATTTCCACGAGCACAAATCCCACTTTTTATAGGCCCAAATATTCTTTCACAAAATAATCCATCTTTTTCAGGCTTATTGGTTTTGTAATGAAAAGTATAGGGTTTTTTTTACCTCCCAACTATCTCTCCATTAGGTAGGATTTTTTTGCCCAAGCACTTATTTGTTGAGGAGAAACTGATCCAATTCTGAGTTGT
This sequence comes from Abrus precatorius, assembly GCF_003935025.1. Taxonomy (NCBI): domain Eukaryota; kingdom Viridiplantae; phylum Streptophyta; class Magnoliopsida; order Fabales; family Fabaceae; genus Abrus; species Abrus precatorius. The sequence continues at coordinate 5,829,865 of NW_020874406.1, read as the reverse complement.
TGATGTTTATATTGATCAATCATAGAATAAAAATTCTGATTCAGTCCAATTAAGCTTCCTTCCTATAAATCCGGAAGTTCTTCTCAGATACAAGGAAATGGTGTAGTTCCATAACCAAAGATCGTAGTTCTCGAACAAGCAACTGAAAAGATTCTGGAGCATCCGTAAGTTTAGGTATTGTCCCTTCAATGATCGTACTTTTTGGCGAGCTTTAATATGATCTGATTTATAAGTAAGCATATCTTGTAACATATAAGCAACACCAAATCCCCTCCAGGGCCCAAACTTCCATTTCGCCTACCCATTGTCCTCCCCGTTTGGCCCTTCCTCTAAGGGGTTGTTGTTATGCACTAGAACGTCCATATATTTTATCATCAACTTGATGAATTAATTTTAAGATATAAGACTTTCCCATTAGAACAGACTTTTTAAAAGAATTCCCTATTCTTCCATCAAATATTCTGTTTTTTCCCGGATACTCAAGTTTAAATATCCATGGAATATCCATGGATTCGATGTTTGTATACTGGCTTCATATAATTCAGAAAACACTAGTTTTCTTGAAACCTCTTGTTCATATCTTTCATTAAAAGGTGCTATTCGATAATATCTAACTAGCATATTTCCTGCTAACCTGAGTGAGGATTCAAATATCTGTCCTACATTCATTTGTGAAGGTACCCCTAATGGATTGAAGACCATATCAATGGATCTTCCTTCTTGCAAATAAGGCATATCCTGTCTAGATAAAATCTTTGAAACGATATCCTTTTTTCCATGTCTCTCAGCTGCTTTATCGCCTAATTTAATTTCACTATTTTGACTAATGATTGAAACTGTAGTAAAGAAAAACAAATAAGATAACTAAGAAATTATGCATAGAATATCCCTACCCAGGAATTCCTCTTGACCTTTCTCAATTCATACCTAAGCTTTTCTTCACTTCCCTCCCTCACATTTTTCTCTCCCCCCACAGGTAATTCTGGAAACAGCTGTCCTGGTAATTGAAAATCTCTTCTTTGTCTTTCCCCCTGCTCTGATAACAGTACCTCCAGTTCACACCTTATTGGCTTATTCCTCCTTTCATAAACTTGTGGCCAACTCAGTGCCTTCAACCTATTTGGATGCAGCCCTGCTTTCTTTCTACTAGTGTAGATTTGGGCTGAGGGCATATCAAACCACAGTATGAGCATGCTAATTTAGCACCTTTAATATTTTTCTTGCATGAATTCTCAAAGCAAACATTCTGAAAACTTTTGCAAGGCTCAGATGCTTTTGTTTTAATCTGAAGCTCTTCTGAGTTTTGGATTATTTTATCCTTATCATAAAATCTAGAACAATTTATAATTAATGTAATTGTCATGCAGTATACTGAATTTCCCTACATTTTTTGTTTTCTGCACACAACGTTGTGTGCACATTGTTGAAGCATTTAGATTCTGTTCCATTTTGGCATCAAAATCTAGTCAGTTTCAAACTGTAATCATTTTAAAAGCATCCTAATCCTGGATATATTCTGCTCTATTCATATTTTCTTTAACTTAATTTCTTCTCCTGCTTCTTCATAATTCTGTATTGTTGCTTGATTAGAGAAATGCTATCAACACACTCTCTAACACACTTTTAGTTATTGGTTAAAATTCTTAAAACTAGTAAAATCATGGAGGTCTCACTCTTTCTCAATTCTCACTCTTATTTTAATGTTTCTCTTTCATCCATTTGTTATTTTCAATAAATTTTAGTTAACTAATAGAAGCGTGATAAAAAGAGTGTTCCTAGCATTCCTCCTATTTTATTTGACATATTATTCTATTTCACTTGTGCAGTTGAGGATTTAGATTTGAATGCGGTTGAGTCTTTGCAAGGAGTTCCATTTCTGGCAATCGGTAAACATCTATGTGGAGCTGCAACAGGTGACTCTGTCAATTTGGTTAGATAACTCCAATAAAATTTGCGGTGACTGTTTTATTGATGAAAATGCAAATGATTGTACAATTTTTTCTCAGACTTGACTTTGAGATGCTGCTTTCCTGAACATAGAAAAGATAGCAGTGAGCAGTACACTGCTAATAAGTTTGGAGGTTTAGCTATAGCTACATGTTGTCACCATCTTTGCCAGTGGAGCCACTACACAAGTAATGATTTCCTTCTGCCTTGCTAGTAAACAGTGTACTTCGTCTTTTTAAACTTCTTTATGGATGTGATGATAACTTTTGGTTACTGGCTGACTGTAATTATAACACTTCAGATAAAAGGTTTTTTCTGGATTTGGGGTTGACCAAGGAAGAATTTAATGCCATTACATGGTTTACCAGCTGGGCGGTAGATGCTACTCACGATTCAGATCTTCCTGATACTACCAACTGCAGATCACATTTGCAGTCAATGTAATCCTTCCAGTTATATAATCATTAAATGGAGCCTCAAAATTCTTGTTAAACATAAATTATAATTTCAAAGTCAAAACAATGTTGTAGAAACTGATATATTAAAAGCTGTGTTTTTGCTGCAGAAAGGAGCAAGGTGTTGCATATGCAAATGGAGTCGAAAAAATTATCGCAGACATGGAAGCAGATAAACGAGCTGCAGTTGGATTTAAGTGCAAGTGGATTATCGACATGGGGAGGTTGATGTGGTTAAGAAAATATGGATTAGAGGCAAAGCTTGTAAGATATGTTCCACCTAGTATTTCTCCGGAAAATCATTTGCTAATAGCTAGACCTTCAAATTGATCATAAAATATTTAGTTATTTCCCTTCTTTTGCTGCTTTTATCCCTGACAATAACATCCTAGATTTCTTGTTAGTTGTTTGGTTGATACCTTCTATATTCTTTTCGATTTAGTAAAAATGAAATGAGGAGCGTATAACCATTTATTGCCTTGAGGATTACAATTGATTTATTTGTCGTTTATTTCTTTTCTTTACTTGGTTGAAGTTGTCAGAGCCACAATCCCACAAGATTATTCTTCTTATGGTTGTTGGTAGCGAATGTATACTGCAAAAGATGTATTATTTATGAGACTTTATATTTAGAAGATAAACTCTACTTAAATTTTGGTAAATCTGAAGTACAACTACTTGGAATATTATTTGTCAACTGTATTATTTTGATGAACAGACTTGTCTGACTAAAGGATCTGTTAGCTTTAAAGTTAGGTAAAATTGATTTTTTGAAATTATTTAATATATTTTGGAATTAAAATTTTACAAAAATATTTTTAATCGGTTCTGAAAATAAGATTCGGGAAGCTATTATAAACGTATTCCGGAGATTTAAATGTATTGTTATCAAGGATATTATAAAAATAAAACATATTAAAACATTTTGGGGATGATATACATAATAAAAAAAAAAACGGTATAAAAAGTAACTTTCTGAAATAAACAACAAAAATGACCAAAATGTCCAAAACAACGCATTTGAGGTCAAAATTATGTGAGATAAAGAGTATGATTTCTATTTTAAAAATAGTTTATTATTTTAAAAAATAAAATATAATATAAATTTGAACAAAGAGTCTTTGTTCTTCTTAGAACGTATGGTTTGACACGAGTTTGGTTATGGAAGAAGTTAAGTATGTACATATAGGCATGTGCAGGTTGAGTAGACATTATTTGTGGATTTGAACCTTTTAAGGGTAAAAATGTGTGATGAAACTTTAAAGAATAATTAGTAAGTATATGTGCTCTAAAGACTTATGGTCATAGTTTTAACTTAGACCTTGAATTCATAATTGAATCTAATGGTTAAAAATAAACTTATGTAAAAACTTGTGTCATTTTGGAAAAGAAATGAATAGAGTAACTCTAGTTGAGTAATGTTTGTAATTCGAGAAAAGAGGTGAAACTAGTGAGCTTGGAACTCTAAAAGAAGAGTGCAAAGAGGTACGGGTATAGGTATTTATCAATTTCTTAATATGGTTCTAAATAGATTGTGAAGGATATGAAATCCTAGTTGCATGATTGATGAAGTGAAACTCTAAGATAAACATGACTACTCAAAAGGAAAGTGTGTATAAAACCTAACTCTCCTGTAAAGAAAGTCATGATGTTATTTTTATAATTATTGTTGGTAAAAGATAAGGAGAACCTTGACATTTAAGAGACTTACAATAGCCCCATGAGTGTTCCTAGGCCCTGACCTTTGGCTAGGAGTCTCTGCATGATGTTCTTTCTATCCTGACTTTTTCCTTAAGCTTATCATGTTAGTCAAACTAGATTAGTTGGTGGAGATTCGAGTCATCACTATACATGCGAAATGTAGGCTATCTAGTGAAACTCTTAACAACTTCTAAACAACAGGATTGTTATAGATTAGAGTCGTATGAGCATGAAAATACATTTTTGCCAAACCAAGGGTCATCGATTCCATCGATCGTGCATCATATCGTTAGACTTTGCATTTTATTAAATTGTAGAAGCTTTAATTGCATGATGTGATATATGCCTATACTACTTTGTTTTATTTCTTTTTTTTTTTAATTTATTTTACTTAGAAACATATCTCACTCCTTTTTTTTTTGGTTAAAATGTCTTGTGTTGGATGTTCCTTTTTAGTTGGTGCGCATATTGAAGATAATATTTCCTTATCCTTTCCTACATATTAAAGCTGGAGTTCAATGAAAACCACGAAGAGTGGACTGCACATCACCTTTTTGGAGTACCTTTTACGGAGTGGTTGTAGTTTAAATTTTTGAGACCATTCCTATCCCTAATCCAAATAGTATTGTTTGTCAAATCACCTTGACCATTACTGTTCTTGTACCCAAAGCTATTTACCAAAGAAGACATCCCATCTCACATACCTTCCTATGTCCCTATACCTAAACATTTCCTGTTCGAGGACTCAATTGCTCAACGACCTCATAGACCCGCTTTAGGACCATCACTAGGAAACTTGTACCCATCCCTCAACATTGTATAATAGTGAAAGACCAGCCTAACCCCTCAAACCTAGGAGTTCAGATTAAGGAGAAAGATCCCTCGTACACCAAGGAGATGGAGGAAGACCTTTTAGAGGAGTCTTAATTTGCTTGTTTAGATGTCTTTTTGCTATTGATAGATTCCACTGATGGTATGGTAGAGGGTTAGATGTTCTATCTCTCTCTTTTTTTATTCATTGGATGTAATATACTTTTTTTGGTACACTTTAATTGTTGTGCATTTTCTCTACCTTCATGGATAATTTTATTACTCTTGACCATATGAGAGTTAATTAATATAACCACATTTATGCTATTATTTATCTTTTGCATTTTTATTATTGGATGGAATTAAACATGCAGAAAAATTGACTTTCTTTGAGTGCATGCAAGTAGATGTATATAAACTCATTGGGTTGGTAATCACACACTGTGTCTCACCTTTTTAGGAAATTAAATAGATGTGATAGATCACATGTTTTATCTCATGTTGGTAATAATTGATTTATGAGTATTTCAACAGATTTAAGTCCACTTGTATGATTATGTCAATACTTAGTATGATCATATTATCGAAGTAGTTTTCCATATCACCATAAAGATTAACGTTTTGAATATGCAACTAAAATGGAATCTCTTAATCAATTATTGGTAATAAGAGCATGATATGCACCTTTATACATGTTGTTTATTAAGTGCACAAAGAACCAAATTTTCATGTTGTGATCGTGTGTCACTTAATGTATGTGATGAGAGGTAAATCTCTCAATCTCTATGAATAATAATGATATGCATAAACCAGGTTGAGTAAATTGCACCTATGTCTTGTTAAAAAAAATCTCACTTTGTCAAAAGGCTCGTAAACTAAAGCCAAAATGACCATTGTTATTACAATACATGTCATATTACACCATGATGTGCGGCATGACGTTACAAACCTTAATCATAGGAATAACTCATGGCAATCCCCTCAAGTTAGTCATAGGTGTTTATCATGCTCAACTTGCTTACAAGTAGTTTAAAGTTGGTCCTAGCAAAATCTTTAGTTAGAATATCCGCCATTTATTGATAAGTAAGAATAAACAACATACAAATAATATCATTGTTAACCTTTTCTTTAATAAAATATCTATCAATCTCCACATGCTTAGTCCTATAATGTTATATTGGATTTTGTGCTATACTTATTGTAACTCTGTTTTCATAGTACAATTTCATAGGTATACTAGTAGTCTTTCTTAATTCTTCAATTACTCCTTGAAGCCTCATTATCTTATAAATTCCTTAAGTCATTGCTCTATATTATGCTTTAGCACCATGCCTAGCAACCACACTATTTTTTACTTCCTCATGTAACAAGATTTCCCTATAAATGTACACTAACACTAGGTAAATTTTATGATTGTGACAAAACCTGCCCAATTTGCATCAGTATAGGTTTTGACTGATTTCTGATCTATTTTTTTTAAAAAACAATCCCTTCCTTAGAGTACTCTTCAAATGTTTCAGTATCCTATATATTACCTCAATGTTCTCTTTATAACGAGAGTGAATAAATAGGCTTACAAGATTTATTTCAAAGTCTTATGTGAGATAAATAAATTAATTTTTCTGCCAGCCTTTAGTAGCCAGTAATATCCACAAGATTTTCCTTTTTTCATCCCTAAGTTTGAAGTTAGAATTAATGGGTGTCTCTATTGGAGACACCAACTTATGCCAATATCATTAAGAGATCATTTCTCTTCAGAAATGACATTTTCTTTTCTTGACCTCGCCACCTTTATTCCAAGAAAGTATTTTAAATTACGCACTAGATCTATGCAAATAAGATAAATTAAATAATTTTAAAATTATTTTAATTTATTAAATAATTAACTAATTATAAATAGCATCTATTATCTCATTTTTTTCCTTTAATTTTAAATAAAATTATTTGATTATTTAAAAAGTTATTGATAAAAAATAATTTTATTGATTATATCGATATACTTATTGCAAACATTGAAAATTTAATTTTTTATATAATTTAAAAAATTAGATAAATATATTTTTTATTATTATGACATGAATTTTAAATAAAAGTTAAACATATTGTGAATTTTTAACTTGATTAAGACTAAAAATTAATAAAATAAGATAAAATAAAAAATTTTAAAATATTAAATAAAAATGGTAGAAAAAAATATAATAGGTGCTGAAACTTTTTGTTTGCAGATAAGTTGAAATTTATATAAAATTTAAACAAAATAAGATTTGAAAAAAAAATTGAATATACAAAGAGGGTTAAAATTATATTTGAAAGGAGAAGTGTAGCACCCTCTTTTCTGAATTGCTTTATTTGTTATTAATTATTATTGGATTTTGTTTTAAATTAGAAAAGTATGAGTGTTGGTAATGGTAGAGGGTCTCGCTTAGGTGAGACTATTTTTTTGGACTAAGCGTTCCTGAGCATTCTCGCTTGGGCGAGTAGAGTCTCGCCTGGGCAAGAAGGAATAATATTGCTCCAACTATTCTCTCGTCCAAGCGAGATGGGTCTTGCTCATGTGAAAGGGCATAAGGTGAATGAGAAGCTCTCTCGACCCATTTTCACTCAGATGAGAATATCAAAAAATTTGATAAAAAGCATTGTTTGTTGTTTTTGCTCAGGTGAGAGGTCTCGCCTAGGCAAGAGTGGATCTCGCTTAAGCAAGAGTCCACTCGCTTGCTTAAGCGAGAATTTGCGAGTTTTGAGGGGTATTTAAAAAAAAATTTATTCTAAAACTTGCATTATAATCTAAGTCATCTTTTCTCTCACTTTCTCTCTGATCTTTCATCTTTTTTCCTTAGTGAAACCTTCCTTGAACTCTGAGCCTTCTTTGAATCCATACCTTTCGTTTTGATTGAATCCAATTAAGTTTTTTGAAGCTTAGTTTCTCTAACCTCTGTTTTTTTATCTTTATTTCCTGTTTTCTCAAAAGTGCTCTCTCTTTTATGATATCTAGGAAGAACTTAATCCCTTTGACGATATCTTTAATAAATTTTCTTTCAAATCTTTTTTTCGAGGTAAGGAAAGTTCTATCTCATCATTAGAACGTAATGGATATTTTGTACTCATGAGAGGAAGATAGTGTGTTTTCTTGTTTGTAAATATATGTTTGAATGAGATTTTGATTGTTGTGAAAAGTTGATGGTACATGCTTGGTTAACTTTGAGTGATTGCAATGTACTTTCTTAAATATATGTGATGAGGACTTAGTCCGAAAGTGCCTTACTATAAATATGATTGATTTGATTGGATGATGAGAATGGAATGAAAGAAAGAGTATTATGAGTAAAAATTTATGAAAGAAATAGTATGAATGATTATAGAGATACATTAGGGTAATATGAAGCTGATTGTGGAAGTCTGGGAGAAATATAGGGTGGTGAATGACATTCGCTTGAGGTGTAAATCTAGTTGATATTAAATGTATCACATGGCCTCATACTTATTACTCATCCTCATACCGACGGTCAGACAGAGAGAACCATTCAATCCTTAGAGTATCTGTTAAGAGCTTGTGTGATTGAGCAGCAGGGAACTTGGGAAGAATGCCTGCCATTGGTGGAGTTTACGTACAACAATAGCTTTCACGCGAGCATTGGGATGGCACTATTTGAGGCTTTGTATGGGTGGAGGTGCAGAACTCTATTATGTTGGTACGAGACTAGAGAGGCTACTCTGTGTGCACCAAACATGGTTCAGAAGCAAAATGAGCAGATTAAGATGATCAGAGAAAAGATGAAGGCTGCACAAGATTGACAGAAGAGCTATTATGATAAGAGGAGAAAATCTTTGGAGTTCTAGGTGGGTGACCATGTGTCTTTTAAGGTCTCACCTATAACCAGAGTTGAGAGAGCTCTGAAGTCCAGAAAGCTATCTCTTAAGTTCATTGGGTTGTTTGAAGTGTTGGGCATAATAGGTTATGCAGCGTATCGGATAGCACTACCTCCGAATCTCTTAAATGTATATCCGAAGTTTCATGTGTCACAACTTAGGAAGTATGTGTCGGATCCTTCTCACGTGATCAACCTTGACCCGATTCAAGTAAGAGAGGACTTGTCCTATGATGTGTACCCGGTGAGGATTGCGGACCATCATGTTAAGTAGTTGAGGGGCAAGGAAATCTTGTTGATGAAGGTAATTTGGAGCTCTAGTGATGAGGAAGATGCCACATGAGAAACGGAGAGTAGAATGAAAGAGTTGTATATGAAATTGTTTGTGTAGTTGTGTGTGTGGTTGAATTTCAGGGACAAAATTCCCTAAAGGAGGGAAAAGTTGCAATGTCCTAAATTTTGTAATATTGTTTGATTATTAATATAAGGGTGGGGGTTGTTATTTGAATGTGTATCTGATGTATACAATGATATGAATATATGTGAATATGAGTATGAGTGTGGATACTGATTATTCATTGAAATTGGGTATGCTGGACTGATTAGAAATAGGCAGGGGTGCACTGCAGGTAGCGAGAAGGGCCTGAGCGTAGAGCATGAATTTGTGGCATTCTCGCTATAGCGAGAATGTCTTGGAAGAAAGGGGTGATTCTATTGCGTTCTTGTTATAGTGAGAGGCTCCTCATTGTAGCAAGAAGGCAACAGAGAAGGGTGCATTTCTGGGTTGCAGTCTTGCTGTAGTGAGAGAGTCTTGCCGTAGCAAGATTCTGCAGAAACCAGAGAGTAGATTCGTTTGAGATTTTCACGGGAGTGTCGCTGCAGGGAGGGAATCTCACTGTAGCGTGAGATGGCTTGTTGTAGCGAGAGTGTCGCAACTTATGGGATATTAGAGGGGTTAGGGTTTGGGAAATTCATTTTCCCAGTTCTCCCTTCGAACTCTCTCTCTATTCTCTCGATTCCTAACTTATTATTACCGATTAAATTACCTCTAAAGCCGTTTGGATATAAGATTGAAGGTTGGAATTGTGTTTGAGGCACTTGGAGGTAAGTTATAAGAGTTAGGGTTTCACTTTTTCGTTCTTCTTCTTGATTTTTTGGTTTCTCATGGAGTTTTCCATGTGTTTAGGATGAAATTCGTGTAGGGAGCACATTCTTTGTTGGTGTTATGGGTCTTCAATTAGAGGTAAGGGAGACTTTACCCTATCTCTCTTTGCTTGGAAATCCATTTATTTGCTATATGTTGTAATGTGGTTGAGATAGGACATAGGAACAGGTGTGTTTTGATGGATTTTTGTGCTGGACATGACGTATTAAAAGTCAGTTGATATTATGTGTGAGGAAATAGTTTGATTGTGATAGGAACCTTGTGTGGAATGTAATTATGATTGATGTTGTGTATGATGTATGATGAACTGACTTGATTTTGGTGAAATTAGGATAGAAATTGTGTGGTTGGATATAATGTGGTTGAACACGGGTTGACATGCCCTTGATTGAGAACATGAGTGAATGTGTGTGTGTTAACATGCTATCGATTGATGTCGAATAATGTGAATGGCATGTTGAGTGTGATTATGATGATGTTTGTAATGATTGGAAACTATAAATGGTTCAACGATACACTGAGGGTGTGAAAGATGAGGGTGGTAGAAATACTTTGGGAAGGAAAGGGTGTGGTGACACCAATAGTGAGCGTGGGTGAACCACAAGCTACACATTCTCCTCCTGACTCGGCCTCTGACTAACATCTTTACTCGGGGGCTCAGTACCGCACACTTTGTATCCGTGGAGCGGGAGCTATCCGGCGACCATCAATGGTGTGAACTAAGTAAGTCCCTAGGGTTAAGGGCATCAGAAATCTGTGATCATAGTGCCACAGTGAGCGTGGCTAACGTGCAGTGAGCGCACGTGAGTGTTTGATGGTGCAGTGAGAGAACCTGTTTGTGAGTGAGAATGGAATGATGGAATTAGTACCTTGTACTTGTTGATGCATGATTTAAATTCTATTAGAAAATGTGTGGAATGGGCAAGATGAGACTCTATACTTGTGCATGTGTGTGTGATAATGTAGAGTACTTACTTTTATATTTATTTTTCAGGTGACCAAGACGATCAGTGTAACATTCTCGTTTTTGCTAAACGATTAATTTATTAATATAGTTCTAAGTTAATATATAGTACTTAATTTTTTGGAAAAAATTGGGATAGAATTAGTATGAGATGCTTTAGACAAAATTGTTAGGTATATTTTTAAGAAATTTTTGGTAATTTTTAATTTTAAAATTTTTAAGTTTCAAAAAGTGTCAATTTGTATTGGTTAAAATTGCTGAATAATGCTAAAAATAACATTTTATTTTAAAAAAATAACAATAATAATAATAAAAATTATAAAAAATTTATATTTTATTTATAAATATTATTTGGAATATAAAAATAATTTTTTTGTAATTAATGAGCATTTTTGGATTTTCTGGTTAATTTTATGTAAATTAGTTATATGCTCAAGCAGAAATTGCGTGTAAAAATTTTGGACACTAACTAAAAGATCAATAGTGTCAAAAATTATTTTATAATTATGTTTAATATATTTCATGATTATTTTTAAATTTTGGGATTTTTATCTAATTATTTTAATTAATTATTAAAAAATTAGTGAAAATTCTAATATTATATTATTATTTTTACTATTTAAGATAAGATCAATTCATCAATTCATCCAATTCACTCTTGGCTGCCGTAAGTGCTCTTCTTCTCCTTCCAAAAGCTTTGAAACTTCTTTGGCTCTAATCTTTTGATTTTCTAAGTAAGTTCACTAAATTTTTTTAATATTCCATCTATTTTCATCATTTTGAACACTTTTAACCGATTAATTTTTTTATTTTCTTCCTCTTTTGGGTGCTGGAACAGTGGCATGAGGGTGAGATTTTGTCCAAAAATTTTGTTTCTAAATTATGTTTTAATTAGCTTAATCTTTCTATATTTTATAATAAATAATTTTGGTGCTTTTTGTTTTGTTAAAAATACATTTGGGGGTTTAAAACCCTTGGTCTAGAGGTGCTGTCCCAAGAGTGTTATGAAGGGAAAATAATTATTTTTAATCACCTTTAGGCTTATAGTATTCCATTTACATCATAGAAAACAATTGTAAGACCCGTAAGCCATTTTTGCGAAGATTAGAAAATGATAGTTTCAACTCACTAGTAGTGGGTTGGGTGATTAATGCCTCTTAACATTGATCATGATTATGTGTGATTATTTGGTTAGGATCGTGGTTTGAGAAGTGGTGGAAAGAAGTCGTTGGTGAGAAAAAAATCGATATACACTTCAAGGTAAGGGGGGGACATATCTATTTTCACGGGTATAGTAGAAAAATGTTGACAAATGGGTGTTTTATTCTTTGCTATGTATATATGAATTATTTGAAGGAATTTATAATTATTTCCATACTTAGTGTACAATTGTTTGATATTCCTTTTTGAAATTGATTTTATGTGTGATGATGTTTCTATGATAATTGTTTGTTGAATTCAGTATAAATAATTGATTACCTAAAATACTTGAGGAATGAACTATCATTCATGTGGAGTGAGCATATAGAAGGTCTGTTGAAAGTTGAAAAGAATTGGAGAATTGCAAAATAAAGATATTAAAAAAAAAATCTTCTTTAATTTCAAGTGGTTTGATCAAAATTTATTTAATAGTTTTTATATATTTAAAACATACCTATATACATATTTAAATAATTTAAAGGATTTTAATTCATTTTAAAGAATTTTTTTAAATGGGTATTTTGAAATGTGGTGATAATTGGAAAAAGGTATTTGAGAGCCATTGAAATGAAAGAAAAGTTGTTAAATGTGGTGGTAGTGAGGCTCTGTTTAAAATTCGAAGTGTATTGGAATTTTCTGGCTGTTTTGCAGAGAGAAGAAAATTTAGAAATATCTGAATTATAGAGGAAACTCTGCCGGATTGTCGGTAAAATTTTGAAATATATGTTGTTGATTAAAAAGAAATGTTTAATACCTAATTAAAATACTGAAATTAGGTTCATGCATCATAAGCATGTAATGATGATGGTGTTGGATGGGAAGTATACGAAATCTAGGGGAGACTCCAGGTTAGTCTTGGGGATAGTTGGGTGTGATTGAGCTGGGCAAAGGCCAGGGCTCGCAACCCTGTGCTGTCGGTTCTCACTGCAAAACTGGACTATCCTGACAGAACCCGATGGATTATCAGAATCAGTTGAGCTATATCTTTGAAACTATCTAATGAGATGGTTATGACCAAGAATGATTGGTGACAGTGAACTCCTGATCCTTCCCAGAAGGAAAGAAAGAGAAAAAAGAAAAAGAAAATGGTTTGGGCCCACATGCATATGTCAGTATAGCAATTAACTAGGTGATGCACAGAATCATACATGGCATGTACATTGTGTGTTGAGTTGTTGCTAATTGCTATAATGATTGCAAATATCTTGACGTGTTTTCTACTGTACTTTGGTTGAAATGGGTTTGTCTCACCCTTTTAGCATATATGTGTGTTGTATGTGAATATGTTTAGTAGGTGAGGACACAAATGGCCTGACCACCATACCAGTTCAGTGTCACAGTTAGATATGATCCTGAAAGAAGATGGGCGCATGATTGGGAACGACAACAGTCCACCCATACTGGCACTATTACCTTTTTGTTAGATAGAAATGGAACAGGCCCACGGGCATACCCCATCCCCATCAGGGTACCTATGAGACTCACTTTTCCATTTACTCCTAGAGTACTGTTAACTTTTGGAGGAAATGGTATTTTTGATAATCATGGGTCTAGGGGAAAAGCTTGTGAGGTCATTTTTGTTGTTGTTGTCTCTGATATCGTGACCCCACTTTATTTTGTATGTAAATCAGCTATGTGTATATGTTTATATGACTGGATAACTGTATATTTTGACAGATGATTGCTATATACGTATTTGGATAACTGATGCAGATGGTGTATTTAGTTTCTATTAATGTGAACAAATGTAAACTCATACATGTGGCTTTCTTACTGCTTGGATTATTTTAATATTATATTTATATTGATGGCATAATAAGTAGTAAGGGTGTCACAATCAGTATAAGACTCGGTGAAGGGATGGATGATACTACTACAGGGCTTAGAAAACTTATTTTGAAATATGATGTATTTAAATTGGTCCATTAACAGTTATTTGATATAAACTTGTATTCCACTTTATTTTGAATTACCTTGATGAAATCATGTATTAAAAATTATTTAAATGAAAATTTTTATTTTTTCCATTTTGCAAAAAAATATTTATTTGAAAATTTAATTAAGGTGTTACATTTGGCATGATAAATACTCATAATATGTGACCTATGATTTTGATTTCTTATAACTTATCTCCTTATTTATGTATGAAACAACTAAATTTTATAATGTCATTACTTATTTTGGCCAAGTCCCGGAAACGATATTGATATTTATCTACAACCACTAATTGATAACTTAAAAGAGTTATGAGATGTTAGTATTGATATTTATGATGCATCATCAAGATAATTTTTTTTTTTCAAATGCACACAATCTTATTATGAACTATTAATAATTCTCCTACTTATGGTATACTATCTCATGGACTACTAAAGGAAAATTAGTTTGCCTTTATTGTCATATTTAAAATAATTTTTGTCATTTAAAATATAGTTTTAAGCATTGTTATATAGGTTATCGTCAATTTGTACATGTTATCACCCTTGACGTAATAATAAGAGTTCATCTAATAACATGAAAGAGGCAAGATATGATCCATTACCACTGATAAGATATGATGTAATAGCACAACTTTAAAAATTTTCAATAGTGGTGGTACTTGGAAAATCTACAAGAAAAATATGCACGGATGTAAATCATAATTGGAAGAAAAAATGTATTTTGTTTAATGAACTTATTGGAGAACAATATTATTAGGGCATAATTTAGATGTGATACAAAGAAAAAATATTTGTGAAAGTATAGTGGAAACATTACAAGATATTGGGGAAAAAAAAACATAAAAGCTTGATCAGATCTAAAATATATGAGACTTAAGAAGTTATTTCATCCTATTACAAATAGAAATAAATGTGTAATCCTCCTACACGATACACAATGTCAAGGGTGGAAAAGGCTATGATGCTTCTCATCCATCGATTTATTTATATTTATTTTTTGGTGATCAATTTCTAGAGAGTTAAAAGTAAAAGAGTTAGATCACCTGGAGAAATGATTTGCAGTGGCTTTATATAAGTCAGGACTTATCTTCTCTCAATAATTTTTTATATTATGGTTCATTTTCTAGTTCATTGAGCAAATGAATCAAAACTTAGAGGTCCAGTTCAATATATATATAGATATTTCCTATTAAATGGTTAGATCTAAGCCTAAAGATATTTAAAATTTAAATAATATATTTTTCAATAATTACATATAACTATTTATTTTTGTTAGGTTTTTGTGTATTAAAGAATTATGTAATAAAGCACGGCCTGAATGTTCTATAGTTGGAGACTATATGGTTAAAGAGTGTATGGTATTTTGTGTTAGATATTTGATTGATATGGAGTTTAGATTGAATTGACCCAACAAATATATGAATTGTGCAATTGATTATATCAATGGCTTATCAATATTTAAGAATAGTGGTAGATCATTTGGGGGAGGTTTATAAGAAAATATGAACTCTTTTGAAAATCAACAAGCTCATTTTTGTGATAAAGTCTTGAATTGAGTAAGTATCTTATTATAATTTTTCTTTTAAATGCTTATGATATTTTATATGATTTTTCTAACAAACTTGAATTTTCTGTTTTCTTTTTATAATTTATTGGGAGCATATGATAATATTAAGGAATGAAAATAGTAGAAATGTAGAGAAGAGATATAAATAACACTTTCACAAATGGCTTGAAAAAGAAATATTTAATTTACCTTCTAATAATATTTATGTTTATTATTAATCATGCATAATCATTTTAACAAAATTTGTATATAGGTCATGCGGTTGCTATAATTAGGTGATGTAAGAATCATTAAGTAGTTATAGCATTAGCAAGAGATCTAGATTATCGAGTGCTCAATCATAATGAATACATTCTCAATAGTTTTAAGTTTTGTATCAAGAATGTTAAGTAACACTTAAAAACTTAAAATTCATCAAAGTCAAGAAACTTAAAATTTATTTCCTCTATAGATCATTACTAATTTTGTCTAAATTAGAATCACGCAAGGGAAGGAAGGAGAATTCATTCTCCAAATCATGAGCAAAATCATTGGATTTATAATTTAACTTCAACTTCAACTTCAAAATAGTTCAAAATTATAACCCTTAGTTTTCTAGCATAAACTTCTAGTCACCATTTAGTTGAGCAAAGCCTCAACACTAAATATTTCTAAACAACCCTTATAGCAACTTACTAGTTTTTACTGTTAAATTAATTCTTTTATCTCTATATTGATGAAATCAATAAAGTTCTTCCTGGTATAAGATATTTTCATATCCTTTTAAAGATCTCTATAGGATATTTTCATATTGTTTCAAAGATCTTTAATAGATTAAATAATAAAAGATTTTGATTGAGAGATAACTTTTAGTAAATTCTTTCAACTCTATTAAAAGTTCTTCTCTAATGATTAGAAACATTAGAAAAACTTGATAGTTTAAAATATTTGTATGAAATTGTTTACGGTGAAAAATGACAGTTTATAAACAAATAATCCAAGAGCAATCTGGGGACTGGATTAAGTTCTCCTTGGGTTCTTTTAAGCGTGTTGTTAACGTAACAACAAAATTGGCGTCATTATGTAGAGGGTCAAACAGAAATAATAAAAAATAATGACGCAGAATTTAATTAAACGTAGAGGTTTTACATAAAGCGTGCAAAACAAGCACGAATAGTAGAAATAGAAACAAAAGGAAACAAACAAATAAAGGAAACTATAATTAAAATGCAGAAACGTAAATGTGTAGGTAAATAAACGTACGACTCTTCACAACAGCGAACAACAACTACCGTGAGTCTCCTGGTAGCTAGTGTCTGGCGCGGTGCAAGGTGTCAGCGTTCAAAGAATTTAGGTGTAGTCTCTGGGTGCAAAAAGTCGTCCTTTGTGGAATGAAACTCTGAGGTATTTATAGGCAAGAGGATCACTACCATCCACCTTCTTTAGCGGGCACTTTCTGAGTAACTGTCTTATGTGCTTGCTTACTTCCAACCACTGCTACCCATTATCCATATTTGTTTATAATCGTGCTAGCAGTTGAAGCTCTTTCCATAATTACTATCACTCATGATCTTTCTTCATGTTGTTGGATCTTCATCTGCTGGTAACTGTTGGTAACCGCTTCCGACCCTTGCGTTAACCTTTCGAGTCCTATCATGACTCTTACAAACTTTTCTTGTTTTTCGAGTAGTTCTGGGAGAAATCAAATAAGCTCATTTGACTTTGTGGACTTGGAGTAATTTCCCTTTTAGTTTCTATTTTTCGACTAAGTTTGGAGGGACTGAGAGCTTTTTTTGGTCTCGTGGATTTAGAATACTTCCTCTGCTTATTCCTATTTTTCGAGCAACTCTAAAGGAAATATAGAGTTCAACGAGATTTGTGGACATAAAATATTTTCCTATAACTTCCCTATGATCATGAGTTCTCTTTTCTTTTGGAATCGATCGACTAGCTTTTTCCATGTACCTTATGGTATGATTACCCTGACTCTCTTTGATATTGCAGCCATTAATGGGTTAAAACCAACTGGTCCTTCATTTCGACCAGATTCTCACCCAAAAAAACCTAATGTAATCCCCAATTTCCAAAAACTTTCTTACCAACTCTTCATCACTTTTAATATGAATCGAGATGGCCCTGTTATTGATGAGGAACATGTTGGTTTCCTTATGTTTTGGCTTTCTGCATATATTTTCTGCTCGAGATCACTCCAAGTACCAAAAACACTTCTTACTTTAGCCTAGATTTTGTATGAAGAGTCTCCTGTATGTCTCGGGAAACTTATTTTAGGGAATTTATACAAAAACTTGAATGAGGCGGTGGCTTCGTTTAGGTCTGACGCCTTTCCTTCAGTCATTAGTGGTCCTTTTTTGCTGCTTCAACTTTGGCTGGATGCTATTTTTGAAGAGAAATTACAAAGCTCTAAACCTCCCAATATGTCTCGAGAAATAGGGATTTTGATTGATTTTCTAGACCACGAATGTGTCTAAAAAGCATTATTGCAATGCTTTTCAACAATACTTCAACTTCTTCTTGTCTCTTCAAACTTTTACTCTTCAACTTGCTCATTTTTCTGCTCGAAAGGTAGGGCCAGTTTGGTTTAAGCGCCCTTTTCCCTCGAAGACTCCTGGTGCCCAGTCTGAGGTTTTAATGATATGGAGGCAATTTCTTTCATGTCAACTTATTTTTTTGTAGTTTTACCTCCAGGCCCTATCAAGTGGTTGCCTACCAACTGAATTTGGTGGCTCAACAATTCGGCTTGGGCAAATTAAGGCCTTCTTTCATGCTGGAAGGGTCCAACCAAGATGTTCTTGAAAATGCTCGAAAGAGCATTGATGATCTTAATGAAGCCATTAGTAAACATAGGTCAGAAATTTCTTCTATCGAGTTTGAGCCCATCTTCTTTTGTACCAACACTTTTCAAAGTTAGTGGTCTTCTTATTATCATCAACCTGACATTTCTGTTATGGTGTGCAACTAGAAGATGACTTCTACTTTTTCTCTATTTCAAAAAAGGGATCGAAAAGCCAAGATGAGAGATACGCATGTTCGAGAAATTTAATCTTTTGAACATTTCTTTGAAGTACTTTACTTACCCCAAAGAATATCTCAAACCATTTTTAAAGTTGCTCTTCCTTAAGAGAGAAGACAAAAGAAAGAGTAAATAAGTACAAAAAATTTCATCCTTTTGACAAGTTTATAGAAGAAACCCTTTTCAAAAAATTTCAACCATTTTTTCCACCTTTACCAAATTTCAATTTTGCTTTGGCCTTGCCAATAATTTCTCCTAGATGGGTAGATCTACCTTCGACCTTTTTAAATGAACTAGCCTCACCTCAAAATAGGGTAACTGCTTCGAGGTTTTCTTTAAAAACTTATTCTTAGCCCCTTCACATTAATATTCAAGATGTAAGAATCCTTACAAAGTTCAAAGATGGTAAGGTTTTGCTTATTTCCTATCAAAGTCTAATTTGGATTGATCATCGCTCTTAAGTTTTGATCTTTACTTTGTTGTAGCTCTTCCAACAGATTCCTTCGTTGGTAGCTATGACCAAGAGGATTGGGAAGAAGATGAACCTCCTAAGAAAAAGCAGAAATCTACTCGAAAAGGTTCCTCCTCATTAACTCTTCAGAAGGGTTCTTCATCTGTACCCCAAACTGCTTCTAGGGCATCTAAGGTACATATTTGATTTGGGCTTGAATCTTCTCAAAATGGTTCTAGGTTTACAGACTTACTCCTTTTCTTCCTTTTTTCAGGCCAAGTCTACCTCTAAGGCACAAACTCCGAAGTCCTCCAAAGTTAGTGTTGAGATGGCTGTTTCGACTCCTATGCAGCCGACACTTGATCAACCTTCAACTCCATCGGTGGAGGTAAGTTTTATTGCAACTTTTTCTTGAGTGAGATTTGTTTTTCGAGAAAATTTAAACTTTTATTTAAACTAGGTCTCAATTGGTGACACCCCGAGTGTCAACTAACCTCCCAGGGTTTGGAAGGAACCCAAAAAGCATTTGACCCTAATTTTTGAGGAAGCTCAAAAGAGCTCAAGGAAGGAGCCTGAAGCAGCTTCTTAGAACTTGGCACAGGGGGATGAAGAAGTTGCTTCTTCTTTGAGTTCTGGGACCTCGAGTTCTTCTTTGAGGGATAATACCTCGAGCTCAGATAGTTCAAGTTCTGAAGGTCAGGTTCGACCAGTTTTACTTGAAATCTTTCTTTGTATTATGAGTTATTTTCTAACTTTCCTTTTTTAGGTGCCTCTCACATCTCGACAAACATTACTTTCGGACTCACCCGAGGTTGATGTTGTTAATTATCAGTCAGAAGAAGAGTAGCCCTTGTGTGAAACTGTTCCGATTTCTGCTGAAGAGAGGCCCTAGGTTCTTGAAAATCCTCCAGCTTTTGTCAAGGGTCCCTCTAACCTTGCAGTCATTCCACCATAATCATCAATAAATTCTAAAACTAATTTTGGTGATCTTAATGCTATGGTGAAGGAAGACCAGAATGTGCCATCGACAAATTTTTGGTTGGTACCTTCACATTTTCATCATCAAGGATGCCATCGGGGTCACACTCTGATATCTCCAAGCCTACTGAGCCTGCTGATAAATTACTCGAAGAACTTCAAGCTTTGGTTTTTGAGACAAATTTTATGAAGAATTTGCCAACTGACCAGGTTTTAGTTTTGAAAGTCAAAGACCTTCTGACCTTGCTGAAGCAACAAATTTCTCCTTTTCCTGAGAGACTTCAACGTTTTGAAACTCTTTTCGTCGATTCTTTGGCTATTATTGACCAAATTTTGGTAGTTGGTATTGAACATGATCGAGCCCAGGCGGCCAAAGACATTGCTTTCAAGAAACTGAAAGAAGCTCGAAATAGATTGAGCAAGCTTAAAGAGTCGACAACAAACACTAATTTAAAGCGAAAAGAAGTTAAGGCCAGAATGGTTGAATTAGAAAAAACAGCTCGAACGAGTTTGGAAGGAAGATACAATGGTGGAGAAGGCCAGTAAGGCTTGTGAGAGAAAGAGACAAGTTCTTATAAAAAATGTGAAGACTATCACAGTGGAGAGGGCTCTAGCCATGGAGGATATTTTAAGCTTGAACGCAAAATGCACGGCCCTTAAAACAAGATATCAAAATTTGAGTGTCGTTTTCACTGAAATGCGCTCGAAACCTCCATTTTAATTTGGGTGTATATTTTCTTTTGTATATTCGTAGTTTTAGTCCTCCATTGTAAATATTTTGATTAATATATTTGGTTCACTTGGCTTCTTATTGCTCAAATTCATCTTTTTATTTTGATCAAGTTATTTTGATTTCATGTATTTCTGGTTTGTATGGTTTCAAGTATTTACTGTTAATCGACGTAATTCCACTATTAGCTCCTAGTTCCTAAATTGAATATGCGTTATTTGAAAACACGCTTTTTATCTCGAAGGGGCCTTCCCAATTAGGAGACCATTTTCCAAAAGTTCTTGATTTTTGTCGAACGGTAGAATAACTTTCCACACTAAATCACCAATATTAAATAACTTGTATCGAACTTTTTTGTTGTATGATCTCAAAATTCTTTCTTTTTGTCTAATCATTTTTTCTAAGGCATTTAAACGAATTTTGTCTAGATCATTTAATTCATCGAACATCAAGGCCCAATAATCATCACTTGGTAACTCAAATTGTCATTGTAACCTAACTGATTGTAGATTAACTTCTACAGGTAATACAGCTTTGTGGCCATAAACTAATCGAAATGGGGTTGTTCCTGTGGCTTGTTTAGGAGAATTTCTATAAGCCCATAACACTTGGCTTAATGTCTCATGCCAACTTCGTGGTTTTGACCCAATGTGTTTCTTGATTAACTTGATTAAAATCTTATCTATTGCCTCCACTTGACCGTTGGCTTGAGCATAATATGGTGTCGAAGTTATCATTTTTAGTTTCAACGCTCCGGCATACTGGGTTACTTTTTGAACAACAAAAACGGTCCCTTGATCTGTTGTTAATGTTTCCGGTATTCTGTACCGATAAATTATGTATTCTTTGATAAAACTAACAACTTCATTCTGAGTAACTTCTTTCAAAGGAATTGCCTTGGCCCATTTCGTAAAATAGTCGACGGCCACGAGGATGAATTTATGGCCTTTTGTCGAAGGTGGATGAATGTAACCAATTAAGTCCAAAGCCCAGCCTTTAAAGGGCCATGGCTTGATTATAAAATGTAGTTCTACAGTTGAGACATGTTGAATGTTACCATGTTTCTGGCATTCTTCACAAGATTTTGCATACTCAAAGCAGTCTTTGACCATTAGGGCCAGTACAAACCTTCTCGAAGCAGCATCCATTTCATTCTTTCTCCAGTTTGATAGGCTCTGCAGATTCCTTCATGGATCTCTGCTAAGGAAATGTAAGCCTCGTATTCGCCAAGACATCGAAACAAAGTCCTATCATCCCGTTTGTATAATTCATCAGCCAAGATTATATAATTAATCGCTTAAAATTTTAATTTTTTGATTAGTTGGGATGTTGGGATTTTTCAGATAATTTACTAGAGGGTTCCTCCAGTCTTGATCAGTTAGGTCGTTGATGTTAAGGATCTCAAGATTTCTTGATCCTAACTTCTCTCTTATTTCAATTAATTTTGTAAGATTTTCACTCAAAATTTTATATTTCGAGGCAATTTGGGCAAATTCATTAGCCTCTTAGTTCTTATTTCGAGGAATATACTCTAAAATTACTTTATCAAATTTTTGTAATAATTTATTCGCTTTTACCCAATATTTGATGAGATTTCTACTTAAGCACTTATATTCTTTGATTAGCTATTTTATTACTAACTCGGAATCTCCTTGAATGATCACATTTCTTGCTCTGAAATTTAGCAACATTTCAAGTCCATCCAACAATGCTTCATATTCAGCTTCGCTATTTGAACAAGCCGTTTTTATCTCGAAAAGCAATTTGGTTGGGATTTTGTCGGGTGATATTAATAATATTCCAATTCCATTTTTATGGCTAGAGCCATCGAAGTATAGTTTCCATGATTTTAAACTTATAAAACCAACTTCTTTAATTGGAATTGAGTGATCTACAACGAAATCAGCAACGACTTGTCCTTTTACCGATTTTAATGATTTATATATTAGAGAGTATTCTGTTAAAGCTAATGCCCATTTTCCAACTCTACCATGAAGAATAGGTTTCAACAAGAAATATTTTATTATATTATGATGCGAATAAACATATACATCAAAAAGCCTAATGTAATACTTCAATTTTTCACAAGAAAAATACAGACATAAACATAATTTCTCGATAAGACTATATCGAGATTCAGCCTTTACTAACATTCGACTAAGATAATAAATAGCTCTTTTGACATTATGCATTCTTTTTATATTCACTAAATCCATTAAGCTAACTTTCACTTTACCACGAAATAATTGTTCATGAAATCTCCTTTCTAGCTGATTCTAATTATGAATCAAATTTGGGGCAAGGTTGTGAACCAAGTGGAGGCCCCCTTAGTCAAAGAGCTCGAAAAGTATTTTAGTTTTAGTTCTTCATTTCGAGCTAAATCCCCACATTCTATAACATATCTAGCTATATGTTCAATAATGGATTCGTCAGATTCACCGACAAATTTAGAGAACTCTAGGACTTTCCAGCCCCGAGGTAGTTCAACCTGCAAAATAGCCTTAGAAAATGTTGAGACAAAGTAGGGTCTATTAGCAATATCCTACATCAAAACCATGTTGATTGAACACTTGTTTGACTACATTAGCAATGTTTTGGGGATTCAGGTTGTATTGGTGAACAAATTGATGCCCCCTACATTGTTTTGTCTAACTTGCTCTAGTATTTCATCAACATTCTGATTTCGAGTAATAATGAAGGGTTGATTCACCTGGAAATCACCCTTATTTTCTCTCGAAAGATTTTGGTCAAAATTTTGACCAATTTGATCAATTGGAGCATTCAGATTTCGAGTGAAATGTGGGGGTTGGTCCACTTGGAAATTCCTCTTATTTTGTCTCGGAAGGTTTTAGTCAAAATTTTGACTAGTTTCTTCAACGACTGGACCATTTCGATCAAAGTTGCGTGCATTTCGATCAGGATTTTAGGTGAAGTTTCACCCTTGTCTTATAGAAACTTGAGGTGCTCCGAATACATCAGTAATTCGACGCATTTGTTAAGCCAAAACTTGATAGCTGGTATTAGTAGTTTCTATTATGGGATTTAACACAGTAGTCATCTGATGGGTCAGCATATTGACCATCTTGTGATTACTCTCATCCATTTGTTGCCTTATGGAATGTAAGGCAACATTCAAGAAAGAGCTAGCAGGAAGTGATTCCTCGCTCGAAGCTCAAAATGTGAATTGCGTTCCTAGTACTCCACCAGTTGTACCCATTCCTGGTGGAATGATCTGAACCACACTCATTTTTGGTGGAATGGTGTGACTTTGGAGTAACACAGTTGTCACCACAGGGTTGGAGTAGATTTGTACTTCGAAAATAGACGATACTGACACAGAAGGTAGGTCGAATGGCTGATCACTCAACCTTGACCTGGGGCCATAATTAATGTTGGGATTGATTGGCATAGTGGCCATAAATTGACTAACTACGGGGACAGCGTAGGTAATGTCGTCGTCAGTGTTGCTTGTTCGGCAGTAGTAGCCCCGCTATACTTTCTGGGTTAGTATTACTACCATCACTTATAGAATTACCATTCCCAGAACTAGAATCACTATTCTTTCCTCTATTAGCCATAATACAACGTCTGTTATGTAATATCATGCAACAAAGCAATCAATCTTTTAATAAAACACACAAAATATGTCCCACTGGGCATGCCAATTTGTTTACAGTAAAAAATGACTGTTTGTAAACAAATAATCCAAGATCAATTTGGGACTAGATTAGGTCCTCTTTGGGTTCTTTTAAGTGTGTTGTTAATGTAACAGCAAAATTGGCGTCATAAAGTAAAGGATCAAATAGAAATAGTAAAATATAATCACGCAAAATTTAATCAAACGTAGAGGTTTTACATAAAGCGTGCAAAACAAGCACGGAATAGTAGAAATAAAAACAAAAGGAAACAAACAAACAAAGAAAACTGTAATTAAAATGCAGAAACGTAAATGTGCAAGTAAATAAATGTACAACTCCTCACAACAACGAACAACAGCCACTGTGAGTCTCTTGGCAGCTGGTGTCTGGCGCAGTGCAGGGTTTCAGCATTCAAAGAATTTAGGTGCAGTGTCTAGGTGCAAAAAGTTATCTTTTGTGGAATGAAACTCTAAAGTATTTATAGGCAGGCGGATCATCACCTTCCATCTTCTTTCGCGGGCACTTTCTTAGTAACTATCTTTTGTGCTTGCTTACTTCTAACCGTTGCTGCCTAGTATCCACATTTACTTATGATCATGCTGGCAGTTGAGGCTCCTTCCGCAATTACTATCGCCCATGATCTTTCTTCATGTTGTTGGATCTTCATCTGCTGGTAACTGCTAGTAACTGCTGGTAACCGCTTCCAACCCTTGCGTTAATCTTTCGAGTCCTATCATGACTCTTACGGACTTTTTTGTTTTTCGAGTAGTTCTGGGAGAAATCAAATAAGCTTATTTGGCTTTGTGGACTTGGAGTAATTTTCCTTTGGTTTCTATTTTTTGACTAAGTCTGGGGGGACTAAGTGCTCTTTTTGGTCTCATGGACTTAGAATATTTCCTCTGCTTATTCCTGTTTTTTGAGCAACTCTAGAGGGAATATGGAACTCAACCAGATTTGTGGACATAGAATATTTTCTAACTGCTTCCTGATTTTTTAGCAATTCTGGAGAAGATCTAGAGCTCTGTTAGGTTTGTTGACTTAGGATGTTTCCTCTGCTTATTCTTGTTTTTCAAGCAACTCTAGAGGGAATCTGAAGATCAACGAGATTTGTAGACTTTCGAGCAGTTTTGGGTGTAAGGGACTTGAAAACGCCTCAAAACACCTTGAAAAAGCCTTCAGTTTTGTGGACTTAGAGTAATTTCTTATCAGTCCTATTTTTCAAACAATTTTTGGTGTAAGGGACTTGAAAAACTCCTCGACACACCTCGAAAAGTATGTCCTCCAATATAGTAATATAGTAATAGGTACTTGAGTTCTAATTAGTAATATGGTTAGACTTAACTATTAAGACATAAATTATGAAAATTTATATTTTCAATCATCTTTTGCCATATTAATATGTATTCTTTCTCTGAGGTTACTCCTTAACAAGTAAAATCTGTGATTTTCAAAGATACTAAATACTACCTAAAAATTGTATGAAAGAAACCTTATTATAACTATCAAAATTCAAAATATTTATAAATTTATTAGCCTTATCTTTACTAACCATAAGCTCAAAGATAACAGTAAAATCTAGATTATAAATCTAGAGAAATCATTTGCTACTTGTGTCTCTATAGTTAAAAAAAATAGTAACTCATTAAAAATTATAGAAAAACCTAGTTTGCATCTAGACAAAGATGTTGATTATAACTATCAAATCCTTTAATCAAGTGATTTTCATCCATGTCTTTACATGTCATATCAACATTCTTGCATCCATGCCCCTTGCAAAATTTTAAATCTAGATCTTGATATTGTTTTGCTTGTTCTTTCATATTGCTTTTAGATTCGTTGAACTTTGGGATAGTGTGATCTTTTCCTTTAAGCCTTGAGGCCTTTTCACAATCATCCAAGGACCAAAAATATTGTAAATTTTCTATTTTTGTTTTGACTTCATCTTCCTTAACTTGATCCCCTCTCTCTTACTCCTAATGATGCTGATCATTAGAGCTCTTTGTCTTGTTCTCTACTCACTTGGGATTGAAAGAGGACTTCTATACATTGATCTCGACGATGGTCATGTTGTATCATTATTAATATTTAAAAGGAATTTCTTATATGTAGTAACCATTTGCCTATTTGACCAAATCTAGGATATTGTATGTGTTAGTTTCATTGTTCTTATCTTGAATAAATTTGTTGTACATTGCATAATGTTGGCACGTAATGTACGTGTAATATATACATATATACATATACATATACATATACATATATATATATATATATACATATACATATACATATATATATATATATATATATATATATATATATATATAAATGAAGGCCAACTATTTGAAAAGGGAGAAATAAATGAGAAATTATTACTCTCATATTCATAATCGGAGTTGTTTGGGAGGAGATGGGAGGGAGGACAAAATATATTTTAAATAAATATATTTAAAATTAATATTTAAAAAAAATTAAATTGATATATTAATATAAATTTAATGTATTAATAATATATTTGTTATCATAAATAATATATAATTCTTTTAATTTAAAATTTAAAAAATATGTTCTCCTTTTCTTTTTTTTCTTAAAAAATCTTCTCCACCTTAAGTTAGTGCTCTTTATCACTCCAAAAAGGTTCTTATACCTTTATTATTTCCAATTTTGAGTGCAATGTTAGCAAGGAGTGATCGAGAACATTAATTATGAGACTATCTGCATTGGGTAACCTATTTGTGGTGTCAAAATACTCTTAAATTCAATACTTTGCATACTTCAGTCATGTAAATAAGTTTATTTGTGTGTATTTTATTTCTCATATAATTATATTATAATTATTGTGTTGATATTATTACTTTTTTTGTGTTTTCTAATAAATTTTTCCAACAATCTTAAAAGTTTTTTTATTATAAATGTTGTCATGCTTAGTACTACACTAGTTAATTTTGTTGAGATAAGTGATATAATTGTAGTAGTTATTTTCGAAACCAATCATTTGGTGAAAGAGAACTCTTAAGTAGTAGACTCTAGGACCACAAAACATATAAGTAAATATTAAAAGGCATTTACCTTCTACAAAGTTGTAAGAAAAGGAAAGTAACATGTATTTTGAAGTGACTCGAGTTGTTGTGCTTGGTAAAAAAAAGTGTAGATTTAAGCTCACTTTTGGTAAAGTTCTCTCATTGAATGATGTATTTCATATGCCTCACATCTATTACAATTTAGTGTGCGTGCCTATATTAGGTAAAACTTGACATTTAAATGATTTTTGAATTTAATGAAGTATTACTCTTAAAAAATGGAGTCTTTGTGGTTAAAGGATATTATAATGATGACTTATTTTTACTTAATTTTTTGAAACAATTAATAAAAAATGCATGCTCTCTGTGTACTTGATTGATTCTATTGATTTATGGCATAGTAGATTAAGACATTATAACTTCTCTTATACAAAGAAAATGAGAGATTTAGGAATTTTACTAAAATATATCCATATACAGTAATAAAAAATGTCAAATATGTGAAGCCAAAATTATCAAAAAGTCGTGTAACTGTGAAAATGATTTGTTTAGTATAATATACTCTAATTTAGGTGACTTAAAATCAACTATGACCAGAGGTGGAAAAAAAATTTATATAAATTTTATAGATGATTTTTCAAAATACTTGTATGTGTATTTATTAAGAACCAAAGATGAAGATAAGTTTGAAAATTAAAAACTTAGAACTAATAGAGATGAAGAGTATAATTCAAGTTCTAGCCTTTTGTGAACAATAAAGAATAATTCATGAGACAACACCTCTTAATTCATTAGAATCCAATGATATAGTTGAAGAAAAAAATATATAAAACATTAAAAAAGATGATAAAGGGTATGTTGTTAAATGTTGTGGCTCCTTCAAATACGTGGAAGAAACTATTATTTTTGCTTGTTATATTCAAATAGAACTCTATTTAATAAAACTAATAAAATGCCTTTTAAAATTTGGTAAATCATTTACCTAATTATAATATCTTAAAGTATGGGGTGTTTGGAGAAAGTTTTATTACCTGAATCTAAGAAAAGAAAAATTGGCCCTAAAACTTGTGATTGCATGTTTATTAGTTATGCTTAAAATAATGTTGCTGAAAGATTTTTTATATTAAGAAATTATATTTTAGAATTTAATACTATTATTGAATAAAAAATATCGAGTTCTTCAAACACATGTTTCTCATAAATTTTTTTATAGAAATATCATTGATTGAACCTAATAATAAACTAATTTCTTGTTTTAAATTAACAAACTTAAACCTAGATAGAGTAAAGAATTAAAGAAGAAACTAATTAAGAAAGGACTTTTACATTCTCCTAATGGAAGCAAATCCTTTATCATACAATGAAGCAATTTCTTCTCCAAATGACCATTTTGAAAAGAAAAAAAGCTATTAATAATGAAATTAAATCAATTATAAATAATCTCGCTCAGAACATAGTGGATTTACGTCAAGGAGCAAAACCAAAATTATATAAATGGATCTTTAAAAAGAATTTGAAACCTAATGGCATATAGAAAATTATAAAGTTAGGTTAATAGCTACATGATATACACAAAAGAAAGACTTAGACCTTATTGAGTGAACTTATAGAGAAATCTTAATAAAAGAAAAAAAAATAAAACTTTTTTCACAAGTTAAAAACAACTTATCTTTTTAAATTTTAGAGAAGTTAAATGAGAGAATTTTTTAGAACTTCTAAAAAAATAGAGAAGCATAACTTATTTTTAATTTAGTAAGTTTTATTTTTTTTTTATACTCATTTTTACTCTTACAAGGACTTCTTGAAAAATTTACCTAAACAGGACCTTAGATTATTTTGATGATTCTCTTGTGGTTAGGACATCTTTTATTAAAGTATTCATAGCTCTTGTGTAAGAGCCCGACAACTTATTCGAGACTAACGACTGTCCCCACAAACCAACACAAAACTTTTCAGCGTGTTTTGTCCTCACTCACACACTTCTTAGGAACTTTTCAGAAGGTCACTTATCCCATAATTGCTCCAAGTTAAGTGATGAACGATTTTGTTTCGCATAAAGATTTGTCGTCAACCTTCATCAAAGTATGCAGAAAAATTTGTAGTATTTAGGATGCAAGTCTAGGTTGTCTCCGATGACTTTGGTTGGAAATATGCACTAAACATGTTATAGATATTCAACTTGAAAGCAATTAAAAAGGGAGTTTTGTGTGATTCCAATTTTAATGTAACAGCAAATGATGAAATTAACGAGTTCAATCAATGAAATGTGCAATCCTTAGTTCATTCATGTAATTTTATCCCTATTCCTCTCAAGATTCAATATTTTTTCTCTTCCCCTGAATTAAATTAACTCAATAAGAGAGAATTAACCTTGAAACCCCATACGAATTTAAGCAAATTTAATGGACTCCATCTCTTTTCTCTAAGATTACGCAACCTTAGAAATTAACTTAGGATTAAGCAAACCAAGTTAAGAATTTCATTAAACGAATTAGGGTTAATTAAGCAATGTCCCCCTCATTCAACCATTAATTCAATTCAAAGAGTTGGGAACTATAAATTCATGAAGGAAAGGGAATTATA
The DNA here is from genome assembly GCF_003935025.1 of Abrus precatorius. Taxonomy (NCBI): domain Eukaryota; kingdom Viridiplantae; phylum Streptophyta; class Magnoliopsida; order Fabales; family Fabaceae; genus Abrus; species Abrus precatorius. The sequence goes on along the minus strand of NW_020874406.1, from coordinate 5,799,840 downwards.
TTGACATTCATACCTAGGAATTCAAGAATCCATGAACTCACTAAGGGTTATAAGAAAATTTAGCCCTCCATGAGGATGGGTCTTACAAATTTAAGATGAAAGCAAAGGGAATTCAATGACATCAATGCAAAAATTAAAGGAAAGTGAATATAAATTGTAAATCAAACCCTAAGATTGGCCTTGGCTGTCACCCAAGGATCCTAAGCTCTATAAGTGCTCCTAAAGTGGCAAAAAAATCTAAAGTTATGAAAAAGATACCTAACCTAATTCCCAAAAATCTATATATACTAAGTTTTACGCCACTTCATAGTGACAAGAGTGATCACGCGCAACATTCCTCAGGTTTTCTCCTTTTTGTAGTGATCACTCTTGTGTATAATAGTAGTCACTTTGAGCGCGTGTAGTTACTCTCACTTATGAGAGTGAACACGTGTAGAGTGTTCTAGTTTAGGCTTCACTGGAGTGATCACTTTCACTTTTGAAAGTGGTTACGCGCAAGGTCCTTTATCCTGGGACTTTCTGGAGTGATTACTATCACTTACAAAAGTGATTACGCGCAGGCATGGTGGTTCCCTCTAGCTTTGGAGTGATCACTGCTGCTTCTGAAAGTGGTTACTCTAGCCTATTCTCTGAAATTAGCTCCCTGGAGTGATCACTATGGAACCTGAGAGTGATTACTCTCAATTCATATTTTCCTAAAGAGTTAAAAATTCATGGAATTTGTCTAGAATCTCCTGCACAATTATTCAAATGCTTAGAATTGCAAAATATATTCACAAAAATTAGTGTAAATAAGGTAAAAATTAAGAAAGCTATAATATTTGACCTAAATGAGGTTTTTATGTTATTTACAATCTCTAAGTCTATTTTTCCTATTAAAACTCTATAAAAAACTAGACAAAATATCTATAAAGTATTGATTCATCATTAAGCACACTTAACTTTAGAGTTCTTAAGTGATAGGCCACTAAAAAGTAAATGTAATTTGTTGGTATAGGTAGTCCTAATCAATTCCTTTAAGCTATCCTTAACTGTATACATGGTCTCTGGATCCCCTTCTCATTTCAGTCTAAGTTCGATTCATTCATGTGCCCCTTACCGCCAAAAGCCTGTCAGGAGCTGCTCCTTGTCCGTGCCCACACTGCACCAGCGATCACTCCTCGCCCTCGCCTAGCACCTAGGTGTCACATGCCCACCAACTTTCGCTTGGTTCATCCTCAAACCACACTGTACTAGGAGAGAGGTCTACTCTGATACCATTATTAAACATCCTAAGCACACCCACGATGTCACAACCGGCTTACCCGTAGGGGTAGTCACCACAATATTACATGGTAGTTCAGTCACATACAGATTTAGACTCTTCACACAATCTACAGATACAAATGAGTGAGTAGCACCCGAGTCAAATAGCACATCAAGCAATCGACCTTTAATAATGCATTTACCTTGAATCAGTTCCTCTGATTGTGTAGGCTCTGCCCTGCTTATAGCAAAGACCCTACCAGGAATGCTTGGCTTCGGCCCCATACTCGGCCCTGTGCTCCCTCTTGATTTTGGTCTCTGAGCTGTACTTGAACTACCACTCCTCTTAGTGGCCCAACACATATTGGCGGTGTGCCCCAACTTCCCACAATTATTACAAGTAGTTCGTGGCTGTGGGCAGTCTTTCACCATGTATGGTTCTCCACACCTAAAGTATTTAAGCGGTCCTCTAAAAGAGCCCGTTCCTAAACTAGAGCCAGAACTAGTACCACTGCTCCTCTCCTGAGATGAAGTCCCTCTGGAATGTGAATGACTAGAACCTGAATACGGTCCTTTGGAGAATCTAGGGTATCTTCTATCTTGCCTCACTGGCCCGATCCCCTAGTGTCAATTGTCTTCCCCCTTGAGTTAGCTTCAAAGATTCTACTCTTGCTCACCAGAGTGGGCAAGTATGTCAACTGGAACACACTAACTGCAGCTCGGATGTCTGACCTTAGCATTGCTCAAATTGTGCACACAAGTCCTCCTCACTATCTTCATGTTGGTAGTGAGGCCAATACTTCATCAGCTCTTAAAACTTTGCTGCATATTTCCCCACCGTCATGCTTCCTTGCTTCAGCTCAAGGAATTCACGAGCTTTCTGCTTCCTCAGATCTCGGGAAAAGTAATTCCCTAGGAAAATTGCCTTGAAGGTCTCTCACTGGATGTAGCCACCCTCTTGTGGCAATGTCTGATCGGTAAACCTCTACCAGTCTTCCGCCACCCCACACAGTAAGTAGGTGGCATAGCTCACCTTGTGCTCGTCATGGCACCCCATTGCATTGAAAACCTTCCCACCATCTGCCAACCACCTTTGAGCTACCTCGGAGTTGAATCCTCCCTCAAACTTTGGAGAATCATGCCTAGTGAAGGCAGATAATCCTCGGTACTTAGTTGGCTCTCCGCCTTGGTTGTGTATTATGGCCTCCAAAATTTGAGTCATTTGTTCCATGAAGTCATTGGAACCTCTATCTCCTGTACCTCTACCTCTACCAGCCATGTTCAATTTATTGCCACAATAATTCAGCAGACACATTCTAGCACATCAGATCAATAACACATTTATAATTCAAGCAAACAAAACAATCAACACTTAGCTTGGACGCTTCAACCCATTACCCCAGTTTGGTTTAGATGAATTTCTCTAATGCCAAAATTGTAATACCTTAAATTTAATTTCAAATAAATAATACTTCCGCAAATTCAGAATAATAAAAGTTTCATGAAATATTTCAAAATAGGGAAAATGTTACAAGTTTATATCGAATAACTGCTACAAGACCATTTCAAATACAATCATCTTAAAATAATATTCTAAGCCCTATAGCAGTTCCATCCAACCCTTTACTAAGTCCGGTACTGATCATCTTGATTATTTGAAAAATGAATGTAAATGCATGTAGGTTATGTGCTGTGTATTGTGAATGAACGTGAGCTATGTGCCATGTGCAAGCATAAACATTGTGTGTGTGAATGAGGCGTGTTAAATGTCGTTATAATGAAGTTGTGAATGGTTCAGAGATACACTAGAGGTATGAAAGATGAGGACGGTAGAAATACCTTGGGGAAGAGAGAGTGGTGATGACACCAATAGTGAGCGTGGGTGCACCACGAGCCACACACTTTCCTCCTGCCTAGACCTCTGACCACTACCTTTGTTGAGCGACTCGTGACTGCCCACGTGGTGGGGATAACCGGCGACCATTCATGGTGAGAATCTGTGATCATAGTGCCATAGTAAGCGTGGTTGTGTGCAGTGAGCACACGTGTGTATGAATGTTTTGGTGCCATGAGTGCATCGGTTATGAAATGGAAATGGTATGCGTGATAATGTAGTCTGTGATTATATTGTGTGAAGTGTATTAGAAATAATGTGAATTATGTGCAAGGTGAGACTCTATGCTTGTTTGTGTGTTTGGTAGTGTAGAGTACTCACCCTTACATTCATTTTTCAGGTAATCAAGACGATCAACACCGGACTCAGTAAATGGTTGGATGGAACTGCTATAGGGCTTGGAATGTTATTTTGAGATTATTGTATTTGAAATGGTCCTGTAGTAGTTATTCAATATAAACTTGTAATCCTTTTCCTATTTTGAAATATTTCATGAAACTTTTATTATTATGAATTTACGAAAATATTATTTATTTGAAATTAAATTTAAGGTGTTACATCTTGCATCTATACATAACTTAAAAGTACATAAAATAGATGTAAAGATTGGATTTTTAAATAAAAATTTAGAAGAAGAAATATATATGGATCAATGTTATTATTTATTTATATGTTGATGATATGCTTATATTAAGAACCAATCCATATGGTTAACTATGCTAAACAATTCTAATAATCAAAATTTGACATGAAAGATTTAAGTAAAATTTTGTTAATTTAATTTTGAGGAACTAAATTAATCAAATTAAAGAATAAATATAAAATATCTCAAAAATATTTTGTTAAAAAAATATTGAGAAAATATGAGTTATATAATTCTCAACCTATGAGTATTTCTTATGAATGAATTATTTAGGGTCAAATATTGTATATACAATAAAAAAAGTTGATTAAATATATTTATAATCCTATCTAACAGACAATTTTATGTAGAGTTTTAAAGTATTTTTGTAAAATTATATAACTATTTTATATTATATAAATTTTTTATAAAAATATAAAACTATTTTATGATATACGAGATATCTTATTTAAAAGAGTATTTTAACTTAATTAGATAACTAAATACAATGAAACTAAGTTTATAACTAGATTTTATTTTAACTGGTATTATATTTTTAAAATATAATTAAATATCAAAATTTATATTATATATTTATAAATATTCAAATTATATAAAATTTACTATAAATAATTATGAAGATAACATTAGATAATTTAAGAATTGAATCCATCAATTTTGTATTTTATAAAAAAATTATAAAATATAAATATTTAAGTTTAATAATTAGTGTTAAAAATATATATATAATATTTAATATAAAAATTATGTATAATTATATATATATATATATATATATATATAATGTTTAATATAAAAAATTACGGAAATTAACAAAGATGGAAATAATTATCAAAATTATTCTTTTTATTGTTGGTTACACATTTTTTTTTGAAGAAGTTAAATTTATATTATAAAATAAATTTATAGCGGCAAAAACAAAAAGAAAATGGCGATATTATAACCCCCAAATTAAGGACATTTCCGTGATTTCCTCTTCCATTCAATTCAACGATCACAAGAAAAACAATGCGCCCAGTTACTCACCTTCACTGCTAAATTATTAGTATCTTAGAAAAAAAGTCCCAATTTGGTTTCATTTCAATTTCACAAAAGCAGAAACTCGTCATCAAAATTTAATACAGCAGTAGGACAAGAAAATTCTCGGTTTCAGTTCCAATTTCGTTTTTTCTCAGATCCAATTGTCAATTTTCCCTCGCATTTCGATGCAAATCAAACTCCAAGAAAACCTCGCAATTTCCAATCCCTAACGGAAACGATGACGTTTCGTTTCGAGCAGGAAAGGATCCGCCAGTGAATTTGATTTTCGTTTCGATTTTCGATTGCGAAGGTGTTGCCATGGCCGACGCTCTCTCGGTGATTCCGCCAGCCGTGCTTCGGAACCTCGCCGACAAGCTCTATGAGAAGCGCAAGAATGCTGCTCTTGAGGTTTTTTCTCTTCAATCGCTTGAATTATCGTTAGTTGTGACCAATTTGGTGAATTTTGATGGGTTTTTGTGTTGTAGGTTGAGGGGATAGTGAAGCAGCTTGCTGGTGCTGGGGATCATGATAGGATAACTGCTGTGATCAAATTGTTGACTGTGGAATTTACTTATTCGCCACAAGCGAATCACCGCAAGGTAGCACAGACCCTGATTTTTTTATTTAGGTTAATTCTAGTTTGAATGTAATAATTTTAGCATTTTTTCTTTTAAATTCGATGAAGGGAGGGTTGATAAGCTTAGCTGCTGCTACTGTTGGGTTGACTACTGACGCTGCCCAGCATCTTGAGGTGAGGGGTTGCCCATTACAGTTCACAAGTTACTATTTCAGAAATTACGATTGAATTCTTTCCACTTGTTGAATTATGCAAATTTCATTTTGTATGTGTCTTAGAAACTTGGTAGTGGTTACTGGGTTTAATGGAAGAGAATATATAAGCTCTTTGTATGTGTGCGTGCACGCTTGTGTGTGTGTGGGAGAGAGAGTACAAATAAGTTTCTGATGGCTACGCATCTTAACTAATTGTTTACTTTGCTGTTGCATGAGGAAAGAATAATCGGTTTCTCAAACAACCTTTTTTTATCTTTAATTTTCTCTTGACATTATCAGTATGAGTATTTTATTGTAGCGGGATGGGAATGACCAGATGAAATCAAATGATGGAACTAAACCATATAAAAGTATCTTGGTTCATACACCACCCCCCTCATTTGTGCAGATGATTGAAAATTTCACATTTTTCGGGTGCAGTTATTCCTTTCTTTTGTGCATGTATGTAGCACTTTATCCCTCTTATTTAATAAGGGTATGGTGCTATTTTCTTCCTACAATTAATATAAACATTATGTATCGCTTGTTATTCACATTGACTTAATAAGTTACGTCCATATGTGGATTATTTCATTTAATCAAACCAATGAATCAGAAGATCACTGGGGTATGTTTTACAAAATTGCTTTATATGGCCATTAAAATATTTCCTTTACAGTTTTGAAGTCGTGTATACATTTAAGGTTTATATCCAAGGTTGTTAAACTCGATAGTTTATGTAAACATGAGGATTGCCCTTAAAATCGACTTGTAGAGTTTGCCTCATACAAAAATAATATTTAAAATGCCATAATACTGAAAAAAAGCACAATAATAAAATTAAAATCATACTTAAGTAGCTAAATCATATAATGACAATGTGATTTTGGTTCCCTAATTCTAAATGTGGTGTTTCACAACTTGTGAAGAGGGAAGAAAAGTGGTGCCCTAATTCTAAATGGTGTTATTTTTGTGAGCAAACGTGATTTCCCATTTGTTTTATTAAACTCGTAGAATTGGGTGTAAACTCACAAGTTACCCAAGTTTATCTAAATCACCTGAGTTTACCTGAAAACAAGTTTACATGTGATTTGACATGATTTCCTCTATTGTAATCTTGTTTATCAGACAATCACGGGCTTAACAATCATGTATACTATTTCTGTAATTCTAGAATCCAGATCTGCAATAATCTTCAGCAAATACCATTTGTCTCAGTCATGTGATATTCATACACAGATTTGGTGACTTTTTATACCAGTTAGAACATTCTTCTTTAGCAGGATTTTTGTAGCGTCTATAGAAGTAACACAAGGTATTTTGAAAACCACAGCATTCTGAAACTGCAATTCAGGCATGCCAGTGGAACATGCTAATTACTTTTGGATGCTAGTTTTGTTCTTTCTGGTTATTAAACTGATTTTATTATGGTTCAAAGTTTTAGGATAAGTATCATTGAATAACAGAAAAAAATGATTTCACCATAAGGTTAAAATTGATGTGTGTATTCATTTTCCTTCTTCTTATTTACCTACATATTTTGTATATGACAGCTAATTGTACCCCCTGTGTTAAATTCTTTCTCCGATCAAGATAGCAGAGTTCGTTATTATGCTTGTGAAGCATTATATAACATAGCAAAGGTGAGGATCCAATTCTGCTGAACTATCTAAACCTTCAATTTGATAATGTACACTCCTTCAATGTGAATCTTGTTTTGATGCTAGGTTGTGCGAGGAGATTTTATTATATTCTTCAACCAGATCTTTGATGCCTTGTGCAAGCTTTCTGCAGACTCAGATGCCAATGTACAAAGTGCTGCTCATCTCTTAGATCGACTTGTGAAGGTACAATAAATTTCTCTTAGACTCCAACATTCTTTTGGGAAGATTTACATGTGCGCACATGTCAAATGTTTTCTGAATAGAGATGGACCTAATAATGATTACTGTTCCCTTTTGATTAACTGTTGCTTTATTCGAGCAGGATATTGTGACTGAAAGTGATCAGTTCAGGTACACCTTCTCACTTCTATGCTATATGCTTCTCTGTACGAATGTGTTGTAATTTAAATTTCAATAGAGTTGTAGGTTTCTGTTTTTGACTTATAATGCTTCATGCCCCTCCATTTTTATTTCTTGATCTTCAGTATTGAAGAGTTTATACCGTTGTTGCGGGAGCGCATGAATGTATTGAATCCATATGTCCGTCAGTTTTTGGTAGGATGGATTACTGTACTGGACAGTGTCCCAGATATTGACATGCTGGGATTTCTTCCTGATTTTCTTGATGGTAAGTGTGTCAGTTGAAGAATGAGCTTTTATTTTTCTATTTATAGAAAATCATCAGCTAACCATTCGTAAACATATCAGGTTTGTTTAATATGTTGAGTGATTCAAGTCATGAAATACGTCAACAAGCTGATTCAGCTCTTTCTGAGTTTCTTCAAGAGATTAAGAATTCACCGGTAAGGCTTCTGCTGATGTATTGTTCTTCTTCCCTTTTGTTGGAGAGCAGGGCTTCTGGAACTAATCAGATCCCAAATCTGCTTTTATACCATAGTGTTAGGGTAGTTCTTTAAACACTACACTAACCAATAGTTTCCCTCCTTTAGATGTCTGGGGAAGTTTTATTGCAGCCACTTTCGTATGTTTCTCATGTTTTAGGGTTAATTGTTTTGCCCACTCTTTTCTGTTGATGCATTTTGTGGTGATTAACTGTACTGTACAAGTGTGCATCACTTTCACTTATTATTTTGAAACAAAAGCAACATGTTTTGTTCATTTGTCATTTTCTGACTCGAGCAGTGCTACTCTTGAAGTCTGTAGATTATGGTCGAATGGCTGAAATACTGGTACAAAGGGCTGGTTCTCCAGATGAATTTACAAGGTTAACAGCTATCACTTGGGTAAGCCGTATTGCAATGTTTTGGTTTGTTAAACAAGCCTTTATTGCAATTGAACTTTTTCCTAGTGTTGGCATCTAGTCAAGATTATTATATATTCTTTGTTGTTCATTATTATTTTCCTTAAATAATGTCTGTGCTTTCTTGTTTTAACAGATAAATGAGTTTGTCAAACTGGGTGGAGATCAGCTTGTTCCATATTATGCTGACATTCTTGGAGCCATTTTACCCTGCATATCTGATAAAGAAGAGAAAATTAGAGTGGTAGGCTTACTTGAGCTTTCCTAATTTCCTTCCCCTAATATCTTTATTTATTTTTAAATTTACCTTTTTAAACTCTGTTTTATCCCATGCATAATTTTAACATTGCCTGCTGAGGAAAACAATGATTTTGGAATAAATTTTGGCTTATGTTTAAGGTTGCTCGTGAAACCAACGAAGAGCTGCGTGCAATCAAGGCTGATCCAGCTGAAGCGTTTGATGTAGGAGCAATCCTCTCCATTGCTAGGAGGTATAGCTTTTGTAAACTGGGAGAAGGGCTGGGTTTCAATTTCAAAATACTTGCAATTTAAAAATTACTCCCTTTTATAAGAAACAAAAGACTAAATCATTAGGACTAAGGAAAGCAATTAATTCAGTTATATTTTTTATAAAAATAAATTTTATTCCAAAAATACTCATAACATTAAATGATGTAGTTGGTGTAGTCATTATCTCGTAAACATACATTTAACAATAAAAGAAGGGCATAAAAGGAATTCAGCAATTAATACATCTCAAATATATTTCATGTTTCTTATAATTAGGACCAAGAAAATACTCACTTTTGTTTTTTATAAAAAGGACCGGAGGGAGTATTGTTTTGTCTAGTGCTTTGAGCACGCGATAAGCTATTGTGTAATGATTATGAGGGTCTGTTTTGGTTTAGCCAACTGTATTTCACATTGATTATTTTGTAGAATGATTTTGGGAATGGTTTGACTGGTTAGGCAACTATCTAGTGAGTGGGAGGCTACTCGAATTGAAGCTTTGCACTGGATATCAACCCTTCTATACAGACATCGTAATGAGGTGACTTGGTTGTTTGAATTCAGCTGTCATTTTGATATAGTTTGAATTTGCTATGAATATGTGGACTTAATCTCTCAATATGATCATTGGAGACTTTGTCATACAAAATAATTCCATGCTCATTTGGATATTTCTGAAATCTTTGGAAACATTCTGTTGTTTATGCATTTTATCACAATAGGCCTTGGATTACAGGTTTGCTGAGTGTTCTATTTCTATTGAGTAATGATAGATGTTACTTGCCTGCAACCAGTAATTAATGCTATTCTGCTCCTTTTATATTTTTTTTACCTTTTGCTTGAATATCAAATGAGATTATGCTTTCCTTTCGGTTGTTCCAGGAATAAGGGATCTACTGTAATTTTATTTGATATGGTTTCATTCATGAATCATTATGATACCAAAGGTCTTACCCATTTAAAGCACACTTGTTTGCACTTTTTCCAGATTTTTTTTTTAAATTAAGAGCTATGTTAAAAAAATATAATAAGCATGTCTTTTTTTTAAAAAGCAGCAAAAGCCTCAAAATAAGCTGATGTACTGCTTTTCCCAGAATTTGCAAATAACTTTTGAAGAAGAAATGGAACTTAAAAATAAAGTTGTATCATATAGAATCACTTGTTTTCTTATCTTAAACAGGTAGACCCTCAAGATGAAATTCTGCAAATAATTTTGATGTTCTCATGCCAATTAAATAACATAAGCTTTCTTTGTTTATCACAAAAAAGGAAAAAATACAGCATGTGTACCGATTTATTGTTTGGTGTGAAGAAAGAATGACACTACTAAATAGTGGCTAACTGGCTATGTTGTGACATACACATGTCAAACATGTTTTATGTTGGACATTGCATGGACACTTCAAATATTTTTTTTTTATGTATTTTACAATTTTTATTACTTTTTCTTAAAAAACAGTTATGCCAATACAAATTGGAACTATGATATTTAGATATATTGTAGCATTTAATTATGTTTAGAATGATTCATACTCATTTTTTGAAAAAAAATATTCTCAGGTTTTTAAGATTTTTATTTTATGTTCATTTTGGATTAATTTGATAGTTTTGTAAACATTTCCGAAAGGAAACATTTAGTACATTGGAAACACCAAAAGTTTAAACATGATTTCATTTCCAAGACAATCCTTCCACTTTTAGTGGCTTAAAATCAGGCCTAAGAGTTTATAACAATAAAACTGTAAATTATATATATTATGGCAGTGCTTTGTCTTGTAATTAGGGCTTTTCATGGATGAGTTTGGGAAAAAGCCAAACCAGATTCATTTAGAATCAAGTTATATGGATTGGATTTCAAAACTAATTTGCTTTCTCTTTCAAATCCAGTTTACTCAAAACCAATCTCATTTTGAGTGAATTATACAACAGTTTACTCAGATTCTAATTATATTAATGGTTGCCATGCCATCTTGAAGACAGTGTTGGATGCCAGCCGGCTTTCAAACTAAATGGAATGAGAGAGAGATTACTATTTGATGATGAATAGAGAAAGTGAAGCATATTATGGGGACATCCAAATCATTGAACTGGTTACAGGCATATAATTAAAAGAAAAACCAGTCCAGAAATAAAATGGGCCATGTAACTGGTATTTTAAATTATCTGGATATTTATTTGGTTTGGTCTGGATCTGGATTAAGCCAGTGTATCCAGAAATTTTGAATAGCCCTACTTGTAATTTTTAAAATTTGATGTATCCTTGTATCTATGTCGTATTGTATCTGTTGGCATTCTTCTCAATTTCGTGCAAAACATTATAATTCTTAATATCAACCCTATTCTGAATTACTACTTTTTCAATTTGCATGAAATGTGTTGTATAGGTGTAGTAAGATAGAGTTTGGTGTCAATGCTCACTATTGTCATTCCTTGTCTGAAACAGGTTTTGACTTTTCTGAATGACATATTTGATACCCTACTCAAAGCACTTTCAGATCCATCTGATGAGGTAGTGTTATGCAGATAGCATGCCTTCTTTTGTTTTCTATTCTTTCCCATCAAATCATTTCTTTCTCAATATCTTTATGCATATGTTTTAATGAAGTTGTGAAATTTATTTATAGATAAGTTGTTCTATCAAAATATTACACACATAAGTTACAGTGCATATTATTTCAACATAAAACAATGGCAGTTAGTTGAAATGCTATGCTGCTAACCACCTTCCTTAGGTGTTTGGGAATTTGAAGTGGCCCTTCTATTCTCTATTATATTATTTGCTAGTCAAAACAATATAATTTGTTCTATTAAGTATTAAATGATTTGCAAAAAGATTGAACTATTTTTGTTTTTTGGTTTGGAAAACTTCGTATCATATCCCTTCTGTACTTTCAGTAACTTCATATCCCTTTTTTACTTTCAGTACTTCTTTTGTCTAATAAACTAAACTCACCCTAAAAACTCATTTCTGATGCACCCCTGCACTGTTTGTTTTCACTAGTCAATGGAGTCAAACCCAAAAGTAACCTTTTTTTAGCTGTCCATACCTCCCTTCAGAAACACACTAAATAATTAGACAACACAAAGGAGATCTTAAGCACTAAATTAAAACAAAATGACTTCAAAATTACTTTCAAGTGCCATTTTTTGTAAAAACTGAAAATTTGCTTGTAAAAACAATTTCTGAAAGTGGATAATATGTTTGATTTTGTTGGAAGGCTGTATAGATTTCTTGTATATACCTTCTTGATTGTTAGACATTACTTTTGAAATTGGACAAAATCGTCTGGCTGAACTGGTTGGGATTGTAAACCAGCTATGTCTATGGTTTGATCATTATCTGATTTAACCATGGTTCAGTCACAGTCTATCCCCAAATTTCTGGTTGAACCAATCTAGCAAAGACTTGGGGATCTCACCATTTCAATATGTGGTTTGGTTTTATGAGATTGTTGAAGTTCTGACTGACTGCCAAAAATGTGATACTTTTGGAGTCAATAATTTTTAAAAGCATTTTTGGTGTCAGCCCATATGTGTCACTATCCAGGATTGATAAATATGGTATGCTATTTTGTATAATTGAGGGAAATCAATAGTTCACTTGAATTGTCATTAATTTGTTACATTTTGGTAACATTATATAGGTCGTGCTTCTTGTTCTTGATGTTCATGCATGCATTGCAAGAGATCCCCACCATTTCCGGCAGCTTGTTGTTTTTCTAGTGCACAATTTCCGGCTAGATAATTCTCTTTTGGAGAAGTAAGCTATTTTCCCTTATCCTCTGAGTTCTTCTACTTATGTAATTTGCTAAAATATGTTATTACTATCAATATTCACCTTTTCATTCATTAAAAAATTATTTTATTTAATAAACTCCAGGCGTGGTGCTTTGATTATCCGACGCCTTTGTGTGCTTTTGAATGCTGAGAAAGTCTACCTTGAACTTTCTACAATATTAGAAGGAGAATCTGATCTGGATTTTGCATCGATTATGGTTCAGGTTTGTGTGACTTTTACAGGTGCTAGATAAAAGGCTGCAATGGATTTTCATGTTTCTGTTTCATTAATATATTGTGTTTGGGGGATGGAAGAGATCAAGAGGTAGAACTATTTGCATTTATGGGTGGAAGATTATTAGAAGGTAATCTATGATATTATCTCATGTAAATATTAGGATTAGACTCCTATATATACATGTAATAATGTAATATGATACAATAAAATTCAGAATTTCAAGTTGGCATCAAAGTGTTTGATCTTGGGGTCTTTGCTTCTGCACACTTCCACACATCAAGCCCTAGCTGCCTTTAGGTAGCACCCAAACACTAGTTGCCTTTATCGTGGCACCCAAACCCTAGCAATCGTCTTCATTACAACATACGTTTGCACCTTCATTGTGCTTAGACATTTTCTTTCCTCTCTCAGCCGCTGACAGCCCCTGCCACTGTCATTGCTGCTGCAACCATACTATCTGGAGCACATGGTCAAGACTGGCCAAACCCCAAAATTTTGTCTCCAACAAAGCCTGCACACACTGCCCCACCACAAAACCCCTTGCCAGCGAGTGAAAGCTATACGCCACCTTCTTGACTGCCGTTTTTCATGCCGCAAACATTGTTTTCTATTTGTCAAGATCTCCTCTGTCGGTTTTGACCCTTCGTTGCTCAAATCATAGTTGTTTGGCTGATCGTTTCTTTAACCTTTATACGTTCTCTTTTAAAACGTAAGTGTTTCTTGCCATGATGACCCATGGACCTCTCTTGCCATGACTAGTATTTTATCTTATTTTAATACCTCATGTTCTGTATCTGGGGATATTTGGATAATTGACTCTGGTTCTTCCTATCACATGATTCCCAACCTTTCTCTTTTACTTCTTATTCCACTTTATTTGGTGCACATCACATTACAGTTATTAATAGTTCACAAACTTCCATTCTTGGTTGTGGTAGTATTCCACTCACTACCTTCCTTTCACTAAAAAATGGTCTTCATGTTCCTAAGCTCTCCACTAAACTTATCTCCATTCATAAAATTACCTATGATCTAAATTGTACAAAAACATTTTTTTTCATCTCATTGTGTTTTTCAAGATCTTACCTTGGGGATGACAATTGGAGTTTCCTAAGCAATGAGGAGGGTTTCATTAATTTCCGTTACTATAAACCGATGTCCAAGACGATGTTGCAATAGGGGGGGGGGGTTTCAATTTTTGTAACCCGTCTTCTTCTAAGTATGACTCTTCTCAAATTTAGCTTCAACATAGGTGTCTAGGTCATCCACCTTTTAGTTTGCTTAAGAGTATGTTTTTTTCTTTGCTTAAAAGAATCAGCTAAGTATTTGCAATGTGATGTTTGCCAGTTTGCTAAACACTACCTGTTACTTTTCCAAATAGTTTTAAAAAAGCAATGTATCTTTTGATCTTATCCATTCTAATGTATGTGAACTTGCTCCTATTGCTAATGTGTCTGGTGCTAAATTATTTTTATTGTATCCTTTATTGTTAGCACACGTATAACTTGGATTTTTTTTTTATGAAAGATAAAATAGAAGTGACCCAACTGTTTGTGAATTTTTATCACTTATTTCAAACTCAATTTGAAAAACCAATTAAACGCATATGGACAATAATGGACGAGAATGTGAACCAAAATTTGTTTCAATTTCTATAGGAAAAATGAGTTTTTCATGAGTTGACATGTGTAGAAACAGTTTTAATGGCTGATTACTTAAATAACAGGTTTCCTAGTCGCATTTTGAATGGCTCTAGTCATGTCTAGTCCATATCTACCTTTCATCGTTTTGTTCTTGTCTTGAACAGCCTTCTGGTTCGTGTCTTCGGTTGTATTGCCTTTGTTCATGTTCACATTTAGCATCGGGGCAAGTTGCATCCTCATGCTACTAAGTGTATTTTTATATGATATACTCTTGGATCCTCATGCTACTAAGTGTATTTTTATATGATATACTCCAAATAAAAAAAAATATATGTGTTATCACTCTTCAAACGTCAGGTTTATGTTTCTATGGATGTTACCTTTAATGAAACAGAGTCATTTTACTCCCATCCTCAACTTCAGGGGGAGAGTCATCAGGAAGTTGAGTTAGTTGGTCCTCACGAGTCTTTCTGTTTTATTCCTCTGACTCAAGCAAAGAAGAAAGTGACTCATTACCAACAAAAGCAAGTGCACTTATCTTGGTTTATTAGAAGAGAAAAAAACCTGACCTAATCCAATAGGAACAGTCAGCCAAACCAAAGGTAAATTGTAGTATCATTAATCCTAAGTCATTAGATATTTCTTTAAACAATTGTGAGCCTAACCTAGATGATCTGCCAATTTCTTTGTGAAAAGAACAACGTTCATGCGTCAGATATCCTATTTCTCAGTTTATATCCACTAAACATCTATTTGTGTAGCATTAGAGTTTTATTTGTGCTATTGATTCTTCAAATATCTCTAAGTCAGTACAGGAAGCCTTAAAGGATGATAATTAAGTTCGAGTCATGAATGAAAAGATCAGTGCATTGGAAAGGAATATCACTTGAAAAAATTGTAGAACAACCCAAGGATAAGAAAACTGAGTTGCAAGCGGATCTACGCAATTAAATATTGATCAGATGGTAATGGTACCCTTGAACAAGGCCAGATTAGTTGCAAAAGAATACCCTCAGACTTACGGAATTGACTATGAGGAGACATTTCCACCAATGGCAAAAATGAATATTGTGAGAACTATCTTTTCATTAGCAACATACTTTGGTTGAAGTTTGCATGAGTTTGATGTAAAAAATGCATTATTGCATGGAGAGTTGAGGAAATATATATAGATATTCTCCCAAGATTCGGCACCATTGATGGTGGAAACCAGGTGTATAGATTGAAGAAAGCTCAATATGGGCTTAAGCAATCTCCTCGTGTTTGGTTTGAGAGATTTACTTAAGATATAGTGTCCTTAGGATACAAGCGAAGTTAGGGTGATCATACCTTTATACAACACTCATAAGCTGGTAAACTAACTCTTTTACTAGTTTATGTGGATGATATGATCATTGAAGGTAATGATGAGATTGAAAAACAGAGCTTAAAAGAGAAACTAATTGTTCAGTTTGAGATGAAGGATTTAGGATTAGGAAGGCTGAAGTACTTTCTAGGAATTGAGATGACCAACTCAAAATAGAGAAGTTTTATCTCAGAGAAAATATGTTCCAAATCTTCTCAAGGAGACTAGAAAATTGGGATGCATAGCTACTGGAGTACCTATAGAACAGAACCACCAAATAGGAGAAGGGGAGAGCCCTACTGTAGACAAAGCCTAATACCAAAGACTAGTGAGAAAGTTAATTTACCTATCTCATACAAGACCTAACATTGTATATGCCATTATAATTGTCAGTCAATTCATGCATGATCCATGTGAAAGACATTTACAAGCAGTGAACAAGATTCTCCAATATTTAAAAGGAATTCCTGGACAAGAAATTCTCTTTAAAAGGGGAGAGTCTCTCTCCTTGGAGATACATACAAACAACAACTATGCAGGTTCCATTGTAGATAAAAGATCCTCTTCAGGATATTGTATGTTTCTAGGAAGAAATCTAGTAACATGGAGGAGTAAGAAACAAAGTGTTGTGGCCAGATCAAGTGCTGAAGCTGAATTCCGGCCTAAGGCTCAAGGAGTGCATGAACTTCTATGGATGAAGATCATTCTTGACGACATTAAATTAAAATTCACTAGTTCTATGAAACTATTGTGTGATAACAAGTCTGCCATCAGCATAGCTCATAATCATGACTAATATGATGGGACAAAACATATAAAGACTGATTGGCATTTCATTAAAGAGAAACTAGATAGTGGGCTCATAGCTACCACTTTTTTCCTTTCTAGAGATCAACTAGTAGATATGTTTAGTAAAGGATTAGCAGCTGAGCAGTTCCAAGATCTTTCATGCAATTTGAGAATGATAGATATCCATTCACCAAATTGAGGGGGAGTGTTGAGAATATCTCTTAATTATTATGATTTACTATACTTGTTTATTGTCATTATCTTTATAATTATTTGTTATTATCTCTAAGATATTAGAAGATAATCTATGATATTATCTTATGTAGATATTAAGATTAAACTCCTATATATACATGTAAATTATAATGTAATTTGATACAATACAATTCAGAATTTCAAGTATATATTATCCTATAATGGAATTTGAAGCTCTAGATTCCAAAGGCCTAAGACTCTGCTATTTGGCAGGTCATTCTTTTAATTGTTTATCTAATAATGCTCAATGATCCTCCATTGTAGGCTTCAATCAGTTTTATGGAACTAGAGGGAAGTTAATGAGTGACCTAGATGTACAAGTATAACTAACCTTGTTGTTGGGACCAAGAGTTGTAGGACACTATTATCAATGTTATATTTTTTTTGTTGCTTTTATTCTATTGTTGTGTGTATTTTTCTTTTTCATGAGTCTGAAGTTTAGATTATCCTATGTAATGAAGCAGCCCCTTTTTAAAAAATTTCAGGCTTTGAATTTGATCTTACTTACATCATCAGAATTATCTGAGATTCGAGATCTTTTGAAGCAATCACTGGTAAATCCTGCTGGGAAGGACTTGTATGTTTCTCTGTACGCTTCTTGGTGCCATTCTCCAATGGCAATTATAAGCCTTTGTTTTTTAGCTCGGGTAGGCCTCTATAACACAGTTCTGATTTTTTGCTTGTCATTTCAAGTGTATTTCTTTCTCTTTCGTGTGTGCACATGCCACATACACACATTGTAAACGATGTCTATTTGCGGATATTAGCTTTAGCTATATTTGGATAACCTGATCCCTTTTTTGTGAAATATATTATCTTTCCCCAACAGACTTACCAACATGCCAGTGCCGTGATTCAATCACTAGTAGAGGAGGATATTAATGTCAAGTTTTTGGTCCAACTGGATAAATTGATTCGCTTGCTGGAAACTCCTATCTTTGCATATCTTCGATTGCAGGTACTTAATTAAAACCCCATGTTTTATCACTATGTATCTATTAAATATATATTTTTTGTACTTAGTCTGGTAAAATATGATGGATGTTGAGATGTTGGTTGTGTTTATGATGTGATTAGATTTAATTATCAGCAATCTCTTATTATTTGTGTGTGCGCGCGCACATGTTTTCCATTAAACTACAATACTGTTTTATTGCCATTTTTTATAACTTTTTTGTCAGTTTCATTTAACATACCACACATCAAATACTAAATGGTTCTTGTTCTTGTTTTATTATATATCAAATTTTAATTATGAACCCCATTTTTATAATTGATTTACTTTACCCCACTCTTATCAAAATTGCAATTGTGCATTTGTAATGCAATCCATATAGAATTCTTCATGATAAATAACAACTCTCTATATTATTGAATTTATCATGTGGATCTGTTTTACTGGGTTTTTGGATCCTCTTCTAAAAGAAGGAAAAATGATGGAAGAAATGTTATAATTTGAAAGCCTGGTTGCTTGTATGAGCAGAATATCATATATAGGAATATTTGTGGTGGTTTTCAATCCTTTTGTGATAAATCCCTTTCATTCTCACGTACTATTCATGCACCAATCCTCATGTTAGTTTTGCCATGTTTTATTTATTTTTCTCTTGTATATCAGATGAATCAAGTAGCGATCAGTCCTCTTTTTAATTGTGGTAAGGGATAGTTATGACTTTTAATGGTTTCTCTCATGTTCTCAAATTATTTGATTTTGCAGCTTCTTGAACCTGGAAGATATATTTGGTTATTCAAGGCATTATATGGTCTTTTGATGTTGCTTCCTCAGGTATCTGCAGACGATTTCTTTTTATCTGTTGAAAAGTTTTTAAGGTATTACTTGCCTTATATGTGTTAGTGTAAACTCAGAATAGTCATTTAACTGTATTAATTCTCCAATATTCTGTTGTGACAAACTCTGATATCAGTTACTTATACAGTTCCAGCTAGGATCAGCTAGTCTATATAAAGATAGTTTGTACTCTTTCCATTAAGTCAAGTTGAATAAAATTCAGATTGAAATTTCCCTCTTTTTTTCTGTCTGTCTCTTGCTCTGTGATTTTCAACATTATGAATGGGATGTATTTAGATATCCTTTTAGGGAGGTGATTTTTAAGACTTGCATTGGATACAATACTCTCTCTTCTTTCTAGCATTTAGAAGTGACATTTTGTTTTGTATTGTTACCCTGTTTACTGGTGTATATTACTGCGTTCTTAATATAGCCAATTTACTTATTTCAATGCACTTAATCAAACCGTATGTTAATTATTTGATTATTTCAAAAGAAGGAATGTGGTTTATTATTTATGTTTACTTGCCTTTGCTTCCCTTACATTTTGTGAGACATCTTTATGGACAAAAAGTTATTTAATCTAGATATTATACTCCTGAATACATTTGGGTAAATATACATGGAATGAAATATGCTTAAAGAAAATAATATGGTCGATATTCAGGAAGAAAGATATACCTAGTTTTTAAGCTGTTCAGAATCTACTGGTAAAAGTTTGGACGCCCTTGTAATATTGAAAATATAATGTTTTTTGCAGGTTCTTTATATACTTCATTTTTTTTACTTGCATGCTTTTTTTTAACATCGTGTCAGTAATTTATTTTATTATATTTTTTTATCTGGAGATGTTTCTGTCTGGGCATTGAAAATTGTGATTCTGATGATAATAAGTATTGTTGGATGTATCAACTTGATCTTCTTTTCAATTAACTTATACCTTCTACAATCTACACTTCATGCATAATGAAGACGAGGAGGGTGCGGAGGATAATTGTGTGAATTATTGTTTCTTAGGAAAGACTTCTTTCCAGAATACATGGTTTGTTTATATATTTACTCTTTTTATACTGCTATGCAGCAAAGTGCCGCCTTTAAGATACTAAAAACTCGTTTGAAAGCTGTACCACCATATTCGTTCAATGGTGAGCAATTGAAGAGAATGACTTCAGGAGATCTCTACCAGTTTCATCACATGCCTGATGGATTTCAAACCATTGAGGATGGTGACAAAACTGAAGATGGTGGAAACTCACATAATGGAATAAATTTTGCTGCAAGGCTGCGACAGTTTCAGCAAATGCAGCACCAGCATCGAGCTCATGCTAAAACAGAGACAAATTTGCGCAATATTTCCTCTTCATTGTCGAAGGTTGCTGACTTCTTCACTCTGCATGTTGATTTTTATATTTGTGTTTTACGTTTGATATAACTTATTGGGTAAAAATTCATAGAATTTAGAGAATATAGGGAATGGAGAGGAAAAGAGAGGTGTCGGTGCCTGATTTATAATCGCTTAACATACTATATTTTCAGTAGGCTTTATTTGAGAGTTGGTTTTTGGGAGAAAGGGAATGGAAGGGAAAGGCTTATGTGATAGTTATCTTGTTTGGGAGTTTTTAGATTAGAGGGGGAGAGTTTATAAATCTTTCAAAACCCTCCTAATCTCATTCTTGAGTTTCCTTAATTTGGGGAGTTTTGTGTTAACCCTCCTTTCTCCTCTTTTACCTTTTAAACACTTTTCTTCTCTCTCCCTTCAAACTTCCAACCGAAGTCTTAATATATTATTTTTGTGCTCATTTGAGATATCCTTCTGCTTTGTTCGGTTTACTGATGTCATTCCCAGCATTATATGCAGGAGGTACAAGGAGAGGAAGAACCTAGAAGACCTAAATCTATTGATCTTAATGTTCCTCCTTCAAGATCGTCAAAGAGAGGTCCAGGGAAGCTACAGTTATAAAATTTCAATATTGTTTCTACCCATCGAGTCTAATTTAGAGTATGTGAACTTTGAAGGGGTCGGGTATGATTTGTAAAATTGTAAATTATAGTAGCTCGTTTTATTCTTGTTATAGAGGTTGGGAATTGGGTTTTGGAATCAAGGTAGAGCTTGGGCTATCCTGGGCTATTCTTTGGACTTTGTACAACGTGATACCCACGTGGTTCTGTTATTATTATTATTTTTTATTTTAAACCATGTGGGCTGGAGGGAAATATTTTATTTAGTAAAGTATCTTTTGTCTACCTATTTATCATTTACTGCCATATGATATACAATGAGGATTTAGCTACTTTCATGTAGAAATTTCACGATTGGCAAAGTTGGCAGTAAGAGTTCTGTATGTTCATAGCATTTGGTTTGATTCATTACATTAAAACTGTGATTACCTATTTAATTTGGGTCAGCGAATACATTTTCTAGTTTAATATGAAACGGTGAGATTAAACCATGGCTTGCTGGCTGAGGGAGAACTTGTCTGATTGTCTCGTACTGATGAAGAGCCAAAAATTATGGTGAGATGGATTGATTTTGTTTCGTGTATTGTACCATCGGTAAGGATAATTTGTTGCAACTTGCAATTTCCGTTATGATGAATTTCGTTTTTCCTTAGAGCAACACTAATTTTTACCTATGCTTCAGCTTATTTAATGGGTATTACATTCCAATTAGGTATATACTACAAATATCTTCGAGTAATGTGCCTTTTTTTTTCTTGGTAATTAGTGTTGTAATTTTTTGGGGCATTTATTGGCTGTAATATTCTCGTCATGTTGTGAGTTTGATGTCGTTGTATTGCTTTCGCTGGCCGTGCTAGTTTGTTGTCCTCAAATTTTATTGAGAAGGCAAAGACTAGGCTTTTACCTGCATAGTATATAAGAAGAAATTGGAATGTATTGAGTTTATGTTACTCAATTATAAAAGAACATGATTTTTATAGTAATTAATTTACAAGTTATATCATACATAACAAATGATTTTTATAATACTATTACTCTTCGATTTGTTGCTGTTACTGGCTCAAAAATATTTTACACGAGTTTTAACGCAAAATCTTTAGCTAAATATATCGATTACACTTGTCGCAGTGAGGTCTTATACTACTGTTGTTAACCCTTCGGGTCAATTTTTGTTTTGCTACTTCTTAGTCTTATCAGTATAAGCTTAGTTTTTATTTGTAAAATGTATCCTCTATTATGTTTTCGCATACATATTATGTATAAGCTATAGTTTTGACGGTTTGTTGGTCATATGATTAAGTCGTTATTTGTTATATGATTATGTCTTTGCTTGTGAATTTTCTGGTTAACTTCTATACACGGACAATGTGAAAGGAAATTCATTGAATATTGATTGCAAAAAAACATTTTTATGTTTTAATTATTACTAGATTTTGTACTTCATATGATATATATAGGTTTATAATACATTTATTTTTTATATTATTAATTACTTATGTTGTATTAGCAATACTATTGAATAATTACTTTTTATGCTAAGTCTATATTTATTAAAAATGTTAACTTATTTTAGTATTTAAACAATTTACTTCATATTAATTTAATTGATAAAAATAATGCAACATTTTTCAGAATTTAATTCCAAAGATGAAGTAAAATAACTTAATTATTTCTGTAAGTTTAGCTTTAAAATATTCAACTATTTATAGTTAATGTATGCATTTTTAACACACCTTGAAAAGTGGAGCATAGGAGTCAATACCGTAACTTTGTTGGAGGTTTATTTTGATGTTTTGGTTTTAATTTTAGATAAAATATTATAATTATAATATTTGACCTTAATGTTGAAATTTCATATAGTATTTATTTTTATAATATTTTTCGTATTTATTTGATAAATATTGTACTTTGTTTTGTACTTTATGCTATATATACGAAATTTTTCTAGTTAATACTTTATACTATTTCATTGAACTGTATTTTAATTAATTGAATTGCAGATAATGAGAATGAGTATGGGGATTAGATACCTAGTTGGTATAGAGATAGAGACTAAAGTAGTTAACGAATAGTATTGAAACGAGTACGGGTAGTTTATAAAAACATAGATATAGGGATAATGAGAATGAGTATAGGGATATAAGTACCTAGGTGGTATGGAGACAGGGATTAAAGTAAATATCCAACCAGTATAGCAATATAAATAATCTTTTAAAACATGGATATAGACAATACCGTACCCAAACTCTAACTTACCACTACTTTGTAAAGGCATCGATTAAAATCAAAATAGTTTGCCGGAAGTTGTCAGCAATTCTAGTATCACCTGTATGATTCAACTTTTATCATTGTTGAGATTATTACAGTTCCTTTATTCACTTTCGGCCAAGATTTGTCTTTATTTGTTAGGATTATTAAAAAAAATTAATGTTTGCCGTATGATTGATATCTTAAAAATTAAAAAGTATTTATATATTTTTAAAATAAATTATTAATTATATTATTTATTAATATAAAATTAATAATAATAATTATTTTACATATTTTAATTATCTGAAAATGTAGAAATTACAAAAAAAAAAAATCATTTACCAAAGAACAAAAAATTATCAATTGCTAGGATAGTTTTTATTAATATATTCTTTCTCTAACCAAAAATAATTTGATAGTATAAATTTAAAATTTTATACTAACAAATAATTTTTTAATAAAAATATTCATATATATTATTAATATATTAAGTATTAATATAAAACATAATTGTTCTTTATAAATCTTTAAATTTTATTCTAATAATATATTTTTTGTTAGATAAAGAAAATATTAATAAAGATTGTTTTAACACTTAATAATTTTTGTGTGATATTAAATAATTATATATTTATAGACGTGTATTTAACTAATGAAATATGGAGAATAATGCATGATAAAATATTGAATTTTATTTTGCAATTCTTTATTTTGGTATCGATTTTTTTATAATCAATTAATAGTTTTTTTACGCAATTTAGGTCCTTTAAAGTAATTACACAATTAGTGCATTTTTATACTTTTGCTTAAACAAATTTTTTTTTATCTAAGTGAAAGTGTAAAAAATGCACTAACTATGAAACATAATTTATGTCAAAACTACGAGGCATCTCGATCCTTTCTTACGTAATTCATTTTTTAAATAAAATTTTATTATATTTTTTATTTTTTTATTAAGATTATGTATAATTTTGATTTATTTTTTTAACCAATTAACTTTATTTTAAAAATTTAGCAAACTTGGTCCTTACCATTTTTTATTTAAAATTTTTAAATTCTTATTTTTTTATCAAAAAAATTGGGAGTTTATCCTAAAGTTTAGGATATAAAATAATTTTGAAAGTTTAGAAGGTAGAAATTTAGTGAAAATTTACTAAAATTTGAAGGATTTTGTAGAATGTGGGTTTGAAGAGTAAGAAAATTGATTTT
This sequence comes from Abrus precatorius, assembly GCF_003935025.1. Taxonomy (NCBI): domain Eukaryota; kingdom Viridiplantae; phylum Streptophyta; class Magnoliopsida; order Fabales; family Fabaceae; genus Abrus; species Abrus precatorius. The sequence goes on along the minus strand of NW_020874406.1, from coordinate 5,775,578 downwards.
TTTTAATTTATTTTGGATTAAAATTGATATGTTGGTTGAAAAATTTTGAGCAGAAGACAATTTAAAATAATTCAATTGATTTGATTTGTAAATGTTTTGAGTGAAAAAATGAGCAGTTAAGAGTTTTAGGTAAATTGTTTATAAAAAATAACTAAATTTGGTTTTAAAAACAAATGAATTTAATTAGTTTGAAAATAATTAAAAAAACCAAAATTATGTGTAATCCATATTAAAGAAAACAAAACTGTAATTAAATCTTCAAACAAAGAAGGAAAGATTGGCATATTATTAACTCATTCAACCACTAGGCCTACATTTTTTTCAATAACAAAATACATTTACTTTGCTTGATAATAGTAAGATAATCACTAGTAGCATATTATCATAGAATAAGGGATATTCTTTCCCTTTTGAAGTTAATTATTGAAGGATCTATGACTATAACACAATACTTCACTCAATTGAAGAGGGACTCAAAAGAGTTAATAGATTTTTGGTCAATCTGCACATGCACACGTGCAGGAACATTATCATATAGTTTTAAGAAAAATAAACAGTAGAATGATAGCCAAAGTTTCTTTGCTTAGCTATAGCGTATTATTCTTATACCAAGAATATGCTTAGCAACTCTCATATCTTTCATGATAAATGACTCACCTAATTACTTCTTCATCTTGCTAATCCTAAAAGTAATTTTTCCAACAAGAAGTATGTCATTAACATATAATAACACAATAATAAGATTATCATGAGAGAACTTTTTCACAAAGACACAATAGTCAGAAGTTATTTAATTATTGCCTTACTCTCACGTAAAAGACTCAAACTTCTTATATCACTGCCTAGGAGCTTGTTTCAAACCATATAGACCTTTTTTAGCCTACACACAATCTTCTTTTTTTTTTTTTTTTACATAAAAGCCATTAAGTTGCTTCATAAAAATCTCTTCTTTCTAAATCACCATGAAGGAAAAGGGTTTTCACATACATTTGCTCGAGTAGCAACTAAACTCAAAATGGCTCTAATGGACGATATCCACCTGTTTTTTAAAATCATCTTTCGTGTAGGCAATTTTACCAAGTCATAAGTGTGATTATTATGCAAAGATTTCATCTCATCTTTTATTGCATTTAGTCATTGTTGTTTTTCTTCATTCTCCAAGGCATCTTCAATACACTTAAGTTCTCCATCATTAGTCAACATCACATAGTCATTAGAAGAATACTTGGAAGATGGTTTCTTTTGCCTGTTCAACACCCTAAGTTTGACTTGAGGTGGTTTGAGAGCATCAGCAAAATTCTCATCTTATGTGATGTATGAATTGCTTGATTCTTTTGAATGTGCGGATTGTTCCTAGAGCAACTTCATTCACCAATCCGTGATTCCTTGAAGAATAATGCAATCAGACAAGAATTTTTAACGAAAAAGTGGAAGAAGAGTGAGATGGATATTGGTGCCACTCTCAAAGGGAAATAAGTCACAAGATCTTCACCATGATGGAAGGATCCACCAATAAGAAGTAAACTCAAGGTCTCTACCTAAATCACTTCAGAGAAAAGAAGTTTCTCAAAACTCACTAGATTTCATCAAATCTAAAAAATGAACCAAAGTTACCAAAATACAAAGGAAAAGTGCCTTAAATAGACAACAAGCTACACTAGCTATTGGGCTAGGCCTAACTACACAAGAAGACAAAAGTTCAATGTTACAAAATAGACTATGAGACCTAAGAATCATGAATAGTATAAGAGAAATAGGAATAGATCTTCAAAGTGTGGCCTTCTATGGGCTTGGGCCCAAGGTACCTCACTAGGCCCACAAGCTTGCCTAGGACTTTTTTGGTTTTCTTAACCCTTGACCTAGTCATAGGGTCTTGAAGTTCCTCCAAAGCATCATCTACTTGACTCAAGCTCTACAAGCTAGTGAGGTCCTCATCATGCCCTCCTTCTTCAAGAGGATTTGTCCTCAAATCCAAACCATCATCATCCTCACGGTCATCTGCAAAATAAGGACAAAGATCACATATATTGCAAGTAGCAATCACTCCATACTCACTGGATAAGTCTAACTTATATGCATTATTGTTGATCTTTTCCACTATTTGAAATGGACCGTCCCCTCTAGAGCTTAGTTTGGACTTTCTTTGAGAGGGAAACCTTTCCTTTTTCAAATGAAGCCAAACCCAATCTCCTATATCTAGCGATACCTCACATCTTCTCTTGTTAGCTAACCTAGCATAATGCTCATTTTTTTTAGTTATTTGGGCTCTAACCCTCTCATGTAGGCTTTGCACATATTCGGCCTTAGCCTTCCCATCCCTATGCATAATATCATTAGAAGTGGATAAGGGTACTAAGTCTAATAGGGTAAGAGGATTAAACCCATAATGCATTTTTCAATAAAGACCATGAAAGATATAAGGTTAAGGGGGACAAATTTAATTTGCATGCTTAATAAATCAATATACGACCTAAGGCAAACATCAACAGTGATTCACAAAGTTTTCTATTGCTCTTAAGTTAAGATGATTTTAAACAATCCAAAAATGATTGTTCTCTTTTTACACATGGTACTAAATCATTATCAGTTCCTCTCTTACTTTGTGTTAATGATATATAATCCTTGCAAGTCTATATACATCAACAATCCATAAAGTCTAGAACAGGATGTAGACATTGTTCAAGTTTAAGGTTATTAGATATTAGAAGTATTTTCTTGGTCTTGAACTTGTAGAATGCTCACAAGGGATATATCTATGTCAAAGGAAATATGCACACACTATTCTTAAAGACACTAGATATTTGGACTTGAACCCTACAACTTTAACAATGGATCCTAGTTGAAAGTTAAGCCTATTCTTGACACTGTGACTGTGACCAAAGAGAAAAAATAGAAAATCAAATACAAGAGAGAATAGGAAACAAAGATAAAAGGAATTGCCACCAAAATTTAAAAAAAAAACCTAAAAAATTTTTAAAAAAATGGTTTGTTTAACCACATTCGAGTTTGAGAGTCTAATTATGTGCGGAAAAAATATTAGCACCACATAATATCTGTAAAACCGGTTACCCTAATTTGTGCAAAAATTAATGTTTTATTTCATTCCTAAATTTTCTTATTTGATTTAACAAAAGAAATAAAACATGAAGAGAAAAAAAAAAAGATGTTAAAATAATTTTGTTGGATACATTTTGATATTCCCACTCTTACATATTTTTCAATGCAAAGAGAAAATTAGAGTTATGTAGTTCTAAAAGAAAAACCATTTTCAAAAGGTGTAGAATTAAAAGTGAAAACATTGTTGAAAGACTGTAAAGACTAAAAGTCAAAAATATTTTTTGAAAGGCATATAGAAATAGAACTAAACCCTTTGAAGAAGTCAAAATATTTGGGATATTGTATTTTATATTTTTGGCTTTACTGAAAATTGAATAGAGAATTTTATTTTATGATTGTATGATTTGTAAATGATAATATAATTTATACATCAATGTCACTAACTGTTACTAGAATTAGAAAAATTAATTTTTGATATTTAAAAATAGAATATCATCTAATTTATATGCACAAGCTAATAAACAGTGTAATTAAATTGACAATTTTACAACATGCGAATAATAGAGTAATCTATATATTGCATTTATAAATCGTGTGAATAAGAACAACTTTATTTAAAATAAAACAAAAAAAATTTAGTATATATACTTGAATTTTTAGAGAAAAGGTATTTTTGCTTGTTTCCAAATATACAAGAAAGTATACATTTTTAACTTTGTGATATGATGTGATATATAATCGATAGAATAATTTAAATACATCACATTCGTAATCCTATAATTTATTTTAAAGAGGGTAAATAAAACACTAATTCACTGTGAATCATTTTAATTATCACCATTTTAGTTCAACCCCAAGAAAAACATACCAATTACATATAATTGTTAAAGAAAGAAAACTCGTAGAAAAGAAGGCAAGAATTAAGATATTTATAAACGAATAAACACTTTTCCAAACTTGGACTTTACAAAACCGAAGAAGGGAAGAGCAATTTCCAATTTCAATTACAAGCTCAACATTTTTCAGATTTATTATGAATTTAACATCTTGTATAAAAAAGTGACATCCTTAACTGGAATAAGACATGCATGTGCCGTGTTTTATCGTTGTGTGTACAATTGACCAAACACTCACTTTATTGGATACAATTAATAAAAAGCCAATTCATGTAAGTAATTTCTAAAAAACAAAAAAAAAAAAAAAAACAAAACCGATGCACACAACCATCGATTTTCCTTAATTACCTTATTCGTTCATCCATTATTGTTATTCTGTTATTATTAATCATGGATAAAATTCAAAAATTTGATGCAACTTCATTTCTAAACTGGATTGCAACCTAAACTCTCATTTCCTTCACAATGACCTTTATTACATGGTTTAAACCCACAAATCAAGGCTTACACTATTCAAACTTATGCAAGAAACAGCAAACTTTAGGCCCCTAGGAATTCTTGAAACCTCTGTCCAACATTTTCAACAGCAAGACAATAAAATTACACATCTCAAACATGGAGCATATGAATGAGTTGGAAAGCACAAAAGCAACATAATTCAAATCAATGTTAAAGTCATATAAGCTTTATGCTATTCGTAGTTAATTCTAGGATGTTCGAATGGCTAAAAGAAAACACATTTTCAGCTAATTTGAGTAAGTGCTTGAAGACAATTTCACACCAACTATCATCAAGAGAAAGAAATTAACCCCTTTTTTAAGTGCGAAACAGTCAAAGGGTGTTGTAGAATTGCAAAGAAAGCATTCTATTTGAAGTTAGTTTAATTGGTATGAAAAACATGCATCCAGGTATCAATTCTGTAGAGATACTTATGCCTATGCAACTAAGGTGTTCTATTCCTTTAATCACTTCCTTTTCATGTGTGGATTGCACAATGATTGATCATGAAAAAGAGAAATCAAAGATAAATGTGGAACATTGAGATACAAACTAAGCTCTTTCTTGCTCAAATTTTAAACACCTAACTTTGATTCTTTTGTGTTTTTACTTACAATCACAAAGAAAGAAAAATCTTCCAAATCATACCAGGCGTACAAATGCAGTTTATGTCTTCACCCAGAACAAGTCATCTTATCAAGTCCGTCATCTTCTTAGATACCTGAAGTCCATCCTTGAACAAGCAGTTGATTGGGGATCTGTTTGTATAGCGTTGCAACTCCGTTTTGTGAAAGTAAAGTAAAAAATGATTTTCATTTGTTGTGCCTCATAATTCATGTGTCCGTTGAGTATGTTTACTTGACGAATAGCCAAAATTGCTGTGTAGGAGATCATGCTTCAAAATGGGAAAGTAAATTGGGAAAATGATACGATAGCTCACTTTTCAAGCAATATTTTATGACACTAAATTACTGCGTTAAATTCCCTTACTTAAGTTTATGTTTAGAAACACATTGAAAAACCTGTAAACATGAATTCAACGCAAAAACAACTAGTAGCAATTAAGCAAAACGTAGATCTATGGTCATTCAAACTTGAATTCAGACATGCAATATCATACCACAACAAACTCCTAAGCACCTAAATAATTTCTTTTTCACCTCAATTTCAGTTGACAATAGCCTCTCATAATGGTTAGTAAATCATCAATCACCAGATTAAAGTCCAACTCCAACCCCAACCAAATTATGGAGCAGAACCATTTTCAAAATTCCAGAGGTAGATATAAAGCTTAACAGGATTTCCTTCCATACGTTTTCCATGTAAATCAATCTACATTGGATTTCTGATTATCAGTCACATGTATTAGTAAATCCAATTGATTTTCTCAGTAAAACCTTACACTCAGCTGCAAAGCTGCAAATTAAGCAGCTGAATCCTACAAAGTAAACACTTCACTTTCTCTCTGAGGAGGCAGGATATCAGTACATGTTGTTAACATAACAAACTCAGCTTATAAAGCATATATCTTCTCAAGATCAGAATTATAATCATCCACATCTGATATATTTACTGAGTAAGACCATGAAAATGATTTGCTTCCACTTGCTCTCTTCACTAATCTCTGGGAATCACTAAAAGATCCAAAATGTTGGCGGAAAACAAAGTAGCACAAGTATGCTAGAGTCCCAACTAAAATTGGTGCTCCGAAGAGGGTGACACTAATAGCCAACCATGTTTCATCTCCAACAACCACAAAAGCTATTGCAAGAAAAGCTCCACAAGTGCAGGCACATGCTGCCCACATTAGCTTGTTCATAACTGACACAACCTGCTTTTGAGCCCTTGTATCCCAAGCCACCAAAGTGATCTGAACAACCACAACTGCAAGAGAAATGAAAAGAGCTGTGGCATTCAAAAGGCAGAAAACACTGAATGAAACATCGTCAGCTATGTTTGCCTTCCCTGCCTCTGGTTGCTTCTTTCTATATTGACCAGGCAAACTGAATAAAGCCACAAATGCTATTGAGCCAAAAAGGACAGCTACTACTGTAACAGAATTGATGGTGTTTTGAACTGCCTCTCTATGAATTTTCTTCAACTCCTTAGCAATGCCAGAAACTCGTTTGCGAGTTTTTTCATTCTGTATGAGCTGTGACTGCACCTCATGCTTTATATCACTCACAGCTCTTTTGAGTTCCATGGCTTCATCCACCTTGCCAATGTGCCTGGCATGCTTGGCTCCACATTCTGTAAGGGCCTCGTTGATTTCCAAAGCTGAATCTCCATATGGAAGTTTATCTGCCAAATCCAAGGCAGTTTCCTTTTGATTATTGATGGCATTGACATTCATAGCTGTGTAGGTTAACAAAAGGCTCACTATCTGAAATAAGGAGAACCATTTGTCAATAGAGGCAGGAATAAATCATTGCCAGAAAGGAATGTACACATGCATTTTGGTGACGGTAGGAAGAACTTACAGGGGTTTATGGAAATAGCTTTATAATTTGATAAGCTACTTTTTTTTTAACTTATTCTGATAAGTCTGATAATAAAATTTATGCCATAAGCCTGAAGTCTAAGACTTCATAGAATACATACTTAATTAAGTTGTTTACTCAAATGTTCCCTTTGTCTACTATCTATAGTAGGGTATCAAGTTGTGAGTAAATGAACCTCATCTCACCTTTATTCAGATGAGGATAGTGTGGAGATAAATAATCCAATCCACATGTATTCTTCCTGATAAACTGCAGGTTCACACATAGCCCATTTCTCAAAATCCAAGACTGACAGGGTGGTGGTGTTTTATTGTTACTATTTACTAGCATATAAAATCACCGGATTAAAATCCCTAGCTAAGTTACCTATAACTAAAGTTGATTAATAATTGCTTGAATTGCTACTTCTTGAACTGGATTTTTCTGCATATTATTATTCACTCTAGTCCAGAGCATTCAAGAAAAATATGCCCTACTAATGCAAGGTGAGGCATCGGTAATCTCTTTAAAGGGTATAACATGTTCTGGTTACAAGAATTAGGTATTTTACAGTTTGAAAAGTGCAATATTAGAGAATGAACATTAGTTTTACACTAGTAGAACCCAGAACCTATAAAAGCAGGGTGAGAGGGGACAAAGACATCATCTATAACTTAACATTATATCACATCTGATTAGGTGAAGTCTCACTAACTTTCATCCTGTGTCATCTGGCATTTCCCGATCATTGGTACAGTTAATTTTCAAAAGAAATTGTTAACAAAGCTCTCGAGCACTCTTATTCATTAAACTACTTAAACAAGGCTGAAACTTCTTCTGAAAAGGCAAATCTTAGAATGAGCTAAGTCAAGATGCATATGTTTATTCTCAAGATTCCAAAAATGATGAGCAAATGCATGTATAGATGCTGTAACAGGATAACGTGCATGAAAGAACGAACTGCCACCTGATATTGTTCATGGTCAAGAAAACAAAGGTGACAATTACAGGATCATGAAATATTGGATGGACCAGTTTATTATAACAAAACTGAAGCAAACATGGTATAGAAGAAATCAACAACGGTTCTATTGACCTGTGAACGGGCTTTCCTGGTAGCCATGTGAAGAGCTGTGTTACCCTTCTTATCTCTTTCGTTCAATATTGTCAGGTCTGCTTGTAATATTTCCTCCACCACTGAAGTACTCTGTCCTTTCACAGCCATATGCAGTGCTGTTTGGCCCTTTTTGTCTTTGGTGCAGACTATTCCTGGATCCCGCGCAATAAGTGCTTTCACGATGCGAAGGATGCCATACCTAGCAGCATTGTGCAACGCAGTTTTACCATTTTTCCTCACTATCATCATTGAACTCACATCAACATCCAATATTGCATTCACTACATCCAAATGATCTTGAACAGCAGCTGAATAGAGGGGGCTAGTGTTGGAGGAATCACATAACTTGCAAACTTCAGGCCAAGTGCTCAAAATCTCCCTCACAATATCTGGACAAAGATTGACAATCAAACACTGAGGTTTGTAAGGTGTTTCCTATAGAGTTTAATATTGAGGTTGAAAGGGCAAACCAAAATTCGTAATAACTCAAGTTTGCAACATTTGACAATGAGGCTGTCTCATTTTGGTTATGTAATTCTGGCAAGACCTTTATAGAGCATTTGCTTAATGTATTGCTTTTTCATTCCTGGGAATCTTTACATGGGAATGTGCGCTTACACATCTCTAATATACTGAAAACATTTCCACTTAAAATTGATTCTTGGGAATGAGTGCTATCATTGGGAGATGTTCCAGGTTTATCCCAAAGAAAAAAAAAATGGATTTATACTCTTTTGAATTCTCTCATAGTTAAAAATCTGTGAAGCCACTGAAGCTAAGTGCATACTATCAACCAAAACTGTAAATTTCATATTTTGTTTCAAGAAAGAAAAACTTCATCTTTTAAAGTGAATTTGGTTTAATAATCCACTAATCGCAATGTTATCCATAATCAACCCCACCCAATTGGAGAGAGAGAGAGAGAGAAGATGAAAGTGAAGAACCAAAAATCAAATGAAAGGGAGAAAAAAATACCCAAGTGGCCACGCTTGGCTGCAACATGAAAGGGGTTCATATCAGATTTGGACCTGATTTTCATGACCTCAAAGTCACAGAAACTGAGCAAGAAGCTGAACACCTCATTAAGACCATGCTCTGCAGCTATGTACAACATAGTTTCCCCTGCATCGCTCTGCATGCACATGAGCTCAGAAAGTGATGATAATGATGACGGGGATGATGACCCTTCTGAAGATGATTCACCCTTGTTCTTCAGCTGCTGCTTCAGCCCTTCAAGGTCCCCAGATCGAACAGCGTTGAAAATGGCTTGGTGGGTTATGAAGCACATAGCCTTTGAGTCCATATCCTTATCCTGCAACTGCAACTGCAACACACACGATTATATTTCTCTTTTCTTTGTTTGAACTTGGTTGTTATGCTTTTACATGCACTTGAAATCTGTGTTGTGATGTTCTACACCAACCCTTCTTGTGTTTCTTTTCCAAACCAGAAGAAGAGATAGGGAAGGAAACGCATGTGAATGAAGAGGGAGTATCTAAGTGGAAGAAGGAACTGGTGAAGTTCAGGACAAAGTGGTGGTGTTTTTCAATCATGTTTTTTTTATTTAGTGAGGGACCCTAACGATCATTTTTATAACACAACATAACTTTTGTTATTAATTAAAATTTATCAAACACTACTAAATCATTCCTTAAGTTAAAAGCTAATAACAGTGAATAGATTAAAATATGTATTTTACCTACATTTCTTCTTTTTCTATTTGAACATATTTTTTAAACTTTTTTCTTAAATAAAGGTTATAATATCTTTCAAGAATTTCTTATTTGATTTTTTAAATAAATTTTTAATAATTTTTTTATTTTTTATTAGTAATTTGTTAATTTTTATTTATTTATTTGACATTTAACTTGTACCTTATAATATAACATAAATTTGATAAAAATGATAATATAATATGAAAAGCATGATGCTTTAAGAGATTATGTTGAAAAACATTAAAAAAAATGTCAAATTAAGAGATTATGCAGAACAAAAACTTTATTTACCAAAAAAAATGGATAGCTATTGTCTCTGAAATTTGTTAAAAGGCATTTTGAATTTGCAATTGTACAGAACAGGCGTTTTATTATTTGGTGTTCATCTGTTTGGTTTAGGATGGTGGGGTCTCATTGCACAGATGATCCATGTGAGTTGAGAGTGGTTATATTTAGTATTCTTTCTTTTCTGTAAGCAGATTCCTCTTCCATTATCAAATGCTACAGTGCCTGTTCCTTGTCCTTGTCGGTTATGAGTTTAAAAAGTTGCACTTGCTTAACATGTAAGCTCGTTTTGTTCATATTTTTTTAAGATAAGTTTTACGATATTTTACAAATTAAAAGGATATTTTATATATTTTTTATATATAAATTAAAGTTTGAATTTTGAAGTTGTTACTTACTACGAGCTTTATCAAATTATACCCTTCATTACAAGGTTAATCTTACATTTTATTTGTTGGGATTTCCAATTTTTAAAAAATTACTTGTGACGGTATAATATTCATGCTGAATTTAAGTTTTATAATTAAGTCCTGGTGAGTTTTAAAACTAATAAATTTTTATATATTTTCTGAATATTACTATTTTATTATTATGATGTTTAATAATATTTAAATAATTTCAATTTTTTTAATTTGAAAATGTTAAGTTTATAATCATTACTGTGACATTAACAACTAATAAAATATTACGACAAAATTACCAAATAAAAATTTATTCTTAATTATATTTATTTTAAACAAATAAATTATCATCATAATTATAATATTAAATAGTTAACCAAAAATAATAATACTTATTTCATAAAAGTGCAAAAAATTTAATGCATAATACAATGTAAAACTCTATCAAATCAATTGACTAACTGGATAAACATCTTCTAATAACATCCGATTTAACTATTGAATGACCTAACTGGTGTAAGTTATGTATATTTAATGAAAGGATAATAATTATAATGAACAAAAAAAAAAGTTAATAATACATGAGTGATTTGCAAATAAAGACTTTATTACAATAAAATGTGTTAAATCAAGTAAAATAACTTTATCTGATAAAATTTTTAAAGAATATTAGTATAAATTAAAAGTAAAAATATTTTAAAGTCTATTTGTTTCTCTTTTTAAAAATAAAAAATAATAAAAACTTGTTCGCTAATCAAATTTTTAAAACTTAATTTTTTATTTTCAGTTTTAAAACTAAGAAATAATAATAAATAATAATAGCTTTTAAGTGTTTTGGTTTAAAATTTTGAAAACTAAACTAACAAATAAGTTTTATTTTTATTTTCTTCTTAAAAATAATTTTCTAAAATAATTTTAAAATATATTTTTTTAAAATTAAAAATTAAACAAGCCCTTATATTACAAAACAATAATTTTTTTTAAGTCATATTTTTTTAAGATATAATACGCATAGATAAAATAACAAATAACTTGTTAAATATTAAAAATTTAAAAACTTTAATATAATAAGAGTCTCACGTAAAAGGGCTAATTCTTTACCTTACTAGTGTCTTCTCTTACTTAAAGGTGACTTTGCTTCATCGGGTAGAGCCTTTTGTTTTGCACTTCTATTAGCGGAACCTTACTTACTCCTTATGCATGTTGAGATAGATAACTATTTATATTTTTTTTATTTTTTCTTCCCAGTGCATAAAGGACATCTAAGAGTGTCATTCAAAGTTTTAACCTTAACTATTTATGTGGTTCTAAGTATTCTTTAGAGTTGTAGTCTATTGGAGCTTTGCAAACAAATACAAAAATCAGTTAAAAAAGAAGGGTTATGTATAATTTGAGGTGGTCAAAAAGTTCCAAACGTGTCAGCCTAAATTTCCAAAAATAATTAAGGGACTTTTCAAAAAACGATAGAAAAGTAACACTACTACTGTGTGACAAGCAAAAAAATTTTACAAAATGACTATGGAGCATAAAACATTCCCACATAGGCACACAGATTTGTAATTGACTTGAGAGAAACTTAAAACATCACAACTCTGTTGTAATTGTCTTTATTATCTAAGCATCAGATATGTTAGTTATCATCTATGCTACAGAGTTTGAATGAGCAATGTTTTTAATTAATTTGTCATTTTATTCCGTTATTAACAACTTTTCTAATTACAAGATCCCTTAATCATTTTTAACTCTTTTCATTTCATAATTTAATACAATAACAATAAATGACAAAAGAATAAAAAAACTGTTATAAAACGAAGGTAAAATTATAAGAAAGAATAGAGAAAAAAAATATGAAGAGAAAGAGAGAATCTCAATTTTATTTCATATATCCTCAATACAAATGAGACACCTATTTATAGGCCTAAAACTATAACTGAAGAATCGTATCTCTTTGAATAAGAATTAAACAAAACAGTTACAAAATCATAAGTTACAAAGAATAAGGAAGAATTATGAATATAAACATTCACTCATATAATAATTCATAACACTCCCCCTTGAATGTCCATTATTTGAGAATATGTTTCATAACATCTAACTAGGAAAAACTCAATGGGATAAAAGTCTAAGAAAAATACATTATTATTTACGCTATTACATGCTGCCTCATTAAAAACCTTGCCAGGAAAACCCAATGGGAAAAAACCATAGCTAAAGAAAAAAGAGTATAGAGCGTATTAATTCTCCCCCTAATGTGGACAATCATTTCGAAGAAGACGAAGTCTAATCTTGTGAACTAGTTGTTCAAAAGTTTTACTTGGAAGTGACTTTGTGAAAATATCTGCTAGATTCTCACATGAACGAACTTGTTAATTATTTATATCACCATTCTTTTGAAGATCATGGGTAAAAAAGAATTTTGGAGAAATATGCTTTGTTCTATCTCCTTTAATGTACCATTCTTTCAATTGAGTAATACATGCAACATTATCTTTGCATATAATTGTTGGGGTCATTTTTTCTGAAGATAAACCACAAGTTTCTTGCACATGTTGAATCATAGATCTTAACCAGACACATTCTCGACTTGCTTCATGTAATGCTAAAATTTCTGCATGATTGGATGATGTAGCCGTTATAGTTTGTTTCATAGATTACCATGAAATGGCTGTACCACCACATGTAAACAAATAACCTATTTGTGATCTACCATTATATGCGTCAGACAAAAAACCCGTGTCTGCATAACCAATCAACTCAGATTTAGATTTGTTTGGGTAAAATAAACCCATATCCATTGTACCTTTAAGGTAACGAAATACATGTTTAACTTCATTCCAATGTCTTCTTGTAGGTGAAGAACTATAACTTGTTAATAAGTTAACAGCAAATGATATATCAGGTCGTGTATGACAAGCAAGATACATTAGTGCTCCAATTGCACTAAGATAAGGTACTTCAGGACCTAGTAGTTCTTCATCCTGCTCCCGAGGTTTGAAAGGATCTTTGTTTACATCTAATGACCTTACAACTATTGGAGTACACAAGGGATGTGATTTATCCATATAAAATCGTTTTAACACTTTTGAAGTATAAGTTTCTTGATGCATAAAAATTCCATTCTTTACATATTCAAGTTGTAATCCAAGACAAAACTTTGTCCTTCCAAGATCCTTCATTTCAAATTCTTTCTTTAAGCAATTTACTGTTTTTGAAATCTCTTCAGGAGTTCCAATGATATTTAAATCATCAACATAAACAGCAATTATTACAAATTCATTATAAGATCTTTTTATAAAAATGCATGGACAAATAGGGTCATTTTTATATCCTTCCTTCAACAAATATTCGCTAAGGCGATTATACCACATGCATCCATATTGTTTCCATCCATAAAGTGATTTATTCAACTTGATTGAATAACCTTCTCTAGAATTTGAATTGTATCCATCTGATAAATTAAAACCTTCAGGGAGTTTCATTTAAATGTCATTATCAAGTGAGCCATACAAATAGGCTGTAACAACATCCATTAATCGCAAATCAAGTCCTTCATTTGCTGCTAAACTGACCAAGTATCGAAAAGTATTTGTATCCACTACAGGTGAATATGTTTGTTCAAAATCAATACCAGGTCTTTGCGAAAAACCTTGGGCAACAAGTCGTGCTTTATATCTCACAATTTCACCCTTTTCATTTCGTTTTCGCACAAAAACCCATTTATATCCGACTGGCTTTACATCTTCAGGTGTATGAACTACAGGTCCAAAAACTTTACGCTTTGTAAGCGACTTTAATTCTTCCTCAATTGCAACTTTCCATTTTTCCCAGTCACTTCTTTATCTACACTCGTTGACTGATTTTGGTTCATAATCCTCTATATCAGTTATCACATCCAATACTACATTAAATGAAAAAATATCATCAATATTGACTTCATTTTGGTTCCATTGTATTCTATTCATAACATAATTTATTGGGATCTCTTTATTTTCATCATTTTCAGGTACTTGTGTTTCTTCGGGAACTAAAATATTAATTATGTTTGATGACTCTTCTTGAGTCTTTACATCCTCATTTTGGTCACCTTGATTCTTAGTTCCTTTTCTTTTTTGAGGATTTTTATCTTTGGAACCAAAAGGTCTACCACGCTTCATACGTGATTCAGATTGATTTGCAACATTAGATTGTCCAATCAGAACATTGATTTTGATTGGAGCATTAGCAGTCGGGACATATGATTTAGTCACTGTTTTTGGATTCATAAATATATTTGGTAGTTGGTTAGCTAAACCTTGCAAATGAATTATCTTTTGAACTTCCAGTTCACACTATTTTGTTCGAGGATCAAGATGAGATAAAGATAATTCTTTCCAACTTATCTCTTTTTCCAAATGTTTATTTTCTCCTCCTAAAGTAGGAAAAAATGATTCATCAAAATGACAATCAACAAATCAAGCAGTGAATAAATCTCCTGTCATTTGCTCAAGATACTTTATTATAGATAAAGATTCATAGCCAACATATATTCCTAACCTTCTTTAAGGACCCATCTTAGTGCGTTGTGGTAGAGCAATAGGAACATACACTGCACATCCATAAATTCTAAGATGAGAAATATTTGGTTGTTGACTAGAAACTAATTGCAAAGGGGATAACATATGATAGTTTGTTGGTCTAATGCGAATAAGTGTTGCAGCATGCAAGATTGCATGTCCCCAAGTAGAAATTGGAAGTTTTGATCTCATTAGTAATGGTCTTGCAATTAATTTTAAACGCTTGATCAATGATTCAGCAAGTCCATTTTGAGTATGTATGTGTACTACAGGATGCTCAATATCAATCCCAATAGACATATAATAATCATTAAAAGCTTGAGATGTAAATTCACCAGCATTGTCAAGGCGTATTTTCTTAATTGGATAATAAGGAAAATGAGCTCTTAAACTAATTATTTGTGCAAGTAATCTCGCAAACGCCTGGTTGCGAGTTGACAACAAATAAACATGTGACCATCTCGTTGATGCATCAATCAAAATCATAAAATATCTAAATGGTCCACATGATAGGCGTATTGGTCCACAAATATCACCTTGTATACGTTCTAAAAATATGATAGATTCATTTCCAATTTTAGCTGGTGATGGTCGACTAATTAGTTTTCCTTGAGAACAAGCAACACATGAGAAATTATTTGATTGAAGAATCTGCTGGCTCTTCAATGAATGTCCACATGAATTTTCAATTATTTTTTGCATCATGATTGATCCAGGATGGCCTAATCGTTCATGCCAGATAAAAAAATTATCATGATTTGTAAACTTCTGGTTTACAATAATATGTGTTTCAATTATATTTATATGTGTGTAATATAAGCTAGAAGAAAAAGAAGGTAATTTTTCTAACACACATTTTTTATTTGAGATAATTTTTGTGATATACATGTATTCTTCTCTTCCTTCATTTGTTGTTTCAACATGGTATCCATTTTTGCGGATATCTTTGAAACTTAATAAGTTTCTATAAGACTTAGTGGAGTATAATGTACTAACAATGTGTAATTTTGTTCCACCAAACAACAATATATTAGCTTTATCGGAGCCTTCAATAATTTTTGTACTACCAGATATAGTACTCACATTAGGTTGTTGCATCACTAAATGAGAAAAATATTTTTTATTTTTGAGAATTGTATGAGTTGTTGCACTATCAACAAGACATATGTCTTCATTGTTGGTGTCGTCTATATTGACATTCATTCTTCATTGCAAAAATAAATAATAAAAAATAAATTAAATACTAAAAGAAATGGTAAAAATTTATTATTTTATTATTATTTATTTACATTGACTATATTAAAATTTAATTTAAATAACAACTATATCAATGGAAAAAAAAACTATAATACATGACAATTTATTTAATCATTACTATTATTATTATTTTTTTAGAGGAAGAGAATACATTAAACATAAATTAACATATAGAAAAAAAAACATAATAACTCAATAATAATAAAAATAATAATAAACTCATTTTAAACACTACCATATGATTATAAATAAATCATTAAAAAAATAATATATCACTAATGAGATAGTCATTTTTTATTCTTTATTTTTTTTTATCTTAATTAGCAAAATGATTAGCAACATCTAAGTGGGTAACGTTTATATGATCATAAAATTATTATCATTTTCACAAATAAAATTTATCTCTATCTTTTTTTCCTTATTTTTAAGTGATTCTTGACAAAGATCAATAAAATGCTTTGGTGTACGACAAATACATGATCAGTGACTTTTGCTTTCACAACGCATATGTTTTTCGTATTTTCACCACTTTGGATACCTTTATCCTTTTCAATTTTCTCACTATTTTTCCACTTCTGGTGTGAAAAATATATATTTCTGATTATCGCAACGACCATGTCCATAACTATTACCACGATAGTAAGTTTATGCATAGTTACAATAGTCACAAGTTGTTACATTCACTTTTGGGAATGGAACAATGTTAATTAGACGAGATTCATAATTTTTATCAAAACCTTTTTATTCAGCCACAAGGAAACAAGAATAAATTTAGAATATTTTTGAATCATTTTTCATGATATTGCTGCTACAGGAGCACGTGCGTGAAAAGTTGAGAATGTTTTTTTTCTAACGTATACTCATCAAAAATCTTTTCTCCGCGTAATTTTAATTGAGATTACAATAAATAAATAATAATATATTTCTATAAGAAAAATAAAAATGAAATAATATCGTACCTTTATTCAACAATGTTTCTTTCTTGAAAAGTGTGTACTAGAGTCTCGTGCTGATAACGTGTTATAAAATGAAGGTAAAATTGTAAGAAAGAATAGAGAGAAAAATATGACGAGGAAGAGAGAATCTCAATTTCATTTCACATATCCTCAATATAAATGAGACACCTATTTATAGGCCTAAAACTATAACTGAAGAATCGTATCTCTTTGAATGAGAATTAAACAAAACAGTTACAAAATCATAAGTTACAAAGAATAAAGAGGAGTTATGAATATGGACATTTACTCATATAATAATTCATAACAAAAACAACGACAAAGATATAAGTTTCATTGAAAAGAATTTTATAACAGTTGAATTTTAAACCATCAATCCATAATCATAATCTTACATGATTTTTTTTATCCTTTTTTAAATAATAATGATAATAATAAATAAATATTAAAAACTAATTAATTGTCTTTCTGGATCTGACCCACGTTGCGCACTTGAATTTGATGGGTGAGTCTATCACAGGAGATTTTTTACGTACACAAGGACTCAAACTCGAAACCTTACTTAAGCAATACTAAGCCACTAACCACTCAGACCGATCTCTATTAGTTTTCTTTGTCTTTTACTCATCCTTTCATAAATAACATATGAAAGTAAAAAATAAAAATAAATTTATAACTTTAAAATCATCATTTTCATGAGAGTACTTATTTTATTTTATTATGATTCTCATTAATTTTATTTTAGTTATTAATATTATTTTGTATAATAAACACATTGTTTAATATAAATTTGTGTTTTCTCTCAATTTTATACTGTTAGAATTATGTCTTTTTTGTAATAAATAAATAATTTTTTTACAATAATTTACATTATTACAGTATAATTTCTCTACCACCATATGTTATAAATAATTGAAATTTACGTATGTCTGCAATATTTTAGGTCTGTTTCAATATTAATATTCTCAGAAAGTTAATTCTCATTTTCAAAATAATTAATTAAATATTTTTTAAATTAATCATAATGTATTGTTTTAAATATTTCTTACTTTAATTATTAAATAATATAAATTTATTTATTTTTAAATTGAATCACATTTCATCTTTAATTAATTAATTATTTGATCAAAATATATTTTTTTCTCTCCTTTCAAATATTTTTCTTATAATTTATTAAAATTATTTTATTTAATTAATGCAATAATTAATAGCCCTATTGGATAGCAACTCTATTTTTATGGGTTATAGATTGTCAATCATATGTTTAACTTAAGTTATCTTATATCATATATGCACCATCAATGTATTTAAAAATAAAATCTTATTTCTAAAATTAATGAATTATATATCCATTTTATTTAATTAAAGTTTTTTACCTAAAAATTTTCTTCTTTTAAATAAATTATTAACTAATTAATATAAAAATTTATTCTAAAGTAAAACAACATTCATTTCCATTTAATTATATAAATTATTAATCAATTAAAGTATATTTTCTTTTTATTTATTTCATTTTATTAATTAATTAAAATATATTATATTTTTATATTCTATTATCCAATGTAGTTTATTAATTAATTAAATTAAAATTAGTTCACTTAATTAATGCAATGATTTATAGTGTTATTGTGTAGCGTTTCGATCTTTATACGTTTTAAATTGTTAAAAATTTTAAGTACTAATGTTATCTTAAGTATTATATAATAAAAACTTATTAAAATATATTTTAATTAAATATTTATCTTTATGAATCCATTTAAATATATTTTTTATTTTTCTCTTTAAATATTCTTTCTATTATTTAGAAAAGTGAACTTATATTTCCAAAATTTTAAGTCATGATTCTAGCTTTAATAAACTAAATATCCAAGTATTTGAATATTCAAAATTATCATATAATATTTTACAATATTGATGTACAATTAGCATTATCTTTAGTGGTCAAATCAATCATGAAAAATTTACGTATAACTTACATTTTTTTAAAATCTTTTGTAATATGAGCTTTTCTTTGATTAATTTACTCAGTCATTTTTTTAAATTAAAACATCTTATTATGTGTATGAACAAATACAATACATCCTATTTTTAATCTCAATCGAGTGAGAATCAACCAAAGGGATATTTTGGGTTCTACACTATTGTGCCATGATTGAATCCATTTGGTGGAAGAACAAAACTTTGAAGAAGATTCAAATTCAGATGCTAAAATATTCTATGACATGTTGGCATGAGCATGAGCTTTATTTGGATGATGTGATAATTACTCAAAAGTATTAGTTTCATTGCTTGCTTTGAGTTTAAAATATGACTATAACATGCTATAAAGATGTTTAAATTACATGGTTCAATTTATCAATTAGGCCATGCCAAATAGAAATTGAATGACTTCAAATTTTTATCGTATTAAGAAATTATTAGCAAATTTAGGATTAGGTTGTATAAAATCTTATTGTTGTCAAGATGAATGCATATTGTTTTGTAATGTTGATGAAAATGACAGTGTTACAAGTTATTGCAAATATTGTCATAAGGATCAATATAAAATAACCTGTAGAAGGGGTATTAAAAAATAGTTGGTATTAAAAGAATGTGGTACTTTCCAACTACCCTAAAGCTTCAAAGATTGCATTCATCAATAGCTATTGTATCACATATGAGATGGCATCGTGAGAATCATACGGACCCTAGTGTATTATGTCATCTAATAGATGGAGAAACTTGCAAGCATTTTGGTATCATGTATCCTGAATTTTCTCAAGATCCTTATAATGTTAAATTGGGATTATGTACAAATAGGTTTAATATATTTGGTCAGTATGGTGAAACTTATTCATGTTGGTCAATCACTCTAAATCCACATAATCTTTTACCTGGGATGTGCATAAAAAGGGAGTTTATGTTTCTTACAATCCTCACTCCTAGTCTAGCCAATCCCAAAAGCAACACTGATGTGTACATGTAACCTCTCAGAAAAATTGACCAATTTTTGGAATGATGACATCCTTACCTATTGATGTGATCCTAGGAGTCATAGGTTCACACATGTACACACTTTTTACTTGTTTTCTTCATGTTTAGGACTTAATGTAGGATTTTGGGCCTTGTATTTGAGCCATGGGCTTGGGAAGCCCATTGAACTTGGAGTTATGTATTTGTATTCCTTTTTGGCTTGTATTTTGGGCCACCATTTCATGGGCCTGTATTTCTAGCCCACTTCCCTATTCCCTAGCTTCATTTGCACAAAATTTGGAGCTTATATAAAGGCTCCAACACTTGTAATTTGGAGCTAATGAATCATTTGTGTAGTTTTTCACCAAGAGTGAGTGAATTTCACTCTAGGCCATTCTCTCTAGAATACCTAGGTTTAGGTTTAGATCTCTTATCATAGAGTTTCCTCCATGTGGTGAGAGCAATTAGGCTTATCCTAATTTCTATTAGGTGGTGTCATTCTATCTCCTCCATTTTCTCCTTATTCCACTTGTTCTTTTATTTCGATTTGTTTCTAAAAATTTGCACATATTCACCATCATATCTCTTAGTTTTTCTTGCATTTTTGGAGCATTGGAGATCAAGATTCATCAACCGGTTGCATCCTCTTGTAGATCCACATCCTTTTACGGTTTTCCTTGGTTAAGAGTACCTTGAATTATAACATTTGGTATCAAGAGCATGGCACAAGAGGTATGTTACATGCAAATCTGAATTGATTCACTTTTGATCTATGCAATTTGACCTTGAATTCTTCATCTACACACTTCAATCTCCCTAAATTTGTATTGCTTTGGTGCTTATCTGTTTTTGCAAATTTTCCCGCCAAAAATCTTGAACTTCATTCCTAGATCTACTTTGATCTATAAAGAATTTTTAAGATCCATTTTCAGATCTGGATTCTCCATATCTTGCGTTGCAAAACCTCATAAACGGATCTAAATTCTGAACACTTTGAATTTTTTTGTGTTCTTGGCGCCAAAATTCATATTACAAAACTTCAAAATCTGCAATATATTCCTTCATTTTTTACAAAACAAATGATGATTAATCTGTTCCTAAGTGTGTCCTAAAGCTTTTAATCAGTTTGAAATCAAGAATTCACTACAAATCTGCGTTTTCTTGTCTTTTTGTTTCTGTTCTGCACAATTTTCGTTTCTGATTTCTGTGCTGTTTTCTGTTCTGCACAATTTCGTTTCTGTTTTTTTGTGCTGCACAAATTTGTTTCTGTTTTCTGTGCTGTTTCTGTTCTGCACAATTTCGTTTATGTTTTCTTTGTTGTTTCTGTTCTGCACATTAAATTCTGATTCTGTTTTCGTTTTACTTTTTTGCACAAAATTCTGGTACTATTTTTGTTTTCTTTTTCTGCACAAAATTATGGTACTATTTTTGTTTTCATTTTTTCTGCACAATTCTGTTATTGGTTCTGCATAATGAGTTCATGATTTTTGATTCTCTATGTGTGGATTCATTATATGCAGTTTATGAATGCTTGAATTGCATTATTGTACCTCTTAGTTCTTGTTCAAAATTGTCCAAATTCTATGCAACAAGTGTTGATCTAATGAAATAATGGATTGAATTGTTGGCTGAAAACCGTGTGCATAGTATTCAACATTTGTGATTGTATTTGTGGCCAAAGAAAAGAGAAAATAGTGGGTGAAATTGTATAAAAAAAGAAGAAGAGGTGAATCCAAAGGCAATTGATTGATTTTATGAGTGAGAAATTTCGGTTGATGCAAATAGTTTGTAAAAACAGCATTGTGATTGATTATTGATCAAGCAAAAAGTTGCATTCTAGAGTTCTAGGATTTTGCTTTTGAGTGCTTCCTTTTTAGTGTGCCTTAATTTTAGTTTGTCTTGATTAAATTCTATGTTTTTCACATCTATCTCCTTTTGAGTTTAGCATTCATTGTGAATAAACCTTTTCTTACTTGTCTTCATTTGGATCCTAAAGTTTTGTCTAGTGGCTACCATCTTATACTATTGGAATTAGATTGTCTTAACTTGAATCGCATGGTAGCATATTGGACGATGAACTAGAACTTAGACCTTGAGCTTCTTAAGAGAATAGCATTTTGAGAAATTAAGAGAGTCTTGAGAAGTATACACATGAAGAGAGGAGCATACCCCAAACATTGATACACCAATATTATATCTTGTGAATTTACTAACATTTTATGTGTTTCTTGTGAGTACCATTCTCGGCCTTGGAGGAGAACACTATCAAGTTGAAGAATTGTACACAATCCGGGAGCAAAACCTTGTAAATTCTTACAATTGGGGGTTGTTTTAAGATTGTATACACTCCTTGTATTTGGAGTTTTTACTTAATTTAGTGGGCTAGGATTTTTCTTTTAAGCAAGTAGAATTGGTGTAGTAGGATTTCAAAGCTTTGTAATTTAGACTTGGACTGTGGACTTTGGTTAATTAGTTTTAAAGTAATCGTGCTTAGGTGTAGTTTAACTCTAGCACATCGGCTAGTATATACTAGATTAAGCCTTTGAGTGTGGTTTAAAAGCTTTTCACGTTTTGAGGATCATTTGCATCAAATTCGGGAATTGGATAAAGAATTCAATCCTTGCCTCTCTCTTTTCTTGCATCGCATCTTAGGGTCTTTCGGGAGGTGAATAAAGACTTCATCCCTTTTTTCCCTCATTCTAATTTTTTTAGTTTTCTTTGAGTCTAGATCCGACTAGCATTGGTAGCACTTAAATTGTTTTCCTATCTTTATTTGTTTAAAATTTTGAGTTGGGGTCTAGGATAATCATTAGTGTCCGCTTTTAGTGTTATAATTTCATAAAATAAAGCAAACAAAAATGGAAAGTGATAGAAGTAATAGGAGCTATAAAAGTGATAGGAGTAATAAGAGTTATAAAAGTGATAGAAGCCTCAGGAATGGGGATGAGACTCCCCTTCCACCCTAAAACTTACTCATGTTCGTCAATCACTCTAAATCCACGCAATCTTTTACCTGTGATGTGCATAAAAAGGGAGTTTATGTTTCTTACAATCCTTCCTCCTAGTCCAGCCAATCCCAAAAGCAACATTGATGTGTACATGTAACCTCTCATAAAAATTGACCAATTTTTGGAATGATGACATCTTTAACTATGATGTATCATTAAGACAATTTTAACATGAAAGCAACTTTGATGTGTACAATTAATGACTTTCTAACTTACAGTAGGTTGTGAAGTTGGTCAACTATAGGTAAGCTTGCTTGCACAATATGTATGGAGTATACAAGGCAAGTCATTTAGATCATAGTTGTAAAAACACATTCTTTGATTGTCACTGTCAATTTCTTTCAAATGATCACCTATATAGGAGGAATAAAAATATTTTAAAGAGGCATTGTGTTGAGACGTCATCTCCTCCTCATTGTTTATATGGACAAGATCTTTAGGAGATAATTTCATACTCGCCAATCAAGTGAGAGTCTCAAGGGAAGAAGTTGCCTGATCTTGGTAAATATCATAATTGGACTAAAAAATTATATTTTGAAAGTTACCTTATTTGAAAACACATTTTCTTCATCATAACATTGATGCATGCATACTAAGAGAAATGTGTTTATGAATGTGTTTGACACAGTTATGAAAGGATAAGAAGGAGATTGAATTTAACAAAATAATGCAAACCAAAGGATATTGAATTAAAAGATCTTGGAGGTGACAAATTTATAAAGTTAAGAGCTACATTTGTATAAATGAAGTCAAAAAGAGTATTTGTTTGTCAACTGATTAAACAACTTAATTTGCTTGATGGGTATGCTTCAAATTTAAGTATATTTGTTGACATGAAAGAAGTAATGCTGCATGAAATGAAAAGTCATGACTATCATGTATTCATGCATTGATTACTCATAATTATATGATATTTTTACTTAATTTTTTTCAACTCTTAACAATTTTTTTTATATTTGTAGTATTTGTACTGGATTCATGAGAGAGCCTTAACCTAATATTTTATACTCTCAAATTGACTAGAAAATTACCTCTCATTTCCTAATTAGTTCAAAGATCATGTTTATATAGATATTTTTGTAATATAATATTCAAGCTATGTTATCCAATCTTTTACTAATTATAATGTTTAATTTTACATTTGATAAGTAGATTCAAAACTTACAAAATCAAATTCAAGATCCACTCTTGATTTCCTTGGCATGGGGACTATTAACAAGGGTTGACTCATAGGCTATTTAGATCATAAATGGCTATAAATTTCACAAAAAGGCATGGAATGAAGGCATAAACGTTTTTAATTATGTTGTTTGTGTATAAGGCACCTACAATCAATTAAAGGATAACTTTATAGAATATTGACTGATGTTATTGAATTGGAGTATACTGTCATGCCCATTAAAAAGTTAGTTCTCTTTAAGTGGGATTAGTTTGATAATACTTCTAATAAAGGAACAAAAGTATATAATTGATATGAAATTGTTGAATTTAGGCAATCACGAAGATATAAGGTGTACTTTGCGCAACAAGATGAACAAATTTCTTACACACTGTGAACACTAAAATTTTGTTTAAAATTTCTTATATTTATATTTTTTGAAAATGTGAAGTTAACTATTACTAAAAGAGAATGGAAACAAAATATTTTAGGAAAAAAATTGGTCTTAATAAAATGAGAAATTTCAAAATTTACTCAAAAATGGAAAATGAAACATGGCAGAAAATAAAACCCATAAATCAATGTCTAGTCCATACATGAGAAAAAAAAACTCAGACATTTGGCATTTTATGAAATCCTAAACGTGAGAAAAAAGACCTATATAAATATATAAAAGAGAGATCTAGTGAGGTGGCAACAACAAAATTTTAAGAGGAGAAAATTTTCTTTTGAGAAAAAAGAGAGGGCTTTGAGGAACCAGAGACCAAAGAAAGAGAAAAGATACAAAAATTTATAAGAACGTGAGCAGGAAAGGGTACAATAAAAGGATAGAAAAAAAAGATATCATAAATAAATAAATAAAAACACACCACTATTTTCAGGTGTTTGTTTGCATTACGTTTGTCCACCATTAAATATCTGTGGAAGAGAGTAAATGATACAAAAGAAAAGTTCATAAGGAGTTGCATTTGATAACAAATGAATGAGTAAGAAAGTTCTTAGTTTTGCTAATATTTTTATTTTATTTTTTAATAATATAATATTATTTTATTTAACGTAACTATGATTTGAAGTGAAAATGAGATATTGAAGTTCTAGATTGTCAAATGCTACCTCGCTCAAGTGAGAGTCTACTCGCTTAAGCAAATTTGCGAGTTTTGAGAAGTATTTAAAATATTTTCGTCCGAAAGGCTTGCATTATAATCCAAGTAATTTTCTCTCAATTCTCTCTATTTTCTACTTACTCAAGAGTTCTCTGTTTTGTGATATCTAGGAATAACTTAGTCTCTTGGGTGATATTTTCCATAAATTTTCTTCGAAATCTTTTCCTTGAGGTAGGGAGGGTTCTATCCCATCACTAAAGCATAGCAAATTTTTTTTTTGTGCTCACGAGAGTGCTATGGCATGTTTCTTACTTAAAAGTATATGATTGAGTGTTATTTAACTATTGTGAAAAGTTGATGAGGTATGTTGGCTAGTTTGGAGTGATTATACTGTATTTCTGTAATATATGTGATAAGGACTTAGTTTGAAAGTGTTTTGAGTAAACATGATATTTTAGTTGAATGATGAGAATGAGATGAAATGGAGTGTATTATGACTAAGAAGTGATGAAGGAATTAGTGTGAATAGTTACAAAGATACACTTGGGATATAGAGTTTGGAGATAATTTCAGAAATCTAGGGGAAATGTATGGTGATAAATGACATTCGCGTGTGGATATACAACCTATTAGAGAGCGAATGCGTCACATGACCTCGCACTTATTTTCTGACTAGACTCCTAACTATACTTTTGCTAAAGGTATACATTGTATATGAGTACATTGGTTAATCATCGACTATTTACCTATATGTGTAAGACCTCTTTAAGTGCTAGAAATATCGAATATTTGTGATCACAGTGCATGAGGAAGTGTGTAATCCAGAAAGAGAAATTAATTGACTATATGGTTGAATTATATATGTTGTAATATGTTATGATGTGTTGTTGTTGTTTTGATGTTATGAAAATGCTTTGAATATATTTTAGTGGTGAGGAGAGAACTCATCCTTACTAACATTTTCAGGTAATAAGAATGATTGACCCTCAGAGATTCATTAGACTAGTAAAATGGTTTATAAATAGTAGGTTGAATTATGTAATTAAGGAATGGAGTAGCTCTGCCACTTTAGTTGTAAATAGTGATGATTGATCTAGTAATGTATTTACTTTAGAGTTGAATATAAGGTATAACATACCTTTTGATTACCTTACTAACGGTAGGATCCACCATACACTTAGCTTGTACATATACAGAGGTATGGCCGAACGCTTGACGTAGTAAAGTACATGTACACTTTTCATGACCATGATCATATGGAAAGACCAGATACTTTTACCTGAGAGCTGATGATAGACACCGAAGTTGTTGCTAATACTAAAGATTATTATGACGAGGAACTAGCAGAGATAGAGGATTGATTCGAGGATAATGACTAGGATCGTGTTCTTAGTAGTTTGATAGATATGGACTACTCTTTGGGAATTAGATTATTTTTGATATTGTAATTGTGTAAACTAAGTCCTAATATATATTTTGATAATAGTCTATAAATATTGAACTTTTACATGTAAATAAAATTTAGTATACATATATTTCTTTATTATTTTAGTATAAATTTAATTATTAAGGTATAATTTAACTTTTATTATTTCTAATAGCTTTGTATTTTTCATAAATTGACTCATTTATAAAAAAAATTAATTTTATCACATTTTTATACTACATGTATAAATATTTTTTTATTTATTTTGTTTACCTCATTATAAATTATTATATAAATTGAATAAAAAATTAAGAATGTCAAAGTTGTTTTCTTTGATGTTACAAAACTAATATGAATGAGAAATGTGTCAACAAAAAAAATAATTTTTTGACTACTCCTCCATTCATTTTCAGCTGTGATCCATAGATTTGTTTTAAAAAACTTACGTCATGCATGTACTTATTGTATGTGCATCCCTACTTTATTTATTATTTATGATTGATTTAAATTAATATAATTTAAATAAAATGCTTTCCTTGATAGAATAATGTTATTAACTTAATTGTCATCTCTTATTTAAATAAGAAATTAAAATTTTGTTCATTTGTCTATTTATGTGATATCTCAATTGATGTTGAATAGATGTAAGTACAGCAGTCTTTATTTTAATAAATTATTTTAAATTGAAGCGTTTTAGAAAGGTGAGGGGATCCGTGGGCTGAGAGGAATAGTAATAGAAATGGCAAAAGACGTTTCTATGGATAAAAATGGGGGAAAATCTTATCCACTTAAAAAGTATATTAAACGTAAAGTACTAAAAATCAAAGGAGTCATTGTACTAAAAAGTAAACAAACTAGCCAATTCCATTTATGGCATCACGCATAAGAATGGTTAAAACGTATGGTGCATATTCATGCATCTCCATGCATTGTAGACACTACAAATTTCACAAAAAGTAATAGCAACGTGACATGTGGCAATACTTTAGACATGTTTATTATAATTATAGATAAATTACATGAAAAACAAAAATAAAATAAAATAAAATTGCCCCCTCGAACAGATCATATATTTTCCCCAAATGGAGATTATAATAGTTCTTAAAATATTTTAATTTTGATTTCTATAAAAAATTATTTTATTTTTTAAACTATTAATTTAAAATATGAAGTTTTTATAATTTATTTATAATTTAAAATATTTATTTTAATAATTATAATATTCACATGTCTTTTCCTATGTAATGTCTTGATTTTTTTATTCACTTTAAATTTTTAAAATTTTACTTTTAAAGTTTGAAATTTTCATAATTCATTTCTTAAATTTTAAATTTTTATATATTTAATTTAATTCTATTTAATATAATACATATTTAATATTGGTAATAAAAGGTTATTTTTAATTTATAAAATGTATTAATTTTAAAAATAACCATGCAATATATATTTACTGTAAAAGAATATGTATTTAAGTATAAAAATATTAAATTATAATTTATTATTAATAATAATAAATTAACAAATTCTTAACAATTAAAGTATTAGATCGCTATCGAATGCGTGAATGCGAATCATAGCAGTTCTACTCCACTCAATTTTTAAATTAAATTAATGGTAAATATTTTTTTATTATTTTATGTGAGTCTTTTCTTTTATTTTTACAATATCTTTTCATACTTTTAAATTAAAATAATGATAAACAAAGTTAAATATTTTTAGAAATTATCTTAAACATAGTATTTTTAAGAGTTATT
Organism: Abrus precatorius; assembly: GCF_003935025.1. Classification (NCBI taxonomy): domain Eukaryota; kingdom Viridiplantae; phylum Streptophyta; class Magnoliopsida; order Fabales; family Fabaceae; genus Abrus; species Abrus precatorius. The sequence goes on along the minus strand of NW_020874406.1, from coordinate 5,746,961 downwards.
ATTATATCACTTATGACATTACATTTTTTCTACATTTTTAAATTAAATTAAAGACAAATGATTTTTTTTTCCTTTCTCAGTTTATGTGAGTCTTATTTTACTTTATAATTTTAAATTAAATTTTAATATTTTTAGAAATTATCTAGAATATATTTAAGAACTATTATTATTTTACTTATTATATTACACGTCTTTTCACAGTTTTAAGTTAAATAACAAATAATTTCTCAAATATATTTTATTTTTACACTTTTAATTTAATGTTAGATATTTTTAGAAATTATCTTAAATGAGAATATGTTTAAGAGCCATTATTATTTTTATTTAATATATTACATGCTTTCTTACAGTTTTAATTTACATTAATGGTAATTTTTTACTTTCTCATGTTATGTGAGTTTTATTTTTTTCTGTTTTTTACACGTTTAAAGTAAATTTAGATATTTTTAAGAGTTATTATTATTGTACTTATTATTATATTACATGTTTCTTTTACATTTCTGAATTAAATTAATAATAAATATTTTTGTATTTTTATTTGAGTCTAATCTTTTATTTTAATTAATTTTAAAAAAATGGAATTAATATACATCCAAAGAATCGGAGGAATTTTTCTATGGATTCATTGTAAAAGGAAATAAGAAGAAAATTAAGTTAAATTTTATTAATATTAAAAAAGTTAACAAACTCATAACAACCCGATTCCAGTGCTGAAATGCACGCGGAAATTGAACCCAAAAATAGATCGATAAAAATCACATATTGAGAAACCACAACACATAACGGCACAAAACCCTTCTCTCTCTCTCTCTCTCTCTCTCTCTCTCTCTCTTGCAATGCGCGTGCATGCCAATAATAACACCAAAGATTTTTGTCGCAATAAGTTTCTCTCCGTTGTGCCATTTCTCAACAACAAGAAGAAGCACGACGAGTAGTTTCTTCGCTTTTCTTTGGAATCATGGGTTTCAGATCCTTGTTCACCAGAAAGAAGAAACTGCTCAAGAAAACGATGTCGTCTTCATCTTCCTCGCCTGTCGAAGCACCTCACGCGCCGCCGTCGCTGACCTTGATGTCACGCGCCCAGTTCACGGAGGAACTCGAGCATGTGTTTAAGAAATTCGACGTAAACGGCGATGGAAAAATCTCGGCTTCCGAACTTGGTTCCATAATGAAAAGCCTTGGCCAACAAACAAGCCAGGAGGAGCTTGATAAAATGATCCGCGAGGTAGATTCCGACGGTGACGGTCACATTAGCCTCGAGGAATTCATCGAGTTGAACAACGGCGTTGACCCCGACGAGGTTTTGGAGAATCTCAAAGACGCGTTTTCCGTTTTCGACATCGACGGAAACGGTTCCATCACCGCCGACGAGTTGCACATGGTCATGGCCAGTCTCGGCGACGAATGCTCCGTCGAAGAGTGCCGGAAAATGATTGCCGGCGTCGATAGTGACGGCGATGGAATGATTAACTTTGAGGAGTTTAGGATGATGATGACCGGGGAAGGGGGTAAAGGGTGAGACTGCGAGCGAAATGTGAAATATTAAAAAATAAAGAAAAAATAAAAATAATGTGTTTTTTCGGTTTATTACTTATTTCTCTTCTTCGTTCCTCGAATTGTTTTGTTTCTTTCTCTTTCTTGTCACGGAATTGTTAACTTCGTAACGGTTGAACGAGAGGGTTGTTCGTGACGCGTAGGTTTTAAGGTTAATTTATTTATGAGAAATTAGATTATTATAAAAATTATTTTTTAGTATTTGTGCAAAACGACAAAATAATTCATTACTTTTAATATGTATTTTTCTTAATTAATGAAATAAATAATGACATATTTTTGTCTTTGCATGCCTTTGTAAAATTGTAGTAAACTTTATTTGAAAGAATATCATATATTTTTCTTCATCTCGATCCCCATTTGCGTGATATGATTCAATGTTTTTTGGTTGGTTGGTTGGTTGGTTCGTGCATGAATTCAAATTAAAAAACAAAGATTAGAATAAAATTTGAGTTGGTTTTCTTGGGGCTGTAAATTCATAGCTGACATCGATATAGACATTTACTAATACTCTACATTTCAATGGAAAAAACAATAGGTAATTTTTATAAATTCAAATATGATATTCATATCATAAATCCTATCTAATAAAACTTATTGAGCACACAACTTTACAACAATGGCCCTTCCTGCATTTTGTATCTCTTCCCCAATTTCATTGCAGCGTCTGCTTCAGCTCCTGATGAAATTCCCATCTGCCAAAAGACATTCATAAAATTAATAGCTAGAAAAGAAAACATTATTTTATTGTTACATAAAATCTTGACATGTTTCAAGAATCTAACATCCATGATTAATAATACGTGTCAGATATGATAAAGTTAAAACAATGAATAGCTGCATTTTTGCTTGGCACACCCAGATTGTGCTAAACCCAGTGTCAATCAAATAAGACAGTAAATTTATTTTCTTGACTTAAGATGGCTCATTCTAAACACATGATCAGCTGTGAGGCAGGAATAATTTGTAAGAAAGTGCATCTGATGACAGTATGTTTATCTACAGTATGGAAGTAAGATTATTATGAAAAGAAAGAAAATGGTCCTTGGTGGTTCTTGCAATCAACCATTCTCAAATTGTGGTTCTGGAATAACAGGAGCCAAGACAAAATAATGGAACAGTCTTGGCTACTGAAGACTGGCTCAGTTTGACATGTGGTAGAAACATGAACAGGATTTATATATAGAAAAATATTATCCTTTGTTTTTGCTATAAAAATATATATCAAGTGGTGTTATAACATAAATGTCTGTAATATGAAGCTCCTGTTATCTTCTCTTGTTAGTTGTTACTCAATCCATTTGATGTTGCCCTTATTATGTGGAGACCTAACAAGTGGCTAATAGACAATTAGTGCCATATATATTTTTTTTGAATTGAGAGAACCTTAGACTACGAAACAGAATGACAAGATCACACACATATTTGTCCCTTATAGAGTGCTCCTTAATTTTTCTTATTGTTCTTCTCCTTAATGCATGTTTCAGGTCCAGATTCCAGAATGTCTATACTCTGAACGTAACCAAGACATAATTCGACACCATCATTAATCTGCTACCATTACATGTACGACCTTTCTCTCATATTATACCTTAATTAATTACTTCAAGAAAATCAAAACCATTTCCTTTAATTTATACTTTCACCAATACCAATCTACTACATCTACTATCACATAAATATACTGCATCCGAAACATGAAATTTAAAGTATTATTCAACTAGAAAAATTACTGTTAATTTGATATTAACATTATTGTTTGTAATTTAGAATAATGTAAATTTACATATATTTTTTCACCAATTTGGTAAATTAAATTACTAATATACATATATACGCACGTACATACAACACATATAAATATATGTATATATTAGTTTCGGAAAATATTTTTGTACATTAATGAGACACCTAAAGATGTTTTATAATATATTTTTAAGATGTGTGTAAATAGAAAAAGATAAAAAGTAAGAGAAAAATAATCATAATTACAAAAAAAAATAAAAATTAGAAACACATTCTTTCAACCATATTTTTTATTATTTACTAAAATTTTTAGAAATTACTATGCACTTTTAATCTAATAATTCTTGTGACACCTTGTACTGTATGTCAAATTTATCGTGTGAACTTATGAAATATATGAGTGGCAATAATTACAAATTCATCAAAGTTTACCTTTATAGGTATAAACATCGATCGGTATGGTATATTGTACTATACATCACGGCAAATTTATTTTAATATTGTAAATAAAAAAATAATTTATTGATTTATAGGTAATATGAAACAATTTCTTTGTCTGGGATTTTTTTGCCACGTAGACCTAATTTTCGCCACAACGATTAGCAAAATAAATTTATTTTTTAATTTTTTTATATTTATTTCGCCACAAAAAAGACCAAATAAATAAGATCGTACCATGTGTTAAACATAGACTATTTTCGCAACCTAAGTGGCAAAGTAACCACCAAATTTTGCCACAGCCAGAGCGTAACTAATCATCTATTGACACGTGGCTGTACAGGACCATTATTTCACCATCAGAATAGCGAAAGTTGCTAAAATTAAAAATAATTGATAAAAATGAAATCTAAATGGACGGCTGGGGTGATTTTATATGGCGACATCCCAATAACTTCGCTTTGCTCTTGGCGAAAGTCACTTTCGCCCTGCCGTTGGCGAAAGCAATCAGAATATGACACGTGGCCGGCCAAACAGTGACCAGTCCGGTCTTCTTCCTCTTCTCCTCCGTTTTGCACTTTCATTTTTCCTTCTTTGGTGCTTCAGCGTCGTTCACGATTCTTCCTTCCCAAATTTGGCTAAAATCTAGTTTGATTTGCATTGTGAAGGGCATTTGTACAAGTTTAAGAGGTATAGTAATATGCATATTTATTTATTATCGTTAATTGAAAAATCTGATAAATGGCAACAATTTATGGCTCAAAAACTAGAAAGGGGAAGTGACCAAGTAGTGCTTAGAACTCTCAAATAGGAAAAGAGAGAACTAGAGCTTGAAACTCTTAATAGAGGATGAGAATTTGCTTATTCAACTTGATGCCAAAATGAGGAGTACAATGGAGTATTTATAGTATTACAAGGATACTTCTAGAACATAGATTATTTTATAGTAGATATTAGATAGGATAGTTCTAGACTAGGGATGTTTCTAGAGAAAGGATAAATCTAGAGTAAGGATATTTCTAGACTATAGATATTTCTAGATAGTGTAATTATAGATTATCCTAAATATAGGTTGGGCCATACTCCCCTGGTTGGAAAAGACTCGTCCTCGAGTCTAAGCATTATCTTCATAGTAAGACAATAGATCTGCAACATTGAATGTAGCAGAAACTCCGTATGAATCAGGCAGTTCTATCTTATAGGCGTTGTCATTGATCTTCTGTACTACTCGGAATGGTCCATCTGCTCTTGGAGACAGTTTAGCATTTTGCTGCTTTGGAAATCTATCCTTCCGCAGATGAATCCATACTAAATCTCCTTCCTTGAAAATAACATGTCTTCGATGCTTATCTCGTTGAGTTTTATACTTGGCATTTTGCTTCTCAATTTGTGCTCGAACTTGCTCATGAAGCTTCTTAATCTCCTTTGCTCTTTGGTCAGCATCAACACTGAACTGGTTACTAGTGAGAATAAGTATTAGGTCCAATGGACTAAGAGGTCTAGTACCATACACAACCTCAAATGGACATTTTCCAGTAGTGGGATTACTGGAATTATTGTAGGCAAACTCAACTTGGGGTAAGATAAGATCCCATTGTTGAAGATTCTTCTGAACAAAGCTTCGTAGTAGATTTTCCAGAAGTCTATTTATTGCCTCTGTTTGTCTGTCAGTCTGGGGGTGGCTAGCACTGTTGAACTGCAGTTTTGTGCCCATCTTCCTCCATAGAGTCCTCTAAAAATGGCTTAAGAATTTGACATCTCTATCCGAAGTAATAGTTTTGGGAATTCCATGCAGTCAAACAATCTCCTTGAAAAATAAATCAACAATGTGAATAACATCATTGGTCTTTTGGCAAGGTATAAAATGGGCCATTTTAGAGAATCGGTCCACGACCACCATTACTGAGTCCTTCTGTCGTTGTGTACAAGGTAATCCTAGCACAAAATTTATGCTGATATCTTCCCATGGTGTAACTGGTACTGGAAGAGGTAGGTATAGCCCAGTGTTTTGGCTTTTGGACTTGGCAAGGTGACATATTCTACACCTTTGAATGTGACCAATAACATCCCTTTCAAGTATAGGGGTAGGCCAGCTGATGATTGCTTCAACCTTGCTAGGATCAACCTTGACACCTTCGCTCGTAATGATGTAGCCCAAAAAATTTACTTCATTGGTCAAGAAGGTGCACTTTTTGAGGTTGGCATACAACTTTTGCTCATGAAGAACGTCCAACACTTGGCGAATATGGTTTAGATGTTCTCCCTTACTTTTGCTATAGATTAAAATATCGTCGAAATAAATAACTACAAACTTTCCAATAAAAGAGCATAGTACCTAATTCATCAGGCGCATGAAGGTGCTAGGTGCATTGGATAAGCAATACAGCATGACAGTCCACTCATATAGCCCATCTCTTATCTTGAAAGCGGTCTTCCACTCATCACCAGGACATACTCTAATCTGATTATAGCCACTACGAAGGTCAATCTTCGAGAATAAGACTGCACCATGTAGCTGGTCTAGCATATCATCGAGTCGTGGAATCGAGAATTGATACTTTATGGTAATCTTATTCACGGCTTGACTATCCATGCACATTCTCCAACTTCCATCTTTCTTGGTGACCAATATAACAGGGACTGTACATGGACTGACACTCTCCTGTATCAATCCTTTTTTGAGAAGATCCTCCACTTGACGCTGTACTTCAGCATGTTCATGTGGACTCATCCTATAAGTAGGTTTGTTTGGGATAACAACTCCTGGAATGAAGTCGATGGCATGCTGGATGTCCCTTATAGGTGGTAAACCAGGAAGAATTTCTTCAAGTACCACATCTGGGTATTCTGCAAGGAGCTTTTCTATTTCTTGTGGAATAGGTGCTCCAATATTTTGTTCGACCATGAGTAATAAGCTTATTGATTGGGATTCTTCTCGCGTCATCTTAAGTTGAGGTTTAAAGATTAGGGATACGAGTGGTTTGGCTTTACGTGAGGTTGGGTTGACTTCTTCAGGACCCAATGGAGTCAACCTAATTCTTACTCCATCTTTGACGAATGAGTAGGTATTCTTAAACCCATCATACACAATCTTTCGATCGTATTGCCATAGTCGTCCTAATAAGAGGTGATAGGCATCCATGGGAAGGACGTCACACCAAACTTCATCTTGATATTTTTGTCCGATTGAGAAAGCAACTAGGCAACGTTGACTAACCTTGACTTCACTACCCTTATTCAGCCATTGTAGCTTGTAGGGATGTGGATGATCCTCAGTAGGAAGCTTCAATTTCTCCACCATGTAGCTAGACACAATGTTTTCACAACTTCCACTATCGATGATGACATCACAAATTTTACCTTGAGTGGTGCATCGAGTGTGGAATATATTATGTCTCATCCATGGTTCTTCTCTAACGGCTGCTGTGTGAAGACTACGTCTAACCACTAAGGCTTCTCTATGATCTGCTGGGGTCAACTCTTCATCAAACACTGGAGGACTGTTGAAATCATTTTGGTAGAATTCAGATTCTTCTTTAGATGCTTCATAGGCCTCTCCTTCAATGATAGTGACAACTCTTCGATTTGGACAGTCGGAAGCAATGTGCCCATAACCTTGGCATTTGAAGCATTTGGACGGTTTGGATTGGGTTGGTTGTTTGGGACTAGTGTCTTTAACAGGGTTGGAAAGGGTTTTGTTTAGAGCTGCAGGTTGCGATGGTTGAGCTTTGCGAGGGGTAAAAGAGCTTTGTGAGGATGATGGTTGGAAAATTGATCTTTTAGGGAGTTGCTTTTCAACTCGAATGGCTAATTTGACGACATCGTCCAGAGTCCAATACCGTTGTAGTTGGACAAGCTGAGAAATTTCAGGATTTAGCCCTCCAAGAAATCTAGCAATTGTTTGTTCTTCCTTCTCGTGTATATCGCATTTCATCATCAACAGTTCAAATTCTCTAGTATACTCCTCTACTATCTTAGAATCCTGGCGTAAATTATGGAGCTTAATAAAATAATCTTGATAGTAGTGGTCAGGGAAAAACTTACGTGTGAATTCTCTTTTCATTTTCTCCCACGTCTTTATCTTGCTTCGGCCTTCCCGCTCACGTTTCTTCTTTATATTTTCTCACCAAATGGATGCATGCTTTTTCAGTTTAACAGCGACGATCTTGACCTTTTGTTCATCCGGAATTTTTTTTAATTCGAACACACGCTCCACTGTCTGTAGCCAATCCACAAATTCATTTGGCTGCAATCTCCCCTCAAATTCAGGAATGTCTATCTTGATGTTGTCGAAGTAGCCTCGAGTGCTCTTTCTTCGTGGGTGACTGGTGTTAGATGAAGAGTCACTTTCTTCAGAATCATTTTCTGAATTGGAGTTCCTTCGACGATTGAGTAGAGCTTGTTGTTCCTCCACAATTTCTTGTAGTTCTTGAATTTGTCGGCGTAACTCGTCCATCTCGATCTCTTGAGCAGTCCTTCGGTTTTGGCGTCTTGGTGGCATTTTGTTGTATGGGTGGGAATAAAATTATGAAAAGGTTTGGGACAATATGCAGCGCAACAATGTTGAATGCGTGGTGCTCACGCGACTGATGATGTCACTGTCTTCAACCGCTCCCGAGCGCGTCTACGGTGTTGGCTTGTTAAGAAATAACTCAAAATGCTTCTTAAGAGTGACCGAAACTAACTTCAGTAAGAAAAGAAGCGAAGAGAATTTAGGTCAATTCTAAACGAACAAGAGCGTAGGAAGCTGGGAACCTGACTCTTGATACCAAATGGCTTAGAAACCAGAAAGGGGAAGTGACCAAGTAGTGCTTAGAACTCTCAAATAGGAAAAGATAGAACTAGAGCTTGAAACTCTTAATAGATGATGAGAATTTGCTTATTCAACTTGATGCCAAATTGAGGAGTACAATGGGATATTTATAGTATTAAAAGGATACTTCTAGAACATAGATTATTTTATAGTAGATATTAGATAGGATAGTTCTAGACTAGGGATGTTTCTAGAGAAAGGATAAATCTAGAGTAAGGATATTTCTAGACAGTGTAATTATAGATTATCCTAAATATAGGTTGGGCCAATTAATTTTTTAAAATTTTTTAATTTTTAAAAAATTAATTGTAAGCGGGTGATTGATTGATTCGATAGGGGTGAGTGAAAAATAATTTAGTTGAAGGTTTATTAAGGTTAGTAAAAAAAGATTTAAATTTTAAATAGTTTTTCATTTATTTGTATATAGATTAATATGTTTTTAGAAAAATAAATTGTAATATAGTTGATTAAATGTAAAATTATAATAAATTGTTAAAAAGGTAGGTTAAATTTAAATTAATTTAAATTGTTTGCATAAATTGTTATATGTATTTGAAAAAAACAGAATAATAGAAAAGTAAATAAATAAAATAATTATATAAAACTAAATATAATAATTTATTCTTAGTTTTATTGTAATAAATAATTTTTACACTTATATAGTAAATTAAGTAGAATTTTGAAATTGTAAATTTTGAAATGCAGTAATAATAATGTAAAATGTTATGACACGTGGCCATAAAATATTAAAATGCAATAATAATGTAAAATAATTAAGTATAAAATTTGTATGTAAATAATTATTTATTTATTTTAAAAAAATGTAACATTAATAATTGTTATGGAGCTATAAAAATAGTTGGTATTTTAAATTTCAAATGGAGCTTCAGTAAACATTTGTTTTTTCTGTTTTAATCTCCCCCTATTGAATTTGGCTTCAAATAGATTTACCGACACATTTTCACTAGAATATGGAGACCTTACTAGCAGGAATTGGTTCTTTTGAAAACAGCTTTTAATTGATATTCCAAAATCAAATATGAGGTGCAAGAATCTTAAAATAAAATTATAAGTATGCAATTTATGTAGATTTAAATTGGAAATATGAAAAAATAAAAATTTAATTTAATATAATGCTAGTAATTAGAGTTTTGTATTTAAATAATGTAACATGATTTAAATAAATTTTATTAAATACATATGTGGACTGTTTGATTAACTCTAAACGTATAAATTCAAGATTCAATTTTGATTTATGATAAAAATGAAGAAAACTCACAAATAAATCAATTCCAAATTTTGATTTAAACGTAATAATAAATTAATTTTACTTTGCAGCAGAAAAATAAAAAAGAAACCAATTTCAAATTTCAGATTCACGGTCTACATTTATATTTTGGAGAGACCGCTCTCCAATCTTAACTTTTAAAAGCAGTTTTTTAACCGCTCTCTTAAATATAACACATCAGATAGCGCAAGATTTTAGAGCAATTCTAAACACTTTCTAATTTAAAATAAAACCGCTCTCAGATCTACATTCTGGCGTAGTATGTCCCTCTTAGATTGAAACCACATTAGCAAGGAGGAAGTTATTTCTCGTACCAGAAAACTAACAAATAATTATTTTAAGTCACACATCATATTGTTATCAATTTCAAAAATTAAATAGAAATTACACATAAATAGCCAAATATCATAACTAAGGGTGGACAAATTTTTTTTCACTGACCGAAACTGAAAAACTCAAGGATCCGATGATGCATGTTCGATGGGTTTACACGAGTGTAGGTAAAATTAGTTATAATTTATGGTTTAAAATGAGTTAAGTTGATCAGGTGCTGCAGGTGGCAAGTTTTCTATCTAATTCTAATTAGTTGGACCAAAAAATATGTTCTCTTTTTCGTTCCATCAGTCCATGTCTTCATTATCTTGTCTTATAATGATTCTATCTTTCTTTGGTAGATTTCACTTCAGCTTCACTTCTATGAACAATGCAATTTTGATTTAAAAATTTTATAAAAAAAAATATGAATTTTAACATTACAAAAGGGGAATAGAAATAAAGGATTTTAAAGAAAAAACAAAATTTTGTCTTAATAAAATGGGAAAAATTCTGAAGTAATCCTTAAAAGGAAAATGGAATATTAGGAATAATCAAACTCTTGAATCAATATTACTTTATACATAAAAGGAAAAATTTTCAGATTTTTGAGATTTTATGAAAACTCTAGCAATAAAAGGAGAGAGGAATTGTGAGAAAGGGGTTCAAGAAATTGAGAGGGGAGAATTTTTTTCAAAAAATATTGTAAAGAGAAAGGTAATGGAAGGAAGGGGAAATAAAGTAAGCAAGGATAGGGTTTTAAGATTTACAAGTTTTTATTATACATTCTATGAATTTTTTTTACATATTCCTACTATTGAATGAGTATTTTCACATCACATAAATGTCATAATTTCCAAACAAAAATACAAAAAATTTTGCAATGAATTTTTTTTTTTTTTACATATTCCATGAAAGTTCCTTCCTCCACTATTTTTTCTTTTCTTTTCTTCCTTAAACCACACTACTTTCAACCACCCTCTTTTCCACTCATCATTCTTTTATCTAAACCATCATTTTTAAACACCCAAGATACACCACCTCTCCACCCATCATTTTTCCTCTTCCTTAATTCACCATCATCCTGATGAATCCACATTTTATTGGATTTTTACTTGTCTTTTTAGTGTTCCTTAATAGAAAAAGTAGACTTAGGAAGTGTAAATAACATAAAAATATCATTTTGGTCAAATATAATAGGTTTCTTAATTTTTAGTTAATTTACATTGATTTACATAGATATAATTTGTAATTTTGATCATTTGAATAATTGTGCAGGAATTTCTAGGCTTATTTCATGAATTTCTAGCCTTTGAGAAAGTTTGAGTTGAAAGTGACCACTTTGGATTCCATAGTGGATACTACAGCAAGCTAGATTTAGAGGGTAGACCAAAATGATCACTTTCGGAGCCATAGTGGACACTAAAAAGACTCCAGTCTGAAGAGGACCTGTGCGTAGCCACTTTGATTCCCTAATAGACACTCTAGAGAGGGCTGACAGGATGGGATGCTACGTGTAGCTACTATGACTTTCATAGTAGCTACTATGGGTAACGACCACTGCACTATAAATAGAATTTTAAAAATTAGGTTAAAGGCTTTTTCACACTTTTAGATTTTTGCTATTTTAGGAACACTTGCAGAGCTTAGGTCAGCCTTAGGTGACAGCCAAGGCCTTAACCTAGGGTTTGATTCATATTTCTCCTTATTTTCCTTTGATTTTACATCCATGTCATTGAATTCTCTCTATCTCCATCTTGTATTTGTGAGATCCATCCTCATGGAGGGCTAGATATTTTGTAATCCTTAGTGAGTTCATTGAGATTCTTGAATTCCTGGGTTATTAATGTTAATATAACTCATTTTCCTTCATGAATTTCTATTTCTCAATCTTTTGAATTGAATTAATGGTTGAATGAGGAGAACATTGCTTAATTAACCCTAATTCATTTTAATGAGATTCTTAACTTGGTTTGCTTAATTCTAAGTTAAATTCTAAGGTTGCGTAATCTTGAAAAAAAGGATTGGAGTCCATTGAATTTGCTTAAATTCGTATGAAAATATAAGGTTGATTTGTGCTTGTTAAATTAACCTAATTCAAGGGGAGATGAAGATTGTTAAATATTTAGAGGAATAAGGATAGAATCACATGAATGAACTAAGGATTGCTACATCTTATTGATTGAATTTGACAATTTCATTAATTGCTTTTTGTTTTAAATCTGGAAATCAAACAAACTCCCTTTTTTTAATTGCTTTCATAGTACATGTTAGTGAAATGTTTAATGCATATTCTCAACTAAAGTCATCAGAGACAACCTAGGCTTGCATCCTAAATTACATAAAATTTCTACATATTTTGATGAGGATTGGAGATATATCTTTATGCAAATCAATTCGATCATCACATCCTTAAACACAAAACTTACCATGTAAGTTCCTCCCCCACCCTTCCTGCCTACCTCTCTCTCACACTAACTTCCACCACTCAAAATCATAGCTTCCATTAACCTCACCTCCATCTTTTCATACCCTATGTTTTTCTTGGAAAAAAGCACACCCCTAACCCTAAAGCCATTCCTCTTCAAATATAAAAATTTTAAAATTTGGACATTTTTACTCCTTTTTTATTTTTTATTATTTTTTGTCTGAATTTTTTATTTATATTTTTTTTTATTTAGCTCAACATAAAATTTCTTATTTTAGTTTTATTTATTTATTTATCATTATTATTATTTTTAGTAATATTATTATTTATTATTATGATAATTATTAATTTATTTAATGAATGAGTTCTTATTATTTATTTTTATTTTTGTTATTTTTTTATGTTAGCCTAATTTAAATAAAATTTTTTGATTTTAATTTATTTTTTCATTTTAATTCTCTTGATACTATTTACTTTACAATATTTTATTTAAATTTTTTTTAATTTATCTTATTCTAACATTAACAACAAATTTTTTCTATTTTTTCTATTTTTATATTTTGATATTCCATTGTTTATATCTTAATTATCATATTAATTATTTATTCTTTAGGGTTGATATCTTTTATTTCATTTATTATATATTTATAGAATATTGATGTGATTTAATTTTATATTTATGATTACTTCCTCTTATATTGTGAATAGTAAATTACTTATTTTTTATATAATCAATTAATAAATAATAATTTAATTGCGTTAATTTATAAAACTAATGTATAGCTTCTCTATCGTCATGTATTATAAATTGATAAAGTCTATATATACCTATGTTATCAAGACTTTATGCAATATTAATTTATTATATGTTGTCTTTAATTAATTAGTTAACCATTTTAATAATAAATCAAGATATAATCCTCTTCTAATTATTAACTTACGAATCAATTAATTAATTTAAATCTAAATTATTTTATTAACGGAACAATTTATAATACTAATATCTATCGACTCTACCTTTATGCTTTATAAATTATCAAAAACTAATGTGTACTAACGTTACCTTAGGTTTTATATAATATAAATTTATCAAATGAAGTTCTTAATCTTTTTACTAAATAAGTATCTTCTTTAATCAATTCAAATAGATTTTTATTTTATTAAAATAAAATTAATTTCAGAATTTAAAATTTCTTATGTCATATTTCTAAAGTGCCACAGAAATCGGGCTTGCCCCCAGAATGAGGTCAATAGTAAACTCTATTTTCCTCTCGGCGGTAACTCGAAAACATCTTCAGGAAAAACTTCCAAGAAATCCCTCACCACTGGAATATATTCTGGCTCCACCACGCTTTCAGCCTCCATTGAGAACATGATCATGAAAGCCTTAGCATTTACCATATTTTCCCACGCACCATGACTTAATAGTCTCAGAACTTCTGACATCGACGCACCAATGATCAGTGTCTTATCTCTGTAATTCAGCAACACATGGTTGGCAACTAGTCAATCCATTCCCAATATCACGTCCAATTGAAAAAGAGGCAAACATATCAAATCCACCTCAAACTCCCTACCGTGCACGATTATAGAGCACCCCAGACACTTCCATGATGTCACAACCAGCTTACCCATAGGAGTAGTCACTATAACGTTGCATGACAATTCAGTCACATACAAATTCAGGCTCTTCACACAATCCACAGATACAAAAGAGTGCATAGCACCCGAATCAAATAACACATCCAGTAATCAGCCCTTCGAATCTGCTCCTCAGATTGTGAAGCCTCCGCCCCGCTCATGGCAAAGACCTTACCAGGAATGCTTAGCTTCGACCCCGTACTCGACTTTGTGCTCCTTCTTGACTCAGGCCTCTGAGTTGTACTCCAACTGCCACTCCCATAGCGGCCCAGCATACATTAGTAATCCCTTACTATGTGAGGCCCTCCACACCTGAAGCATTTGATCGGCCCTCTGAAAGAGCCTCATCTTGAACCAGAGCCAGTACTACTGCTCCTCTCCTGAGACAAACTCCCTTTGGACTATGAGTGGCTGTAGCCCGAATACGGCTCCCTAAAGGATCTAGGTGGTCTTTTATCTTGCCTTACTGGACCGGCTCCCTTAATGTCCACTGTCTTCCCCCTCGAGTTGGCTTCAAAAATTCTACTCTTGCTTACTAGAGTGGGCAAGTTTGTCACCTGAAACACACTGACTACAGCTCAGATGTCTGGCCTCAGCCCGTGCTCAAACTGAGCACACAAGTCCTCTTCTCCATCCTCATGTTGGTAGTAAGGCTAGTACTTCATCAGCTCTTCAAACTTTGCTGCACACTCCCCCACTGTCATGCTTCCTTGCTTCAACTCAAGGAACTCTTTGGCTTTCTGCTTCTTCAGATCCCGGGGAAAGTAATTCCCTAGGAAGATTGTCTTAAAGATCTCCCACTAAATGTAGCCACCCTCTTGTGGCAACGTTTGATCGGAAAATCTCCACCAATCTTCCACCTCCCCACACAGTAAGTAAGTGGCATAGCTCACCTTATGCTCCTCACAGCACCCCATAGAATTGAAAACCTTCTCTACATCTGCCAACCACCTTTGAGCTCCTTTGGGGTTAAAACTTCCCTCAAATTTTGGAGGATCGTGCCTAGTGAAGGCAGACAACCCTCGGTATTCAGCCAACTACTCGCCTTGGTTATGCACCAAGGTCTCCAGAATTTGAGCCATGCGCTTCATTAGGTCATTGGTGTCTCTTGCTCCTCTACCTCTACCTCTACCAGCCATTCTAAGCTAAGCTATAACCACAATGCAACAAACCACATTCTCACATGTCAGATCAATAACAACATTTATAATTCAGGTAAGCAAACAAATCAACACTCAGCTTGGACACTTCAGCCTGATACCCCAATGCGGTTTGGATGAACAGCTCTGATACCAAAATTGTAATACCTTTAATTTAATTTCAAATAATAAATTTCACAAAATGGAAATAATAAAAACTTTTCATTCAAACGATTTTCCAATGTTTAGTTTAGTAAAATATCCCGAAATATAAGGATGGGTTACAATTTAAGTAAAATAATTGCTACAGGACTTAATTAATACATCTCAGTTTCAAAACAAAATAAACATTCTAAGTCCTATATCAGTGTCATCCATCCCTTTACTGAGCCCGATGTTAACCGTCTAGGTCACCTGAAAAAAAAATTGTAAAGGTGAGTACTTTACACTACTCAACACACACTAACAAACAAAAAGTCTCACCTCACACATTTTCTAAAACAATTCAAATCAAGTAGTCGCAGTCACGATTAACATTCCATTTCAACTTACACACCGGTTCGCTCACTGCACGTTAGTCACGCTCATGTGGCACTGTGATCACAAATTCACACCATAGATGGTTGCTGGTTACTCCCACCTCACAGATACCACATGGGCGGTCACAAGTTGCTTAGCAAAGGTAGTGATCAAAGGTCTAGTCAGGAGGAAAGTGTGTGACCTGTGGTGCTCCTACGCTCATTGTTGGTGTCAGCACCACCCTCTTTTCCTCAAGGTATTTCTAGTGTCCCTATCTTTCAGACCTCTAATGTATCGCTGAACCATTCATAGCATCATTATAATAGTACTTAACATGTCCTATTCACACACATTTCAGCCACATACAATATTAATTCACAACACACGATACAAGTGCCTATATTCATTTGCATTACTTCGACATACAAAATTTCGAACACATACACACACACACACACCAATTTCAACATAATACTCATCCAACAATTTATCCCATTATACACACTATGTCCCCCACAATCCTTTCAACCATTCATATTATTTAGTATCATCAATATCATATGCCATGCATTATCCATCAAAATACACAATTTCACACATCTTATTTCAATCATATTACAAAAACATAGCAAGTAAATAGATTTCTAAACATAATGAGATAGGGTAGAGTCCCCTTTACCTCAAATCAAAGACCCAACACAAAACGATGGTAGCAAATGGTTCCCACTCAAATTTTGCTCCTAAAGCACATGGAAAACTCTATCAAAACTCAAAGGGAACCCAAAAAACAGAGAACAAAAATGAAAACCAAAACCCTAACCATTAAAACTCACCTCTGAGCGTCCCCAAACATGAATCCAACCTTCAATCTAGCTCATGAATAACTTTGGACACAATTCAATCGGTGGAATAGGGTTAGGGATTGAGAGGATCAAAGAATTTTTGAAGGAAGGTATGAGAAATGAAACTCCCCAAACCCTAAACCCCTTGAATTCCTTTTCTGGTCACGACACTCTTGCTGCAGCAACACCCTTTCTCACTACAGCGAACATCGTAGAGGAAATTGCATTTTGATTTCTGCAGAATCTTACTATAGCGAGACTGCACCCAGAATTACACCCCAAACTGTCGCTCTCTCGCTACAGCAAGAAAGCAACAGTTTCACCCCTTTCTCCCAATGCCTTCTCGCTACAGTGAGAATGACACAATTTCATGCTTTACACCCAGGGCTTTCTCGCTACAACGAGAATGCCCTGCAGTAGTCACATTCAACCTGCATATATATATATATATATATATATATATATATATATATATATTCAATCAACTCCAACTAGCCATAATCCACATTATATTTCACTCATTCATGCATGTTCACGTCATACACATATACCCTCATATTAACATATTAAAATATTATTACAAAAATCTGAAGCGTTATAGTGGTGGGGAGAGAATAACCTAATATAACCCATTCAAAGATATTTATATCTGACCAACCCATCACCTGAAGAATTGAGGATCAAAGTCAAACAAAAGTGGACCAAGATATACACGTGACAGTTACCTTTGAATTGGGAAATTTTAGCCTGAATCTGACTACAACTGACAAATACTCAGTCTCAATCATAACACTATTAGTCATATATATATATATATATATATATAAAGTGTCAAAACAGGATAACCAATATAAATAAAGTAAACAATATTACAATAGTATTAATAAAGTGTCAAAACATAAATAACTAATATCAAAATAGTAACAATAGAATATCAAAAATAGAAAAAGAAAATAGATGTTGGAGATTTTAGTAATTTCATTGGCAGTTTGTGTATGTAGTGTGCATAACTTGTATGATGAAATGTCATTGTCATGTGTAGTGTTTTGTTGGTTAGGAATGAGGATTATGATTTTTTGTATTCGTTGTCATACTCGTATTTTGGTTTCTATTAGTTGTTTAATATTTATTGTGTGTAAGCAAATGGATGTATGAATGAAGAAAAATTGAATTCCATCATTAATGCTTAAGCCCCATTTTGTCCTAAAGTGAATTTAGCTAGTAAAATGTTCTAGTATTTCTGCCTTATTTTTGCTTAAGCTTATTTTCTATTGCTTCGGCCATTTACTATCCAACACTTCTTGGAAGAGAGATCTTCCAACTCAACTACTCCATACAACTAACTTCCTTAATTACCAAGGTTTGGACCATTTAGATTTAGTTTAATTTAAACTTAGTTTACGAGGAAATAACTTCAACCTAGAATTCAATAACACTAATTGACCAACTTTGAAACTTTTTTTTAGGATTTTTTTATGATGATAATTTTTTATTCGTACTTATAAAATGTTTTGATAATTATTGTTCGGTAAGCAAGTGTATCCATAAAAAAATTAATATAGAGTTTTAAAATAAGTTCCTGAAATTATCATTTCACATATACTGTTCCTACTTACTAAGAATTTCTTTCTTTAATTGTTTGAACTTATGGGGTGTAAAATCAATTAACAAAATTAAAAGTTAAAACAATTATCACCAAATCTCAAGACAAAAACAAATACAGCACACGTCTTAGTTGAACTTATAGGAGAAAAACCTAGGACATATGAATTTATTCATTCAATCCTTTATGTTCTTTTTCTTATTAACTCTAAATCCGATTTCCTTGTAATTACCAACTATTTATGCAAATACTGTTAATATCCAATGGTCATGTAATATTAATATTCTTTCCTTTAAACTAACATTCATAATGGTCATGCAAGATATTAATTTAAGAAACCAATAAACACCTATGAACTTGTTAATTTAATAATGATTGGAAGAAAAATATTAGTTTAGTCCACCTAATCCTGTCTCATTTTATCTTATAAATCCATTAATTAATTGAGGTACGGTTGATGTTCCATCAATTTATTGAGATTTTCAGAGTATAAATACATCCAAAACCCTTTGAAAAGTTATTTTGAGTAGTCTTTTTCTTTGTCTTCATTAGTTGTTTATGTTATTGCATTTTCTAAATGTTTTGCTGGAATTATGAGCGCTCAGGCGCTAATCTCTACCGCCCAGGCAGAATTTACTGGTTTTATTTTGCTCTCAGGTAACCTGTAGCCTAGGCGCCCAAATCGCAACGCCTAAGCGCCCATGGTGTGCTGTGCTCTCTGGTGACCTGCAGCCTAAGCGCCCAAATCGCAACGCCTAGGTGCCCACGGATGCTGTCAAGTAAATTTTCATATAAATAGAAGGAAAGAAAAGGATTAAAGGGGGGAAGCAAGGGCGAACTCAAGAGAAAACGGAGGAAAAGAGCTGGGAGCTACGAGACAACTTGGGAATAAGAGGAAGAGGAGAGATTGAAGAGTCATCTTTCCAATTCTTGGTTCTTTATGGAATTTCCTACAATTTTCTTCTTTGTTCTTCATAGAATGAGTTGCTAAACTCCATAGCTAGGGGAAAGGATTAGGTCTGAGATGGGTGTATTGATATTGGATTTCTAAGGTTTTGATATTAGATTTCTTGGATTAATTGTTCGTCTTTCGATTATATATGCAAAAATCATGAGTTTTTGTTCATGAGTGGATTAGGGTTCTTATATGATTTGGAAAAATTGTGTATGAATTAGCTCAAAAGATGAACTACATGAATTTCAAGGTTTAGGAATATTTCTTGAATTTTGTGTGATATGTGGATTGATTTAGTACTTCAACTATATTTGTGTTGAGATATAGTCAAGGAATTGTCATATTTTTTTCATAAGTAAAGAATGGATTCACCAAGGAATTGGGGTTCATTCACTTGAAATCCTTTCATTAATCTAAGATTTTCAATTCAAGTGTTTAGAAATTCAACACAGATTAAGAAAAACTCAGACCATCCTAACCTTTAGTGTTTTAAATCTTGAGATCACTCTTTACTTGTTGAAGGCAATATTTATTCTATTATAAATCTTTATTTTGTTTTAATTTCAATTGTAGAGCTTTCTTCGATCCAAATAGTTGATATTGTCTAACTAGAAATTTGATTAGTGAAGTATTGTTTGATAAGTCAATCTTGTGGGACGATACCCACTTACCGTGGTATTTACTTAAAACGATTCGGTGCACTTGCCGAGTAGTTATCAAGTTTTTGGCGCCGTTGCCAGGGATTGAATGTTATCAACAATATTAGTAGCTGTGAAAATTTTTAATTTAGACACTTAATTTTGTATAGAAAATAGTTTTTACTTTTATTTTACTTTATTTTTTTCTATTCTATGTAGTTTTCTTTTTGTTATTTGATAACATTGTTCTCATAACTGTTTAGTTTCTTGTATGCGAGGTACTATTAATTTAGATTCTCTGCAGTTTGATCCAGAAATTGAGAAGACAGCAAGGAGACTTAGGAAAGAAGCTAAGGCAAGAAAGCAATTAGAAAAGGACGCAGAAATGGCTGAAGAGAATGACAATCAGAATGTCAGGAGAACACTAGGAGAATATGCCACACCTAGTGCTGATGGGTGTAGATCAAGCTTTACAAGACCTCCAATTCAAGCTAATAATTTTGAGTTGAAGCCTGCACTCCTACAGTTAGTTCAACAGGAACAGTTTGGGGGAGGACCGTTAGATGATCCTAATTTGCACATAGCAAATTTTCTACAACTTTGTGACACTTTCAGAGTTAACGGGGTCAGTTTGGATGCTATTCGACTAAGACTCTTCCCATTTTCACTTAGAGATAAGGCAACAATGTGGCTCCGGTCTCAACCTCAAGGGAGCATTTCTACATGGGATGATTTAGTCAATAAATTTCTTAGGAAATTTTTCCCACCTCAGAAGCTGGCAAAGTTGAGGAATGAAATTAACACCTTCGCTCAGAAGGATGGAGAGTCACTTTATGATGCATGGGAGCGATTCAAGGAGTTGTTGAGAAAATGTCCACATCATGCCCTTCCTGACTGGCTTCAAATTCAGACATTCTATGATGGGTTGGTATCATCTGTTAGATCAATGGTAGATGCAGCCTCTGGAGGATCATTGCATAGTAAAACCTCAGAGGAAGCTCTCCAATTGATTGAGACCATGGCTGCAAATAATTTTATGTCCTCAAATGAGAGGTCAATAGGGAGAAAGGGTATTATGGAGTTAGAGACACTAGATGCCATACTTGCTCAAAACAAGCTTATGTCTTAACAATTGACTAATCTCAACAAACAGTTTGGGCAATTGCAGGTTGGAGCTATAGGTTCTCAACTTTTAGTATGTGACTTTTGTGGTGGTAAACATGAAAATGGAGAATGTGAAGCTGGTACATCAACTCAGTTATCTGTTGAGCAGGTAAATTACATGGGAAATCCTCCAAGACAACAAAATAACCCCTTTTCTAACACATATAA
Source organism: Abrus precatorius (assembly GCF_003935025.1). Taxonomy (NCBI): domain Eukaryota; kingdom Viridiplantae; phylum Streptophyta; class Magnoliopsida; order Fabales; family Fabaceae; genus Abrus; species Abrus precatorius. Next base: position 5,725,713 of record NW_020874406.1, on the reverse strand, counting down.
TCCAGGGTGGAGGAACAATCCTAATTTTTCCTGGAGTAATCAAGGGGCTCAGAAGAATTTTATTGCTCCATTTCAAGCTCCAGTAGCCCACCCACCTACTCAACGAAAACCATCTGCATTGGAAGTTGCTTTAGAAAAGTTATCTCAATCAACAACAAGTTTTGTGCAGCAGACCTCTAGTTTCATGCAAGAAACAAGAGCTAATTTTAAAAATCAAGAAGCTTCAATTAGAAATTTGGAGAGTCAAGTTGGGCAAATTGCAAAACAGTTGGCAGAAAAACCACCAGGAACATTTCCCAGCAATACTGTGCCAAATCCTAAGGAGCATTGTAAGGCAATCACTTTGAGAAGTGGCAAGACATTGGAAGTACAGCCTAAAGAGAGCAAGGAGGAGGAAATTAAGAGTCCTCAAATTGAGGATAAAGTTGAAGTTGAAGATCTTTCATCTGAGATTTCAAATAAATTTCAAGAACAGGGGGAGCAACAATTTAGTGAGTCTTCCAAAGGAAAGAAGAAAGTTGTAGATTGGGACAAAACTGTTGAATTGTCCCCATATGCTAAAGTTCCTTTTCCACAGAGACTTCAGCAGCAGAATCAAGGCAAACAATTTTCTAAGTTTTTGGAAGTGTTTAAAAAATTACATATTAACATTCCATTTGCTGAAGCCTTGGAGCAAATGCCATTGTATGCCAAGTTTATGAAAGATTTGCTTTCAAGGAAGAGGAAACTGAAGGAAGATGAAACTGTGATGCTTACTGAAGAGTGTAGTGCTATCATTCAAAGGAAATTACCTCAAAAGCTAAAAGACCCAGGTAGCTTCCACATTCCTTGCACTATTGGTAGTTTGACCATTGGTAGAGCATTGTGTGACCTTGGGGCTAGCATCAATTTGATGCCATTATCCATCATGCATAAACTGAAAATTAAGGAAGTGAAGTCTACCATGATTTCATTGCAACTAGCTGATCGGTCTATCAAGTTTCCATATGGGATAGTTGAAGATGTGGTAGTCAAAGTTGACAAATTTATTTTCCCTGCGGATTTTGTGGTGTTAGATATGGAAGAGGATTCTGAGATGCCCCTAATTCTAGGACGACCATTTCTGGCAACAGGTAGGGCATTGATCGATGTTCAACAAGGAGAGCTTGTATTACGAGTGCATGATGAGAAAGTAATTTTTAATGTGTTTGAAGCCATGAAGCATCCAGTGGAGAAAGAGCATTGCTTGAAAATTGATGTAATTGACCCATTGATAAGAGAAGCTTTTCATAAAGAAGCTTTATCATGTCCTCTTGAAGCAGCTCTAGTGAATTCAAAGATGTCAAGTGATGAGGATAGAGATAAGCCAGAAGTTGTTGAGTGTGTGAAATTGCTGGAAGCTTTGCCACCAATCATAAATTTAAAGGAGAAGGAAGACTTACACTTGATGAAAGAAGTCAAGAAAGAAGAGCCCCCAAAGCTTGAATTGAAGCCTCTGCCTTCAACTCTCAAATATGCATTTCTTGGAGGTAAAAATTCTTATCCTGTGATTATTAGTGCATTCTTGAGTGAATTAGAGGAAGAAAAATTATTAAGAGTGTTGAGAGAACACAAGACTGCTATTGGTTGGACTATTAGTGACTTGAAGGGGATAAGTCCAACTATGTGTATGCATAAGATTCTATTGGAGGAAGATAGTAAGCCAGTTGTGCAACCCCAGAGAAGGTTAAATCCAACAATGAAGGAGGTGGTTTTAAAAGAAGTGTTGAAATTGTGGGATGCAGGAATTATCTACCCTATTTCTGATGGTTCATAGGTAAGTCCAGTTCAAGTTGTACCTAAGAAGGGTGGCATCACAGTAGTGTCTAATGAAAACAATGAGCTGATACCTACAAGGACAGTTACAGGCTGGAGGATGTGCATAGATTATCGCAGGCTGAATGCAGTAACTAGAAAAGATCATTTTCCCTTACCATTCATTGATCAAATGTTGGAAAGGTTAGCTGGGCATGCCTACTATTGTTTCTTGGATGGATATTCAGGTTATAATTAGATTGTGGTGGATCCTGCAGATCAAGAGAAGATGACATTTACTTGTCCATATGGTGTTTTTGCTTATCGGAGAATGCCTTTTGGATTGTGCAATGCCCCAGCAACATTTCAAAGGTGCATGCTTTCTATTTTCTCTGATATGGTAGAAAAATTCATTGAGATATTTATGGATGACTTCTCTGTTTTTGGTAGTTCTTATGATACATGTTTGCATAACTTGTCTTTGGTTTTAAAAAGGTGTCAAGAAACAAACCTTGTTCTTAATTGGGAAAAATGTCATTTTATGGTCACTGAAGGTATTGTTCTAGGCCACCGGATTTCTTTCAAAGGTATTGAGGTAGATAGAGCTAAAGTTGAAATTATTGAAAAATTACCTCCTCCTGTAAATGTTAAGGGCATTAGAAGTTTTTTAGGACATGCTGGCTTTTATAGAAGGTTTATAAGAGATTTTTCAAAAATTGCAAAACCATTGTGTAATCTTTTGGTTAAAGATGCACCATTTGTTTTTGATGAGAATTGCTTGCATGCCTTTGAGACTTTGAAGGAAAAACTAGTTTCAGCGCCTATAATTTCTGCACCTGATTGGACTTTGCCATTTGAAGTAATGTGTGATGCTAGTAACTTTGCAATAGGTGCTGTTTTGGGTCAAAGAAAAGATAAGTTGTTGCATGTAATTTATTATGCTAGTCGTGTTTTGAATGATGCACAACGTAATTATGCAACTACTGAAAAGGAGTTACTTGCAGTTGTTTTTTCTTTTGACAAATTTCGGTCATATTTAGTTGGTTCTAAGGTAATTGTTTACACTGATCATTCTGCACTTAAGTATCTTTTGTCTAAGCAGGAAACAAAACCAAGATTGATCAGATGGGTGCTACTATTACAAGAATTTGATTTGGAGTTGAAAGATAAGAAAGGCACAGAAAATTTGGTTGCGGATCATTTGTCTAGGATTGTTCAAGAAGGAGTTCAAAACATGCAGTTGTTACCGATTAAAGAAGAATGTCCTGATGAACAATTGTTTGTTGTGCAGGCACTTCCATGGTTTGCTGATATGGCCAATTATAAAGCTGCCAAAGTTTTACCAGAAAGTTTGAGTTGGAATCAAAAGAAGAAGTTCTTACATGATTCAAGATATTTCTTTTGGGATGAACCTTATCTATTCAAGAGGTGTGCTGATGGGATGATTAGAAGGTGCATTCCAGAGGAGGAGGGGCAAGGTGTTTTATGGCATTGTCATGGCTCTGAGTATGGTGGACACTTTGGGGGAGAAAGAACAACAGCCAAAGTCTTACAGAGTGGTCTTTATTGCCCCACAATTTAGATGCCCGGTCTTTTGTGGAAAAATGTGATAAATGTCAAAGGACTGGAAATTTATCAAGAAGAAATGAGATGCCACAGAACTACATTTTGGAAGTGGAGTTGTTTGATGTTTGGGGGATAGACTTCATGGGTCCTTTCCCTTCATCATACTCTAATCAATATATTCTTGTTGCTGTGGATTATGTGTCCAAGTGGGTGGAAGCTATTCCATCACCCACTAATGATGCCAAGGTAGTTGTGAATTTTCTGAGAAAGAACATTTTCACAAGATTTGGAGTTCCAAGAGCACTTATTAGTGATGGAGGGAGTCATTTCTGTAACAAGCAAATTGAGGCATTACTACAAAACTATGGAGTCAAGCATAAGATAGCTACTCCATACCATCCTCAAACAAGTGGTCAAGTTAAGGTGTCTAACAGGGAGTTAAAAAGAATTCTTGAAAAGATGGTTGGTGCATCAAGGAAAGATTGGGCAAGGAAAATTGAGGATGCACTTTGGGCTTATAGGACAGCTTTTAAAACTCCTATAGGAATGTCTCCATATGAATTGGTGTTTGAAAAATCCTGCCACTTGCCCGTAGAGTTAGAACATAAGGCTTTTTGGGCAATAAAATTTCTGAATTTTGATGTTAAAGCTGTCAATGAAAAAAGACTTCTCCAACTTAATGAACTTGAAGAATTCCGACACCAAGCTTATGAAAATGCTCGCTTGTACAAGGAAAAAACAAAGAAATTGCATGACAAGAAAATTTCTTTCAAGCTTTTTGAAGCAGGACAACAGGTGTTACTATTTAATTCAAGATTAAAGTTGTTTCCTGGGAAGTTGAAGACAAGATGGTCTGGGCCATTTGTAATAAGCAAGGTTTCTCCGTTTAATGCTGTGGAGTTACTTGAACCAACATCTAGAAGAAAATTCACAGTAAATGGTCATAGGTTGAAGCATTATTTTGGAGGGGAGGTTGATAGGCAGAGGTCAACCTTACCATTATCATGAAGAAGTACAACACGTCAAGCTTATGACGTTAAAAAAGCGCTTTATTGGGAGGCAACCCAATCTTTAGTATCCTTTATTTTAATTTGTTTTATTTTTCTTTGTTTTATTTTAGTTAGTGTAGTTCAATTTTTTATTTATTAAAAAATAATAATAAATAAATAAATAAAAAATGGCCCAAGTCTTTTTATGGACCGCCCAAGCGCTAATTACACGAGAAAATTGAAGTGGTCTCAGGGTGTCTAGCGCCTAGGCTTTATTCTTCACCGCTTGAGCTCTTATTGAAAAAAAAAATGAATTGTAGTTTCTGGTGGTTCACCGCTCAGGCGCTAAACCTTTCCGCCTAGGCGTTTACTGCGTAAGAGAAAAAGAGAGACTTTCAGGTAACTCAGAGCCTAGGCGCTAGATTCGTACAGCTCAGGCGCTTCGACAAGTGATATTTTAAATGAAATTGGGTCAATTGGTGCAGTCCATAACATTTTTTTTTCTCTCGTTTCTTTTCTCCTCTGTGTTCTAACAACCCTTTTTCTCAACTCTCCCCTTAATCCATTTAACCATAGCCAAAGAATTAACTTCACCATTCGTAAACCTCTTCCATTCTTGTTCTAAAAGAAAAAAAAAAAAAAACAACCCTCCTTCTTCTTTATTTCTTACAGAGTGCCAACCAATGGTTTGGAAAATTAAATAATTTTGGGGTTTCAGCATTGTGTTGTGTGGGTCACGAAGTGAGGTAATTTTCCTTTTATCTTGTTTGATTTTATTTCTTTTTGCAAGCATATAGATTGAACGAATAGTTCTTAAATGCTAGGGTTTGTGAATTGGGAGAAAGTAAGAAATTAGAAAAATAAGGGTCTTTGGAGGTGGATTTTTGTTTTACATTGTGTTTGATGATAGGAAAGATTTATTTTGGCATTGTTGTTGCATGGTAGTCATAGAATCAATATGTTGGATGAGTGAAGACTAGGTGTTTGAAGAAATGACAATGTGAAGATGTGAAACTGAATGTGTTGATGTGACCTTGAGCTAGTTAGTATGATTTGTATTTTTGAAAATTTCTGATTAATAGGATGTTATTGAAGTTAATTGCTGAAATTGAATTTAGATTATTCATGATGATTGCAAACTATTTGAGAAAATGTACTGAATATGAGTGGAATAATTGGTATTCTTGAAGTTTGCCATGATTAAAATGCTGATGTGTTAGTGTTAATGCTGATTTGGTGAGTTAAAGTTAAAAAAAAAAAAAAAGAGAAAGAAAATTTTGAATTTGACATGCTTTGAGTTTTTGAGAATTCATAATTATCTCAATTTATTTGTTAGGTGTTTTGAAGCAAGGAACTCCAACAAGCTTTTCCAAGTGATAAATTTCATGCCTCCAAGAAAGAAAAGGGCTGTTAGCAAGGCTGGCTCTAGCTCAGCAAATGATTTTGATCAAGATCGTTTCAAATCCCGTGCACATGAAGAACGGTTCAATAATGTATTATTGACTCGGACCTTGGTGCGAGAAAGAGGATTCAGTCTTCAACAAGGAGAGTACCCGAAAATTCAAAATCAAATTAGAAGAAGGAATTGGACAGCTTTATGTGCGAGTCCTCAATCAGGAAAGATGAATTTGGTCCGGGAATTTTATGCTAATGCATATGTGGTGTCTAATGATGAGACAGAGCAAAGTGAAGAAAGTGAATTCAAGAGTTTTGTCCGAGGAAGAGAGATTGATTTCAGTCCACAAGCTATTGACACTTTCTTTGGCATAGGATATCAAAACCCATATTGTAGTTATGAGCACAGAATGGAACATGAACAAAGACGTGCTGATGTATTAAGCGATTTGTGTAAGGAAGGTGCACAATGGGGATTGGATGCACATGGAAATCCTTTGTCTCTACAGAAAGCTGATTTAACCCCAGTTCCTCGAGCTTGGTGCACATTTGTTCAATCTAGACTTATCACAAAGTTAAATCACTCAGAAGTGCGCATGGAACAAGCCAACCTTATTCATTGTATAATTAGAGGTTCACAAATTGATGTAGGGAACCTAATTGCTTCAAAGATACATGAAATGGCTCAAGCATCATCTGGTAGTCTGGGATATCCAAGTTTAATTACACAATTGTGTAGAAGAACAGGAATTAATATTGAAAGAGATATTCCAGTCTTACCAGAGCGACCAATTACTGCAGCCACTATAGCCCAGGAGATCCGGAGACCCCGAACTCAAACTCAGCCTGGTTCTAGTCGGCCAAGGTGTTCTCTCACCACAGCACAAAGGTTAGAGCAATTGGAAAACCATCAAAGGTTAAGCATTCATCAAAATCAATATCTCATCCGTGCTGTCCAAGGATTAGAAGTAATGGTAAGACGAATAGCTATTGAGCAAGGAATGGGACCAGATGAATTGGAAGAACCATTAGTACCAGATGAGGATCTTTTAAGGTCAGTTGATGCTGAGCAGGAGCAAGAGGTTAGAGAAGAAGAAGAGGCTGATGAAGACTGAGTCGAGGAGAAACGGGGAAGTTTTCTATTTCTGTTTATTGTATTGTTAGCTTCCTTGTGTTTCTAGTTGATTTCCTAATTAGGTTAGTTTAGACACTGTTATGTTTAATATTGTTTATGTCAATGGTATTTTTTATTTATTTTTATTTTTATTTTTTTTTAAAAAAGGGGACCTATGGATATACATTATCAGGTTGGCTTGAAAGGCTCAAACGATCCAAAGAATGCCCTAATCATTTTACCAAGATGCACTACCCTAGGATTTCGCCTCAATAGAGAATCACACATTTTCCAAGATAAGAGTCAATATAAGAATATCACATAATCTTTCTCTAGAAAATTAATCCAGTCCCTCACCAAGAAAATGCACATCTTAGATCAAAGCAATAATAGGGTCAATGGATGAGAGCATGATCCATTCAAAACATTGTGCTCATGATACTTCAAGTTCATAGAAAATTTAATCAAATCATTGAGCACTCAACACAATTCTTAAGAAGACCAGTTATAACTATAATAAAAAACGTCTTAGTTGAACTTATAGGAGAAAAACCTAGGACATATGAATTTATTCATTCAATCCTTTATGTTCTTTTTCTTATTAACTCTAAATCCGATTTCTTTGTAATTACCAACTATTTATGCAAATACTGTTAATATCCAATGGTCATGTAATATTAATATTCTTTCCTTTAAACTAACATTCATAATGGTCATGCAAGATATTAATTTAAGAAACCAATAAACACCTATGAACTTGTTAATTTAATAATGATTGGAAGAAAAATATTGGTTTAGTCCACCTAATCCTGTCTCATTTTATCTTATAAATCCATTAATTAATTGAGGTACGGTCGCCTACGATATAATTAATTAGGGTTATGTTACGAGTGACCAATTCACAACATGTAATCATGTTCAATAAGATAAACAATAATTATCAACGGAAACCAAACTTAGATTTAATCATCAAAATTCCATAAATTTATGAACAAAAATTTCCATAACCATAATTATAAATAAAGCCATAATCACAAGGTAAAAAACAAACTAGAAAAGAATTTCCAGTCTTCAAGTGTGATCACTTGAAGCTTCAAGTCCCATCAAGAATGTGCTGACGATCACATGGAAAAAACGAGATAGTCAGTATCAAGATAAGAAAGAGAGTGTAAAAATTGGGATTTGCAAAATGCTCCCCTCATGCCTCTTTTAATAGGTTTTTAAAACCTTAAAATCTGTTTAGAAGTTGGGGTCACACAGTTGAGCACGACTATGCTAACAATATGCATGACTGTGCCTAAACTAGGAACATGTGCATGCTTTCTTACATGCACGGCCGTGCACTTATCAAAGTATGGGTTTGTTAACTGCTTGTGAACTAGTGTGCTTTGACTAATATTGACATAATTCTCTTGACTTTGTTCCCAAAATATCCATAAATCACATATAGCGTTAAACATGTTCATTTGTAGAAAATAACAAGGTAATTAATGTCCCAAAATGACAAATAAGTACGTATGAACATGTTGGAAAAGTATGTCAAATACAAACTTATCAATTATAGTAATTCATTCTCAATTCTTCTAATTCATACAATTGTAAAATTATCTTTTATTTTGGTGTTAGATAATCAAAGTTAAGGACTTTTGTCACAACCCCTTTTATAAGGAATCAAGAATATTATTTCTACACCACTTATTTATTTAAGATAGATAAATAATAGATAATACAAGTATAAAATTCACTTTTCATTCAAAATAAACAAAGTTTCTTACAACAATATCCAACAGAACAACATAATATTACATTTAGTTCATAATATTTAAAATATACAACAATTATACTACATAACTTTCTCTATACGAGGTCTCAAAATATAAAGAAAATGACTTTGTTACAAAATTACTCGACTCCAGCCTTTTAACACTTCTCCACTAGCCCTTCAGCCTGTGAAGTAGATGCAACAGCTGCTATATCTACTCACATACCACCGTACGATCATCGTAGTACACACACAACAACATAGACAAAAATGCAAGGGTGAGCTTACAAAAGAAAAATTATATATATATATAGACCAAAATATTACTCACAGTAACAGCTTCATGCATTCACAGTCTATCTAATGCACAACATGAAAATGGTTTCAACTGATTTCATAGCCTAAGTAATCTAGAACGAACCGAGCCGGTTTGGAAGCGACTCATTCTAGTATTTGTATCCAGACAGCACAACAAAGCTCAGCATGCTCTATCATTACACATCTACCCACCTAAACATGTTAATCGGCTCTATAATGAAGGAAGTCATATATCTCAATATGATGCAACACAGACAAAATCATATTATCAACAGCTCAGCTTAGTTAAAACAATTCATAATATTTCAGTCAAATCTCAGCATTTTAAATCAATTAATAGACGTAGATTTAGCTCTACAATGAAGTTTCTCCTATGATATCATCAACTATCTATAAGAAAGAGAAAAAGAAGAGAAATGAACAGTAAATCTAACTTCAAACTTATAAAAACTTACTTCAAATCCTTCAGAATAGATGTAGAATCTTAGATCTTGTGAGAAACCTAAGTTTAGGAAGATTTAGTATGAGAGAAAATGGTGGTATATGGCCTTGAATCTCTCTAAAACCTTTGGGAAGTGTAAAGAAATGAAAATTTCATGCAAAGCCCCCTATTTATAGACAAAATTTTGAAAAAAAAAAATCAGGTACTATTAACACCGACTACTGTTCATGCCGGATTTACTGTTCACAACGACTTTACTGTTCACTTTTTTTTTTAAACAATTTAAAACTCCATCTAAATCTATTTCAATATCAAATAATCCTTCAATTAACATTTCACAAATGCAAAACATTATAGATTACTTAATAATAAATTATAGGCCTGACAAATTTGATAGCCCAAAAAGTCTTATGTTCTAACTCCATTAGTAAATTACAACCCTTGCCATAAATAAGTTGAAATGGTTTTAACCTAGTTGAAGTTTTAATTGTTATCATACGAGCCTACAAGGCTTCATCTAAGTTCATTGACCAATCTTTTCTTGATGAAACTATAATCTTTTCTAAGATTTGTTTGATCTCTCTATTTAAAACCTTGACTTAGGCATTCGTTTGGGGATGGTATGAAGATGCAACGTTATGCATAACATTATAAAGCTCAAACACCTTTGAAAGTTGAGCATTGCAAAAATAAGCTTTACAATCACTAATTAGAACCCTTATAATACTAAATTGACAAAAGATATTTTTCTTTGAAAAATGAATCTTCGTTTTAGCACATGCTTTTTGTGTAGCCAAAACTTTGATCCATTTACATACATAATCCATTGTTATAAGGATGTACTCATATAAGAATGAAGAAAGCAATGGTCCTATGAAATTTATTCTTTAACTATAAAAAAAATAAACCTATATAATGCTTTAAAGGGGCATTTTATGTCCTCTTGATATGCTTCATGTTCTTTAGCAACTATCACACTATTGGAGATGTTCATGTGAATCTTTGAATAAAGTAGGCTAGAAAAATATCATACTAAAGGACTTTTGTTGCAATCTTCTCTCTATTATAATAGCCACTATAGGAAGAATTATGATAATGCAATAAAATATTCTTAATTTCCTCCCTAATAACACATCTTCTAAGTAGTTCATCAACTCTTATCTCGAACAAATACAAATCATCCCACACATAAGACTTAGAGTCCTTAAGAAACTTCTTCTTTTGATGTCAATTCAAATTTTTACTACTTACACCTCCAATCTTAAACTTTACTATGTCTACAAACCAAGGTCACTAGAGTATTTTTTTTTTTTCATTGGAAAATTCCTCACAAAGCTCCAATTCTTTAGTTGTCATCACTTCATTAAACTGTAAAGATAGATGATTAGCAACTAGAGTCCTGCTCCCTATTTTTATCTTTGATCTCTAAATCAAATTTCTATAATAATAGAATATGAACGTATTAGCTTTTGTCTTGAATCAGTTATCCAATAAATACTTTATTGTTGCATCACTAGTATAGACAATCACTAAATTTTTCTAGTGCATACACTATAACAAACAATTTTTTTTCCTAAAGTACATAATTTATTTAAATCTCAATTAATAATTTGCTTGTATAATGAAGGACATTGAAAGTTCTTTCTTTTCTTTTGTCACAACGAAACAACAAAACGTTAAGAAAAATACCTTTTAGCAATAAAATATTAAGAGAAATCGCTACTAAAGTTTATTAAAGAAAACATTGGAAAAACTTTTAAAACATTATGTATGATCTTTAAAATAAAAAATGAGTTCAAGAATCATTTACGTGTAAAAAAGGTATTGACATCCTACAATATTCGTTTAAATAACAGTTTCTTAAATTAATTGTGCATTTTAATTTTGAAAACATCTATTTAATCTCTAAACAATAATTATTACTATTTTTATTTTTAAACAAAGAATTTATTTATTAAAATATTAATTGGTATCTTAGAAAAGAAGAAAGTTATTTTGAAAATGGTTTTAACTTGACGGGTTCGACTCCTACTCCTACATATCCCTAAATATAAAGAGAACTCAAAGTCATGTAGCTTTATATAAATATTATGAAGTTGGTTAATTAATTTAAGTTTTAGTAAAATAGAATTTATTTTAAAATTAAAATTATTTTTATTAGATTGTAATGTTTAAGATATAAGATAATGCAGTTATACATGTATCTTACGATAAATAATATAGAGGGTGAAGGAAAATCACACATCTATATTGCAAATCGTTAAAAATGAATAAATTAAAAATAAAATTTAATTGTAAATGAAATATTTGAATTTTAAGATTTATATTGAAAAAGAATTTAAGATAACGTAAGTTATAGCATATACATATATCCCTTATGATTAATTGGATAACTATAGGCCATGTAAATTATACATCGATGTTACAAAAATTGTACAATAAAAATGAAAAAATAAATTGAGTAATCAAATGTTTAGTTTTTAATTTATAAAAATTAGAAACATGACTTACTTTAAATATATATATATATATATATATATTATTTAATAAAAGAAAAAATATAAAGAGAAAATTATAAGCTATAACATAACTTAATAACTTTTATTGCATGAGACTTAAAATATGATGAGCCCAAACAAGAAATCCAAGAACACCTATACTGATCATGGCAAAAACCATGCCTAGATACCCGAAGACCGGTTTTAACAATAATGGATTTCTTGCCACAAAATGAATTAATGAATTGAATGCATTTCCAATACCTATAGCAGCTCCCGCTGAAGCAATTGTAGCAGCTCCGGCACCCATTGATTTTGCATCTTCTAACATCTCAAATTGAGAAAGTCTCCTCACGCTCTTTCATTCACTTATGTTCTCGTCATTTCTTACCCTCGTTCCAAGGGTATTATTTTGACTTTCAAAGCCACTCTCCTAATGCATCTCATGCACTATTAGAACTCCTGCCTTTTTGGCTGAATTCAAATTCTTTGTGACTAAGTCTAACACAAAGATTTTCTACAATTTATAACATATAAAGGTAGAGATGCTACCTATTAATTTTACAAATCTTGTCAAAATATTCTCTTACAATTCATTATGATTTTTCTGCATATTTTCTTGTTTTTGTTATTTTATTAATTTTCTTATTCCAATCAATTTTATTTTCATAGATATACTAAAGCCACAAAATTTTCACTACTTAAAAGGGTTAAGGGTTCTCTTTGACTCAAAATTCATATAGCAAAGTATCTCTTGATTTATGAAATAATACCTCCTTACTTGATTTTTGAGTTGATTCTTGCTAATTTTTTTTTTATGAAATCTTCCTCCTCTAATTCCACTTGCTCTTTCTCCTTCCTTTGAAAGTGATCTTCACTCTCGTTGATCTCCTAGTCCACATGCTAATGATCTCTAACAAGAAGGTTGATTGCTTTGCAAGGTACTTTGTGAGGGTAAACTTGTATTTTGATGGGGTCTAACTTGGTGGGATTCAAGTGGTGTATGTTGACATGGTTTTGGTGTATGAATGTTGCTAGATCTTACTAATTTTGGAATACACTCTCACTTTTGCATGAATCTTCTGTCTCAAGTGAAATTCTCTCTCTTTCTTTTGCACGTGTTTGTACAATTTTCTCTTGTCTTACTCTCCTTATGTAGCTAACAATTAGCCCCACGATGTGTGCCAAGTGTTTTTACTTCACAAAATAGTTCACTTTGAGCTTGTCTCATAAGATTATTTTAGCTTTCAAGTTTTATGCTCATAAATGTTTCTCATAATGACTTTACGTACTTTGATTCCTTATTCAACTACATTTCAATTCTTTCGGTTGCTTCTTTATCCTTTTAGTTACTTTATGAAGTGGTTCTAGTTTCCTTTTGATAAGGAATGTCACAGTTACTATGCCTTTAATTAGTTTCAAACTAATCATAAGTATTAGTCAACGTTCTAATTTTTTAACTTGACTTACCTTAACTTATTGGTGTTTTATTGAATAATCCATTCTAGCTCAGATAAGGCTATAATTAGCTTGTACTTACCTTATCTCTTAAGCTTAATTAGGTGCACATAACTTCCAATTAATTACATGACTTGTTGTCAAAGTTTCTAATAAATTTGATCCATATTTTATATGAATATAACTTTTTGTGTTAAGTATATTTTGTTAACTATGTTTTAATTTTCAAGTTTTCATGTATTATTTATTTTTAATTTATTTAAATTAATACATCCAATAACTAATTTATAAATGATAAAAACTTAAAGTGTCATTGCTATTATTGTTTTTCCTATCATTATCATTATTGTCAAATTATTGTTACTATTATTAATATAATTATTATTATTGTCACACTTACTATCACCATAATCACCACTATCATTATTTTTATTATTACTACATTAACCCTTATTTTCATTCTATCGCCTAATAAGCTTGATTTACAATAAAATAATGTTATTTAAATTTTGTTAAAATTTGAAAACTGAAATCTACAAATATTTAAAATTAAATATTCTAGTGTTGTTTGATTCGGTTTTTAAAAATTGTTTTATGTTTTCAAAATTAAAATATTAAAAAATTGTTTGTTTCATTCTTGATTTTTAATTTTTAAAAATTATATCTTAAAATACTATTTTAAATAAAAAATAAAAATAAAACTTATGTTAACAAAAATATTTTATTTTTAAAATAATTTTTTTAAAATAGAAAATAAACATACTCTTAAATTTTATTTGTTGGGATTAGTTTTTAATTTAATTTTTAAAAATTACTTTCAAAATATTATTTTAAAAACAGAAATAACGAATCCATGTCTTCAAAAGTTTTCTTACTTTGTATGATTTGTTGAAGACATTAATTGTAATTATATAATTTATTAATAACATTTTTTAAATAAAGCGTAATGCAAACATTATTTTACTCTTTCCTTTTATAAAACAATATTTTAAAAATGTTTTAAAAAATAGTTTGAATGAAATCGAGAAAAGAATCAAACAAATTAATATAAAACTGAAAATTGTTTTTAATTTTTAAAAGTTTTAAAATTTTAAACTAAGAAACCGACATATTCTTAATTATTGAATTTTTTTAAAAGTCTTGTATTAATTGTTGGGTTGCCATATGTAAACAGCGTTGAATAAGTTAACTCATCTTTTCTTGTAAGAATACAGTACACAAAGTCTCCAATTACACAAGTTCTTTCGGTAATTACGATAATCGATATATTTTAAATAATATTTGACTTTTTAGTAAATAAAATAATAACCGTTTGTTTAATAATCATAATAACATTTTTTTAATCTGAAGTATAAACTTTAGCAATTACTTGAGATATAAATTCAACTTAAACATTAAAAGAAAAACTTAAAACGAAAAGCACCTGTGTATGATAGACTATTATTAATAAATAATATTATTTATGATTATTAAATTTTATCAATTTAATTATTAAGTTAAAAAAATTTCTTACATAAAATAAGTTTATAAATAATTATAAATTCAAATTAATTAATAGTTTATTAGACAATTTATTTTAACATTTAATTATAATTTTAAAATATAAATAATTATTATCTAGAATTGTGTGCCTACACTTTACTCATGCATGCGTTTTCTATTCTTATGATGTTAATTATCTCAAACTTATCAATTATTATATTGATTAAGTATATATATATATATATATATATATATATATATATATAGTATTAAAGTTATTTTATATTTTTAAAAAAATAGTATAATTTATTTTGGAAAATATCAAATTAGTGATTGTTATAGATAATCAGGTTACTAACCTCCGGTGATTGTAAATTTAGAAAAGCCAAATGTAAACCATAATAAGGCTATGTGGAAGCAAAATCGAATTAGAATACTAATCTCCAGCTATTGCAAATTGACTTGCAGTCAAAGTTTTCAGTCTTTCTAAACCTTCACTCACTCAATCACAATAGTGTGTTGTTTTTCTTTTTTTTTTTTGTTCTGAAAGAGAAGTGGATTCAAGAGACCTAAAACTATGAGAGAGTAAAATATTTATAGGGCTCTTTCCATCATTGAGCCCATTCCAAAAAGTTAGTGAAAACCACTTCCGCGTGGAACAAACAAATGTAGATAATGGAGTTATGTGATCACATAATGTCCCTTCAAAATCAAAACTACAAACAGAAGTCAGTTGCTAACATTCTCCCACTTGATCTATTAATTCCATTATCAACCATAATAAGAAACTAAATATATGAATCATGGCGACAGTTCCTCTAATGATGAGTATTATCTTCCATGTATCACAGTATATCAAGTCTCTCAACACTAGCTCTAAACTTAATGAATAAACCACATGTTTATCAAGGTCAAAACTAAACGATATTTTTCAAATAAACAATAGTGTACACAAAACGAAAGAGAAAACATTAAGTCTGAATAAAAGTCTTATCCAAAATAATAAAGGTACCCATAATGATTTTCACATCATGGAACCAAGTCTCATTCGTGCTACATGATCCTTAAAATTCTTTGGTGGCATGCCTTTAGTCAAAGGATCGGTAATCATCAACTCAGTGCTAACATGCTCAATAACCACTTTCTTTTCCTTAACACGTTCTCTTATGGCTAAATATTTGATGTCGATGTGTTTACTTTGACTTCCACACTTGTTATTATTAGTCATAAATACTACAGCAGAGTTGTCATAGAACACCTTCAATGGCCTAGATACAGAGTCCATAACTCTAAACCCAGATATAAAACTCTTCAACCATACACTATGTGAGGTAGCCTCAAAACAAGAAACGAATTCAGCCTCCATAGTGGAAGTAGCAGTCAAGGTCTGCTTCACACTACTCAAGACACAGCTCCACAAGCTACCATAAAAATGTAACCAGATATAGATTTCCTGGTATCAATGCAGCCAACAAAGTTTGAGTCAGAGTAGCCTATCACTTCTAAAGCATCAGTTCATCTGTACATGAGCATATAATCCTTGAAGATATCTCATTACTTTTTTTGCAGCTTTCCAATAGTCAACACCTGGATTACTCTGATATCTTTCTAAAACTCTAACTGCAAATGCAATGTCAGGTCTAGTGCAAACCTGAGCATACATAAAACTTCCAACAGTTGAAGCATATGGAATATTTTTCATGTGTTCCCGCTCAAGGTCATTTTTCGGACATTGACTCAATTCAAGCCCAATGAAACAATGGGAGCTACACTTGGTGAACAATCTTTTATGTTAAATCTCTCAAAAACCTTGTTAATATGGGTCTTTTGAGACAAACCCAAAATGTCTCAAGATCTTTTTCTATGGATCTTAATGCTTATGACATAAGATGCCTTACCCATATCTTTCATATCAAAGTTCTTTGAGAGAAATTGTTTCACTTCATATAGCATACACCTATCATTAACCGCAAGTAAAATATCATCTACGTATAAAACAAGGAAACAAATCTTACTCCCACTAACTTTCAGGTATATACATTGATCCATGATGTTTTCTTCAAAACCAAATGAAGATATGACTTCATGAAATTTTAGATACCATTGACGGGAGGCTTGTTTTAATCCGTATATAGATTTATTAAGCTTGCAGACTAAATGTTCATTGTTACTAGCGAAGAATCCTTCAGGTTGTTTCATATAAACCTCTTTTTCTAGATCACCATTGAGAAACGCTGTCTTCACATCCATTTGATGTAACTCAAGGTCAAAATGAGCTACCAATGCCATAATCACTCAAAAAGAATCCTTTTTAGACACAGGAGAAAAGGTCTCCTTGTAATCAATTCATTCCCTTTGAGTGAACCCTTTGGCAACAAGTCTTACCTTATGTCTCTCAATGTTGCCTTGTGCGTCTTTCTTGATTTTAAATACTCACCTACATCCAATGACTTTTACATCATTTGGCAACTCAACGAGATTCTAGACTTTGTTAGATGCCATAGAATCTATCTCATCTTTCATGGCATTGTACCATAAATTTGATTCCTTAGAATTCATGGCTTGTGAAAATGTTTTAGGATCATTTTTGGCTCCTATGTTTTAGTCAGATTCTTGTAAATACACCACATAGTCACTAGAAATCGCTGACCTTTTGACTCTAGTAGATCTTCTTAATGTTGTCTCATTATCTTGATGAGGAATTTGTTGTTCAACCACTTCCTCAATAGGTTGATCAACATTTACTTGTGACTCCTCGTTAATAACTTGATCTACCAAATCGTATTCAACAGTTTGTGAAACTTGGATAATTGGTTGTCTAATACGCTCTTGAACTGGAGGAGCACGAATGACTACCAATCTATCATTTGACTCAAAGGGTTTAGCTTTATAATGATCTATTTCAAGAGCAGTATCTTGAATTAGGTCACTCCCAATAATCAAATCATTTTCAAGAAACTTTGCATTTCTTGATTCCACAATTCTAGTGCTATGAGATGGATAATAGAACTTATACCTTTTGGACTTTTCAGCATATCCAATGAAATAACCACTAACAGTCATAGGATCAAGTTTCTTCTCTTATGGATTATAAATTCTCACTTCAGACGGACATCCCTAAATGTGTATATGTTGCAAACTAGGTTTCCAACCTTTGAACAATTCGAAAGGTGTCTTTGAGACAGCCTTAGTTGAAACTTTGTTTAATATATACACAACCGTCTTAAGTGCTTCAATCCACAAGAATTAAGGAAGCTTTCAGTGCTCTTCATGCTTCTTACCATGTCCATCAAAGTTCGATTCCTTCTTTCTTTCACACCATTCTGATCCAGAGAACCAGGCATAGTGTACTGGGCAACAATCCCATGTTCTTGAAGAAATTTTGCAAATGAACCAGGTGCTTATCCATTCTCTGTGTATTTACCATAATATTCTCCACCTCGATCTGATCTCACAATCTTAATTTTCTTTCCACATTGTAGCTCAACTTCAGCCTTGAAAACTTTAAAGGCATTCAATGCTTCATCTTTAGAACGAAGCAAGTAGAGATACATATATCGTGAGTAATTATCTATGAAGGTGATAAAATATCTCGGACCACTTGCGTCCATGTCTGGACAACAAATATCTGTATGAATGATCTCCAATAGGTTTGAACTCCTCTTGGCACCAATTTTAGACTTGTTAGTTTGCTTACCCTTAATGCAATCCACACAAGTTCCAAAATCAGTAAAGTCCAAAGTACTAAGTACTCCTTCATTTACTAATCGCTTAATTCTCTTAATGGAGGTGTGTCCCAATCTCCGATGTCACAACATAGAGGATTCGTCATTCATAACACATCATTTTACCCCAGCAGTAACGTGCATAGAATTATGAGTGACATTATTTTGCAAAGTAATAGAATAAAGACCATCACATATTTGCCAAAACCAACAATTTGGGAATTATTCAATAAAGTAAAACCAAAGTCTGAAAAATTAAAGGAAAAATTCAAAAGTGCTAGTCTTGAAATTGAAATCAAATTCTTAGAAAAACTAGGAACATAAAATGTCTTTTTTAAATTCAAAACAAAACCACTACTTAAAGTTAAACTGCACGTCCCAACGGCCTTCACATGTGAACTCATCCTACTCCTTCAGTAGATGCATCGCTCACTTCCCACTGGCCTCCTTGGGTTTACAAACATGGATTGTAAAACCAAAGTCAATCCACCATGTGTCCTGATTAATATCAATCATGTTAAATTCATAACAAACAAAAACAAATAGATTACCCTTCTTGTCCAACCAAGTCTTGAATTTCAGGCAGTCTTTCTTCATGTGTCCTTTCTTTTTACCAAAGAAACACTTTGACTCCTTCTTTATGTCTGACTGAACAAAAAGTTTTCCCTTGTGATTAACTTGATTCTTTTTATTCTTCGCAGAAGTGGTCAAGTTCATGCTCTCCCCTTCTTCCATCAGTAACATTTCCTCTTCTTAAGCACACATGGTCAACAATTCATTAACAGACCACTTATCCTTATGTGTGTTATAAGAGATCTTAAAGGGGGTATATTCATAAGGCAAGGTGCATAAAATGTAGTGTACCAAGAAGGAATCTGACATGATAACCTCCAAAGCTTTCAACTAAGCCACTATATCCCTTATGCGCATGATGTGATCACGCACTCCTCTAATCCCAGTGAGCTTCGTGGATGAAAATTGCATTATAAGGGTGCTAGCAAGAGATTTATCAGAAGTAGTAAATTGCTCATCATTGGCCTTCAATAAATCCTTGACTTTATTATGTTGATCAATAGAACCCCGAATACCAGCAGAAATGTTGGTCTTTATGAAAGTTACGGAAAGACGATTAGACCTCTCCCACTTTTCATAAAGATCAACTGCATCTGGAGTGTTGGTCTCAGTAATTGTCGGTGATTTGTCCTTCTTAATAGCATAATCAATGTCCATCCGGCCCAAATAGAGAAAAATCCCTTCCTTCCAAATCTTATAATTGTTACCCCTTAACTCGGGAATACCACATTTAATATCAGAAATATTTACAGATTGAGAAAATGCAAAGTTCAAAATACCACATGCTTATCATAATTTGAAGATAAAATAAATATCATATTTTACCAATGCAAACATGCTTTAATTCATGAATCTAATGACATAAAACTTGCCTCGAACCTATGTAGGACCGAAACTTATTTTTGGATTCATTAAGGACGAAAAAATTTAGAAGGCAAGTTTTGAACTCCCATCCTCCACAAAGACCAAGGCGCAGCTAACCACTAGGCCACACACCATTAACTATCATCATCTCCTTCGAAAAGTACATGTTCATTTATTTGTAAACTCAAAAAAATACAAAACGACAATAAAACTTGTGTTGCGATCGTCTTCCACCTCTAGCCGAGTCAGTTTGACCCGGTTATGACTCGTGAACCTGATTTTAGAATTTTTTTCTTTTCCAGTACGCATTAAACGTGAAAAAAATACGTTTTTAGATGCAAAAAAATATAGATAACATTTTCCATATTCGATTTTGATAAAAGGGGTAAAAAACACAACATCCATATCCAAAAATAAATTTTTGAATTTTCAGAACAAGCAAGGCAGAGGATATACAAGCTCTGATACCAAATGTAAATTTAGAAAAGTCAAATGTAAACCATAATAAGGCTATGCGGAAGTGAAACCGAATTAGAATACTAACCTCCAACTGTTGCAAGTTGACTCGCAGTCAAAGTTTTCAGTCTTTTCAAACCCTCACTCACTCAATCACGATGGTGTTTTTTTTTTTTTTTTGTTCTAAAAGAGGAGCAGATTCAAGAGACTTAAAACAACGAGAGAGTAAAATATTTATAGGGCTCTTTCCATCATTGAGCCTATTCCAAAAAGTTAGTAAAAATCACCTCCGCGTGAAACAAACGGATGCAGATAATGAGGTTATGTGATCATATAATATCCCTTCAAAATCGGAATTACAAACGGAAGTCGGTTGCTAACAATTGTATATTTTAAAAAAAGTAGTATAATTTATTTTAGAAAATATCAAATTAGTGATTGTTATAAATAATCAGGTTACGATCTTCAAGTCCAACTTGGAGGATGTGACTTTTATTAAGAAGAAAATTGTTGGGGGTTAGAATAACATGCAGCATGTATGCACATGCTCTAAGCACTTGTATTTGCAACCTCCCCCTAACTAGTCATTTATGACAGTGGATTGGGCGCTACGATATTAGGTATTCTTACTATCAACAACGAAGATATTTAATTATATTAAAATAAAAATAAATTTAAAATATGAAACTTTTGAAATTAAGGGAAACGTATAAATTTTAACTTGAATATACACGTTATCATTCAATTACAATTTGCTATATCAGTTAAAAAAAAGTTAATTTTTCTAATAATTAATATAAAATTATATTTATAGTATAATTTAACTAATTAATATTCTTATTTGATGTAAATTTTAAAAAATATATATAATATATTTTAGCGAATTCTCTACTTACTTTTTTTTCTTTTTTTTTCTTTTGTTTTTATGTCTCTTTAATAAAAAAATCTTCTTTTCTTGTTTTTCTTTTTTTTCTTTTTCTTTTCTCTAATTAAAATATAATAAAATATTGTTTACCTTAAATGAAGGTAATGAGAGGAATGATTATTATGATGGATATCGTTGTTTCATATTGAGAAAATGAGGATTTGTATTCATGGAATCTTCCGACAACTTATCGTGAAGGATTCACAAATATGAATTCAGGAAACATAATGGAAAACGGTGATTGATCACATCAGCAGTTTCAAAGAATCTTCGATTTGGGAAAGTTAGGTGATGGACTGATGGTCATATAACTTTTAAAGGAAATCTTAGAGAAAATAAATAAATAAATATTCTCATAGAACGTCTTTCTTAGACTGGTCAGAATTTAGCATCTCTGCATGTGAGCATGGTAAGTATGGACAATTATAAATTGAATATTTTTTTTTTATAGGCAAAACAAATCTTATTAAAAAGAGTTCAAGGAGAACTCAAAACTCGTATATACAAAAATTACTTACTCAGATAAATAAAAAGTAAAAATATACTTATACAAAATTAAGACAGATGCAATTTCGTGGGTTCAAATACCAATCAGCTAACATAATAGCTTCTCCCTTACTAACAAGTGATAACCATTTCCAGGATCTCAGAATAATAGAATCTATGACTTACCTCTCATCCAAAACACCATTGGAAAATATAATTCTATTTCTATGCAACCACAAAGACCACACTGTACTTACCAAAATAATTAATAATCATATTCCTTCTCTTTTACTACAGCCAACACCAACCCAAGAAAGCAAGTGAGTTGATAAATCTGAAGGCAGAACCAGTGAGAATCCAAGCCAACGCGCAGTAAAGTACCAGATTTGAGATGAAACTGAACACGTTAAAAATAAATGAGTTGGAAGTTCCTCCAAACCATGACAGAAGCAACAAGTTATATCATCAATTTGAACGCCACGATCAATCAGTAAACCTTTACAAGGAAGTACATTCAACAACAATTGCCAAGAAAAAACCAGACACTTAAGAGGGACCTTCCCTCTCCATAGCCTTTGCAAGGCATCTGCCGTACACTGATCTATACTATTAGGACCACCAAAAAGTTCAAATAGCCATGAATACGCAGATTGCACTGAATAACAACCTGAAGAATCTGCCCTCCATACCCATTTATCTTCTTGTAGTAACTTAATAGAAACTCCATCCACAAGCTCCAACAAAAGATTAAAGCTCGAGATCTCATGTTGAAAGAGTCCTCTTCGCCAACTAACATTCCAAACCCATCTAGTGCCATCATGAAAACCATTCTCCAATACACATGATTCAGCATTTCTCGCCACTGCAAAAAATCGCGGAAATGCTTCACACAATCGCACCCCTCCTACCCACTTATCTCTCCAAAAAAGAGTGTGAAAACCTGCACCCACACTTCTATCAAACTTCTCATCCAGCTATGAATTCCCTTGATGAATAACCTCCAGCAAATCACGCCACCACAAAGAACATCTGTTGTGAACTGATGAACGCTGAAGAGAAGAAGCTAATCTTCCATATCTAGATTTCAACACCCGCACCCACAATGAACTAGAACAGTTAACACCTCGCCACAACCATTTACTAAGAAGCGCCCAATTAAACCACTGCACATTCCTAATGCCCAAGCCACCATTCTTCCGCGGTCTACATACAGTTTTCCATTTCACCCAGGGGATTTTAGATCCATCTTTAACACCCTTCCATAAAAAATTCCGTTGGATAGTGATAATTTCCTTTATTACCGACTTCGGCACCTTAAAAAAGGATAACGAGTGCAATGGCATAGAATTAAGAACGACATTAATCAAAGTCACCCTACCTTCAATCGATAAATACCTATGCTTCCATGACGCTAACCGCTTTTTAAGAGCCTCTAACACACCCTTCCATGCACTAGGCTTTCTCGGGTTAACACCTAACTGTAACCCGAGATACTTTAATGGGAAACTACCAATCTTACAATGTAGGAACTCCGCAGCCAAGTTTTCAAAGTCATCACTAGTGTTAATCCCCAATACAAAAGATTTATGGAAATTAATTTTCATAACTGACATTAATTCAAAGCTACGCAATACTGCTTTCAAAGTCCACAAATTCTGCATCGAAGCCTCTCCCATAATCAATGTGTCATCCGCAAACTGCAGCAAAGAAATATCTGGTCCCCCTTCCCCAATCGTCACGCCAGAGAACAACCCACAAGTCACTGCCTTTCGCATAAGAACTCCTAACCCTTCCACTGCCACAAGAAAAAGAAAAGGGGCAAGAGGATCCCCTGTTTTAGGCCGCGCTCAATATGAACCTCCAATGTAGGACAACCATT
This sequence comes from Abrus precatorius, assembly GCF_003935025.1. Taxonomy (NCBI): domain Eukaryota; kingdom Viridiplantae; phylum Streptophyta; class Magnoliopsida; order Fabales; family Fabaceae; genus Abrus; species Abrus precatorius. The sequence continues at coordinate 5,702,008 of NW_020874406.1, read as the reverse complement.
AATCAAAGCTGATAGGCTTCTCCCCACACACAAGCTTCCATCCAACTGACCCATTTGTCTGAAAATCCAAAGCTACGTAACATAAACAAAAGATATCCTCACTCTATCGAATCATATGCCTTCTCATAATAAAGCTTTAACACAAAAAACCTCTTATTATACCTCCGCACATAATCAACTTATAAATTGAATATTTACAATTAATAAATCAGTAAAACCATAGAAAATAATAATAAAAATTACAAATACAAAATTTGTATATGATTTTTCATGTGGGCCATCTTCTTCCTCTTACTATTGTTTATTTTTGCTCCCTTTTTTTTTTCTCATAAAAGTAAATTAATGTCATACTATTAAACGTGCGTGGCGCTGCTGTATAAGGACACAGAAATGTGTAGATAGCTATCCCAACAATCTATGAGATAGTATATTCCTTTCACGAGTATTTGAAATAGTTTATAGAAAGATTATAAAAATAATTTGTAAGTTTCATGCTTTTTCAAAAAACTTATTTTAATAAGTAACTAAATATAGCTTATAAAAAAACAAATTCTTTTCATCTTATTTTAAACAAATTCTATCTTTATACACTTTAAATCGTTAAGACTTTTATATATTAACATTAGCTTAAGTTTTATGTAAGATAAATTTATCAAATGAAGTTATAATTTTTTTATTAAGTAACTATTTTCATTAATCAATTCAAATATATTTATTTCATTCATTTAATTAATTAATTTTATATTTTAATTTTTCTTAAGTCATATTTCAAATTTTAATAAATTAAATAATCAATTATTTCTTTATTTTATTATACAATTTTTTACCACATCGATGTATTATTTACTTTGCTTTCAATTATCCAAAAATTATAAGATATTTATATATAATTTATGTTATCTTAAATTCTCTTTCAAAATTAATCATAAGTTAAATATAAATTCAAATATTTCATTTACAAATAATTTTTTTTTTAAATTTGCAGTATAGTTATCTGATCTTCCTTTACCTTTCATATTGTTTTTCGTAGAATACACGTATAACCGCATTATCTTATATTATAAACATTATAATCTTATGAAAATAATTTTAATTTCAAAATAAATTTTCTTTTACTAAATTTAACTTTAATCAACTAATTTCAAAATTTTATGATAGAACTACGTGAGTTTCCGTTACACCTAAGGATACATAGAAATAGAAATTATACCCCGTTAAATTAAAATATTTTTTAAAATATTTTTTTCTTTTAAGATACCGAGTTAACATTTCAATAAATATTTTTTCTTCTTCTAAAATAAAAATAATTATTGTTTAGGAGTTAAATAAATATTTTTTAAAATTAAAATAAATTTGCACAATTAATTTAAGATAACTGTTTTTAAACAGACTTTGTAGGGTGCTGACCTTCCTTGTATGTAATTGATTCCCGAATTCATTTTTGGTTTCAAAGATGGTATTATTTTAAAAGTTTTTCTAAAGTTTTTCTTAAAATAAATTTTGGTGGTAACTCATCTGATTTTTAGAAAAATATTTTTATTCTTAAAAGATATATTTTTTAAAAACGTTTTTGTTGTACCGTTGTGATCTCCCGATTGCAACATATAACTTCTAGAATAACTTAAATATTTAAATTTATAAATTCTTGCTTTTTTTATCAGGAAAATAACTTATAACTCTGTATAAATAATTTTAAATTTTTAATTAATCTTTTGATTAAAATTTATCTACATAAGTTTTAAAATTAAATTTGTGACAAAATATCTTTTCTCTATCTATATATACGAAGACAATTGTCCAGCATTCTTTTACGTAGATTCTACTTTTAATCGTGTAAGATTTTAACTTTTTTTATCTGGTATCAGTTAATACACTTTTTAATTTTTTTCGTTAATACTTTTAAACACTCTTAATATTTATTTATTAAATTTAGATTTTTTTCTCTTTCTTAAATACTTCTGAAAATATTAATCATTTTTTCTATCTAGATGTTATGAATAAAAATCTCGTAATTTTTTAATTAATATAGCGAACAATACTTCTCTATCTTTCTAGAATATGAATTTTGTGGATTATAGCTGTTCTAATTTTGGTGGTGTTATTAATCATATTCACATATCATCTAAGAGATAATTATTAAATAAACCCTCTTTGGAGCAACATGCTAAAGTTAAATGTGAACGATTCTTATTGTAGAGAGTAATAAAAGTTGCTCGCACAGACTTGATTAGGAAAAAACATGAATAGTTATTTATGGAATTTTTCAGCAATTTAGGTCCCTGTTCAGCCATTATGGTTGAATTATGGTCCCTCCTTTTGGGTATTTCTCTACTTAGAAATCAAATTTTCAATAAAGTTACAGTAGAGATGGATTCTTAATTAGTGATTTAATTGATAAAGTCAAAGATTGTTGACATTTCTAGTTTGTAAAATTAATATATTTGTTCAATCCTATAAAATTATTTATTTTTGTTATGTGTGTAGAGAGGTAATAATAATAAGTGTGTTGACTTTCTTACGAATATTTTGAAATTTCTTTTTTTGTGGGGTTGATTTTCTATAATGCTAGTGTAGTTTGTCGGGTTGTTTAGCCTCATTTAATAGAAAAACAAAGCGTATTAATTGTTTTTTTTTCCCACTATATTATCCATTACGTTATTATTTTATCTTCTTTCTCAATATTATATATACTTCAAAGTAGAGAAAATTCCTAATAATTAACAGACCCTTCTGGGATATATCCAGATTTATGAACTTGCATAAATATAATTATTAAGTCAATCATTGAAGAAAAGAGTAGAAATAAAATAAAAGGAAGAAGGATAGTAAGAGAGAGAAAGATAGAGTATGAACAATAAATAGTTCATAGTTTATTACTGTAAGAGTTGGGGGTTATTACAGTAAATAGATATTTATTAAGTTCAAATATCTCTTAAAATCTTATTTAAACAAACTTAAAATAAAATAAAAATTAATTAAAATAAATTTAATTCTAATAAACTTTTGAAATATGTAAAAGAATATTCAACAATCTCCACATATTTCAAAATTCTAAATTTTTTTTTTGTTAATATCATAGGCATAAATGTATTAAATTTAGTGTCTTCTAAAACTATGAACCAAATTTTAGATAGATAAACTGACTTACACGTGAGTTGAAGAAAACTTCTATAAATCAAAACACTTTTGTATTTGTTAGAAGTTTATCAGGCACATAACACCCTAGGAACATGAGTTTATCAATCCAAAAATAATAAACTCAAACTCTAATATATAAATTAAACAATACAATACAAATCTTCTTGAATGGTTTTCAAAAAACATCATCACTTACAAAAGAAAAATAATAAATTCAAATTTATGAGTCAAATTTTGATAACATTGTTGTATTATTATAATGTATTAAAAAATTATTATATATAATCTCATAGTTTATGATATATCTTAAGTATTTTATAAATTTAACGACCATGCAAATAATAATAATTATTATAATAAATTTATTAAATTTACTATTAATAAAGTGCTCATTAATAATTTAGTTAAGCAACAGGATAACTTTTTTCTTTAATTAAGTTTTAGTATCATAAAAGATTTTTATTGATACATAGATTTAAACTGACATAAGTGATAAGCATAAAGATGTACTACAAAATATGATGTATTTTATTATTTGTTTAGTTAGTATTCACAACAAAAAGATATTCAAGTAAATATCATTGAGAAGATGTATGATGAGTCTTATACTAATTTTTTAAGGTGCCTAAGGATACAAATGTAGAGTGGTTTAAATATTAGAATGTAATAAAAGTTAATTAATTTATTTTAAGTCTAATTAGATATCTAATTCTTATATATGTATTAATTAATTTCTATTTATGTAAAGCAACTTTTTCATTCTCCCTTCATAAAATAAGAAGATGATTTCAAGGCATGGAAGAGTTGTATTACAAAGTGACTAAGACAAATATACATTGAGGTTCATTAGAACTCGTCATTTGCAGATTGAATAACACCTCACTTTCTTCATAGCTTGTAAGAGTATTGACACACTGGTGAGTTTAAAAATCTTTTCGTAAAGAATAAGAGAAGACAACTTTCGTCATTTGTAGATTTAATTCATTTTTAAAAATTATTAAAACTAAAAAATAATTAAACTACTTAAATAAATTAACCAAATGCAATAATAGTATATAAACTTGACTAAAAATAATCAAACAATTCTAGCAAAATAATCAAACAAAAATTGTAGTAATAAATCAAAATAATTGGCATTGTGAAAAAAAAAATCGTGGAAACAAAATGATTACATTTATTTTATACTCATTTAGAAAAATTAAAGCACTTAACAAATTTATATTTATTCCAAAAAAACGAATGCTCACAAGTTTAAATAGAGAAAATTCTATACTTTATTTACATAATTGTGAATACCATTTTTTTTCTTTCTTTAGGTTGCTCTCAAATTTTTATAAAATAGAATAAAAAATTTATTTTTACAAGAAAATAGAAAATTTTAGAAAATAAGTTTGGCTTCTAGAAACGAAAATTTTATAATGTGCAAGTTTATGCCCAACACACACACAATGAACTTTAAACTTAATAAGAAAAAATGCAGAAATTTTGTCTTCGTATAAAATCCTAAACGAACTAATATAAAGGCACAATTAAGAGATTCAAAAAAGGAAGGGAGGAGAAAACTTTTTTGAAGGGCAACACAAATTTTTTAAGAGAGCAAAATTTTTAGAGAAGAAGACATAAAAAAAGAGAGACTAAATAAAGAATAAGTGTTTAGAAGAAAAAGATAAATATTAAGAAAGAAAAACATAAAGTGAGAGAGAGTGAAACAAGAGGGAAGAACCAAAGAGTAGAAAAATAAATCATAAGCCAAAAGAAGAGAAAGAAATCGCATCATTTCACCCATTTGATAATTTTCATTTACCGTTCAGATCCTAAACTTGTATACTGCATCAAGATTTTTCTTTCTTTTTTTCTCATAAACTCAAGTGTTGGACCATATTATGAGTTTTTGCAAATGAATGAAGTAAAGTTTTTTTTAATAATATTTTATAATTATAATAAAAGTTGATTTGATGTGCACTACTGAAAGTTGGAATGCTACCATCCCGAAACAACATGTTGAAAGCTGAAATGTAGCACTCCTTAAACAGGCAAATCTTTTTAGAAGCAAATATGCCATCAATTTGGTACCATTTTCCTTTTTCCTCTTTTACTTTTTAAAAATTCTTGGGTCAAATAGCCCATTTAAGATAATTTTACTATTTTAGGGTCCCTTTTTTTTTCCACTTATTTAGTAAAAATAAAAAATAAAAGTTAAACCTTTTTTCTTGATTTATATCTATTTATTGATTATTTTTAAATTTATCTTTAGTTTATTTTAGTGAAAATATTTTTTATATATCTTTAAATTTATTTTGTTTTCTTTATTTTTTATTTTTATTTTATTTTCATATTATATTTGACTTCTATTTTTACTTATAAAATTTATCTTTTTTTCACTAAAAGCTATGCAAGATAAGTAAAATAATATAAATATAATAACAAAAAAATTTATAATAATTCTTGAATTTTTTCTTGTATCTATTTCATTTGTTTATTTTTTGGATTGTTTTTTCTTTAGCATTTTTTTACTATTTTATATAAGTTTAGAATATTAATGTAATTTGATTTTATATTAATGTTTTATCTTTATTTATTTAATGAATATGAAATATATTTTTTAATTAATTTATTTTATTTTATATTAAATAATATAATATTTACATTAATTTACAACATTAATGTGTAGCTACTTTACTTTGTTATAAATTAATAGAATCTTTGTGTACCAATGTTACCTTAAGTTCTATACAATATAAATTTATCAAACGGAGTTTAACCTTTTAATTAAATAATATTTTTTAATCAATTCAAATATATTTGTTCCTTTCATTAAATAGAATTAATTTTATATTTTAAATTTTCTTAAGTCATATTTTTAATTTTGATGAAATAAATAACCAAACATTCGATTATTTATTTTTATTATACAAATTTTTACAATATTGATATATAATTTACACTGCTTTTGATTGTTTAATAAATTATAAGAGATTTATATATAACTTATGCTATCTTAAATTTTCTCTCCATATGAATATTCAAATTTAAGTATAAATTCAAACTTTTTTTTCATATTTTCAAATAAAAATAATTTTTTAATTTTTTAGTTAATTTTTTAATGATTTGCAATGTAGCTATCTGATCTCTCTTCGCCTTCTATATTATTTATCGTAGGTTGTATGTATAACTGCATTATCTTGTATCCTAAATATTATTTTATAAATTAATTTTAATTTCAAAATAAACTTTTTTACCAAACTTAATTTAATCAATCAATTTCATGATATATTAAAATAAAACTACGTAACTTTGAGTTTCTCATTATACGACAGATACGTAAGAGCGGAAACTGGACTCCTCAAGTCATTAACATTTTAATAAGTGATTTTTCTTCTTCTAACATAAAAATAATTGTTGTTTAGGGGTTAAACAATATTTTTAAATTAAAATAAATTTATACAATTAATTTAAAGTAACCATTTTTTAACAAACTTGTAAAGTGCTAATACCTTCCTACATGTCTCAAACTCATTTTTTTTGTTTGAAAGATTATATTATTTTTAAAAAAAATAATATTTTCTTAAAATAAATTATGATGGAGACTCTTCTTATTTTTTTAAGAAAATATTTTTTATTTTAAAAAATATTTTTTTTAACACGTTCTCGCCACATTGCCTCCCAGTTGTGGAAATAATCAAATACATAGAGATTATACATTCATTCATGTGTAGAGCCCCGTGTGACATGTATTATTCTATGACTATGTGATACATTTTAATGTTGCTTAGCTTTAACATTCCAAGACGTGACAACGTTGCACCTTTTACATTAATGTTTTACAAGAATTTTATTGTTATTTTTCCCCTTTTTCCAGTAATTTGTTTGCAAATTTTTTTTTTTTTAATGTTTTCAAACTAAACCAGTTCAGGTAAAAAAGGTAGTAGGTAGATCTAAGACAAAACACAATCCATTCGATCAAAATAAATATAGCTGCAGGTACCGGTAACATAATGACAAAATAGTTGGCACAAGTGGGGAGCTTTTGAATAATTTGATAACTTGTGCTTCATCAATCATTGCATGACTTGGGCAGCAGCAAAGTTCACAGCGTTAAAAATTTCATTTTGAATGTTTAAATGAGAAGATTGTTTAAATGCTCTATAATATTTTGCGAATCTGAACTAGAGTTTCAAAACGTTGAGAAAATCCTATCTACAGAATGAAATTGCAGCTAACAATTAGTTCTTTGTGTTCCTATGTATTTTTCTGTAAAGAGAGGCGTTTAACAAGAATGTCTAATGCTTCTTTCATCCACCAATGCTGACATACTTCTCGGGCTTCAGCAACATTCATCTGCGTCAAGTGATTATCAAAGAAAATAAGTAAATTTTGTGACTGTAATTTATATTTATTACTAATGTGTACCTAATTTACTCCACATCCAAACCAAGGTGCAATCTTCAACATGCAACAACAATCATAGTGTTGTTTGAGGTTTTCAAAACTATATATAAAGAGTGAGAGAGAGATCTTAATTATATTTGCAACAGTCACAATTTGGGGCAACTCAGTATACAACTACAACTCTCATTTTAACTCTAATTACAATTTAAAGTAACACGTTTTTTCTTCATATATATACTCATTTAAAAAGGAAAAATGTGAATAATATATTTTTTCAAATACATTAACCCTTTTTTTTATATTTCATTCTATAAAAAGTTAATGCATTAATTAAAAGAATGGCATGTTACAAGGAAACTTGACAATGAAGAAAATGAATCAACAATAATGAGGATATTTAAAAAAAAAAAAAAAAAGTGTTTCACTAGCATTGTCCTTCTTGAAAGTGACATTAGTTAAACAATATAGTAATAACTCTTAGACATACCCATATTCTTCTCCGTAGATCCTTCTCAGGCCAGGAGTCAAGTTGTTCCTTGACAAGCAAAGGAAACATGTGCCCTTCATAGTACGTGCCATGTCTCTTGCTAATGAAGCTCCATTGCCCCAATTCATGCTGCCATATGAAATGAAACCAAATTTTTAGTTTTGTTTTTAAACTCATTTGACAGTAATAGAATTATAAGAAGAAGAGAAAAACTAGCAGAGAGAAAAGATTGAATTCAAATAAAAGGTGCCTAATGTACTCAAATTTTGAAATATCCAATACCTCAATGATTCCTATAACTCCTGCTTCTTCAAGGGATTCCCTGCATGCTGCTTCTTCTACAGATTCATCAAGTTCCCACCCTCCCTGAGTCAAACAAATTGGATGTTAATGTTAAACATATTTGGGTATGATATCATCGTATCCCTTCTTGAATCTATATTTTAAAATATTACTTATCTCAGAACTAGCTAGTAGCAATTTTAATCTCTACATATCTATGTTTTATGGCACTTAAATACTTATATTCAAACCCATTATTTGCACTCAAATTAAACCAAAATATTATTTTATATCCTAAATATAAAATATACCAAACAAAAGTATTTAATTAAATTTAATGCAAACTTTAAATGCAATAAATTAATTACTTCATGAGCTTATATTTCCAATAGTTGTACTCTCTAAAACATACTAAAATTTATTTATTAATATTGATTGTAATATATATATATATATATATATATATATATATATTGTTTGAAAAATAAAAATAAAAATTAAGATTATATGTCTAATTTTAATATAATATAATTAAAAATATATAAGTACAGGATGAATTAATATCAAAATATCCAAATCCATAGTGTTTATTTAGTGAATAATTTTATTTCTAGTATCTATTAAGTTTGAGTTTGGATTATATTCTCGTCCCTAATCGATATGTACAAGAAATTGAAGTACCTTAGGGAACATTAATGCTTGACCTTTTTGTGAACTAACAACAAGTACCTCCAATTCATTGCTAACATTGCCGTCAGTATCTTCTTTATATCTGTAAGGGATGCACCTGCACAGTTAGGCATAAGTTTGAGTCAACGAATATCCAAAAGCAATGAAGGGTGCAATAATGGAGGGACTGAGCCCAAATATAAGAAACTCTACAATCTACAAATTAACCAGACACACCAAATAATCAAATCACCATCGACACAAACCCGCAAGAAAAAATCTAGTCAACATTTATTGTTTGGACGAAATTTATCGAATGTTTGATTCAGTGTTCGGTTTTAATAATGTTTACTAAATAAAAATTAGAATTTGTTGTAATAAATTGTACGCATTTCATGCTATCATCTGAAACTTTAGTTTATTAATAAACATAAACAAAAGACATTGAAAACAAACTACATTTAAAATTTGTATTTATTATTAAATCAGCAGTATAGAACTTTTAATTATCTAACGAAGAAAGAAAGCCAAAGATAACTGGTTTGGAAGAGGAGCGTGAAATGAACTGACCCCACAACTTGGCGGCCACCAGAAGTGTTGTATCTCTGCAAATCTCTTCCCGTTCGAGATGCCAAGCAAACCATTTCTGATCTCAAACACTTTACTTCAATTTCTACTCTCAGAAAGAGATGAAATTTTGAAAACAAGAAAAGGAGATGAAGGATCTATTATATAGCAATAAGCCAGCCACTGTATAACAAAGTTTTATTGGAGAATAAATAGAACAAATGCAGAGAAAGAGTGGAGATATATCAAACTATACAGATTGCGAATCCGTTTATAAAGCGCGTAATTGTCGCATTGCTCGATGGATCTGTTCGACAGCGAAAGAAAGTAAATATATAAACATGAAGGGATGTTGCCAACCAAGAAGATATTATATATTTTTTAAAATTAATTATAGTGATTTTTTAATATTTTTTAATTAAACTACTGACTCTATTTTTATTAATATAAAATTAATGATAATTATTATTTTATGTGTAAAAAAGTACTAAATTCTATCACTTATAATTTATAAAGAGTATTTTTTATTATTAAAATTTATTAAAAATAAAAAAATAAGAATTACATAATTTTTATATTTTATATTAATTAAAGTTGAGGGTTCGGTGTGGTTTCGCATGTATGTATTTATTATTGGGTGTTAGTTTGCATTGCTAAGTCTAGATGTTGCTGCTAAATGCCCAGTCAATGAGCGGCCCAAAATGAAAAGAATATTATTGTTGTTAGCTACCAAGTCTTATATCATAAAGAGAGTCAACACCCTCCAGTTGACTTTTCAGAATACGTTTATACATTCCATACTCTCGTCTAGAACATTTCATAAATTCTTTATTATTATTATTATTATTATTTATTAATTAATTAATATAGACAATCACTTCAGTTTGATATTATTATATATAAAGTTAGTCTCATGCCATAAATTTAATGTGCCAAATATTTTATTTTGGATAAAATGCATTTCACGAATTAAATAGTGTAACCCACCCGTAAATTAATTATTTCATGCACTGAGTTGAATGTATTTTGACTTCAATTTACTTGACATGCATTTAAAGATAAATACAAAATTAATTATAATGCATTTCACGAATTAAAACAGAAAAACATCATATTTTTCAGTCACAACTGTTAAAATTGTACGTATAAACATTAAATTTCACACACGTTTAATTTGATCACTATTTATTTAAGTGACGGTTATTAAAATTATAGGTACAAGTATCATATATTTATGGATTATGGATTTATGATAAACTCTAAGTAAGAGTATTATTTCCTTAAGAAGTCTAATTTCTTCCACTATTTATTTTTGTAACAAATATTCAACACTTATGAATGTGTAGAAGAGTGTAAGTACATGTATCATGTAGTTACAAAAGTTTAATTCTATCACTATTTATTTTAGTGCAAGTATCATGCACCCACAAAAGTCTTGATTTTATTATAATTTTATTTTGTATTTATAATTTTATTTTTTCAAATATTATTTATTAAATTTATTTAAAATTTTTAATCTTATATAAAAATAAAATAAAAATATTTTATTTTTGGATAAATTAATTTTTTTTATTATTACAATGCTAATCAATCCTAATTTAAATTTTAAAATATAATATATTTTATCAATAAAGATGACATATTTTATCTAAATTTCTTCTCATTGTATTTTTTTAATATATTCTTATTTTATTTTAAAAATATTTATTATTAATAATAAAATTATAAACTCATTTTTATAAATCGTATTTAATTTTGAAAGCATCATGTAGTATATGAGAAACTGGAAAGGAAAAGAGAGCTAATTACATTCTAAGTGTTTATTATACTTTGTGAATGTGAGTGAAAGCAAACATAAAATGATTGTGAAAAGTAATTAATAAGGGTAAGTGCAACTTAAAACATGTAAGTAAATATACTTTTATTTTTTTTACTTTTATGTTTTGTATATCCAAACTTCACTCATTTAATTTTTTTCAAGTACATAATTCTCACATAAAATAAGCTTACAGTTATTTTTATCACCTAGTATTTTCATTCCCTTTTCAATCAAATGTTTAAGTCATATGTGCCACAATAATGTGACATCATCATATGATCTTTTAAAAGATAAAACAACAACAATCTCAAGAATTGTGCATTCTATCAATATATAAATTCCTCTTTTTTTCATCACCACCATTAAGTCTTGAGTCACTTTTAAGAAACTAACTTCTCCAAAGAACATATATATACTCTTGATTGTCTAGGGCACTCAAAGATATTATATTCCTTCTCAAATTTGGTACATGCAAACTCAAAACTTCCTTTTAGTACCATCATCTAATATAACTTGTACCTCTCTTTCATATGTAACTGTAATTATCTTATTGTCTTCCAACCTTCTTTTTCCTTTTTCACTTATGGCACGAGAAGAAAAAATTATCTATTTAGAGTTATGTAAAAATGTGCCAAAATCTAAGATTCACTTGTCTTCACTTTCCAATGCCTTTGTTAAACATTGTTGGTCTAACAATATTTGTAGCTTTAATTTCCATAACATAAAGTTGTCAGAACCTTTAATTTTTTTTTAATTTTAAATTTTGTATTAATATCTTGAAATGAAGAGATTGTGATATCACTTCTTAGGAAATAAGAGTTAAATACACCTTGAGTGTCTATTATACTTTATGAATATATGCATAAGTGTGCACAACATAATTATGAAGAATCTCAAAATATAATTCAATCTATCAAATAATAATTATATATAAAGGAGAATGTCAATTCTAAATAAACTCTCTTATTAAAATTGTAGCATTATAGAGTACTATAGACTAAATTCAAAATCTTCAAAGTGTGAACCCAAAACTACAGATTTAAAAATTTTCTTACAAACTCTTTATTGTATCTAACTAACAAAGCACTCAAGATTGCTCCTACTTTTTTTATTTTTTAAAAAATGCTAATGCACATATTCATAGATGTTATGATTTTAATTTGAAAACAAATTGTGTGTCTTCACCATATTCATAATCTATTAAGGCTCCAAATAATAAAATATTTCTTGAAGTGAAAGTATTTACAACCCTTTTTATTTGGAATATACCATATAAAAATACACTTAACAACACGAGGATACAACTTGTCACGAGTTGCCAATTCCATCTATGATGAGAAACATTTACATTTTAATAAAGAATGTATAAAGGTTGAAGAAACAATCACCTATATAGCTATGATTTAAGCAATGAAGGGTCAAAACTAAAAGAGAAGGTCCAGACGAAAAGAGCAACATTTGTGGTAAGACAAACGACAACCAGAAAGACATCACGTGACTAAGATAGAAAAAGGAAAATGACTAATCACAATAAAGGATATGGTGTAATGAAAATGAATAGTAGAATTGAGAATCCAAATAGTATTTATACTTCTTAAATTTTTAAAACTATTTACTTCATATTTATATTTTTTAACTCATGAATATATCTTAGTAATAAATTTCTTAAAACATCTATCACTTATAATAAAAGTCAACTATATATATCACATATAAAAAAAATTATCTTCTATATACTGAAAAACCAAAGAAATTGTCTTCTACTTTTGTCATACAAATTATAATATTTTTAATTTTAGGTATATTTTAACTTCATTGACATAACTTTGATTGTATCATTAATGTTTCTTAAATTTTTAAAATTAATATATTTTTTATTATTGCATATAACTAGGTAATTTTCCTTAAAATACATCTATTACTTCAAACAAAGTTAATTCTATATTACATATAAAAAAATTGTCTTCCATGTACATGTTATGCCTTTGGAAGAGAAAATAATTATTAATAAAATTTAAAATCATATCCACAATATAGGTTCTTTCACATGCCTAAACCATATATCTAAACTTTTAGTAATGAAACTATATCCCTAAAAAAACTTGTCTTATTTTTTTCTTGTTATGTAAATTCTAAATTTTTTTTATGTGCATTTTGATTTTGACATTTAATAATAATTGACACACATTTTATAATTATATTAGTAGTGTTTTTAAAATTTTTAAAATTATTATACTTCATATTTATTAATTTTAACTAATACATATTGTTGAACACTATATTTCTTAAAATACATCTATTTTTTGTAATGTAAATTTTGATGTTTTTTCAATAATAATTAACACACTTTTTTTTATGACTTTTTTTTTTTGGTGGGTGCTGAAGGAATTTTACTAATAATAATAATTTAAAATTATTTACATGTAGATTCTTATTTTTATTTTCTTACATAGGTCTCACAAAATTAAAACTAAAGAACTATATAACGGCAAAAGTTGTCAAATTAATCAATTTTGTCCTTCCATACTTAAATCACTAAATCCTATATTTCTCAAAATTAGAGATACTCTAAATCTTAGAGTTGTATTTCACTTACCAATTACAACAAATATAGGAATAATCCTAAGAATTGAACTACTAAATCCATTTGTGCTACTACCAAATTCTCTATGAGTGACACTCAAATGTCCATGGGAGCTTCCTGAAGTAACACAAATTTTGGTCTAGATAAATATACTTTGGTATATTATGGGCATATTTTCACCAAATGCCATATATAATCTCATATGTCATGATAACAATGCTATTTTAACACCCAAACTAGGTTTCTATACACAAACACCATAGTAAAGCTCGAAAGCTTTATTCTCACTTCACTTTACTCTTTTTCTGTGCACAACATCATCTCCTTCCTCTTCACTTTACTCCCATGCACAACACCCTTTATTTCCTTCTAGTATGTATTATTGATGAAGCTCTTCTACCCCAAATCTACTTTTTCAACCATTGTTTTCACCTTCCTTGAGTTTACAAAATTCCTTACACACTCCAACCACCAGCAATGCCTTTAAGCTCATTGTGTAGCTCACTCTTCCTCATAGCACTACCATGGTGATAAGCTCTCTCATAATTGCTCATTCTCAGCAATTTTGTATTTGTTGTGTTCCGTGTAGTTCTTTTGAGATTGCATGTGAGTTCTTTTCTTGGTGAGTGGTTGTGTTCTAAAATTTCTGTTTTATTTTATGTTTATGTATGGGTCATTATTTTTGTAGTTTGTTTATTTTTCTAGGTTTGTTGCTAAAGTTGTGTTGTTCTTGGTTCTAAATTGTGTTGTAACAACCAAAGATCCAAACCAACTATACAAAAAAATCACAACCACAAAATACTTTAAACTCATGTTTTTCATTCCCTTTGTTCAAGTTCAATATGTTAAAATATGTTCAATAGAATCAATAATAATAAAAAAAAACTTGACCCTATAAATAGAGCTAGAGTTTTAGAAAGGCTTACAACCCAAAAGAATATTATATTTGAACGATAACAATTGAAAATTGGAAAAATTAGCACAATTAGCAGCCTTCAAAAATTATATTTCAAATATAAATTGAAATATATATTTGATACAAAAAAAAATTGGTTGTGTTCTTAACTTTTGTTTTCATTGATGGTTGTGTTGTTAACTGTAGTTGAGAAATGTCTATTTATCCTTGTTTGTGGAATGCTTGGCTTGGAGGATTGGTTTATGTTGTGCTGAATTTGTAATTGTATTTTTCTTGTAATATTTCTATGAATCTATGACATATGATTGGTTAAATATTTATTTATAGAGCATATTTTGATTTGGTTGCTAATTCATTTAGAAAAATTCTAGAATTGTGTAACTAGACTTCACTTGAGTGTGGGCATTTTTGTGATTACCTGGAAAGCTTAATTAACTTGACTAATTAAATGATTGGCATATGCATTGTCTTCGGTTGGAAACTTTTCTTTGTATATCAAACTTTTGTGTTAAAGTGCAAAGTACTTCATTGCTATTTTATTTAATACTATTTCAATATTTTTTGGCAAATGAAATAGAACTGGAAATTGTAAGTAAGATTTAATATAGGAATTATAGACTGGGATTGAATTTCATCAACCTTCCTCTTTTGTATTTTGTTGGTTTACAAATATATTTCAATCCAAGGCACAAATCTTGTTGCAAAACACAGTTTCATCTATATTGATTCCTCAAATACATAATTCTAAGATGAAATAATCATACTCTGATCCCTCTGAAATACAACAAATCATCCAGCATTAAATTTGGGTGTCTTAAGGCAATTAACATATTGATATCTATCCTTAGATTGTCAACACATTAAGCAACTTATTCAAATCTAAGTATAAGAAACACCTCCCGATTAGAACTCAAATTTTAACATCAAGAACATAATGATTAGATATATTCAAGCGTTAAAAATAGAATAAAGAAACCAAGATCTCAGAATAATGAATATTAAATATATATATATATATATATATATATATATATATATATATATGAGTGAACTAGTCAAATTATATCAGAAGGGTTTGATTACATTCAATCCTAGAAGTAAAATTAGTTGTCCATGACAGCCATTACAAGGAATTCAACAGTAGAATGACCAATTCAAGATGAATATTGAGGTCTCTGAGTGTTCCTACTCCCTTCCTTTGAATGCTATACAATTTTTCTTTTCAAAAAGTGTCTCCCCCTAGCTCAGTTGCAGGACAGTTTAAATATATTTCAAGTGAGTGGATTCTCACTTAGGCGCCAACTATCGCTCAAGCGAGAGTGAGAACTTCATCATGAAGAAAGTTCCCTCGCTCAAGTGATATATCCCTTGCTCAAGCGAGGTCTGCAGGAAGTAAGCCTCAACTCTATGAAACGCTCTGACTCAAGCTAATCCTTTTCACTCAAGCGGCGCATGGTGGCAAGTGTTTCACTTGAGCTAGAATTCTCGCTCAAGCGAGCTTAGGTGGTAACAATCTCATTCTTCTGGTTGAGTCTCTCACTCAAGCAAAAATTGCTAGCTTAAGCGAGAGGCTATGACCTCCTAATAGCTTTCAACACTCTACTTTTTAGTTCAGTTTATCTCCTGCGTCAAATTTTTCATAGCAAATGTTATCAAATTCAAGTTCAACTCTTAAAACATATATATAGCTTATATTTACTTACAATTAAGAGAATTTGGGGCTTAATTACATAGAATTAAGTGCAAGAAGTGCCTATATCTAAGACAATTCTTACTTAATTACAGCACCTATCAGAAGATACTAACAAATTTTTTATAGTTATAAATTGTTATCATGTATTGAAACATTGATTATGTTTTTTATTAATAGTTGTACCTATAATTGAAGATTCAACAAAACCTATAATTAAAGATTCAACAAGCTTAGGGTCAAATAAATTTGATCCTAATGCAGTTAATGATAGTGAGGATGGTTAGACTATGCAAATACAACATTTTGATTTATAAAACCTAGGATATACTAACATACTTAATCAAAATATGTGACTATAGCTATAGTGATGAAAGTAATGGTGATCTAAAAATCTTCCAAAGTGTTGAGATCCCTAAGTAATCGAGAAGCATAGTAAGAAGAAATCTAGGAAGGTTCGTACCGAAGAAAACAAAAATAAATTTAGGAAGATTCACATTAAAAATAACAAGAAGAATTTGATAATGTTTGCACAACTTATCATACCTTTTGATAATGTTTGCACAACTTATCATACCTGTCCCTCATTGGCTTCAATTCATTTTTATCATAACTGCTCTTTATGTATTGTCTTTGTTTGATATTCTTCATCCATCTACTCAAAATATACTTATAAGTGCAAGCACAGAAAGAAAATGCATGCATATTATACCTCTGGATTAAAAAAGCAATCAATAACAACTAATATCATGACTACTCCTATAAAAAACAACCTTAAACTTAACTTCTTTGAATTGATTTCCAAATATACTATCCACAACCACAATGTAAGAAGTAATTGTTCCATCTTGACATTTCATCATAGCATCGCGATTCATTTTCTCTCTAAATTCTACTTGAACATAAAAAAAAATGAAATTAGTATACTCAACTTGAAATTGTCTCTTAATAAGGGAGGTTAACCCAAAATGAATTATGGTGTTCATTGTGTGGGAGTTAGTTTCCACTTCCTTCTCCACCTTGCTCCTTAAGACATTGTCATCTTACATGATAAATTGTTATAGGCTTATCTTTGAGTTTAAATGTCCAAAAAAAAAAAAATGAGTGTATGCTCTCACTTCTTTGTGCAATAGACAATCCTATGTAAAAAACTTTTTACAAAAATAATAGAACTTTTTTATGGTGTTCTTGAATAATTTGTGCAACCATTCATATTTTTGACATCATATTCTTTTAAGAAGAAAACTTTTTCTCTTTAAATTCCTCATTCATAAAAGTATCACAATTAGTTTCTTTCATTGTTGATTTGATTTGCTTATACGCATCATATCACTTAAGTTTTTCAATGATTTTTTCATAATATGCTATAAGCACTATCTATGAAGAGTATCGAGCAAAGCTATTGTAATAGCATTTTGTATGCCTTGCATTGGTAAATCACAATCTTGTTAGGTGACTTTCCGAACATGCATCATACCCAACATTTGAAAAGTCGGACAAATATTCTAGAATCTTTTGTTGATATTAAGTCATAACCAAATGAAATTGACTGACCATAGTGATTTGCACCAACAAAAGTAGCAAACATCTCATACTTGATTGTTAGGTAAGTTGTATTAAAATTAACAATATCTCTAAAGACTTCATATACAACTCGACTTCTAGCATCTATTTAAAAAATATTTTCGATGTGAAACTCCTCATCAACGTCAATATCATACCATAATTTACTATTTTGCTCCATCATCCTAGAAATATAATTCATTGAGGTTTTGGCATTTCCTTGCTTTGCAATCAAATGTTCTTGTTAATATAGTTTTTGAAAAATCATGAACAAGAGTATGAAAAGTCTTGTTTATCCTCACCCCTAGTTCATCATGTAATTTAATTGTTTTTCTCAAAATCATGCTAATATTCTTATTTTTCTTAAACATTATGGCCTTCAAAAGGATACATTCATGAGAATGATTAAGAACAATTATATTTTTAGACCATTTTCATCCCTCCTCCTTCTTTGTCATAATCTTCGCTTCACATTGGACAATTACGGTGGGAAGTGTCTTCAAAGTTGGTACCTTTGACAAACTTTTTCCTTCTCATATGCATCCAAAAATCAAATTCAAGTCTATATCTGACCTCCTTTTATATTTTTAATCTTCCATCCAAAACCCATTTGAGTTGAATACTTCTTATAAAATATTTTAATAGCTTTTATTGAATCAAACTTTATTCTAATAGTTGGTTCAACTATGTCAAAACTATCATTAAGACTACTGTTGAGATTTTTTCTTAAAAATACGACAAGTGTATCAGGTCTATTGCAAGTAATAACCGATGAAGTACCGGAATATCTCCCTCGAAGAGCAATTCAAAATGTATTAATTATTAAGATAAAAATTAATTGAGCTTATAGATAGTAAAATTAATTGATGATTTTCATAAAATTTGAGTGACAATTATAATGTAAAATATTGATGTAAAATGTAGTAAAATTCAAATTAGAGAAACTGAGATTGAATTTCATCTATCTCCCTCGGTGTATTTCAGTAATTAAGTTATAAACATAACAATCATTTCCAATGAATTTGATGCAAAATACAAAAATCATATATCCCAATTCCTTGAAAATATATTTGTAAGATAATTTCTTAAATGTTGATTTCTTAAGCAATTAATGATAAGCCTGTAATTATGCCCTCTTTTACCGTCATTTATTCATATTTGACCTTTATTTTTATTAGGTTTTACACTAATTTATTCATTAATTGTGCAGTTTGATATAAAAAGGCCACGAGTAGATTTCGGTTCATTTTAGGCCCAAATGAATGGGTTTAAAAGCCTCACAGCAATAAGCACGCCCAATGAAGCACAGGGTGCTTCGACAATATGCACGACCGTGCTGCACCATCATGCACGGCCGTGCTTGTTTGCATTAGCCACACTTGCCTAGTTTAAAGGAGTTCTAATTCTATAAATAGAGAGGAGGAGACATCGTAGAGGGGATCTATCTTTTTTTTCCTGAGCATCATTTCACATAAGGCCCTTCAAGATTCTTGATCATTTTCACCTCTCTTGCACGGACCTTTGGCACACCTTTGGCGACACTTGGAGATTCAAGTGACCATACTTGAAGATCGAAGATTCATCTCTTGTTCTAGTTTGCTTTTCTCTTCATTATGGATATAATTCTAGCTTTTTCTTTCTACATGACTAACTAAATCCATAGCTAGAGCTATGGGAATTATTGTTCATGACTTTATGGAATCTTGATATTTGAATATAAATTTGATTTCTGCTTCGTGATTAGAATTTATCTTATCATTTCTCATTCTTAACTCTGATTAATTACATCGTCAGGCGATCATACCTCGATTAATTAATAGATTTATAGAATAAAACGAGATAAAAGATTAGGTAGACCAAACCAATCTTCATCTTCTAATCGTTATTGAATTAACAAATTCATAAGCTCCTTAGGCTTTTCTAATTGATAACTCGCATAACCATTGGGGATATTAACTTAGAAAAAAAGACTATTAATATTGTATGACCAATGGATATTAATAGCATTAGTATGAATGATTAGTAATCATCAGGAAATCGAATTTAGATCTAAATAGAAAATAACATAAAGAATTGAATGAGAATACCCATACGCCCTAGGTTTCTCTCTGATAAGTGTAACCAAGAAGTACTCTGTGTTTCTGCTCTTAGTTTTTACAAGTGATTTTATAAATTCTCGTCCTGATTAATTTTGCATATTTGAAGCTCAAACAATTAAATTAGGAAAACTCTTAATAGTTGATAAACAATTCTTGTCGGACGATATTTCGGAAACTTAGTTGAAAACCCTTTATTACTTCTCGATGGGTACACTTGCCCTCCGAACAAGTTTTTGGCGCCGTTGCCGGGGATTACTTTTTCAATATTAAGAAAATCTCAAATTTAATTGATTTGAGCAACTTGTGTTTTGTTTTATTTTATTTTGTTCATTGTTAGAATTTTCTTTTATATTTTTATAAATTTTCATATTAATTTTATTTTCATTTTTTTAAAATTACTTTTGATGTATGCTCACTCGTTCTAAGTGTTCTACAGCTTATTTGTTTGATCCAAAATTTGAAAGGACAGTTCGTAGACAAAGAAAAGAAGTGAGAGAGCAAAGAATGGCAGAGGGAAGGAGATTGATCCAAGATTACATGACACCCAATGCCAGAGGCACTCCTGGAAGCATCGCGGCACCTAATGTGGAGGCAAACAATTTTGAGTTGAAACCAGCACTCGTAACCATGGTTCATAACTCCATACAATTTGGGGGCTTGCCTAACAAAGACCCCAATCTGCATCTGACAAACTTCCTCCGATTGATGGACACCATAAAATACAACAGAGTTTCCAACGATGCTATTCGACTCCGCCTGTTCCCATTCTCAGTGTCTGAAAGAGTGAATGCATGATTTTCCTCACTCCCAGCCAATTCCATCACAACTTGGGAGGATCTCACTCAACACTTCTTGGGAAAGTACTTTCCTCTATCAAGATCTTCCAAGCTGATGACAGAAATATGTTGCTTCCAGCAGAATGAGACAGAATCATTGCTCGAGGCGTGGGAGCGATTCGGGGAATTACTGAGAAGATGCCCGTATCATGATTTTCCAACTTGGAGGCAAGTGCAGATCTTTTACGGTGGCCTACCCATCCATAACAGGGCCACGATTGATGCCGCTGTAGGAGGATCTTTTATAAGGAAAGACCCAGATGACGCATACAGATTGATAGACGAAATGACATTTGCTAGCTTTCAGTGGCACACAGCTGACACATATAATTTCATGAGAAAGGAAGCTGCACCAGTCTATCAAGCAGAGAGCAGCAACCCACTGGTAACCCAAATGACAGCTCTCACAAAGCAACTGGAGTGCCTAATGAGAGCACAAGATCAACCCATAAAGTCAGTGCATAATACAGAGTTTGATCAGGAGGAGGCAAACTTTATAAGTAATAATTATAACCCAGGATGGCGCAATAGCAATGCAACTCCTTGGGAAAGCCGCCAAGGAAATCAGAATGCACCCTATCAACCCCCCATGTGCAAAATCAAGGGGAGAAGCTAGAAAGAAGAGAAGCTCCTAGATTCCAATCCAATTTTCAAGAACAGATGATGCAATACGTGCATAGCTCTGACAAGAGAATAACAAAACTTGAGGCACAGATGGAACAACAGATTGAGAGGAAAGATAAGAGGTTTGCAGAAATCAGAGCTGAGATGAGAACTCGGTCCTCAAAGCTTGAATCCTAGTTGGAGCAAATCACTAGTCTCCTTAGTCAAAGAGCACTACCGTTCCAACCAGAATCGAATTCCAGGGAACAAGCTAAGGCAATTACTTTAAGAAGTGGGAAAAACTTGAATGGAATGCAAACACATGATTCATGCACGCCTGTGCTTGTTGATCAGCACGCCCTTGCATCACCCTGCACGCCTATGTTGGCTGACAAAAAACAGCTGTGCTTTGACCAGCACGCCCATGCAGACAATGGATGTACGACCGTGCATGTCCCAAGCAAGGTTATACTCACCGAAGACACGGCCGTGCTGAATGATGAGCAAGGTCATGCTTGCCAGCTAGATACGAAGAAAGAAGCAAAGGAAGATGCATTAATGATGTCAAGGCCGAAAGTTCCATTCCCACAATGGTTGATGGGTAACCAGAGAGACCCTCAGTTCAATAAGTTTCTCGGGATCCTCAAAAAGCTCCACATCAATATCCCTTTTGTTGAAGCCATCTCACAGATGCCTAAATATGCTAAATTCTTCAAGGAGATGCTAAGCAACAAGAAGAAATTGGAAGAATTCGAGACAGTCAGATTGAATGAGGACTGTTCAGTAATATTACTAAGAAAGCTGCCGCCTAAGCTTAAGGATCCAGGGATTTTTATGATTCCATGCACTATAGGCAACTCTCATTTTGATAAAGCACTCTGTGATTTAGGCGCTAGTATTAATCTAATGTCATTTTCTGTGTTTAAAAGGTTGGGTATGCAAGAACCCAAACCAACTTCAATTTCCTTGCAGCTTGCTGATTGCTAGATAATGTATCCTAGGGGCATAGTGGAGGATGTCCTGGTCAAGGTAGATAAGTTCATATTCCCTGCAGATTTCATTGTCCTTAACATGGAGGAGGACAACGAAGTACCTATCGTACTAGGAAGGCCTTTCCTAGCCATAGGAAGAACGATAATAGATGTTCAGCAGGGGAAGCTTACATTAGGATTGAATGATGAGGAAGTAGTATTCAAAGTTTTTAATTCACTTAAGCATCCCTCTACTTTTGATTCATGTAATTTTGTGACAGCTGCAGATGCTACCTCCCTCTCCCTGGATGTATCACAGGTGCAAGATGAATTAATAAAAGATGCATTGGAGAGGATACTTACATTAGAAAGGAGAGATCTGCATGACACTGAAGAACTAATAGATGAGATCTTAGCATTGAACAGTGGGGTGCTTGGAAGATGATTCGAGCGAAAGATATTTGAGGATCTAGGAGAACACTCCCGAAAAAGAACCAAGCCATCAGTTGAAGAACCTCCTGAACTAGAACTCAAACCTCTTCCCTCGAATCTTAAATATGCCTTTTTACACTCTCCATCTCACTTACCTGTAATTATTTCTGCCAATTTGACAGGTAGCATGGAGAAGAAGCTTCTAAGAGTACTAAGAGAGAACAAGGAGGCTTTCAGGTGGAGCATAAATGACATTAAAGGCATCAGTCCTTCCATATGGACTCATAGAATTCACCTGGAGGAGGAGTTCAAACCAAAAGTACAACCCCAAAGGCGATTAAATCCCAATCTGAAAGAAGTAGTGAAAAAGGAGGTAATTAAGTTATTGGATACCGATATCATATTCCCAATCTCTGATAGCCCTTGGGTGAGTCCTGTGCAAGTTGTACCAAAGAAAGGAGGGACTACTGTTATGTAGAATGAGCAACAGGAGCTCATCACTGTCAGAAAGGTAACTAGATGAAGGATGTGTATTGACTACAGGAAGCTTAAGGAAGCTTAACGAAGCCACCAGGAAGGATCACTTCCCTCTACCCTTTATTGACCAAATGTTAGAGAAGTTAGCTGGGCATAAGTATTACTGTTGTTTAGATGGCTATTCTAGTTATATGCAAATACCCATAGCTCTTGAAGATCAAGAAAAAACTACTTTTACATGCCCCTATGGTACATTTGCATATAAACGAATGTCATTTGGATTATGTAATGCCCCTGCTACCTTTCAAAGGTGTATGATGACTTTATTTTCAGATTTATTAGAGTATTGTATTGAAATCTTTATGGATGATTTTTCTGTATATGGCACCACATTTGACAGTTGTGTACATAACTTGAATTTAATTTTACAGAGATGCAGGAAAGCCAATTTGATTTAAATTGGGAGAAGTGTTAGTTTATGGTTGATGAATGCTTTTTTTTGGGGCACAAGGTGTCAAGAAAAGGTATTGAAGTAGACCCTGCCAAGATTGAGGTTATTTCTAAACTACCTCCCCCTATAAGTGTCAAGCAGTTAGGAGTTTTCTAGGGCATGCTGCGTTCTATAGGAGGTTTATACAAAACTTCTCAAAAATAGCAAAACTCCTTTTTGAATTATTGTCTAAAGGTGTAGAGTTTAAATTTGATGAAACATGTTTATCTACTTTCATGAAATTAAAAGAGAAAATAACAATTGCTCCTGTGATTGTGGCCCCTGACTGGTCTTTACCTTTTAAGCTAATGTGTGATGCTAGTGATGCAGCTGTGAGAGTAGTTCTAGGACAAAGGCGAGATAAGGTGTTTCAGGCCATTTATTATGCAACTAAAACCTTGGACGACGCTCAGCGTAATTACACCGTTACAGAGAAGGAATTACTTGTTGTTATTTTTGCATTTGATAAATTCCGTTCTTATTTGATAATGTCCAGAGTTGTTGTCTTTACTGACCATTCTACCATCAAGTATTTGTTGTCAAAACAGGATACTAAACCAAGGATTATACGGTGGATCCTTCTCTTCCAAGAGTTTGATGTGGAGATTAGAGACAAAAAAGGGAGTGAGAATGTTATAGCAGATCATTTGTCTCGACTGGATTCTTCAGTAAGGGAAATCACGATGAAAGAGATCAAGGATTCTTTTCCTGATGAGAAGCTCCTCGCAATCTCTAAGGCACCTTGGTATGCGAATTTTGTAAATTATCTGGCAGGTAATGTAACTCTTAAATTACTTGACAAGCATAGGCTTAGAAAGTTTTGGTCTGATGTGAAGCATTATATTTGAGATGAACCTTACCTCTTTAAGATTTGTGGGGACAATATGATTAGTAGGTGTGTTTCAAAGAGTGAAGTTCATAATATTCTTAACCATTGACATTCTAGGGAAGTGGGAGGTCATTGTGGCCCATCGAAAACCGCTCATAAGATCCTGCAATGTGGTTTTTATTGGCCTACTTTGTTTAAAGATGCTCATTTGTATGTTAAGTCATGTGATAGGTGTTAAAGAAGTGGAAATATATCTAGGAAACATGAGATGCCTCTTAGTAATATCTTAATTTGTGAATTATTTGATGTGTGGGGCATAGACTTCATGGGGCCTTTCCCCTAATCCATGCATAATGAATATATATTAGTAGCTGTTGATTATGTTTCCAAATGGGTAGAAGTTGTAGCATTACCCACCAATAATACTCAAGTTGTGATTAAATTTTTAAAGAAAAATATTTTCACTAGATTTGGCACACCCCTAGAGCTATTATTAGTGATGGTGGCACCCATTTTTGTAATAAACAATTTGAAGCTCTTTTGACAAAATATGGTGTCACCCATAAGGTGGTCACTCCTTATTATCCCCAAACTAGTGGGCAAGTTGAGATATCTAATAAGGAATTGAAAAGAATTTTAGAGCGCACTGTTAACAACTCCAAGAAAGATTGGTCTCTGAAATTGGATGATGCACTCTGAGCCTATCGCACTACTTTCAAAACCCTTATTGGTATGTCCCCTTATCATTTGGTTTTTGGTAAAGCATGTCACTTACCAGTTGAGCTTGAACACAAGGCCTACTGGGCCTTGAAGTTCCTAAATTTTGATTCACAGGTCACAGGTGAAAAGAGATTGTTACAGCTCAATGAATTGGATGAATTACGTTTTAAGGCATTTGAAAATGCCAAGTTATACAAAGAGCGTACTAAGAAGTGGCATGATAAACATATTTATCATAGGAGTTTTCAAGCAGATGACAGGGTTCTGATCTACAACTCTCGGTTGCGACTATTTCCTGGAAAACTGAAATCCAGGTGGTATGGCCCCTACAATGTGGTAAAGGTTCTCCCATATGGGGTACTAGAAGTGTCCAAGCATGGAGAAGAACCCTTCAGTATCAATGGGCTGAGGGCGAAGCTGTATATAGAGAATGCGACCCCTCCTGGTCACACGAAAACACTTGACTAGCTCAGGAAAGATGTCAGGCTCGCGACATTAAACAAGCGCTTCCAAGAGGCACCCTATGTTATGTTTTCTTAATTATGTCTCTTTTCTTAATTTTATTTTAAGTTTTCATTGTTTTTACACATAATGAAGAGGGTAGACGAGATATGCACGGACGCGCTTCCATACAGCACGACCGTGCTCAATGAGAACATGGGCGTGCCTCACTTGAACACGCCTATGTCATAAAAGGATGTTTGGGCGTGCTTTCATTTAATAAGCACGACTGTGCATCACAAAAGCACGGCCGTGTATGTGAGCGGGATTTGAAAAATAAAAGGGGAAGGGGTGCACAGATATAGCACACCCTTTCTCTTTTAAACAGAAAAAGCACTCCCACACACTCTTCTCATTTCTGCCTCTATTTTGTAATTTTGGATTGCATTCACATCCAGGTACGTGTACATTCTTATTTATTGTTCATATTTGATGCTATTTTGGTAGGAACTCCTTTCCTTGTGTTTTGTTTTTAGAATTCTTTGCTCCTGCGTGCGTAACACGACCATGCACATGAACAACACGGCCATGCATTTGAACTAGGTAACTAGCACGGTCGTGCTTTCTGACGAGCATGGGCGTGCTTTCATTAAAAGCACGACCGTGCTGTTAAGGAGAACGGCTGTGCATGTTCACTTAGACTAACATTGGCCCTATATTTTTCTTGCAGAAAATGCCTCCTAAAAGAGCTCGTGAAGGCACCTCCACTGCACTAACAGCGTACGAGATTCAGTTTCGAGGTGACCAGGGTACAGTAGAAGGATACCGCAAGTGCCTGGATACTTTGCTAGGGTTCGAGTTTCTCCCAACATGCTATCTGGACGAGAATGTTCTTTAAGAACGTGGTCTGTGGGAAGACGTCTCCAGATACATTGTAGCCATAGGATGGGAAGGCGTCCAGGCTGTGCGAGCACTGGCATACAGGGAGCCAGTCTTGGAATTCCTGAGCTCTGTCATGTACACCGACGACTTATGGGTGCGTTTCCACATGACCACCCAGCGCGACATGACGTTGGCACAGTTCAACGTCCACTGTCGATTTGAGACAGAGGAGTCAGTCCAGGCAGAAGCATACAGAGAGGCATTTACTGGCACCCGTGACATCTACAGGGCCAGACTCGCAAAGAGCATTGCCATTCGAGATCCAGCTCTGCGGGTGGTCCACAGGTGGCTTATGCATTCTATTTTTGCATACAGCCAGAGCACAGTTAATGTAAGCTCTCACCACTTGTTCATTCTGTGGTGCATGCTTCACCAGCGCCGTGTCAATGCTGGGCGATTCCTTCTACTCTTATGCATGAGCCTTGGAGCACGTCTGAGCACCGCGAAGACTGGCTACATTTGTGTTGGGTCCTTTTTCTCTCACCTCGCCCTCAACCTTCAGCGAGTACACCAGAGAGACACGAAGATTGCTGAGATGACCCCACTGACTGCAGACACATTCTATCGGATGGGCATATTAGTTCGAGCAGGAAATAGGGAGTTCGTACTCGCCCCACCCATGCACCCGTCAGAGAAAAGCCAACAGTACCTAAGCAGCAGTCTAAGACTCCTCTTGCTGACGAGGATGGTGAGTTTCATGACGCTCCAATGGAACCACCCTCATCCCCTGCTCCTGCTCACCATCCAGATCTACAGCAGTTGCACCAGCATATCGATGAGAGGATAGATAGGTATGAGACTCAGCTAGCTGAGTATTCTACATCGGTCCATCAGCGCCTTGACCAGCAGGAGACCCAGATCCCAGAGTTGCTCCGCTTGTTCCAGCATCATTTCCCCCCTCCCAAGTGACTTATGAGTTTCATGATTTCTTTTATGACTTTTTTTTAGTTTAACATCTATTTTTCTTATTTTTATTTCATTTCATGTACTTGAACTCTAGTTTCTTTTATATATTTGCTACTGTAAGCTGGTCTACTACATGGATACTTTGTCTCCATATCATTGCAAATATTCAGAGGTCAACACTATAAGCATTATCAAATGACCGATTCCACAGGCAGTATTTTTCCTTTTTCTCTTATCTTTAATTTTTTTATATTTTTTTTATTTTAGTTTTTTTTTTTTTACATGGAGGACAATGTTTTGTTTTTAGTATGGAGGAGTAGTTCCTAATTATGATTGTTATAGCATGTTCTTTTGAGTGAAGTGTCTATGCTATTTTTGTGATAATTTAAAACTTTTTCCATCATAGAACCCAATTTTTTTCAGATAGAAGAGCAAGCCGAGTAATTATTATTGGCATTATACATTCACTAGGAAACTAATAATTAGCTAAGTTTCTTACTTTTATGCTCGACATTAAACTTTAACCCACAAATGTGAGTTTTGAGCCTTAAAGGAGATTTCTATCTTAATTTAATTAATTGTACCACTTTCCTCATTGTTTTGTGTGATTATCTCCTTAGGATTTGTACTCTAGAACTTGATTTGGAATCGACTTAAGACTTCTCTTTTTAATTGCATGTTTTTAATATGATTGAGGCATAATAGGATTTTTATTCTTGACCTTCAGCATGTTTAAGATACAACTAGTTGTCCACTTTGAGCTTTATTAATTTTCTTGGTCCCTTGCATTAAATTTATAAAATATTTTGATGACCTTGAGTTTATGAATGGAGCAATTGAGTTGTTGAATTGCTTGATAAATTCTTCTCTATATCTCTCATGTGCAAAAAAAAAAAGAAAGAAAGTATGAAAAAGAAAATGAAAAAAAGAAAAGAAAAGAAAAGAAAAGAAAAAGGGTTATATATGATTGAAAGAAGAGAAGAGTAAAGATATTGTTCACATACAAAAATATAAAAATTACTCCAAGAGTTTCATTTGTAAACTTAGGGGATGTTTATAATTTTTATAATTTATTACCCCTTTGTATATTCCCTTTCTTTCATTTATCTCACCTCAATTATTATAACCCCTTGGCCACATTATTACCTAGAAAAGACCTCATGATTTTTACTTGCATTTAATTGATTTAGTGGAGAGTCAGTTTATAGTCAAGCCTATGGTAGTACACTCTTATTTAGGAGAACTAAGTGATATCTTATTTTGTCCCTTAGTGAGAAAGGAAAATAGAGTACCTCAGTTTGATGTTTAAGTGAAAAGTATGGAAATATAAGATTCTAATTGAGAATCCTTTTGATTGCTTATGCTCAGTGATATTACTCTTGTTGCTCTCTTTATCTCCTCATCTCGGGTTCCTTGTATGTTATTATGTTTTAAGTTATTATGTTACTCTTAACCAGTACTTGAGGACAAGCAAAGAAATAAGTATGGAGGAGTTGATAAACCTGAAATTAAGCCCTCTTTTACAGCCATTTATTCATATTTGACCTTTATTTTTATTGGATTTTATACTAATTTATTCATTAATTGTGCAGTTTGATATAAAGAGGTCACGAGTATATTTCGATTCATTTTAGGCCCAAATGAATGCGTTTAAAAGCCTCACGGCAATAAGCACGCCCAATGAAGCACGGGGGTGCTTCGACAATATGCACGACCGTGTTGCACCATCATGCACGGTCGTGCTTGTTTGCGTTAGCCACACTTGCCTAGTTTAAAGGAGTTCTAATTCTATAAATAGAGAGGAGAAGGCATCATAGAGGGGATCTATCTTTTTTTTTTCCTGAGCATCATTTCACATAAAGCCCTTCAAGATTCTTGATCATTTTCGCCTCTCTTGCACGGACCTTTGGCACACCTTTGGCGATACTTGGAGATTCAAGTGACCATACTTGAAGACCGAAGATTCATCTCTTGTTCCAGTTTGCTTTTCTCTTTATTATGGATATGTTATTAATTATTCTAGCTTTTTCTTTCTACATGAGTAACTAAATCCATAGCTAGGGCTATTGGAATTATTGTTCATGACTTTATGGAATCTTGATATTTGAATCTTGCCCTCTGAACAGTTAACAAACTATCTAGCATTATTATTAGGATTTAAAACAATCGATAACTTGAAATCTATTCCTAGAGTAACTAGTTATTGAATAATCTCAATCAGATTTGGATCTAAGTAATATCTTTCCATATATAACTCAAATCTAAGATTAGAAAACTATCAGTTATAAAGATTCAAGCATTACACATGGATTGAAATCACCCAAATAATAGAAATGAAGAACAAACAGTTATATTTATATAAATTACTGAGAATACATCACGTTTGAAGAATTACATTTCACCCATAAAAGTTTTAGTTGCTCATTGCAACTATAGTAACAAGAAATGTGATACAAAAGGTATAGAACATGAGATAATATGTGTTTCCACTCTAACTCTCAACTCGCCGCCATTCTCTCTCTCTAAGAACAAGAATGGAACAGTAGTAGTTTGCAGAAATACAAAAGTAGCTTTATACTGGTCTGGACGAAGCTTTTCTCGCTATAGCGACACCCTCTCGTTATAGCAAGACATAGAGACAAAAATTAGGTCATTCTGCTTGCTTCTCGCTGTAGAGACATATGTCTCGCTACAGCGAGAGAAGGTATTCTCGATGCAGCGACACATTCACATTGTAGCGAGAGGAGCACAATTTTCCTCTTAATAAACTTATCACTTCTCGTTACAGCGAGGATATCTAGCTACAGCGAGAGACCTTCAGAATCTTTCTCTTCTTCAACTTCATGCTTTTGTGTGCCTATTGATTAATTTTTCAAATTTCTTTAACTTTGGGTGATGTTTCTTTTTTTATTCCAACTACAAATTATATAAAAAAGGAATCAAAACACTTACATTTGCATTTTTCTCCTTAAATATACAAGTAATTGTAAAAGTTCCTACTTTAGGAAAAATTTAACCAAAAAATCTAAACATTTAATATGAAAAGTGTTCAAGTCATCAACTAAAATTACCCAATTTATATATTTATCAACTACCAACATCACAAACAAGCTCAATAACATTCTCAATGTCATAGTTGATTGATTCCTCCTCCATAAACCTTTTGCTCCTTCATATACTTTAATTAGAAAATTAACCACTTGCACAAAATAAGGGGAAAAAACCTCATACAAAACCAACTCAAGAAAGATTATAAGAAAATTAGATAATACTAGTAACATAATAAATGCATAAATAATTCACACGAAGTCAAATTTAAAAGCAATTAACGATGAGTAGCCCTACATCGCTTAAGCCTTACAAATTTCTTGCAAATATTTTATATTTGCTAATAATTGTATTAATTTTTCCAATTTTCAATCATTACCATTCAAGTATAATTTTTTTTAGGTTGTAAACCTTTCAAAAATTCTAACAATATTTATTGGGTCGAGTTTTATCAATTAAAATTACGTAATTGCTAACATGATTAGAACTCACACTGAAAACCAAGTATGTATAGCTAGTAATTGCTCTCATATGAAGAAAATTTCTTATCAGAACTAGTAATTTTATAAATTTGTTGGTACATGTGCAGGTTTTTTAACTTCTCAATTGTGTACTCACTCAAGATGCACTTTCTCCCAATGCAAGAGAGCATTATCTCATACACTCATAGTAGGCACTCTTTCTGCATACTAGATTACAAATGAGTCAATATATCTATATGATTACATATGTCAATCAAAATCAACCAGGTGCTAGTAGTTCTTTACTTTTTAGTCTATTGACACATTTAGAACCTAAGGCCAACACAATTTTAGCAACAAACTTAGAATAGTGAACAAAATGCAAAAATAATAATTAGCAAGATGAAAACTTAAACAAAATGAATCATACATCTGATGAAAGATAAAACAAAGTTGTTAGAACACAATCAGCTACAAAAAAAAAACCACACATAATCTAAGAAGAACAAGATAGAGCACGATAAACAAGAAACTATTGAGAAAGAGTGATTGTGAGAGAGCTTATGGCTATGATAATGTTATGAGGGAGAGTGAGCTTCAAGAACCTTATTTACTTAAGGGCGTTGCTAATGGTTAAGGTGGGTTATGGATTTTGCAAATTCGAGGAGGATGAAAACAAAGTAAGGGAAGCGAGGGTTGAGGAGCTTCAATACTAATATAAAGTGAAAGGAAACAAATGGTGTTATGCACGGGAGGACAATGAAGTTTTGGGACTTCACAATGGTGTGCTTGTGCCTATTTGAGTATGTATGCACTTGCTATACTAAAATATGGTGTTTGTGTATAAATACATGTTTTTGGTGTTAAAATAACATTGTTGGGTCACTAATTACTTTTTTTTACGCAGTACATAAGCAAAAGGTGACACAACCACAACTCCTATTATGTTGTGTGACGGCTAAATATATATTATGGCTTTTACTTGTTTTATTATTCTATTTTATATGTGAGTCATTTTATTTTAACACTTTACAATATCATATATGCTGTCCAAAATAAATGCAAATCAATCATAATTTGTTATTAAAACAAAAGTCTAGTAGCTTTAAACCTCCTCCTCCTCCCTCTGTTCCCCGAAAAAGAAAAAGAAAAAGAAAAGAGTAAAATTTCTTTTCCCTATCAAATTTGAATTAATAATATCAAGGAAAATTTTTCTATTTGTTTATCATCATTGTAAAAGGTAATTAAGTTTCACAAAACAAACTCTAATATGTTATATTTAGTTTTAGTTATTAGTTGTTATAAGGTGCAAGTGGATTTTCATGATAAAACGAAATGTTAATGGTAGTATAAATAAGTATAAGGCAAGACTAGTTGCCAAAGGTATTTATCAAGACTTTTGATTTTTCTGAAATGTTTAGTCCTATGATAAATCAATTATTGTTCAAGAGATTATTTTCCATACTCTTTCTCAAAATTGGCACATGAAGCAAGTCGATGTCAATAATACTTTTCTTAATGGGGATTTATATGAAGTTCTAATGGTTCATCAGCCTGGTTTTGTTCAAGGATGTGGATCTTAAGTCTGCAATCTTCATAAAGTGTTGTATGGAGTGAGACAAGTACCAAGAGCTTGGCTTGACAAACTTCAATCACTTATATTTGAACTTGAATTTTCAGTAGCTAAATATGACATATCACTGTTTATTAAAATTACTCCTTCAATCACTATTATCATTCCTATATACGTGGATGACATTACAATCACCAACTCATCTAAGGAGATCTCTTGTCTAACTTATGCTATACATAAGAAATTTTCTATCAAAGATATTGGTAAATTCAACTACTTCTTAGGTATTCAAGTCAATAAAACATATTCAGAAGGCATATGAGCCAAACTAAATATATTTATGAACTATTGTAGGAAGAAAATATGCTTAATGCCAAACCCATGAATATTCTATCTATTGAGATTAAAACTCATAATTCAAAATGGTTCACCTATTGAAGATCCAACTTT
This sequence comes from Abrus precatorius, assembly GCF_003935025.1. Taxonomy (NCBI): domain Eukaryota; kingdom Viridiplantae; phylum Streptophyta; class Magnoliopsida; order Fabales; family Fabaceae; genus Abrus; species Abrus precatorius. The sequence continues at coordinate 5,668,626 of NW_020874406.1, read as the reverse complement.
GTATATGTCAATTTGGGTGGATTACAATTTGTCATTGTAACCACCAAACATATCATTTGTTATTAATAAAGTATGCCAATTTATGCATTCTCTAAAAAATTTCACATTGGCAAGTTGTCAAGAGAATCTTAAGGTACCTTAAAGAGTTTAAGTTTAACAAAAATCTTCAAATCTTAACTTTGCCTTCTGTGATGCTATCTGGGATTTTGACCCAGATGATAGAAAATCAACAAGTGGTTAGGTGATAACCACGTCGCAATGGTATCAAACAAACTAGATTTTCTTAAAAAATTTGCAATACAAGGAGTAAACCTAGGTCATCTCACAAGGACATAAGATACATTCTGTTTCTGGTTCCATCATGTAATTTCAGATTAGCTTAGGGAAGGATTGTTTTGAATTAAATTGTAAACAGCAGAAAAGAAAAGAACAAAGAATAATTTTAACAAAACGAAATATGAAATTCAACCAAATTAATATCTCAGTCACTACAACGCAATTCTCATTGTTACACGAATATAATTCCAACGAATTTCCAATCAACACTAATTCAATACGACATTAATAACCCAAAATCTAAATCTAGATTATGAATTCCATCAAAACAAGAACTGCAATCGCAAATCCAATGCTATAACAAAATTCAGAAAAATTGATTTATTGAATTAGGTGAATTCATTTATTTCAAATCTAAAATTCTCATTCTCTGTTTAGAATGCAAACGAAAAATCAATATCATGAAAAACGTAATTATCCTAATCAGAAAAGAGGAGGAAAAGCACGAATTTGATAGAACCTAACCCGAAACTCAAACGCAATGTTGTTCTTGAAACCTTGAACCGATTGATGGATTAGCCTTGCTTCATGATCATGTTTGCTTCGGCCAAAACTAGAAAATATGAAAAGATGGAAGGTAGAGAGACGAAAATAAAGGAAAGAATTTAAAATAAAGACTTTTGTAATTCTGAAAAATTGCAGGGAAAAAAACAAGGATTCGTACATAGAGTCATAACCTCTATTTAAAGATAAAATAATTGGGCTTAATTAAGGCCCAACTCCCTAACTAAGTAAAATCAACAATACAATCAAATTCTGAAAATTTTAGTGCAGGGCCGCAACATTGTGACACAATTTTGGATTTGAAGATGCTCGAACTGGGCTTTTCTCCCAACAGAGAAGTTGTAGATCTCTATCTTATCTTTCCAGGGACACCAAATTTGTCCAATTCGGAGAAGTGTAGCTCCAGATATGGTCTTTACAAGAAACTGTGTCAAAATAAGAAATTATAGCGGAAATTAAGAGAAATTTATATTTAAATCCTAAATTACTTACTAACACATCAAAATAATGCACTAATGAAGCACAATTAAACCAAAAACATGGAGAGAAAGATGTACTAAAATATGACTATCAAATACCTCCACACTTAATCCTTGGCACTCTGAGGCAAAACTTTCTAATGAATTTCCAATGCAAAGAATAAAGAAAGAAAGAGAACAAACATTTCTAGAATCAAGGCAACAAACAATCAATGAGACACAAATGACATTAAAAGTAAGTAAGAAGGCAAGTTAAAATAAAGAAAGATTCAAAAATGATAGAACCTCACAGATAGTGTATAGCTCTCAACTCTCAAATATTTTCAGCTAGTATTTACGCTCAACACAACATGAAAACTAGCACAAACAAGCTTTGACAAGTTTCTAATTTTCACAACTTGAAACACATGTTATTAAAGATCAAAAAAACTTTTATTTAGCTTGGAATGTGGCCAAGGTAAAGGTTAGATGGAAAAGACATTTAGGCTTAAACAACCAAAGAGAAAAAAGGAGCAATGGGGAATAAGTTTAAATAAGCAAAAAGATTACACCTAGAAAAATCTCCTAACCCCAATGGTTTTCCACATATTTTATATATATATATATATACTTTTTTTTTCTTTTGCTTGCTTTTCTTTCTTTCTTATTTCTTCTTCTTCTTCTTTTTTTTTTAAATACCAAACAACTCAATATCCACAATATAGAAGTATTTCCTAAAGACACCCCCACACTTATTAAAGACTCATTCCCAAAACAATTCCAAAGCTCCTATAATCCCTAAGGTTATGGAACATCATGGTTTTTCACTATATGGCTTATAATGAGCTAAAATCAAGGAAGGGTTATAAAGGCTCAAAGGGGGTAAACAAGAGGAATCAATGTAAGGTAAGTCAATTTGGCAAAGTAGCTACAATTTGAAGAAAGGCCTAAATCATATCAATAATGCATGTGACAAGAAGCTTCAAAAAGATACAAGGCAAAACCAAAAGTAATCTAGCAACATGAGTGAAATCACACAAGAAAGAAGTAAAATATGCTCAAAATTCTCACAAGGTTTATATTCTATCATTAATGAATTAAACTCAAAATTTTCAAGCAACTTGCTCAACTAAAAATGTAAAAATGACTCATATCAAGTATTGCAACCTTTCAACTAAAAATGGTGTAACAACTTTCTCAATTCCTACATCTAGAAATTAAAAAGAAAGGATGAAAACTCCAACAAAACATCATCAAAACAGAAAAATAGAAGCACAAACTGCAGAATTTGAAAAAATAGAAAATGAAAACTGCAGAAAACAAAAAAAGCAAACGAAAACTGCAGAAAACAAAAACAGCAACACAAGTTTTCATGCAACTTCCCCCACACTTAAAAGTTACATTGTCCTCAATGCAGCCAAACAACAAAGACAATTTCAAAGAATACAGAATGGGGAAAGAACTCCCTCAAGGTTCAAGAGTTGGTGCTTCTAAGGACATGCTTTCTACAATTTTCTCCTCCAACTTTGGACTTTGATGAAATTCCTTGAGTTGATGTCCATTGACCTTGAAAATGCTACCGGTGACTTCATTCTTAATTTCAACTGCACCATGGGAAAACACATTAGTAACAACAAAAGGACCATCCCATCTAGATCTAAGTTTACCGGCTATAAGTTTTAGGCGAGAATTGAACAAAAGCACTTGTTTGCCCACTTTGAACTCCTTTCTCAAAATATGTCTATCATGAAAGCGTTTGACTTTTTCCTTGTATATTTTTGAGTTCTCATAGGCTTCCAAACGAAGCTCCTCAAGCTGTTGTAATTGAAGCTTCCTTTCCATACCTGCTTGTTCAAACTCCAAGTTACAATGTCTTACCACCCAATATGCTCTATCCTCAATCTCAACAGGCAGATGACATGCTTTACCAAACACAATCCTGTAAGGAGACATCTCAATCGGTGTCCGGTAAGCTGTCCTATGAGCCCAAAGAGCATCCTCCAAAAATTTGCTCCAATCTTTTTTATTGGGGTGTACTATCTTCTGCAAAATCTGCTTGATTTCCCTGTTAAAAACCTCGGCCTGCCCATTAGTTTGGGGATGATAAGCTGTAGACACTCGATGCACAACCCCATACTTATGAAGCAAAGCCTGCATACTTCTATTGCAGAAATGGCTTCCCCTATCACTGATAATGGCTTTAGGCACACCAAACCTGCAAAAAATGTTAGATCTAACAAAATCCACAACAACTTTAGAATCATTAGTTTTAGTGGCCTTAGCCTCCACACATTTGGAAACATAATCTACAGCTAGTAAAATAAATGTGTAACCAAAAGATACAGGAAATGGACCCATAAAATCAATACCCCAAACATCAAAAATCTCACAGAAAATGATCAGCTGCTGGGGCATCTCATGTCTCTGTGTAATGGCCATCCTTGCTCTCTCACACTGCTCACAGGTGCTGGAGAATTGATGTGCATCTCTAAAAATGGTAGGCCAGTAAAACCCACTCTCCAACACCTTCTTAGCTGTCCTATATGATCCATAATGTCCTCCAATAGGTGAACCATGACAAAATTGAAGCACAGAATGGATCTCCTGATCTGGAATGCACCTTCAAATCACTTGGTCGCTGCTAAATCTCCAAAGATAAGGGTCATCCCAAACATAATATTTAGCCTCACTTTTTAGTTTGGCTATCTGTGCTTTAGACGCATCTGTAGGAAAGACACCTGCAACCAGGTAATTCATAATATCAGCAAACCAAGGAGTAATATCATGTAACTGCATCAACTGCTCCTCAGGAAAATCATCTTTAATCGGAAAGGGATCAACATTCCCCCCTTCAATCCTACTCAAGTGATCTGCTACCAAATTCTATGCAACACTCCTATCTCTGATCTCAATATCAAACTCCTGAAGGAGAAGCATCCATCTGATCAATCTGGGTTTAGCATCGGGCTTCTTTAACAGGAATTTCAAAGCTGCATGGTCAGAATATACAATAATCCTAGAGCCTAGCAAATATGAACAAGATTTATCTAAAGCAAATACAATAGCTAGAAGCTCTTTTTCAGTAGTAGTGTAATTAACTTGAGCTGCATCCAATGTGCGAGAAGCATAAGCTATTACATGAGAAAGCCTCCCAACCCGTTAAGCTAGAACAGATCCAAGTGCATAGTTGGATGCGTCGCACATGAGCTCGAAAGGAAGCTCCCAATCAGGTGGCTGAACAATAGGTGTGGTGGTAAGCCACCGCTTCAGCTCCTGAAAAGCTAGCTGACAAGGCTAATCGAAAACAAACTCTACCTCTTTCTGTAGAAGCTCGGACAATGACAGTGCAATCTTACTGAAGTCCTCTATAAATCTCCTGTAAAAACCTGCATGTCCAAGGAAGGAACACACTTCTCGCACAGAAGTGGGGTAAGGTAGAGAAGCAATGATATCAATTTTAGCCTTATCAACCTGAATACCCTGACTGGAGACTAAGTGACCCAAGACTATACCTTCTGTGACCAAAAAATGACACTTCTCAAAATTTAACACAAGGTTAGTTTGGATGCACCTATGTAACACCTTAGATAAATTCTCTAGGCATGCATCAAATGAAGAACCATAGACAGTAAAATCATCCATAAACACCCCCATGCAACTCTCTAAAAGGTCAGAAAATATACTCACCATACACCTCTGAAAGGTGCCCGGAGCGTTGCACAAACCAAATGGCATCCTGGTGTAAGCAGATGTGCCAAATGGGCAGGTGAATGTGGTCTTGTGTTGGTCCTCTGGTGCAATATGAACCTGCATGTATCCAGAAAATCCATCTAAAAGCAGTAATGGGATTTACTTGCCAGCCTCTCCAAAACCTGATCGATAAATGGAAGAGGGAAATGATCCTTGCGAGTAGCCTGGTTAAGTCTTCTATAATCTACACAAACTCGCCAACTGTTTTAAACTCTGGTTGAAACCAACTCATCATTCTGATTCTTCACCACAGTCATCCCAGTCTTCTTTGGGACCACCTGCACAGGACTAACCCACCTACTGTCAAAAATGGGATAAATAATACCTGCTACCAGTAGCTTTGTGACCTCCTTCTTCACAACATCTAGAATAGTAGGATTGAGTCATCTCTGTGGCTGCCTCACAGGTCGAAACTCATCCTCCAATAAAATTCGGTGCATACAAATAGCAGGACTAATTCCAGGAAGGTCAGCAAGAGTCCAACCAATGGCCTTCTTATGCTCTCTCAAAACCTACCATAATCTCTCCTCTTGATCAGAGTTGAGATCACAAGCAATAATGACAGGAAATCACTGGTTGTACTCTAAGTAAGCATACTTCAAATGTGCAGGCAAAGGCTTAAGCTCTACTGATGGAGGTGGAGATAAGTCAACTGCTAGTGTTGAAACATCTACTGGTGTAACTATATTTGCTGCACCTGTAACATCAACACTACAAACAGCACATATAGATGAATCATCACAAGTACAAGATGGGTTAGTGAAATATGCAAAATCAGCAAATAAATCATCTAAATTTTTGCAATCATCAACAGTTAAATCAATAACATCTAAATTGAAAACAGAATGGTTCTCTGTTGGGTGTCTCATTGCTTCAAAAATGTTGAAATGCACCAAATTGTCACCAAACTTCATAGAAAGGGTCCCTGCATGCACGTCTATCTTTGTTCGCGCGGTCCTAAAAAATGGTCTCCCAAGGATTAATGTAGCATTGCTGGGTAGGTCGTCCTCCATCTCTAGAATGAAAAAATCAGCAGGAAAAAGAAGGTCCTTAACCTTGACAAGAACATCTTCCACAACACCAAGTGGCTGCACAGTGCTTTTGTTGGCTAGCTGGACTACAATTCCTGTAGGAATCAAATCTCCAATCTGCAATGATCTAAAAGCAGATGCAGGCATAACATTAATTGAAGCACCTAAATCTAGCATAGCATTTGTAAAAACTTCCTCTCCAATAGTACAAGGAATGGTGAAAGTTCCTGGATCTTTGCACTTCTGTGGTAACTTAGGTGGAATGATCGCCGACACATTCTTATTCTGGAGAAGTGCAGAACCATTTCTTCCCATACTCACTCGCTCATTACCCTTCAGCTTCCTCTTGTTAGTACACAATTCCTTTAGAAACTTTGCATATTTTGGAACTTGTCGGATGGCATCAAGGAGAGGAATATTTACTTCTATTCTGCTGAACATGTCCAGCAACTCATTATCCGACTTTGGTTTTTTTCTTAATGCTACTGGTCTGTTCGGGAAGGGCAGTGGAACATGTTTCTCAGTAGCTGCATCACTATTGTTTTTAGAATCTGGTGTTGCAGCTACAACTGCTAGTAACTTTTTTCCACTTCGCAGTGTAATAGCACTCACATTTCCTTTTGGATTCATAACTATTTGAGAAGACAGATTACTGGAACCTTGAGACTGAATCTGACTCAATTGAGTTGCTAGCTGTCCAACCTGAATCTTCAAATCCTAGACAGTTGCTTGCATGTTCTGTTGAAACTGCAGGTTGTTTGTAGCCATCTGTTGCATCATCTCCTGAAATGACGGCTCACTTCTTTGTGCAGGAAGGGGTGGTGGAGGTGGCTGTTGCCTGAATGGAGGCTGATATTTGCCTACAACAGGTTGAAATGAAGGTTGTTGGCTTTGTTGTTGCTGCTGCTACTGCTGTTGCCCCCCCATTTCAGGTTTGGATGATCTCTCCAACCTGGATTATATGTTTGGGAGTATGGGTTATAATTCTGATGCTGCTGATTTGGAGCTCTATATTGCTGCTGTTGGTTTGTGTAGATTCCAGAAACATTCGCATCTGTCTCTTGCAATGTAGGGCATGAATCTGTAGGGTGCTCAGTGGAAGTACATATGCCACAGACTCTTGCTGGTTGCTCACTTACTGCACTTACTTGTTGTTGACCAATTGCCAAATGCCTCACCATGGTGGTCAACTCGGTGATTTTGTTTTCCAGCCTCTGATTTTTCACACCATAAACAGCACTAGTACCAGGACCAAGTGCTATCTCATTCACTCCCTTAGCAGCTCCTCTGAATCCGAATTGTTGAGTGTTGGCTGCCATGTTTGTAATAAGTTTCCTTGCAGCGTGTGGTGTCTTATCCATCAATGCTCCTCCACTTGCCGCATCTATCATACTCCTGTCCATCAAAGTTAGTCCCTCATAAAAATATTGAATTAGTAATTGCTCACTTATTTGATGGTGGGGATAGGTAGCACACAGCTTGTTGAATCTCTCCCAGTAGTCACACAAAGTCTCCCCATTCAGCTGCCTTATACCACAAATCTCTTTCCTTATTGCTGCAGTTCTAGAGGCAGGGAAGAATTTTTCCAGAAATAACCTCTTCATTTGATTCCATGTAGTGATTGTTGAAGGTAGGAAGTAAAGCCAGTCTTTTGCAACACCATCCAGAGAGAAAGGAAACGCCTTCATCTTGACATGGTCTTCAGGCACTCCCTGAGGTCTCATGGTGGAACACACCACATGAAACTCTTTTAAATGCTTATGAGGATCTTCACCTGCAAGTCCATGAAACTTTGGCAACAAATGGATAAGTCCAAATTTAAGCTCATAGGAAATTGTTTCATCTTCAGGATATTGGACACACCATGACTGATACACAACATTAGGTTGGCCAATTCCTTCCAAGTTAGCTCAGGGTTATCAGTCATATTCTCAATTTCAAGTTCAGATCCACTAACAGTAGGATTAATAGTTTCAGAAGAAGCACCAAATACACTACCACTGTTTTTGCTAGCTCTTATCCTACGAAGTGTTCTTTCTATCTCAGGATCAGGTTGATTCACTACACTAGGGTTGGCCCTAGTCATGTAAGGTTAGAACCAACAAGAACAACAAGCAATCAATGAATGCACAAAGTAGGTTTATAGAGCAAGTACCATCAAAATGCAAGATATGAATGAAGTGGGACCATGATAAATCTCTTTTTGGTATAGAAAAACACCACAAAAAAATTCATATTTTTTTGAATTGATTTACCATGGAAACTAGAAGCCTAAAATCAAGAAAAATAGGTCAATAAATGCTGAAAAATAAAAAACTTTTAGAAAACATGCGATTTTTGAAAATTGGGGCAGCCTCATCCAGCGGAGCGAGTTGTAGTAGATAGGAAATTTTTTTTCTACCCCAAAGTCATGTGTGGTGGGTTAATTTTTGACATTCCTAGCAAAAGTTATGGCACTTTTAAGTTTCACAAAAATTCTCTTGGCCACCACAATGTATCTCTTTTTCTATTAATGATTTTTGCAATCTACCAACTCTAACACTAATAGACACTAAAAGAAATGTGGACACAAAAATTTAGATCAAAATTCAATCTCTAGGTATTTTTTTGGAATTTTTCAAAATCTGATGAATAGTGCATGAACAGTAAAAAATGATATCAAAATATGCAGCAACTATGTTTTTCGCATGCAGCCACAACAATTGAACCAATCACAATCACACACTCAATTGCAATGAAATAATGGAATAGACAATCAAAGGATCATGAATAAACATTAAAACACGAATTAATCAACACACACATACGAATTGAAATGCAAAACTAAATCTACAAACGAACACAGAAACACAGAATACTTAGTTTCAGAGTTTGCAAACGAACATAAACACAATACACAGAACGGAATAGACGAACAAAATGCACTATGAAATAAAAACACAGATAAAATGTAGCACAAACACAGAAACACCGAATCAGTTAGTACACATGATGAAATAAAAACAAATTGACTTATGTCTCTGGCAATGGCGCCATTTTGATAACCACGTCGTAATGGTATCAAACAAACTAGATTTTCTTAAAAATTTTGCAATACAAGGAGTAAACCTAGGTCATCTCACAAGGACATAAGATACATTCTGTTTCTGGTTCCATCATGTAATTTCAGATTAGCTTAGGGAAGGATTGTTTTGAATTAAATTGTAAACAACAGAAAAGAAAAGAACAAAGAATAATTTTAACGAAACAAAATATGAAATTCAACCAAATCAAGATCTCAATCACTACAACGCAATTCTCATAGTTACACGAATATAATTCCAACGAATTTCCAATCAACACTAATTCAATACGACATTAATAACCCAAAATCTAAATCTAGATTATGAATTCCATCAAAACAAGAACTGCAATCGCAAATCCAATGCTCTAACAAAATTTAGAAAAATTGATTTATTGAATTAGGTGAATTCATTTATTTCAAATCTAAAATTCTCATTCTCTATTTATAATGCAAACGAAAAATCAATATCATGAAAAACGTAATTATCCTAATCAGAAAAGAGGAGGAAAAGCGCGAATTCGATAGGACCTAACCCGAAACTCAAACGCAATGTTGTTCTTGAAACCTTGAACTGATTGATGGATTAGCCTTGTTTCATGATCATGTTTGCTTCAGCCAAAACCAACAAATATGAAAAGATGGAAGGTAGAGAGACGAAAATAAAGGAAAGAATTTAAAATAAAGACTTTTGTAATTCTGAAAAATTGCAAGAAAAAAAAAATAAGGATTCATACATAGAGTCATAACCTCTATTTAAAGATAAAATAATTGGGCTTAATTAAGGCCCAACTCCCTAACTAAGAAAAATCAACAATACAATCAAATTCTAAAAATTTTAGTGCAGGGCCGCCATATTGTGACGCAATTTTGGACTTGAAGATGCTCGAACTAGGCTTTTCTCCCAACAGAGAAGTTGTAGATCTCTGTCTTATCTTTCCATGGACACCAATGTTGTGCAATTCCGAGTAGTGTAGCTCCAGATATGGTCTTTGCAAGAAACCGTGTCAAAATAAGAAATTATAGCAGGAATTAAGAAAGATTTATATTTAAATCCTAAATTACTTACTAACACAAATCTAAACTAACACATCAAAATAATGCACTAATGAAGCACAATTAAATCAAAAACATGGAGAGAAAGATGTACTAAAATAAGACTATCATTAGGCTTCAACCTGATCTCTTAGTCTTTAAAGAAGCAGCATGTTTTATCTCATTCAAGTACAAAAGGCTAGGAGTAAGAATTGCAAAATTGTTTAGATCTTCTACAAAAACTTCACATCATACAACAAAACCACCTATAATATATTGTGACAATCTTAGCGTAGTTCTTTTAACAACAAATCTTATATCCCATTCTCTCACTAAACATTACCAAATAGATTTGTTCTTTGTCTAATATAAGGTTCACTCCAAAAGTAAGTTCATCATATACCATCATCCAAACGAATCTTTGATATACAAACTCAAAGTGCAAAATTTTTACCGATAAATTTATTGGTCAGGGGATGTAAAGGTAATTAAATTTCACAAAACAAACTTTAATCTATTGTAGTTAGTTTCAGTTATTAGTTGTTCACATGCATTGTAAAGTGTGTGTGTGTGTATATATATATATATATATATGAAGTAAGACCTTCTCATATTAGTGTAAGTCTAAAAAATTTTACACTCATTCTAAACCTTTCATTTAACTTACGAGTTATAATTTATTACTTCACTAACTGTTAGATATAAATTAAATGAAAGACTCAGATTGAGTGTAAAAATTTTTAAACTAACATTGATGTGAAAAAAATTTCTCCTATATATATATATGGGGAAGAATCTTCTTACACCATTTAATTTAAATATAACGAGTTATAATTTATTACTTCACTGACCATTAGATTTAAGTTAAATGAACGACTCAAATTGAGTGTAAGAGCTTTTAGACTTACACTGGAGTAAGAAAATCCTACTCTTATATATATATATATATATATATATATATATATATCTTAGGTATGTCAGAGCCTGATGGGGAAGTAGGACTATAACTGTTGATTATTTATAGCTATGTTCTTCTGGATCTGGAAATTTAAATTTGTTTAAATCTTTATGCTTCTTATGCTTTTGTATAGTTCTTTATTTTATGAAAGACTTTTACTAGAAGTACAACAGTTCTTAATTCTTTTGAATAGGGCTATAACAGTAAGTTCCGTGTGGTTGAAGGGCAGTAAGACTAATTTGACGATGTTGTATTCAAAAGAAACAAAGAACATAAGAAGCATGGGGCTATAGTAAAAGAATTTCTAGTTTTGTAAAGTTAAAATTAAAAAAAAAAAAGTCCACAAATAACCAGATCTAGTTGAAAGAGTTATAGATAATTAACAGATATGTTTTTATGGAACCAAATAAGGATGATGTGCTAGATTTACATTCTATGATGTCTCGTCTTTTGCGCTCCTTCTCCCATATCTCCCTTTGTTCTGGTTCTAGCTCCTCCTCCTTCTCTCCAACCAAAAATATACTTTTTAATAATCAGGAGAAACAGTCTCCTAAAATTACATCCAAACACAATCTCTTTGACGAAAAAGTTCGCTTCGAAGAGATCAATCAAAGCATGGATGACTGGACCATTCCAGAAATCCCTCAGGATACATTATATGTTCCTAAAGAACAATCTAAGAAAAACAGTACTGATTATATTATCAAGACTGTTGAGAATAATATCCCTTTAGGTAAAGACATAGGAGAAAAATTTTATCTCCTGTCCAAATCCTCCATTAATGATCACAAAAGAAAATATAAATACCTCCACATAGGATGTGTTCAGGTAGCTATCAAACCTTTGATAGACATAGGCATAGATCTTGTTGTCTTAATATGTCTTAGGGATGTCCGCCATAACAAGTTTGACGATTCCCTTATAGGAACAGTTGAAACTAGTCTCGGCCAAGGTCTGATCTACTTTAATTGTTTTTCCAATAAAACGGTGAGTATCATGGATGAACATATCTTAGACTCTCTTTTCCTCAATATTTGCTTTCATGGTTTAGACATGAAAGAGGGATCTATTCCTGCAGCTCTTATCTATAGGATTCAGTATAAGGTTATGAACTCTTGTGCGTCTAGAGTCCTTCTTAAACCACAAAGAGGTGAGACTACCTTGTTTATCACTGATATAACAAAGGCTAATGTCTCTCTACCTAGGATTATTAAGTGGGATGAGGTTACTCTACCAGAAAAATGCGTGATGGATAAAGCCTCACCCTGTATTCCTCGCCCTGCTCCTCAAATACAAGATATTTCGCAGGATAATTCGGGAAAGGTTGAAGTAACCTTCAATAGGAGAAACTCATTCTCGTCTAGGATCGATGCTTATAGCAACCGATCTGATTTTGTTTCTACTAGGAGGTCATTCTCCTCTAGATCCTATGTTAGGTCTAAAATCCTCAGATCTATTAATCATGATCCTTCCATAAACCTTCAAGGTTTAGATATTTCTTCTAGGATTCCTAGAAATGTTTATCAGACTTCTGAAAAAGAAGAAGAAAATCAGAGTATCCAATCTCCAACTTACTCTTCCCTTAATGAGTCTTATGATGTTATCTCATAAATTCATTATAGATAAAGAAACCCTTAGGAAAGATTTCTACTTTGAGGAATAGGAAACCTCAAAGAGAGTGGTTCTTCCAAAATTACAAAGGTAAAAACAGGTCTGATATCCAAGAGACATTCTACCAATTTCTTGAAAAAGTCAAACAAAATATTCCTTTCTTTGACTGGTATCATGCTTATACCATTCATAACAATATTGACTATCCTTGGCAAGAAGATGTTATTAGCACTTTCTCTGCTAATGTTATATCTTGGCAGATTAAAGATGGACAAATTGTTCAAAGTGAACTGCCACCTACTACTCAATATCAATTACCAAACTTGAAAGACAAAAGCGGTAACTATGTTATTGCTACTCCTTTCAAAATCAAAAATCCTGACAAAACCATCACTCCCAATGATATCCAAGGCCTCATGGAACAGGCCAATTATACCAACAAATATCTTCAGGTTTTAGGAGAAAAAATCTCTAAGAATCCTGTTAAACCCAAGGTGGAAGATATAGCTTCTGCCTCTTCCCAACCTCAATTAGAAAAACCCCTCTTCAAGCCTTTTAAGATTAGCGCCAAAGCTAAACAAACAATCCTAGAGCTTAGACAAAAAGAAAAAGTCAAAGCCATTGATGACAACCAGAATGAGCTACTTAGTAAAATTACTAGTTTGCTCACTACTGTCCCTGATACTCCTTAAGCATCTGAAGAATCTAGCGCTAAACCTAGGACTAGATCTCTAGCCAAAACTGTCAATGCCCTCTCTAAAACTGATTCAAAGCAAAATTTTGAGACAGATTCCATTTTAGCCATCAATCCAGTTAATAACTGAAAAAATTCTTCTAAACTTTATTATAATAGAGCAATTGCTCCTGATCTTATTATAGAGGATAAACAAGATTATATCCAGAGTTTTAATTCTAATGATATTTATATTTGGAATATTGATGGATTATCTGAATATAATATCATTGCCAAACTCCAAAACATGTCTGTTGTCGCTATGGGCTATTTTACCAATCAAAATATGCCTGAAGATACTATTGTTTACATTCTAATTGCAGGTTTTACTGGTCAACTCAAAAGATGGTGGGATAATTATCTCACTGAAACTGATAGAGAAAATATTCTCGCTGCAGTAAAAATTGATGACAAAAGTAAAACTATTGTCAGTGATAATGAACAGCTCCCTAATGTGGTGTATACTTTGTTATATACCATATCCCAACATTTTCTTGGAGACCCTTCTTTATGGAGAGAAAGGTCTGGTGAGCTCCTTTCTAATCTTAGATGTAAATCCTTAGAAAACTTCAAATGGTATAAAGATACCTTTATGTCTAGGGTCTCAACCAGAGAAGACTGTAATCAAGCCTATTGGAAGGAGAAATACCTTGATGGGCTTCCAAAGTCTTTTGGAGACCTTATTAGAAGTAAACTCTGAAGTCACTCTGTTAATGGAGAAATCAATTATGACAGTTATGACTATGGTCAACTTACTGCCATCATTATCCATAATGCCATTAAAGTTTGTCAAAAGGATAAACTCCAGAAGCAGCTTGCCAAAGAAAGAGCCTTGAACAAGAAAGAATTAGGATCTTTCTACGAGCAATTTGGTCTTCCATCTTGCTCCACCAAAAAGAAAAAACAAACTCCCAAAAAAGAGATTGTTGAAACCTATAGGAAACCTTACAAAAGAAAGTATAATAGGAAACCTCCTTCCAAGAAACAAGGGGAAAATGTCATCCCCAACAATATTCCCAAAAAACCCAGAACAGGTGTAACATGTTACAACTGTGGTAAACTCGGCCATATCAGCAAATATTGTAGGCTGAAGAAGAAAAGTAACAACCTTAACCTTGATCCTTCTGTTGAAGATCAAATCAACAACCTCCTTATTGAATCTTCTGAAGAAGATTCTGTCAAAGAATCCGATGAGGATGTCAACCAAATCCAAAATTATGATCAAATCTCTTCTTCTGATAGTGATGATACTCTAGAAACTAATGTTTTAACAAAAGAACAAGATCTTCTTATTGAAGCAATAAGTTCTATTTCTGATCTTCAAGAAAGGAAAGAATTTTTGAACAAATTTAAAGAGGTTTTAGAATTAAAACCTAAACCCAGAGAATATTTTACTACAAATAAATTTGACATAACAAATATTTTCAAAAGATTAGAAAAGAATCTAATATCAAACCAACCACTATTCATGATCTCCAGATTGAGATTAACAACCTCAAGAAAGAGATTAGAGAGATTAAAGAACAACAACAAATTCATCAAGTTATTCTTTCCCAACTAGATGATAAATTTGATATTGAGAAAGAAAAACTTCTTGAAGAGAATGATTCTGAAAAGGTCAATTCTGATGATCTGGAAGATACTTTTATGTGTTTGATCAACAAGGTCAAAATTCAAAAATTTTATATTAACATCTGAATCATTATTGATGATTTTGTTCTTGATACTTTAGCCCTCTTTGATACAGGTGCTGATTCAAATTATATTTTAGAAGGATTAGTCCCTACAAAGTATTTTGAAAAGACTTCTGAAAAACTCAACATTGCTAGTGGTTCGAAGCTCAAAATCAATTATAAGTTATCCAAAGCTGTTATAGAAAATCAAGGGTTTAAGATTGAAACAAACTTTCTCCTTGTGAAAAATTTGAAAAAAGAAGTAATTTTGGGAACACTTTTTATTAAAGCTCTTTTCCCATTACAGATTTTGAAAGAAGGTATTTCTACTTATCATTTAGCAAAACAAATAACCTTCAAATTTTCTAGTAAATCTTTTACTAAAAATATCAATTCTATTCAAAGCAAAATTAATCAAATCAATTTTCTGAAAGAAGAAATTTCTTCTGCCAACATTGGGAAACAATTGAAAAATCCTTTACTTTAGAAGAAGATCCAATCCCTTCTTGAAGATATTCAATCTTCTATTTGTTCTGACTTGCCTAACGCATTCTAGAATAGGAAGAAACATATTGTTAGTCTTCCTTATGAGTCAGATTTTAAGGATAGCCAAATCCCTACCAAAGTTAGGCCTATTCAAATGAATGAAGAACTCCTTCAATATTGCCAAAAAGAGATCAAACATCTCTTAAACAAAAAACTCATTAGGAAAAGTAAGAGTCATTGGTCGTACTCTGCTTTTTATGTCAATAAACCTGCAGAATTAGAAAGAGGCACTCCCAGATTAGTTATCAACTACAAACCTCTTAACCAAGCCCTCTTATTCCCAATAAAAAAGATCTTCTTAATAGATTAAATTATGCTAAGATCTTTTCAAAATTTGACATGAAATCTGGATTTTGGCAAATCCAAATCTGTGAGAATGATAGGTATAAGACTGCCTTCATTGTTCCCTTTGGGCATTACGAATGAAATGTTATGCCCTTTGGCTTAAAAAATGCCCCTTCTGAGTTTCAGAAGATTATGAATGATATTTTTAATCCTTATTCAAAATTTATCATTGTCTATATTAACGATGTTTTAATCTTTTCCCATTCCATTGAACAACATTTTAAACATATAAATGTTTTTGTCAATGTTATCAAACATAATGAACTTGCTATTTCCAAGTCTAAAATTAATCTCTTTCAAACCAATATTAGATTCCTTGGTCACAATATTCATCAAGGAACTATCATGTCCATCAGCAGGTCCATTGAATTTGCTGACAAATTTTCTAACAGAATCCTTGATAAAACTCAGTTATAAAGGTTTTTGGGATGTCTAAATTATGTAAATGATTTTATTACATACCTCAACAATATTGTTAAGCCTTTACATGATAGGCTTAAAAAGAATCCTCCTTCTTGGACCGATGTTCATACCAATGTTGTCAAGGAAATTAAAAATAGAGTCAGAAAGATAAGTTGTCTTTATCTCCTTTTTCCTCAAGCCTTCAAAATTGTTGAAACAGATGCCTCTGACATAGGTTATGGTGGCATTCTCAAACAAAGAGTTGAGTCGCATGAGCATATCATTGCATATACTTCAAAACACTGGAATTCTGCACAGCAGAATTATTCAACTGTTAAAAAAGAAGTTTTAGCAATTGTTTTATGCGTTTCAAAATTTCAATCTGATTTATTAAATCACAAATTTCTTATTAGAGTAGACTGTAAGTCTGCTAAATAAATTTTACAAAAAGATGTTAAAAATCTTGCCTCAAAACATATTTTTACAAGATGGCAAGCAATTTTAAGTGTTTTTTATTTTGACATATGAATATCTCAAAGGCACTTCTAATTCCCTTCTTGATTATCTTACCCGTGAATATTTACAGGATAAGTGAGATGCCTAGAAAGGCAACAACCCCATCTCGGGGTGGGACTTCCCGAGGAGGAAGAGTGAGGCTTGCCCTTACTCTAAATAAATCAAAACCAAAATCTGCTTCGGCAGATTCAAAATCTGTATCTTTTGGGTCATCTACCCCCATTGAGTCATCAACTCAAAAGGCAATCCAAATTGTTGAGTCATCAACCCAACAATCTGGAACTCCAAAAGAATCCTCCAAAAAGGCTGATTCTTCTATCAAAACAACCAAACAAACTAAAGCAGATTATGTTTTACCAATTAGCACTCTCTTAGCTATCCAACAAGGAAGCTTAGGTAGCTTACCAAAGAAATCTTAGGCAGATATTGCCTCTAAAAAGACATGGAAATAGACTTAGCAAGCCTAAACACTATAATCCTGTCTTTTAACCAATCCCAAAAAACAGTCAGCAATCCAAACAAAACAGAAAATACCCTCAACCTTCAAAAAGATAAACAGAAATCTTCAAACCCTAACCATTATATGGCAAAAGGGAAATTCTCTTCAGTCATACAAATGAAGCCTGAATTTTGGGATAAAAATCCCTATAAAGTCATTTCTAGAGTTTTCCCACCTAGTTTTCATTTTAGACCTTATGCTGCAAATAAAATCAGACAATTCTATGAGTTTATTTTAGTGGACTCAGACTCTGTTTCCATTAAACATTACAATGATCAAAAAGACCCTTCCTTCATAACCCATTCCACAATCCAAATCCTAAAAGTCTTAACCCCTAAGACATTTGGTAAAAATCTGAATTCTTATAAAAAGTTTTCTCAACCTTTTGACCCAGTAGGATACAATTACTGTGATTACATTGATGCATGGACAAGAAGCTTCTGGTTCCAGAATAAACTTAACCGACATTCTTGGTTAATATATTTTTAAAAAAATCAGAGTTATGATTTTCCAAATTGGTTTCTCTAATGATGGGACTATTTTGGACTAATTGAAGATATCCTTCCTACACCTGTTAAAGAAGGATATAAGATATACAAAGGCAGATCTGGGAGAATCAAGAATTCCAGCAGATCTCAAGTATTTTTCAAATTTTGCTTTAGCATGGGTATTCTCTGGCAATATAGATATGGCAAAATAAAAAATGAAGAAACTCTTCCTCTACTTTACAGATACTCCTTTGTGAAATGGTGGAATCAGTTCAATGCTGACCATGCCGGACCATCTGATGTTGCCGAATATTTTGAAAAAAATCCAAAATTATTAAATTTGGCAGATCCAGCAACATTTCAATTTTTGAATCAGAAATCAAAAATTGCAGCTTTTTTATCAAGTTGCGATTCAAAAGAAAAAATGAAGAAAAATTTACAAGATGTTCTTCTTCTCTTACAAAGTCAGGATGAAGGTGAATCATCTACAAAACAAAATACCAATGCAGATGAGTATCAAAATGAAGACGAATGTTTCGGTATTGATATTCAAGAACTTTAATTTGTAACTGTAGTAAATAGTTCCAGTAATCAACTGGAACCGTAGAAACAGTTTTTTATTTTTTCCTTTAAAAGGAGTCCTCAACCATGATGTAAGGCACCTTTTCATTTTACAATTCAGAAGAGTTTTAGAAAGAGAAGCTCCGAGTGATAATTTCCTTGTAAGCCTTTCTCTTTGAGATTTTTCAATAAAAATTTGTTGTTTCAAGTTTATTTTCTCTCTTCTCCTTCTTAGCCGGTTCTGTTCGGACTACCGTCGTCCGGCTTTCTTCTCTTCTTCCTCTACTAATCTATGTTGGTTCTACCGCCGTTCTAGTTTCTATGTTTTAAATTTACATTTATATTTCTGCACTTTTACATTCTGCACTTCATATAGTAGTCTTGCTACTGCCTACTTTCCTTTCAGTCTTTTATATTTTCCCTCTTCAGTCATACAAATGGAGCCTGAATTTTGGGATAAAAATCCCTATAAAGCCATTTATAAAATTTTCCCACCTGATTTTCATTTTAGACCTTATGCCTGCAAATAAAACCAGACAATTCTATGAGTTTATTTTAGTGGACTCAGACTCTATTTCCATTAAACATTACAAGGATTCTGTCAAGAAATATGTCAGCAAATTCAATAGACCTGTTGATGGGAATAATATTTCTTTGATGAATATTGTGACTCAATGAGGGTAGATAACCCAGAAGATACATATTTTGAATTTACCAAAGCAGATTTTAGTTTTGATTTATTTATTATAGCTATGTTCATATAGTAGTATGAACACATCCTATGTGATTAATAACAATTTAATACACATGTTTTATTCATCGTTAATTATGTTCTTTCTTTAATCACTCCTTAGATACTTCTAATTGTTCTTTTTTCTTTTATGATATTTGTTAACTTTTGCTGAATCACAAACATAAAACATTGTTGTCAAACTTGACACGTTAGCACGTAAATCCTTAAATTTGCGCATTAAGATTTGCTATTGATGCAACTTTGGCTTAGAATTTGTAATTCCAAAAAGCAGCACATGATAAGGATGTCATGAAACGAAGGAACAACATGTATGATATCATTAATACGGAGCACTTTTGTTCACAATTGTTAAATGTAGTGGCACAAATACATATCAACCTATTTCATAAATGAAGTTTCTAACAACACATGTATCAAAAGCAGCAACAGGTGCTATGTGTGCATCACTGCCTGAAGAAATTTGTCAAGGATTTACCATCCAATTCTTTCTTGAAGAATCTGGTCATAAATTCATTGAACGTGAAACTCCTATAAAGGGCTGGTTTCTCTTCTGATGTTAGCTCTGGCAAAGGTCCAAAAACCCTCTCTCTTTCACTAGGGTTCAGGAAAAAAGCAACTGAGACTCGTGGCTCATTAGAATAGTTGGCTAACACCCGATGATGAGCACTCTTATATTCCTCATTAGAAATTATCTGAGACAAATCCAAACAGAATATAAGGCAAAACGAAATATTGTTAATATTTGTATGTAGTAAACTTTTTATGTACACCAATCCTCGTTGCAAAACTCATATAATTATTGTTAATAATTATAAAATTTTGTCTAAAAATCATGACATATATCCTAAGTGTTAGATATTTGTTTCGTCCATTTCAGCCTGTAACCCAAAATACAAATAGGCCATACAACAAAAATCACCTTACTCCTAAAGAATACTTAGAAGAAAAACTTATATTAATCTCATCCCAAAAAGATAAGTGGAGACTCAGTCTCATGCCACTCAACCAACTCCTTGGAGAGTTATACACATTCTGTCAGCAAATATGCTACTTGAGGCTCATTTATTTATTTATATAATTAATATGAGAAATTTTCAAAAATTGTCAATAACAATTTTTGGTGAAAAATTGCTAATGACAACTTTAAATACTTCTAAAAATTTTATTATTTTTTCAAAAGGCGTCAATGATGTTTTTAGCTTTTTGATATTTTTTAAAGATCGTAAATAGCAACTTTTATGCGTAACTTTTATTATTGTTTAATTTTAAAATTTCTGCACCAAAAAGCGCCGATGTCAATTTTTGAGTTTTTCTATTCCTGTAATTTTCCCCAAAATTTTATATTTTAAATATTATACATATAAAAAAATAATCTTGCTACTTGATGATGCTATAGAAGCTTTTTTTTTATTATTAATTTTATATGATTCTAATGTTTGTATGCTTATCTTTGTATCTAATTATTATTATTATTGTCAAACTCTTTTAAGAGTGAGCTTGTGCTAACAGGTCCGTTTACGAAAAACCAAAAAAAAATAAAAAAAATTATATTAATAAAATTTAATATTTTATAGCATTCCACCAGCATTAATTTTGATACATTTTGCCACCCACTTTCACCATTAGTCCACATCCAAAGTCTCTGTCACCTCACTCTTTTTCACGACATTGGAATAATAAAGGTACTTATTGAGAGATGAAACGATGATACCTGAAGCAAATCTCCAATGTTGATGACCAAAGCTTGAGGGTGAGGCTTGACATGGATCCAACCTTGTTTGGTCTGAACCTGCAAGCCTCCAATATGGTCCTGCAGTAATACCGTCAATGCCCCTGGATCCGCGTGAGAATTAAGGCCCACAGTAAGATCAGGCTGAGGGCAAAACGGGTAATAATGTCCCACCATCACTCTCCCTTCAACCAAACCCATCTCGGTGAGCCTCTCCGCACCCAATCCCAACCCTTCGCTGAGCAACTCATACAACACCGCAGCCACGCGCACCACTTCCTTGTCCCACTGCGTCACCTCTTCTCTACACACCTCCGGAATCTCGTTCCAATCCGCTGCGGTCGGCCCCATCCTAATCTGTTCAAAACTAAATTCATCTTTCTTTATTTTTATTTTTTAAATTTAAATAATTGTGAAACTAAGAATACTGAGTAAGTTCTAAGACAGCATCATCAAAGCCAATAAAAAGAGACTAACCTATAATGCAATTGTCAGATTTAAATAATCTAGTTAAATTATAAATTTATTCCTGTACTTTTAATTTCATCTTTGCATTAAGAAAAATGTTACAATTTAGTTTATACTAAAACATTTTATTTTAATAATATTAGATAATAAATATCAAAATATAAAAAAATATTTATATACTATCAACGATAAAAACTAATTTATAAATAAATGTTATATTTTTAAAATTTTAGACATCACAAAATTTTAAAAATTATATTTTTAATCAAACTAATTTTATTAAAAAAAAGATCTATTTTATTCTTTCGTTTGATAAAATATTATAAAATTTCTTTTCTTTAACTTTTAACAATAAAAAAGTACAGTAAAAATGACTTATTAAAAATAATAATATTTTATAAAATTGAAATTACATAAATAACTCTTATAATCGTTAATTTTATAAAATATTCTAATTTTTATGTTTAAAATATAATAAAATATATTAAATTATATTTCACTTTACATCTATCATTTTGGAATCAAAATTGTGCTTTGATTCGAACAAAAAGGAAAATAGCCAGAAAGTAAAAGCTAAGAAAAAATTATAATTTTTAATGTATTTCCTTTATTTTAGAATGGAAAAAAATAAAAATAAAAATTCATGTGCAACTTTCGTATATTATTTTATTATTTAATGTGATGAAAAATTAAAAAATAAAGAAAACAAAAAAATTATTTTATATCTCTTTTTTAAATTAAAGTATATAAACTTTTACTTTTATCTAAATATATTAATATTGTTATTAACGGAAGTTGTTATTAAAGTATATAGACTTTTACTTTTATCTAAAGGCATAATCTAAATTAAATAATATGAAAAAAAAATATTCTTATTTTAGTTTCAATTTTTTTATATTAAACAAGTTAAAAATTTACTTATTTTTAATTAATTTTACTCTAATCTTTTTCTCAAACGAAATAAGTTATTAGTCTGTTAGTTAAAAAATGTGGTTTGGGAACCTGAATAGTGTCGCGCCAGCTGGCAGCTTTTGATTGGAAGAGATCCACGTTGGAAATATAGGATACGCCATGTCCCATTTCCCTACGGTACACCCGCGACCTCTCCTCCGGCGGCTGCTCGTGAAACGCCTTCACCGCCGCGAGGGTTCGCCGGAAAAGGTCGTCGGGGATGCCGTGGTTCACCACCTGGAAGAACCCCACCGTGCTGGCGGCCCGCCGGATTTTTTCCACGACGGCGGCGCGTGAGCCCTGCAAGGCGGAGAGGTCGACCGTGGGGATTTCGGGCGCGGATTCGGCTTCCGGTTTCGATTTGAGGTCCAATAGGGTTTCGGGTGGGTGAACGAAGAAAGGGGGAATGGTTTGGATTCCCGAGTCCATCAAACCCTTCACTCCAACCTTAGATTCGTCGAACTCTTTCACGGCTTTAGCGCGGTCGTAGGGCGCGGCGGCAGAGACGACGGAAGCCGCTGGCGATGGCGAGGAAGCTTTTGTTGCTGATGACATTAGGAATAAGGAAGATGAGAAATTTGAAAGACGTTTGCGAGCTTTGTTGTCAGTGCGCTGTGTGGTTGGAGCTGTTCAGAGGAAACGATGTTTGAACTGACACCCACAGTTCTGCTGTGAAACTCACGCATAAAATATTTAATCTTGATTTTTATTCCAATATTTTTATTAATTTTTTAAAAAAATGGTAGGATATTTAATCTTAAGATAAAACTTTCTTTTTCAAATATTTAATATAGTTAAATTTAATAAGACTTGAACTCTTCTTGTACATGTGAAAGATATTTGAAATTTTTTATTAATTTTTTATTATTTGAGTAAAGTATTAAATAAATATTTCTATTTCTTATTTAATGTTTATATAAAATTAACAAGAATGGAAAAAACGAAAAAATGCATTAATAAAAAAAATTGAATTATCTAAACTTGTATTTAAGCGCTAAAGAAATAATAAATTTGGAGACAAAAAAGAACACGCAATTGAGTTGTTTTGCGTTCACGTGGCAAGGTGACTTTTGCAAGGGTGCATGTCGTTGTCAACGTGTCAAAGAAGCTTTGCCACCTTTCTGAGTGAAATTTTTTGTAATTATCTTAATTCCGTTTCAATTAAGTTAGTTATTTTCGGAATATGCTACAGACAAGTATCGATAATGGGAAGAAAGTTATAAGAATAAATAATAGAAATAAGAATTAAATATAACAGAAAATAAAATACTATAATTAAAATATAGAGTAAAAGTAAGAACTCTGAGATCTCGTAAAATAATGTAAGACTTTTATTATATTTTTATAAGCTGATACAATTTTTTGTAAGAAAGATAAAAAATTTAGACTTTAGAAAATTTTACAGGTATTATAAGAGAGTTTGTTTCGAATACTCTGACACAACTTAAAATATTAATTTATAATTCAAAAAGTATACTATCATAATTATAAATATTTATTTGAATTATTATATAACTTTTATTTTTAGTAGTAAATTTTTTATTTTGTCTTATTATTTATTTATTTATTATTATTATTGATAGATTTATTTTTTTTCACAGATTTTTCTGTTATTTTGTCAAACTTTTATTATTTTTTTGTTAAACATCGTTTAATAGATGTTGTTATGACTAAATTTTATTGTAGTAAAAAAAGATTATTTTGACAATCATCTTTAGATTCCTTTGAATTTTTTCTTCATTTTTCTTTTGAGAGGTTTGGGAGAATGTTGAGACTGTATTATAAAATTTTATTAAATTATGTTTCAGTTCCTATGAGAGATAATGCTACCGCATTATCTTTGATTTGTTGTAAAAATAAACATTGTTGATTGAAGGAGATAACCGTCATTGATGTTATTGCTTAACTTTCTTTTTTGATTCTTGAATATTATAAATACCGGTCAATTTTTTTTTAGTAATTAAAGTTAAATTAAATTTATCTCACTATTTGACTTTGATTACTACTACTAAGTATTGTATATTTTATTTTTTACCAATTTATCATAATCATATTCTCACATAATAATCCAAGTAATTTTTTTAGCTTGCCATGAAAAAGATAAGGTAATAATCTTCACCAAAATTCGTCTTTAATGTAAAAATATTAAAAATTTATGAGAATATTTTTTTGGAAAAAAAATAGATTGAACTGGTCCAAATTTAAAGAACCATTTAATAAATTATTTTAGAAATTTTAAGAAAATTCCCTTATTGACCTAAATGAATTAAGAAAGGGTAGCAGATTTGATAGACGATGCCGAGTTACTATCAATTTTGGGCTTTCTTTTAAAAAATGCAAATAAAGTTTTTAGAGTTTTGAAAATTGCAAATTCGTCAAATTAAATTACGGACATAGTTAAAGTGAGTAAAAATGAATTAAGAAACATCAATCCACATAATACCAATTGCGTATAACTCTGGCTATCATAGTATCTAAAGATTTAAATCTGCGTTTGAACAATCACACAATTCAATTATTAATTTAATTGAATAACCTAATTGAATAGAGTTACAAATAAAATGAAATAATCATTTAACCTAGTTTGCATTAATTATCAAATTAGAACATTAATCGAATCCTAATTTGAATTCTAACAACAGAAAAGTCAATTAAGATCACAATATACAATTCTAAGATTAGAGAGAAAAGAGAACAAACTCAGAGTAATTTAGCGCAGAACTTAAGTTAGAATTACAGCGTTTGAATTTTGCAGATTGAACGAGAAGTTTAGCCTTCCATTAAAACACTTAACCCACGCAAGAATGAGAAAAGAACTAGAGAGTTTGAGAGAAAGTAAAAACAAGGATTCTTATTTCGATCAAGTCTCAAAATCTCAAAGTGTTTTTATCACCTCATACCCTTATTCATAACCTTATTAGTCTATTTATAGATTCTGATTAGGGTATATTAAGTGGCCAAAATTTGGGTCTCAATAATATTAAAAGCTCAAATACAATTATTAAATAATAAGGTCCAAATGCAATCTCACAAAAATATTTAGCAAATCTACCTCAATTTCAAAAAATCATAAAAAATCGAAAACAACTCCAAATCCAGCAATCTATATATATTTTTTGAAGTCCTAAATGTTTAGAATCCAATGCAATTGGAATCAGCCAAAAATGATATTTATAAAAAAAAAAGTTATGGGCGAAATAGTAGCCAAAGGTAAGAATAATCAAAAATATAAAATTAAAGCATTTATTTGTAATAGACTCAATTTATTCAAATAAGTAAAAAATGGTAAAATTATAAAAATAAAGTATATGAAAAATGTTTATTAGTTAAAATAAAACTATAAATGTAAACCTAAAATATATTACATCAAGATCGCATAAACATGTTACTTCAAGCATCAATGTAATCAAAATAATTATGTTATTGTGACTAATATTATACTGTAAAGCTCTTTGATTGATAGAGAAATTGTTGTTAATCTAATATTGTCAAAATATTTAATATTTTTATTTTTAATATTTTTTATATTTTAGGATTTTGTTGATGAGTTAAT
The DNA here is from genome assembly GCF_003935025.1 of Abrus precatorius. Taxonomy (NCBI): domain Eukaryota; kingdom Viridiplantae; phylum Streptophyta; class Magnoliopsida; order Fabales; family Fabaceae; genus Abrus; species Abrus precatorius. Next base: position 5,642,664 of record NW_020874406.1, on the reverse strand, counting down.
TCTATAAAGTGTGTATCTAATAGAATTAATGCATGATATTATCTCATTTTTGCATAATAAACTGATACAAAATGGAACCCTTCAAGAAATATTATCTTTGGTATTTCATGTCATAGTAAACTAAACCATTTTGGTTTAATTAGTATTAAGGGTATTGTAAAATATTTTTCTTGATAAGTTACCTTCTGGTTATGCTTCCTTTGTTGGAGTATCTGATGGTAAAGAGGTGAATCTATTTAAAGTTTAGATTATACTTTTTTAACTTTGTGTAGGGTTTGTATTATCTATCTCGCTCATTATTTGTTGAAGTTTTTTGGTAGGATCTAATTTTGTGGATAGAGGCAAACCATATAGGTCTTTTGCCATTCTAGATATTGCTTTTCCTACAAAAATTCTTTGGTAAGAAAATATAGTAAAACATTTTTTTTCTTCTTTGATATGTTGAATATCAAAATCAAAGTTGGATAATAAAATTTGTCACCTTACAAAAATATGTTTTGAAACAATCTTTTTAATATCCTTTCGGAAAACTTGTGGAGTTGCCTTGCAATTTGTTTTTATTCAAAAAATTATTGAACAAATTATCTTGAAATTTATTTATACAAAACAATTGATGAAATATATTTTTTAATAGTAGAATATTTTTGTTGGGTAGAATGTTAGATACCTAACCACTTGCTTTTTTATAGATTGAGGATATACCTATTTAAGAATTCCACCATAACCAAGCTCTAATGCATCTGTGTCTTCTCTACTAAGGATGCATTTAGATATGAAATTCCTAGACGAGGAATAGTTTAGACTGTGGTCTTAATCTTTTTTGTGGTTTCACTCATCTCTTCATCTCAAGCCTGAGGGTTTTTCCTAAGTTTAGAATATAGAGGTGCACATATTTTCCTAATATTTGACAAAAAATATAATATGTAATTTAAACATCCTAAAAATCCCTATAATTGTTTTTTTATTTTTAACTTTGTTAGGAAATTCATTTGTAAATTCTAATGATATTTGTATTGGCATAAAGGTTTTTTGATAAATATCATAACCAAGAAATCTTATTTTTGTTTAAAAGATACTACTAACCCATTCTATTTAATTAATTCTATGAATTTCTTAAAGTGCTAAATGTGTTGATTTATTTATTTCGAAAAGATGAGTACATTATCTAGGTATATAAAAAAATTTCATATATGAGTAAAATATATTGTTCATTATTTCTTGATATTCACTTGGGACATTCTTTAGACATTAAGGCATTACATTTCATTAGGGATGGCAATGGGTAAAGTACCCGATGGGCACCCGCAAAATTTACCCACAATGGGTAGGGTATTTACCCGCTATACGGGTATGGGTATGGGTATGGGTAAAAACCCGCAAATTTTAATGGGGATGGGTGCGGGTATGGGTATCTAAGTACCCACCCCGCCCCATACCCGCATATATATATATATATATATATATATATATATATATATGCTTGAACTTTATTCTATAATTATGCATTGAATTTTTGTATTATTATATTACTTATGTGAAGTTATATAATATTAATATAAAAATATATTTAATAATAAAGTAAACCAAAAAATTTATTTTAGTTTATATTTTTAATAAAAAAATTTATTTACTATTTTATATCATTTAATTAGGCTAACACAATTTAATTATTACATAGTTAATATGAGATTGACTTTTTTTAAAATATTATTTATATATGACACATAAAATATTTTTTACACAAATATTTTTGTTAATAAAATCATATTGATGTTTAAATTATAAAGTGAATGATAAATAATAAATATATTATAAATTTTACAATTACTTACTATTATCGTAAACTTATTATTTATTAATAATATTTAAATTTTATTTTTATATTTTAATTTAAAATAATATTTTTTTATGTAACATATGTATTACAAGCACAATTATAATCTATTGAATCTAAATAATATTATTCTTACTATTTATTCACATTCAAAGAAGTTTTTGAAAAAATATAAATATAAAAAATTATTGTCAATTTTTATTTGTTAATTTTTTTAAGATAAAAAAGTATAACTTTTTTAATATACACGTATATTTATTTATTATAAAATTTTATTGTAACTATTTATCTTTTATTCAAATTCTTTTTTTTTAAATTTATATATATTATAAATATTTAATTCACTAAAATAATTTTTCAAAAATTTATATTTTTGATAAAATCTTTTGTATAGTATATGAGTTAAGAAATACTAGTATTAATATATATATATATATATATATATATATATTAATTATATTATATTATTTTAATTAAATCTATTATTTTTCTTACAATTTCAAATTTAAAAGTTAAAAAAAAATATTTTATGTATCAACTTTCTGTTGTTAGTATTGAACTTCTCTACTCTAACTCTATTCTCATTCTCAATGTTTGTATCACTAAAACTTAATAACTATGAAATGTTATTCATTAGAGTTAGTTGTTAATGCCGTCACGAGAGGTTACTAAGTGATCCCATACGAAGGGACAACCATTGTACAGATCTATTTCGTTGTCGTTCTAACATTACTAATCAATCAAATCTCACACAAGATAAGATTATTACTGACAAATAACTTATGTGTTTAGTTTTGCTTATTGTTTCTAAGAATTTTAGTTTAGAAAATTATTATATTAAGATACATTTAACATTTATGATCTTTGAATATTTGTTTTTTATCTATATTTGTACCTTGTTCGGCAACTATATATTGAATTTTTGTATTATTATGCTACTTATGTGAAGTTATATAAACATATTTTCTTTATAAATATTTTTTTCTCAAACAAGCGCGGGTAATGGGTAAAAGACGGGTATGCGGGTACCCAGAGGGTACGGGTACGGGGATTAATGTTCATACCCACACGGGTATGGGGCCGGGTACGGGTATTTTTTTAAAACGCGGGTATGGGGATGGGTACTGTAGTACCCTACCCATACCCTACCCATTGCCATCCCTACATTTCATTCATAATTCCTAAAAGGAACTACGAATTTAGTTTTATATCTATCTTTTTCTTTTACGTATATCTAGTGTCAAACTTTAAAAAAATATTGGATTTGGTTAATCTTTTAATTAAATCTAATTAATCTTTTAATTAAATCTTGTTTATTTGGTAAAAGATATTTGATCCATTTGAATATTTTGTTTAGTGATTTATAATTTATTATTAATCTAGGAGCTCTCCTTTCTTGCTCTGAAGCTTTGTTAATGTAAAACCTGGTACAACTTTGAGGTGATTTTGATGGTCTAATTAATCCCTTGTCTAGAAATTCTTGGATTTCTTGTTTACAAATAATTTGTTCTTTATTCATTTGTATAGGCTTTGGTTTTGTTGAAATATCTTTTTCATTAAAATTTTCTCATAGGGAAGGCTTATTTCATGTTGTTTTCTAAAATGAAAGGCCATAAAATTTGATTTGCATATTTCTTTTTCAATTCTTGTTTGAAAATATTTTATTTTATTTTATTTTATTTTAAATTTTTGGTGACTCTAATTATTTTTCAATTCTTTTATGTTAGGATTTTTTTTTATTTATCATATTTATCTTTTTTATAAAAAATTCTTGTAACAAATTGAGTTCCTTTACTTTAGGGGCTTTTAGAAACTTAAAGATAATTGTTTTTCTTGGAACTGTTTGTGTGGTAATTGTTATATTACTAATGAGGAAAGGGTATAGTAATTCTTATTTGTAGACTAATGTAGGTAGTCATTACAATCACATAATCCTAATCCTAAATAGAAATCTTTTTGTTATTCATAACTTGTATCAGAAGAATTATCTAATTGATATATTTCATTATTAATATCTTCTTCAAATTCATCATTCGAGCTTTTAGACTCAAGTTCAGAATTTATCATTATCCTTTGTAGCGTTAGTTTTATCTCTTCATTTTTTAAAGAGTCAATTTGTTGTACTAAACAATTTTTTTTATAATGTAGCAAGGTTTTTCACATTTCCAACAATTATTATTTTCTATCTTGTCATTTTGGCCTATAAAGAGACTTTTGTTATCTTTGCTTTTTTGTTTTCATAATTTGATTTTTTAGGAAACTATTTTTAATTTTTCTATTATGCTTCCTAGATGTCCTAATAGGTTGAAAAACAAATTCTTGATGGAAAGAACCCATTTATTTTTGATTTTCTAGTTTTTCTTTTCTTAACTGATTTTTTAGTTTTGTATGTGTACATATTTCTATGCATATTTCAACAATTATATTCTGTATTTAGCCATAAGTCAATTATTCATAAGGTTTTGTACCGCCTTCACATCTCATTTTTTATTTTTGAATGACTTTTTGTTTAAATAATGATGAAAAAATGATAATGAACCTTTCTTTCCAAAATCTGGCTACCACATCTTCCCTTAACATTATTTTTTGATAAAAATATGTTTTTATACCATTGATAGTCCGACATTGTTGAACATCTTAAATTTATTAATTGTATGAATACTAATTTTTTAAATAACCGAAATCTCCTGTAAAGTGTTGTATTATAGTAAAAATGAGAGTGAATATTGCATATTCTTCTTGTATTTCTTGTTTAACAAGTACTAATATTGCATTTTTACTTTTCAAGGATAACATATTATTCCACCATTTTAATTGTCCCATAAATCCTTGAAAAATTATCTCTACTACAATTTTATCACTTATTTTTTTTATTTTATATGTTGTAGTTGTCATAACCATTTGTGTGGTAGAATATAAGATTGCTTGTTTACTTAATCTATCTATATTTTACTTTGTTAAATCATTTTCAATATAAGAATTTTATACAAAATTTCCTTTTTCTTCTAAAAATATATCTAGTAAGAATGACCTATTATGGTATGATTTGATTATTGGGTGATTCAACTTATTTATTTCTATTGTATTTATAGAATTTTTTTCTAAACTTAATTATAATATTTTATAACAATTATTTTTGTATTTCTTTCTATCATATCAATTGTTTAAATACATACTTTTTTATTTTATATATTTTTTATAAAATAAAGTGTATAATTATAATATTTTATCTTTTTAAGTTAATATATATATTTAAAAATAATTATACTTAGTAAAAAATATTAATTTTATAAATTGTTATTAAAATATTTTTTATAAAACAATCCTTATTAAAAATAGTCATACATTTTCTTAAAATCTTTTTTTATATATTTATACTATTTTATACATATATTAGAAAAAAACACTATTATGCCTTAAAAATATTAATACATCTTGATATATTTAATTGAACGATGAAATAAAAAAAATTAACGTGTAAATTTATATTCTACGTCATTCTATAATATGTATTTTTTTCTTTTGTTTTTAGAATATTGATTTTGAAAATGTAAAATTATATAATAACTTCAATAAATAATTTTATAAAATTAATAAATTCAAACTTAAGTACTTAATTTTTAAATAAATATTATGCAGTCTTATGTGAATAATAATTTTTGTGGGTATAGAAAGTGAGTTACATATGAAAATTGTTAATTAATTTTTCATCTCATACTTAACCAAAATAACTCAACGTTATTTAATGTAGAAACAAGCATTCACAACATACCAATTACTTTTGACAAGATTGAATATGCGCTAGTTGAATGTGGTCATATTAGATCATATGTAAATTTTTAATGGATCAGTAAAATTTCTGTTCGATATTGAACAAAAATCAATATATCACTAATGATATGAAAAGAATTTAGTACACATGTTTAATTTTTATAAAGCCATGTAACAAATGTATTTGAACCTCTCAAATTTTATACACATGGTAATAACAATGAAAAGATTATATAAAAATAAATTCATTTAATTTTATAAAAAATAAAAAATAAAATATTTCTATCTAATAAATAGAAAGATTAATAAAATATTATAAAAAATATGAATTTATTCTTCATTTAAATATTTAATTTAAGTGTCAATAAAGGAAAATTTCATTAAAAATAATGAATATATGTTTAATTTTTTAATTCAAATATATATATATATATATATATATATATACAATCTTTAAATTAGTTTCTAAAATAATAACAATAATACATGTTAATTTTTTATTTATTTAATTTTTTTTATTAGTCTCTTGACCTATTATTCATTAACTTTTTATAAAATATAAGATTAATAAATTCAAAATTGTAAGTATATTATTCAAATTTTGATGTTTTTTATATTTTAAAATATACTATATATTAAAATAAAATAATTCAATGAATTATCTATTTATTCTTTATAAAATTTTATAATGGGGTTTTGCAAATATAACACTCTCAGTTTTTTTTTTTCTTTTAAAACTCTACTTAAAAAACCGTCCTCGGAGGATGACAAGGATAACTTATCAAAAAGAAGTCTCAGCATAGGATGCGTATACGCAGTGTTGCAGTGCGTTTTTATCCTCACGCATGAGAAACGTATTTAAATCCATCTTCTCTGAGAAGGAGACAAGACTCACTTGCCAACACAATTGACTAATGCAAGCCACGCATGCTTCTTTAAGAGATGTGTTAATTTAAGAGATGAAAATAATTATTTTTAAAAAAATAAAAATATCAATTAATTTACTTTTTAATGATTAAATTAAAATAAAAATCTTAAATTAATTAATTCTTCTTATTCTTCAAATTTTTTGATAGATCAAATATATATATGGAGCAATATTTTCTTACACTAGTGTAAATCTAAAATTTTTTATAGTTTATTTAACTTAAATCTAATGAGTTATAATTTATTATTTCACTAGCTGTTAGATTTAAGTTAAATGAAAAGTTTAAATTAAATATAAAAATTTTCAGACTTACACTAGTATATGAAAATCTTTATATATATATATATATATATATATATATATATAAAAGGCAAAATTTTCTGATACTGATGTAATTTTAAAAAATAAAAAGTATTATTATTAGTGATATATGTATTATTTGGCTAAAAAGAATAATGGAGATGCTCCCTTAGTCTCTTCCAAGCACCAAAGAACAAGGGAACTAAGGAACAAGTTATATAGGGAAGTATTGGTTTCTTCATTTCTTTGAAATAATATTAAGTTTTTTTTTGGTGGTATTTTAAGATGTGTTTTAGAGTGTTAATTTGAAGAGAGAAAAAAAAAAGAACAGATATTTTTTTTAAAATAAAAAAAAGGGCTTAAGGTTTCAAGAGCTTTTATATTATCTATAGAAGATTTATTAGCTATATTAAAATATTACATGCTATTCAAAAGAAGGAAGGAAATGCAAATTTCTAATAACAAGTGGTAATGTGTGGCTGTTCAAACAATTTGCTATTGAATTAATTAATTTCCAAAAAGTAAAAGCATATTCATTAGTTATGTCTCTATCGTTTGGCTAATAGAATGAAGATGCTTCTTTTAGTCCATTTCAAGTTTCAAGTATATTTAGACCCATGCAATGCATGTAATATTTTATAATATTAAATTTTAAAATTTTGATTATTAAGAAAATATAAAAAGAATTTAAGCTATTTAATAATTAAATGAATAAATTATTTTAGAATGTATTAAATTTTTTAAAAATCATATTAATATTTAAAAAATAACATTATTATCATATGTATATATATTTACAAAACTTAATGATTATGACTATGTTTCGTAAGCTCACCATTGCATTTTATTTGTGTTATGTGTGTTTGTTTTGCTATTATCGTACTGTGATACGTGAGCAGAGAGGACATGTACTATAGCTACTTCTCAAACTGGAAGGTATGACCGAAGAATATCAAATTGTGAATACAAAAACTCTAAAAATCAAAAGTCGAGCTTCTATTTTAACTTCATCAATTGTATACTGATATCTATTCAAATATCAGTATAAAAAAATATTTTGTTTTAACTAATGTTTCAGAAACATGTATAGCAATCACTTCGAATATTAGTATATAAAATATATGTAACAAAGAAATGATTAATTTTATTTTCAATATTACCTTGTTAAACTCGTTAAATACACAAAACATTATAATTTCACATCGAGTCGAACTTAAAACCTTACTTAAGTGATACAAAGCCGCTTGCCACTCAAATTAACTTCTATTGATAAATAACTCTGTTTTTATAACAACATACTATTGCAGACAAAAAGTGAAGAACATAAACAAAAAAAAAATATCATAAGTTTGTAAGCAATCAAACTATAAAAAAGCATAACAATAAAAAAATAAAAATGAATAAAAGAATGCACAAAAAGTTATGTTAGTTAACCTTTATTAATGTTTATTTCTGCCAAACAATAGAAAAATGCATAACAAAAGTGCTTAAGCAATCAAAATATAAAAAAGCATAATAATGGAACAAATGAAAATAAATGAAAAAAAAAATGCATAACAAAGGTCGTACTAGAGTTTCATTAGTTAACCTTTATTAACGTTTGTTCCTGTCAAACAATAGAAAATTGCAAAACAAAAGTATGTAAGTAATCAAAATATTAAAAAATCATACTATATAAAAATTGTATAAAACAAAAATAAAGTAATGAATAATAATAAAAAGAAGAAGGGTGAACCAAAGTGTAGATGATACTTGAGCTTGTTCTTGTCAAGCAATGAAAAAAATGCATAACAATGGTATGTAAGCAATCAAAGTATAAAAAAAATAACAATGCTCTATAAATCATATAAAAGAAAAAAGTAGTAAAAAATGAAAGAGGAAGAAGAAGTATGAACCATACATAAAAGTGTTAGAAAAAAAATGGAGATGATACTTGAGTTTGCTTTCTTAAGCTTTCCTTCTATTCAAATGCAAGATTTATCTTCAAGGATGCATAATAGTGGACTCGTAAAGTACACAAAACTAATAAAAAAAGAGTTGAAAGGATTTGCTGCTAGTGCTAGGTAAATTTATTTTTTAAGGTATTTATACAGTTATAATGTGAAGAAGGGTAAACCAAATATAAATACATAAGAAAACAAAATATAAATTACACCTAATTTACATTAGTTAACATTTCCTGTATTTATCTACAAGATTTGTAAATGTAAAAAGAAAGAGTAATGGAATCAGACATGCCAAACTGATTTAAAACAATGTGAAAAAGGAAGAACCAAATATAAAGGCACAATAAAGCAAAATACAAATGATACTTGACTTTATTGCTTAACTTTTCTTTTATTCACATGCAAAAGTTTGTAATGGTAAGCAGAAGAACTTCAAAATTGCAAAGTATATTAAACTAATTTCAAATTTTCAGAAAACTATTTGGTGGTAGATGTTTTTTTTTGTTCATTAAGTTTCTTTTCTCTGTAAATTATTAGAATGTGTTCTAATACAACATGCTAAGATAACATGTCAGTATAGAAAATGACAAATAATAAATGACCTTATTAGGACGTAATTATTATTTTTTTAATTTGAAATTTGAAGTAAAATAAAGTTTCTGATAATAGAAAGAGATAAAAAAAGTATTGAAGAAGCTTTTCATGAAGTATTGACGCCTTATCAAACTTTCTACAGAATTGTACTCAATTGTATATTATATATATATATATATATATAAGGACATGATCTTCTCATAGTATGTAAGTCTAAAAACGTAAGATATATATATATATATATATAATTAAAATATATATGAAATTAAAAAATCATTAATAGTACAAATACAAATATTTAGAGATAAAATAATTAAAAGTTATAAAATATTAATGATAATATTTTTAAAAAAATTAAAATACACTAATGACAAATAAAAGTATACAAAAATTGCCATTAATTTCTGTCAAGATTCGTGATTAGCGGTGTTTGAAAATTTCATATTTTCATAATTTTTTATAAAATATCATATTTTGATAATTTTTTTTCTATATATATGTATATATTAAAATGTCACAAGAAAGTTAAGGGAGAAGTTATGAAGGGAAGTACGTAGCTGACAAAGCTTTTTCATTTGTTTAAAGCAATGTTAAGTGTCTTTTAGTACGTTAGGATATGTTTTTGGGTAGTATTTTGAGAGAAAAAAGAGTTAGATTTAAAATAATAATAGAATTGTGTAATATTTATAAATATAATTAAAAAATTAAGATATCAATTTTATTTTAATATATTATTTTACTACGAATATCGAATTCATCAAATTCAATGAGTATAATTATATATTATAAATTTATATTTTATTTTAGAAATACCAATAATATGAAATAATTAAAATAATATCTTATGTATATTTACTTTATAGATAAAAAATAAATTTCTTATTAATACAAATCTTATATATAAATAATTAAAAATAATTTAACAAAAACTCATCAAAAACTACGTTTAGTAATTACCGACGGATTCTTACCTGTTGGTATTTTGCATCAATATTCTACAAATTTCTAATAGTATTTATTTTTAACATGGCAAGTGTTTACCTTAAAGTTCTTTTTGTTATCTAGTGTTCGTCATTTTTGAGTCCTTTTCTCTTTCTTATCCTTTCTTTACAATTTTTAAAAGAGTATAAGATTTGTCAACAATAAAATTACACTTTATTCTTCATATTCTTACACTTTTTTTTCAAAATACCTCCATGTACTTTTCTTTTGGCTACCTAATTAATTACAAGGGAGTAATGGAGAAAGTGTGAAGATATAAGAAAATAAAATAAAGGTTAAGTCTAGTTAAATTCTTCAATAAATATTTATAGAAGTAAAAAAGTAAATAGTAAAATAAATCAAATTTATTTCATAATATAAAAATAACTTATGATTTTTTATATTTTAAAAGTTCTTCGTTTAACTTATTAAATCTTAAAGAATATAAATTATTTTTAATTTATTAAAGAAATTTTATTCAAAATTTTCTTTTTCTATAAGTATTTATATAAAAATTTATCCAAATTATGTAAAAAATAATTTATCTTACTGTATTTATGATATGTAGATCTTATTTAACATTTTTTTAAATAAAGAACAACATTATTATCACCAAAAGTACATAATTAACCTATACTTTCTTTTAAAATTAATTATTTGACTTTAATAAATCTTTGATTTGAACGTATGATTTTTAAGATGTGTATTTATTTTCTCATTTTTAATATAAAAATTAATTTCTTATTAAATACATTCTCTACATACAAAAAATAGTAAATATATAATTTTATCCTTAAAAGTAGCATTTATTTATCCTTTGTCCTAGAAAAAATTTTCTGAACAATTTAGTTCTCAAATATGTTAACATACACAATTTCATTCCTTGCATTTAAGAAAAATATAAGCAAAATTTCATTCCCTACAAAGTTAAATTTTCAGGGATAAAAAATAAGTAAAAGTGAATGGATCAATTTGTATTCTTACTTTGTAAAATATATATTTGGGTGAATGAAGTTTGCAAATTTAAACTATTAAACATGATTCCACTGGATCAAATACTCATTAAATATTTTTAATAAACAATATCAATATTATGTGTTAAATACTTTTTTTAAAATTGATAAAAAAATTATTTAAATTTTATTTTTCAAAGATTCTTTCTATAACTTTTTGAACTGCTTATTCAGTAACACACTGTAGATTTGTTTGAGTAAACTTTTTGAGAAGTCTTTATATGAAAAAAAATTAGTATAAAAAATGAATAAATTTTCTTTTATACGTTAGAATTTTTAAAAGCTCTTTTATTTAATTTTTCTAAAATTTAAAAAGATAAATTATTTTTAACATATAAAAAAAGTTTTATTTATTTCTTATACTAATATATTTCTTCTGTAAAAACTTCTCTAGGACTTGGCTACTAATTGTTGTAAGCACAGCAAAATATTGGATTATAAATTTCTTCTACAGTACATTGATTGAGTAGCTTAATCATATTCTTAACCCTAACTTCAAAAAAATCTTTAAAGCTCGAATATGATGGAATTAAAATAATAAAATATAAGAGTTTGATAAGAATAGACTATAACAAGTGTAAAATAAAATCTTAACTATCATATTTTTTTATAAATATTGTGATAATAAAATAAATAATATTATACTTTTTTATCTATCGGTTGAGACAAAAAAAAAATTATATTAAAATTAAATGATAAAATTATTCTTCTCTAAATTAATATAGATTTTTAAAATTAATGTTTACTTTGATTTATGACTTAATATTAAAAATATTAAAATGATAAAAAATTGAGAAACATTTCTATATACAAATGATATTGGAAAGTAGTATTAAATTATAATAACTTTCTATTACACTTAAAAATTAATTCTTTTTACTAAATTATAATTAAAATAAAATAAATTAAAATTATATTTTATAAATTGATTAAAATATTTTCTATAAATAATATATCCTTCAAAATTATTTTTTAAGAAAAAAATTTTAAAAGTATTTTATTTACAAATTGTTAAAGAGAGCATTTTTTTTTTTGTATAAATTATTAAAGAGAAAGTGAAGTATAAGTCAGAAGGGAAAGAAAAAGTTATCTTAATAATTCTTAACATATCCCCCTTTTAGGACAAGAATCTATAAACATTTTGTCTTTTACAATATTATTCCAGTTTATTCACTTGCCATGAGCAAGCATCATGTAGTTTAAAAGACAACCACAATAGCTAAGCAAGCAACAATTTACGAAGCACTCAATTCCCTCCAAAATCAAGACAATCGAATGTGGAGACTTCCTATATTATGCTTTGGAGACACTTAATTCCCTTTTATAGATGCTTTTACTCTTTCCAACACTGATATACCAGTTGGCGTGGGACTATCTAGCACCAAGTCCAGTGATGTAGAACTTCTTAGAATGTATCGAAATATTTTGGAAAAATAGTTATCAATTGCTGAGAAGCAGGAATCAACCCCACAATCTTGTTTACAGAGGAGCACACTTAACCACCGAACCAAATTGGTTCATGCAATATATAAACAAAATTTAATATTTATTATCTACTGATTTAACTAATAGCTCACTAGTTCAACTATTAACCCATTAACTTAGTATCCAAGACCGAATAACTGATTCAAATATTGTAACACCAATAATAACTTAACAGAATAAGTTATTATATCCTACTAATTCAACAAACACAAAAAATAGAATAGGAAGTGATAAACTTATCATGTTCTCTCATCTTGACTACTAAAAGGGTATACAGTTACAAAGAAAAATGATTATACATGCTACAATGAGATTTGTAATCGGAGGTAACATCTCCACCCTATCACTTTCCCCCCTAGTTAAACCAAAAGGCTTTGTCTTGGGACAGCTCAAGCATAGGGAAAGAGAGGGGTTGATATTAGGAGGTTCAAACAACGGTGGTAAAGGCAAAAGATGAATTTGATTTAAAAGGTGGCTTTTATTGTTTTCAATGTAGAGGTGCGGGTTTAACAGGACTGGGTAAAAGCTTTTCAGCAAGATCACTGCTGAGGTTAGGGTGAGATGGTGACAGCCATGGCAAGAAGCAAGGCTAGGCGTCACAGCATATGAAGGCTGGGTAAATGAATGAGGATTGCAACCTCGTGATTAGCCATGGGGACTGAGGCCTAAAGTGTGTGGGTTGAAAGTGCAACCTTGATGAAGTTGTGGCGGGGGTAGAAAGAATCTTCAAATGCAGACCTCTTTGGATTCAAGAGTTTTCAGGATGAAACAGAAAGGACTGAAATGCAGAACAATTAACAAAGACATCCAGGATAATGAAATATCTACAAACATTTGGAGTAAATAAGTCATAATATATTCACATATACAAAATTTCAGAACTTAAAATTAGCTAAATAGCCAACAATAATACTTTAAAAAGAACATGGTAATCTGTGTAAAGCGTGTTTGGATGTGTTTAAATGCCTATACGTTTACTTCAATGCTACTCTGTAGCTTTTGACTTGAGATACACATTACAGGTTCTCCGACATGTCTCCAAACACACTACATCTCTTCGATTAAACTTTTGCCTTCGGTTTTTGCTTTACTATTCAATTTTTCAGCCTTGTTACTACATTGAAATTCCATGGCTGAAGTCTTTTCTGCTTTCACAATGGCTGCTAAAGAAGACCAAGCTTCCTCTGGCTGCTCATGAACCCAACACATGATGAAATATATCTTTCTTTCAGCCAGCTTAATAGTAGTTCTAATACCATCCCTCTGCAACTTTCTCGGCTTCTCTGATTTGGCCTCCTTCCCCGCTTCTTGAATCAACTGATGCATATCACAAAGGGCACACACCAAAGCAGGAGTTCCCAAATCAAGAAGGCTGATAACATCATCAATAACACTCAAACCAAATTGCAATCCTCCCATGTGTCTGTAAGCTGGAGAGCATATCTGCTCCAAGGAATGAGAGAGGGCTTCCTGTACAGTCTCTGGCTGCATGCCTTGACCTAACACGGAGGACACACTCAATGTAACTATAACTGAACCTAAGGCATCTGACCTCCAATCTCCATTATAGAGACGGAGAGTGAAGCAGTAGCTGTATAGAATATCAATTAGGTGCACGGTTAAAAGGGGTGAAGGCTCTTTGGAACTAAGCTTGCATAGAGGAGGAAGTGGGATTTCAGGCCCAAGAGGAATGCCGCTGGATTCATCACTTCCAATATCATCTAGCGATTCCTGCACTGGAAGTGGTTGAACAAGCCGAGTTCCTTCTTTACTAAGACGGATTTTTCTAGCAGAAGGCTTTGACCACCATGGATCCCATGGTTTGATCATCTTGCTCAATTCTCCATAAGCAATAGCTCTGTGGAACCGTTTCTTTTCTTCAAGAGATAAATCATCAAAGCTGATTTCTTGTCCTGTATTAAGATGAAAATCAAATCAGCCCATAAAGCTGTTTTACTGGTACAGGCAGAGCAATTAGAAGACACGCAATAAAGAACAAGTATTAATAGGAACATACCAGACAAATTTTTTTTCATTATTTCCTCAGATAAAGTGGAATCTGCAGAAGCTAAGAAAATAAGCAAATAGAATTTTAGTTCCCTTCTCTGGTAGTACCTTGGATAGCTCATGAATTAATAACTACTATAAAAAATCTTATTAATCAACATGAAATAACATGAGTTCACTTCTGAATGATAATTTGTTGACAGTATTAAATGACTAGCCATGCTGAGCTTCGGTAATTGTAGAATCCCAATTAACTCAATGCTCCATCGACTGTCCATCAATGTTCTTGTTTCAGTAACAAGAATTCCGACCCAATACAGTTGTTTCTTCTCTTCCAAGTCAGTTTTCTCATTCTATCTTCTATCAATAAAGAAAGAGGCAGCCAGACTCCACTATTGAAGATTCTTTTCATTTTCATCCCCAACTATTATGCATTCTTCCCTCATAAAATTCTGTAATTGTATTTTAAAAAAACAAAATACAGTAAATGGTATCCCAACTTGGCTGTGAAAATTACAATAATTCATTGCAGTTTATCGCCCTTCTTTAACAAGCAGAGAGATGTTGACTGATTCATATTTTCTGGTCTCTATATTCAAGAAACTCAGTGATACGTCACTTGTACAGGAAGCCAAGAATTATTCATCTACTCTGTTATTTTTATGAAATTATTGGACACATAAGAGACTTCCTGCCAAAAATACTCTCTAAACCTTTTTCCCATTAATATATTTTACCATTATAAGCAAGAGTTAAGTGAAAAACACAAGATTAGGAACAAATTTTATCCAGGAGAAAGTTGGATGATCAAATACTTAGAAAATTATGGGTGAAATCATTAAAAAATGACCTTGCTAATATAGTTTTGACCAAACATTGAAATTTGTCCTCAAAATATTACGCTCCAGTCATGTTAGTCCTTAAGAAAAAGAATCCCTCTTCTGGTCCCTCATTCCCTAATTAACCAAATTAATCATTAGCTCATAACTACAATTAGCTGTTATCTTAAATCCATTGCAGAATATCCAGGTTCTGGATTAGGTGTAGGTTCAGTCCACCCCCTTCCAACTACTTTAGAAGTACCTTCAATTGAAAGTATTTCAGGCTAATACGGCTGATTACAGTTACCAGCAACCCCATTTATGTCCTGGCTAACGGGTCAAGCACCAAAGAGCTTCCCCAGATTCATGTTAATCTTTCTCGGACCTATTTGAAGATTTAGTGAAATGTTTCACTGAAAATTAGTTTTGAATGGAGCCCAAAAGCTTTGATTGATCAATATAGCCAACTACACATTGCGATAAATCTAGGTTGTTGTATATATATCATGACTACAAGAAATAGAAAAATAAGTTTCAGAAAAGATATAAAACTAGAGTAAGCTTTCATGCAAAGATGAATATTAAACAAGAAAAACTGCAATGAATCAGCTCTGGAGTTTTGAGCATCTGAAAGCAAAGCAAAATATGGATGACTTACAATCCTCATCCATGCCATCCAAGTCCTCTTCTGAATGAAATCTTTTCAGTATGTCCAACATCTTACTTTTGGTTTGTTCATCAGGCTGCATTTGTTGAAGTTCCTGAACTACATTTTCTTTCATGAAGGATTCAGTGCAACGAAGACTATGAGACTGTCAAAATTAAAACAAAAGGAAGTTCAAATTCATAGCAGTTTACAACAAACAAGGATCAAGCTTCAGAGTATCTGTAGAAAAAGCATGTCAGCAACAACCACTTAATATAGCATACAAATCCAATAAATACAATAACAAATTGCCAAAATAAAAGCCTTGTTAGAATATTCAGACCACTCACCAAAGTAAAGTAGGCATAGTAAATGCAGATGGAGATACATATATACTAGCACAGGAACAAGGTAGTGACACTTTTCTTATAAAAATAAAGCATCCTAGACACTAATCAAAGTATGGCTTCTAAAAACAGAATATAGTGCCAAAATTGATATAATATCTTCTTCAATTTTTTTAAACACAGCAAATGTAAAGAGAAGAGAAAAAAAAATTGCAATGGTAAACCAAAATAACAATTTATTCTCTGAATGTCCAAAAATAATGCTAAACTTCAGTAGCATTAAGAGATATTCACAAACACTTAAACTGGTGTAAGCACACTCCCTCATTTAATAAACATTCCACTCCAAATTCCAAATATTTGAAGCATATAAACCATCAACTATTGAGTCCTGGTGTTAAGGTTTTAAATTGTGATCCAAGACTACAATAGTGGCCGCAAGATCAAGGTTTTAAATAGTGATTTGAAACATCAAGGTCATTGGGGTCTTTGAAACCGCATCACAATCACAATTGCAGCTGCAGCTGCAATTATTTGCAATTTTACACAACGTCAAGGTTTCTGAAGACTCAGTGAATGCGACCACAATTTAAACCTAGTTTGGCATGTTACTGCTTCATAACATGATGGAAAATCCAAAACTAAGTACATGGTGTAGGGTCACCCACATAGAGCTTTGCAAAGAAAGAATATGTTAGAACTGGTGCAGCAAGGAAAGAAAAAGATTGAATTATATTACTGAGAATTAACAAGAACACAAGCTTTTACTCTCCTACACAAGCTTTTACACTCACAAAAGATACCTCAATTCTTCTAACTTTGACTTTTATAACAACCATCACTTGTAATTGCCCCCTAATTATGAGCAAACTGACTTGGGCCTTAACATTAACTCGCCCACTCTTCCTTTTCCTAGAGTATACTAAAAATTCTACCAGAATCAAACTCTTACATAACTAGACTACTAGACTTACTTTGTAACATTGGAGGGAACAATATCGTGAATTGCATCGAGGACATGTGTACTGGGAAAACTGCTTCTGACATCTGTCTTCGTATGAAAAGGAATAAAATAGAGCAGTTGATCAGTTCTCTTACTACAAGAAATAAATCTTTGGTACATAAAAAAAAATATAAAAATTAAATAAAACTAGCATATCTATGGAATTTAATTAACATATGTTCAAAACTTGAACTGAAAATCAAAATTTTACTGCATACACGTCCATGATGGAGCTAAGGGTGCTTGTATGCTTGAAAAGATGAGAATTAATTTTTTTTAATATATGTGTATGAATAGAAAACAAAATCAAGCAGAAATTTTTTTAAACTTAATCTTAGAATAATAAAAAAATTATATGTAAAAAAAGAAAAACTATAAGTTGTAGATGAACATACACATGGCAGATTATTCGAGCAAGGTTCAGTGAGGGCACAGAAGATTTGTCAAATGTAACAATATTGTCATCCATGTTCCAAAGTATTGTGTTTCCAATATTTCAAAATATTAAGATAATGTTCAACGGTGTTCAAATTTTATGCATGGGCCTTCCCTTGTTTGTGATCAAAGTCTGCAAGCAGCAGAAGAATAAACATAATAAATAAATGGGGAATATATTTGTTGTATTTCATGATTTATATACCAATGTAAAAATCTATCCTTAGAGTTTCGGGATTAGAATCAATCTATTCAAGAAAACTATCATTAAGGAAATTATACAACAAATCAGAAGAATATCAAATTTTAATATCTCAACAGAATATATGCTAATTAAATACAAAATCTCAACAATTCCCATTAAGCAACTAATCATCGTAGTTGTCAATCTTGGATAGCGACGCATAATAGATGACCCTCAAAATGCTTTAGTGGGATAATCGCTTTCTAAATTTTTTTTTTATATGGATATACACTACATACATATGTAGATAATTACATATGTAATGCTAAAACAATACTCATAGACAAGCATATGAATAATTATCAACAAAGGATATAGGTCTTGAGCAAAATATACAAGTAAATAAATCAGATGATGCCATTGCTAGCTGTCCACTGTTGCTTAGAAGACAAATAGAGAACATAACAGAGGCAGCACGGCAGAATCGAAGAATAGAGAGAAGTGGATTTTGCCAAAGAAGTCATTGTTGGTGGAATGTTAGGTCATGTATTCTGAAAACTGGGAAGACTATTTTATCCTTCAAAAAAGCCTAAAAAATGTGTCATCTTAGGGGCACAAAGGGAAGGTCAGCTTATTTCTGAAAGGTGAGAAGTCTTTTACCCTTAAAAAACCCTAACAACTATTTTGTTTTGAGGGTAAAAAGGGAAAGTTGGGATTTTTCATTGTAGCAGCGCAACAGCACTGCAAAAGGCTGCATTTTGGGCTGCAAATACAGCAGTGACAGCAAAACGCTCCACTATGCCAGATCTGTGGCAGCCAAAGGCCACTCTGGCACCCACTGCTGCTATCGCATGCTATTGACAACTATGCTAACCATTTCTAGAATCTTCTCCTTGCACTATGTGGCATATGCTAGGAATTAAAATGGCAGAAGGGCGATGCAAAGCATTTCAGAGTTTGTGTTGGAGGGAGCTAGGGGTTTGCATGAATAAGTTTACCATAAAACCAAGCTAAATCTATTTATAAACTAATTATATGGATTAGATTTCAAAATCAATCCACTTTTTTGTCAAAATTGGTTCCGTTTTGACCAAACCAGGTTTAAATATGGTATTGGTTCAAATCCGGTTTCTTAGCCAAATCCAATGTTAAATCCAATTTCTTAGCCAAATCCTGTTTTTGAACCAAATTTAGTTTTTAAACTTTAATTTTTGATTTTTACAAATCCAGGTTTACAGGTCAGGATGGCTTATTTCTATATTTCTACCCTGTATCACCAGAAGAACTAAAAATGAAATATACAGTTAAGCAGCACGATAAAAAGCCTATAAAACAAGCCATAGATAGTAAGTGCTGAAAATGATAAAAGATTTCCAGCCTACCACAATCTCTTCTAACTCCTCTTTAGCCTTATAAACACCCATAATGTCAGCAAAAGTGACTGTTTCACCTTGGTTAGATGACTTCGTACCAGCAGAAGAGTCTGATTTGCGATTTCAAATCTAACTAGTTGTATGCTGCACACGTCATACAACTAGTCAGATTGAATAAGAAGGTCCAAGGAATTAAGACAGGGAATGAATGTAGACTCACACCTGAGAAAAGCTTACAAATTATAAGGAATTGATGGAGAAGCCCTGAAAGCACACCTGCATAAAAAGGCTATCTGCAAATACAACAATGAAGTCAGTATGCCATGTGATATATGCAAATACTACAGCGGGTATAAGAAGGTGAATATTTTGAATCTATGAGACCATGGTAGCTAAAATCCCGATTTGAATTGTAAAATCCTACAATTTTACAATTTTGGAAGTTATCGTGGAAAAAATCCAGGTTGAGTAAAATCATTGTGAAATCCCGATTTAAATTGTAAAATCCCTCAAATTGTGGGATTTCATGATTTCACTTCAATTTTGAAAATTCCTCGCAATGTTGAACCCTATCGTAGTTGACACCTCTTTCATATATATCTTTTTATGGAATCCAATTTGCCTTTAGCAGCTTTGAACCCTAACGTCGTTGTGAATGTTCAACAGTCCTCCTAGTGCATGCAGCCTGGTCTGCAACTACACCCAGCAGTGTGCTACTGTTCTGAGTTCAAGTCTAGTGCTGCTGTTCTTACATTTTTTCTGTTCTGGTCTATTTTTTAGACACGTCAATGCATTACATTCTATGGAATAGATTATGATTTATGAGTGCTACTTTGTTTAAGTGCTTTTACTGATTTGAAGGTTTTTTTCCCCTAATTTATGATATTTTATATGAATAATATGAATTTATATTATATATATGAATTTTATAAAACCTTACAATTCAATTTAAGATTTACGATTTTCACTCTCCTTTACAATTTAATGTAAAATCCCGATTTTAACTACCTTGTGAGACATCAAATTTACAAATGAAGGTTTGGTACTTATTTTGCATTGACGATGTGATACTAGTGAAAGCAAAAGAAAACTAGTCATAAACTACAACAATGCATATTTAACAAATTTCAAAAGGCTTTTTGCTACCATGTGCAGATTCACCTGATGAAGCCAATGTAAAAGTTAGCTTCTATTAAACAATCAAAGTAATTCAATTCTTAAAGAAATGAATACTTCAAATAGGGTATTGACAGTGGCTTTCAGAAAACTATCCTTCTAAAATAACCTAAGAATTTATAAAGGATGGGAGTAGCATCTGAGTTTCAAATTGTTCTTTGGTAGAAACTGGTATTTTTATTAAGAAATACAAGAAACTCCCAACATTACAGAATAAAATACACATACTCAACAGTTCTTCGATGGACTGCACCTCACAATTGATAAGCTGACCTTTCTCTCTTCCTCCCTCTTATTTATAGAAGCAATATGCCTTATTTCTTCTACAATCCTAACCATCCCAAATTACTAACTAATTAACACTAACTAACTAATATATTATAACTAACTACTATATGCCCCTCACTAACATCATAGCTAACTACTAATGGGATGACCTAACACTCTTCATGAAGAAGAAAACCCTTAAACTTATACTCTTCAGTCCTGCTCCTTCATCATAACCATAGAAAACAAGAAAATACTTTCATAGCTATTACACAAAAGCAGAAACTTTTTGTTTCACCAAATCCTGCAAGTTAGATAATCAATTTACATTGGCTTCAAACTATATATTGCTTAAGTATGGATATCAAATAGAAAAACAGAAAATTGCAAAATATGTGGGCTAAGTAAAAGAAAGTTGCAAAGTCACCAAATGTACCATGATGATCAAAGATTATAACTGTCACTGCTAGCCATTTTAAAAATGTGTCCATTTGATCTATGCTACGTTTCTTGCGGAAGCCTTTACTTTTCAATAAAATAAATAAAGAAAGGAAGAAAGATTACGTTTATGCATCTGTTGGGAGTGAAATATTAGGATGCAAAAGAGTAAACTTAAAACAAAATTGATCCACCTAAGCAAGGAAAACGAAGAGTCTAATTAGAAGGCATAAATAAAGGATACCTAGGATTTAAACCAAGCTAAAAGTGAGAACACATATAAAACAAAATTGTGCAGAACAAAGAACTGTAAATTATATCCAAGTGATTTCACGGAATCATGAACAGCAACTTAATATGAAACAGCAAATAATTTTCTCGAATAAATAATTTTTTGCAGGTTCTGTAAAATGTTACGCGTTAAGCTTCAGAAACTGCAGCGATGATCTTTGAAGAACCTTAACAAAAATGGCAAAAGCAATTGTAATGTAAACAACAAAGATTGAGAATCAATGAAGTACTCACCAGAAATTACAGCAACATTCGAGAGTCACAGTACAGAACAGAGGCCTATACACTGGAAACTGCTAGAGAACCAGCTTATATATAAAGTACGGGAAATTGGGGACACCTAAAAAGGAGGATTGAAAAATGTTATATCATAATAAAATATTTCATTATAATGTTTTAAGTAATCTTATGTTTTTCACTAAATATATTATTAGAGTTTTCATCTATCTCTATAAGGAATATTTTTAAATTTGTAAAATATATATTTTTTTTAAAAAAGAAATAGGCAGTAAAACTTTTTCTCTTAAATATTAGCGTACTAAATTTTCGGGAACTTAAAATCACGATTAAAGTAAAATAATCCCCCGTTAATTAATAACACATACGAGTTTGTAAAATATACTTTTCTTATAAAAGCATTTATTAATTTAATTTATTAATAATCAATAATTATCTTAGAGTTTAATTTTATTCACTTTTATTATAAACTATTTTATATTGTCAACTAATTAGAATATACTTAAATATTATTTTTATATTAATTATTACAAAAATAAAAAATTCTTATTGATATGATAATTTATGATTAAATAATATTGTAAAAAAATTTATACCTAATTAAACATGTATGTCAAATTTATTATTTAATTACTTGTATAATATTTTATGTATAATTGATTTCTATAATTTATATATTGATATAATTTTGCTAAAAATATTATTCTTGTATAATATAATTATTTATCCTCATAATTTATATATTATTTTTTATGTAAATTCTCTTATTTCTGTGTGTAAATATTTAATAAAAGATATCACGTTTTAAAAACTATACATATTTAACCCTAAAAAATCATTGGTAAAGGTAAATGTACCTAAATATTTTGTAAAGGCTGCTCTAATTCAACATAAATTATTTATTAATAAAGATAAATCAATTTGAGTAAATAATTCAATTTAAATTATTAATTTAAATTTCATTATCTATACATTTTAGATTAAAATTTGTTAAAAATAATGTGTTGAATTACACTTTCTCTGGTTGTGATGATTTTTTTATCTACACCTTTATTAATTGTCCCAAATTTTGAACATGGTAGGTGTTGCTTAATTTTTTATTATTATTATTATTTTATATAAATTTTTATATTTTTTTATTTTTATAATTATAATATTTTTTGAATTTAGAGTTTATTTTTAAAGGTTTCATCTCTTAAATTTATTATTATTAATATATATTAATTATTGATATTTAATTAAAAAAATTATACTATACAATAAAAATATAATTTTAAAATTATTTAATTTTATTAAATTTTATCATTTTGATACATAACATTCATAATTATAGAGTTAAGTTAAAAATTTTAAAATAAATTATTGTTTAAAATAATTTTATTATATATATATATAATTATTTTTTTCTAAGATTAGGGCCTAATGTCTAAGAGCAAACAAACTATGAATCCTTCTTAAGGTTCAAAAATCTAAAATATTCACATTTAACAAAGGTCAAATATAAGAGGGACCCTTATCAAAACATGTAAAAAGACAACACATTTCAAGGCCTAATTTTACAAACCTATCAACACTTTGATTGGTCTCTCTACAAATATTACTAAATTTAACAAACTTAACATTTTTAAGTGAAAGTCTAATGTCCTTAATTATAGAATACAAGTGAGTGGTTACAATTTTGAATTGTTAAAATTAAAAATATAGCTTCTTTAAAATCACTTTCAATCTAAATGAGTGGAATGTTTTCTTGAATAACCAACTGTACCCTATAATAGATGGCCCATAACTCAATTGCAAAGGGAGAGCAAAAATCCAAACTGCTATAGAAACTAGCAACTAAATGTCCTTTGTAATCTCGAA
Organism: Abrus precatorius; assembly: GCF_003935025.1. NCBI lineage: Eukaryota > Viridiplantae > Streptophyta > Magnoliopsida > Fabales > Fabaceae > Abrus > Abrus precatorius. The sequence continues at coordinate 5,618,727 of NW_020874406.1, read as the reverse complement.
TAAAACCTCCACAATTAACTACACAATGATTGCAAATAACAGAGCCATCAATATTAATCTTCAATTGTTGCGGAGGAGGAGGAGTCCACCTAATCAAGCAAAGGCTATCAACAATATTAGACATCACCAAAGTTTTTCCCTTGCAACAATTTTAAAATTATCAAAATTAGAAAATTGAAGAATTATGAAAAACAATATTATTCCTATAATTTCACAGATTCTAAATAATAATACCAAACAACCAATTCCAATCAGGATATTTATGATTAATATATTTTGATAGATTATAAACTAACCAATCAAATATGTCAGAGCTGAAGAAATAAACCCAATTAGAACATAAATGAAATGCTCTTAGATCTATTGAGCAAAACAACAGTCATAAAGTACATGAATTATGGTTTTAGGGGCATTTTCACATCTAGAGCAGAGAGAGGAACTAGACATACCTCTCATATTCCTTTCAACATTAGTTAGCAACTTATTATGAGAAATCTTTCACAAAAAATAAAACAACCTTAGGGAACCATTTCAATTCTAAATTAATTTAAAAAGAGTAGAGTAACTAGATTATAATTATAATAAGAAATCAATTTATACACATATTTAATGGAGAAAACACCATTATTAGTAATATTCCAGTAAACTAAATCATGTTCTCCAGAATTATTAGGGGAGATATACACAATGGAATTACAAATGGGGCAAGGAAGGATGTCTCCAAGTTTATTCCAGTCCTATTCATTATGAACAGCAAACAGGGTTATAGGAATATACAGCTCTAAATCAAGCAGAATGCAAAGCCAAATTGGATAGTTTAATAATATGAGGTATCTAATTGTCCATCCAAAATGTGATTGATAAACCATCTCTAGCTACCCAACCTAGCCGTTGAGAGAAAATGTGCCAAACTGATATCATACTTTTCCAAAGATAGGAGATGTTGCTCTTATTACCCATACAAGAATTTTTGCCAAGAACAAAATTATACTTACTGGTCAAGGAGAGTCAAGTTTCTACAACCTAGCCCCCCTTCCAACTTAGATTTACAAACTTTATCCCAACCAATTAGGTGACACTGCCTACCCCTAAGAGATCCCCAAATAAATTGCCTTCAAATTTTATTGATTTCATTACAGACAAAATTAGGAATTAGCATGGATTGCATTAGGTAGGATGGAATGCTCATAAGATAAGACTGAGCTAAGATCACCCTACCAGTCATAGATAATGAGTTCATTCTCCAAAGAGAGCTTTTTTCTAATTCCATCAATGATAAACACAAAGTCCTGCTTAGAAGGTTTATTACGACTAATTGGGATACCAAAATTACCAAAATGAGAAGTGGGATTGATTTCTAAGCAATTACTAATATTATGCACATTAAATGGAAGATTTATTATTATTAATTTTTAAACCAAAAGTTGAGCAAAAATTAGATAAGACCTTTTTAATTACACTATCTTAATTCATATTTGCCTTAACGACTAAAACAATGTCATCAACAAAGAATAAATAGGAAATTATGGGCCCTACTCAACTAAAAGAAAAAGGAGTCCATTTTGCATATATAATTCTATCTTAAATTAAATGACCTAACCTTTCTATTAACAAAACAAAAAGGTAGGGGGAAATTGGGTAATCCTTTAATATCCTCTTTTTCAATTATCTATTAATTGCTGAATTCTTTGATATTATATAGTGTTAGAATATGTTTGGAATGATTTATAGGTGTTTTGGTAGAAGTCTGGTGTAGGGGGTCTCGCCTAGGCGAGACAAATCTTGCTTAAGAGAGACTGAGTGTCCAGAATTACATGTTTTTAGGGCAATCTCACTCAAGCGAGATAGGATAAATTCAATCCAACTTTCATCTTATCTAAGGGAGAGGTAATCTTGCTCAGGCGAGCAATGATTTTGCCCAGACAAGTTGAGTCGCTTAGGCGAGGACTCATAGGAAAAATGTCCAACTCTCTAGAAGTTATCTCGCTCAAGCAAGCTTAAGCTTGCTTAAGCGAGTGTATTAGTGAGACCACTATCTAGTGATCTCGGTCAAGCGAGCTATATTTCGCTTAGGTGAGAATTGCGTTGCTCAAGCGAGTTGTTCTTCACTCAAGCAAGAGTGCATGAGACTGAGGGGCATTTAAAAGATCTCCAGCATGAAAATTTTATTTCATTCCAAAGCTCACGTTCCATTCTCATCTTCTCTGAACTCTCACTTCCTTCTCTCAGATTAAACTCCTTCAAACTTTGATTACTCCTCAAGCTTAGGCGTTAAATATAAACAACTCCAAGAGAAAATCCATTGCTAGGCCTTAAATCTTTGTCAATCTCTCCGAATACTCACCTCGAGGTAAGGAGAACTCTATTTTGTCATTCTATTAAAGTGTTTATTTTGTGCCCATTAAAGCATTATCACATAAGAATTTTTGTGAAAACATATGTTTGAAGTATAATATTTGTGAGTAATAGCTGAGAATATGCATGTTTGGTTGTTTGACTTGCATAGTTATATTATTTTCACATAAAGTACATGATGAGTACTAAATGTGGAGTGTTATGAAAATATGCTAAATGATTATGGCGTAATTTGTTGAGTTGAAATATATTGATTATATGTCGAGATATGTATATATAAGCATTTTTGTGATTGTCATAAAGTATAATGTTGGTTTTAAAGACTTAATGGTTGAAACTATATTTCAATGGTATGAGTAATATGGACTTAGTCTGGAAGTGCTTTACTGAGCACGATCTTATAAGTGGAGAATGAAAGGATTCTCAAGATAAGTATAAGTGTCATATATAGAGATACACTTGGGGTATAGAGTCGGGAGATGATAGGAAATATGGGGGAAACGTAGGGTGGAGCAACATTCGCGTATGTGTACACACTCTTTCTGAGAGCGAATACGTCACATGGCCTCACACCCATTTCTTGACTAGACTCTTGACTATACCTTTGCTAAGGGGCCTACTATTATGTACGTGACATCCATGTGCATGGTCTAACTATAGACTATTTACCTAGTTTAGTAAGACCTCGAAAAAGGTTAGAGGCATTGTTGTCTGATCATAATGCACTGGACGTGCATGTTTGAAGGAGAAAACTAAATAAGTTATAACAAATTGTTATGTTGTGAATATGTGATTATGGTTGTTTAGTGGATTGGTTGCTGAAACAATTTTAGTAACAACAACAATTTTCTTAGGAAATTTAAAAATTTCTGAAACAAAATTAAAAATGAAAGGAGTTAGGAATCGCCATTGATTTTTGAAAAATAAAGCATGCAAACCATTAGGACCTGGAGGTTAAAAATTTCCAATTCTAAAAAGAGAAAGTCTAAGTTCTTCTATGGAAAGTTTGGAGTTAATTCTATCTTTATCAGACTTCCTAAGGGGAGGAAAAGAGGTCAAATTATGCAAATCAGCTGTATGAGGAGTATGATCAAAATAAATATCCTTAAAATATTTAAGAGATAAGGATTTCAGATTTAGAGGTTCAAATTTCCAATTATTCCTATTATCCTTTAAAGCTTCAATAAGATTTTTCCATCTACAAAATACAACAACCTTATGAAAATATTTAGTATTCCTGTCCCCTAGCTTAATCTAGTTATCTCTATAACGATGATACCAAAATATCTCTTCCTGATGCAGAATCTATTGGATTTCTTTACAATAATGATGTGGAAAATTTAACAAAAATTTAAACCTTCACTCTCAAGAATTTAATTCTTGAAAGTTTATCATTATTCAAAACGATGAAAGTTAGAATATAACTAAAGTTTTATTGGTATAGTGAACTTACTAAATGAAAATTTAACTTGAATAGTAGAAAAATATACATATATTGGATTTCATTCAAATACAAAATTTTAATATTTACAAATCATAACTCAAAAATACACTAGGGCTCATTTTAATTTAAGTCCTAATCATCATTATCAAACCAACCCTCTAGCTTTTCTAATTCTCCCTATGCCAGGTCCTTCTCATAGTGATCTCTAGTATTTGCAATGACCTTTGTGTCAGTCATCTGCTCTCAGGTAAATGTAATTAGTCTTCCTATATAATCGTGGTCGTGAAAGGTATACACATAATTCACAACACCTGGTGTTCGAGTTGTCCCTCTATATGTACAGGCTAAGGGTGTAATGTATTCTGCCACCAATAAGGTAGTTAAAAGGGATTTTGTACCCTACAGTGATCTCTCAGGTAAAATCATTATCGGACCCATTTTCACTAGCTATTACAAATTTATAGTAGCAAACTTTCTATCATTCTCTAAATACATAGTTTAATCTACTCTCTATATTCCACATAGTCAGCCTAATGGGACTCTGATGGTGGCCATCTTGTTTCCTGAAAATATTAGTAAGGATGAATTTTCTCCTAACCACTAAAACATAATCAAAATAACAAATTTGAACTTTCATAGCAACAAATACAATAATAATCACATCAATAATGTTATAACTCATGCACATCAATTATGTAATTCACCCTATCACTTTCTTATATATGCATTTTCCCATGCATTGTAATCATAGTCAAAACATTGCCTCTTGCATTGAAGTCATACAGGTAAATGGTCACCGGTTAGCCCATATACACATATACAATGTGCACAATAACGGGCACCTTAACAAAAGTGTAGTCAGAAGTCTAGTCAAGAAATGAGTGTGAGGCCCTTGATGCTTTTGTTTTCATTAGTTTATGCATAACCACTACGAAAAACATTCACAACCCTCATTTCTCCATATTTTCCAAATCTTCTCTGAACTTTATATCTCGAGTGTATCTTTGTAACCATTCACATTAATTCCTTTCATCATAACTGCTAATAATACACTTTCGTCCATTCATTTCTCATCATTTAGTTATACAAATCATGCCTAATGTCAAATAGCTTCAGACTCATTCCAAATTTTGTATTTTTAATAAAATGCATTCAAAGAACATCCAAACATACATCATCATGTTCATTAATATTAACAAACAACCAAAAATCTCAATTTAAGCATATATTTATGAAATAGAGAAACACATAATCACACTCACATGAATACAAAAATATATTCAACATTTTTAACGATGGAATAAAAATCTTCTTATCTTCATAGGATGATTTGTGTAGAGTTTTTGTGAAAGATATCATTCAAAGGCCAAGTTCTTCCTATATATTACAAATTGGAGCACTTTTGAGAAGAGGAAAAAATAGAGAAATAGAAGTGAGATTGGAATATTAAGATCCGAGGAACACATGTGAAAAGTACATCCATAATAAAGAATCCATTCAATTTTACTCTTTTTCTCCAAACTAATAATAGATAATAGATCATTGTCAAAATTAATTTTAAAAGTAGCATCCTTCGCAAATTGGTGAGGTTTTTTTTTCCTACTCAAGATAAAGCAATCAGAAATATCATGTCCCAATTTCTTACAATAGTGACAAGTTTTGCTGGTTTTGTTTCCTTTAGATTTGGACCTAGACTTTTTGAAACTAGTACTCCCTTTTTCTAGAGTTTTTCCTCTCACACTTAAACCTTCACCTTTTCCTTTAAGATCAATTTTTTCTTTAGACAATAAATTTGATTTCACATCTTCAAAGGATAATGTATCATTGTTACTATAGAACATTATTTCTTTGAAATGTTTATAGGTGGATGGTAAAGAGGCAATCAACAAAACAACTTTATCTTTATCATCAATCAAAATGTCAATATTTGTCAAATCCATAATTACAGAATTAAAGTCATCAAAATGAGATTGAATAAGAGTACCTACATGTATAGGAATAGTATACAAGCACTCTTTAAGAGGAAGCTTGTTTGCAAGACTCTTCATCGTATTTAAAGATTTTAATATGTTCCACAAGGTGGTAGTAGTAGTTTCACTAGCTACTTCATGAATAACCTCCTTAGGCCAGCAAAGTTGAATTGTTGAAAGTGCTTCCTCATCCAACTTGTCCCATTGCTCATCAGTCATAGAAGTTAGTTTCTTTGACTTCTTAACCAAAGCTTTCTTTTACTCGTTCTGAGTAAGAAGGGCTTTCATTTGGCTCGCCAGATAGATAAGCAAATTTTTCTATCAAACATCTAAATGTCAAACTTGGTAAATATTGATGTCAGGCCAGCATACTTATAAATGTATTATTCCTATTAAGTTATGTTGCATATACTTAGACTATATGAAATTTCATATACTGGAATGTAAATGGGTAAGTTGTGCAGTTACTGGATAGAAGTTATGAGTTGTAATGTCGTTTGGTTATTTGTTGAAGTAAGACTAATAGTGAGGGTTTTGATTAGATACTAAGGCTTAGTCTGGGAGTTTGGAGGGGAAGGGAAGGGAAGGGAAGAGAAGCGCTTGAAGGGAGAAGAAGGAGAGGGGAAGGGAGGGAGAAAGAGATTAAACACTTCCCTTGTTTGGATGTTTAATATTGAGAGGGGAGGGTGATGGAGTGTTTAATTATATAAATGATATTATTATATTTTATATCTTTTATTTATACTTTTTTTATAAAAATAAAAAATAAATATTTTTCTCAAAAAATTAATAATTGTAAAATTAAAATTTTTATTTTTATATATTTTAAAAAAATTCTCACTTGAAACCTAATATTTAAAAAAAAATTAAAATTCTAATCGTGAAAGAGTATAAAAGAATAAGAAAGAGAAAACCCTTGAAAAACTCCTAGATTGGGGAAACTAAAAAAAACTAGTGTTAGGAGGGCTTTAGAGTATTTAGAAAAACCTTCAAACCTCTCCCTCCTAATTAAGCAACTCACAAACAAGGGTTAACCCCTTTTTAACCGATCCCTTCCCCTCCCTTCTCCTCCTAAACTCAACTCCTAAATACAGCCTAAGCGTTTTATATAAGCATGACTCCTTTTAAATGGTGTTATATATGCTTGGGTTATATGAAATTTGTATACTTGCTGAATAAAAAGCAGTGTATTCACGATGATGTGTGATGGTATTGTTGTAAGTGATTACTAGTACGGGTCAAGGTCGACTATTAAGTGTGTTGTACATGCAGTAACCTAAGAATTATAGCCAAAGACTTGTAATGCCCCATGCTAGGGAGAATTAAGAGTCCTGGATGCAGAGTGTCTCACTTAAGCAAGGTAGTTCTCGCTCAAGCGAGACAATATAAGACCTCCCTAACTGTCCCCTTATCCAGGTGAGAAGGGATCTTGCTCAAGTGAGAAACAACTTCGCTCAGGTGAGAGAAGCTTGCCCAAGCGAGAAGTCACAGAAAAAATGGGTAGCTCTTTAGACCAATCTCGCTCAAGCAAGAACGTTGGTCGCTCAGGCGAGGATAGGGCTAGCTTAAGCGAGAGTTGACTAGCTCAAGCGAGAACGTGTGGGCCGGGAGGGGTATTTAAGGAACCCCAGTGCAGAGAAATGCTCATTTCTCACCAGATATCCTTCCTCTCTCATTTTCTCTCTGTTCTCTCACCTCTTACCCTTAGGAAAAACCTTCTCAAAGCTGAATTCCTTCTCAGTCCAAGTGAGAACATCTATCTCATCAAGATCTAAGTGAATTTTCAGAGCCCAGTCCTTTATCTTTACTCTCATTTCTTGCTTTCTCTTTCTCAAGAATTTTATACCATGTTGTTTTGAGTAGATCTGAACCGTTCGAGCCATACTCCATATCCAAACGTTGGATCTATCTCTTTGAGACTCACAAGAAGCACGATCTTAGAAACTCATTTCAAGTAAGGGGAGCTTACCTGAGATGACCTAGTTCATTTAGTAGAGGCCAAGATATTCGAGCCATACTCCATATCCAAACGTTAAATCTATCTCTTTGAGACTCACAAGAAGCACGATCTTAGAAACTCGTTTCAAGTAAGGGGAGCTTACTTGAGATGACCTAGTTCATTTAGTAGGAGCCGAGATATTTATATAAATAGTTTCGTCCTAATTGAGAATAATGGGTTGTATAAGCAAACTTTAGGCTAGAACCCAGAGCATGTATAGTCAAGTAGATTTCTCTATTGCCTCACGAATGTTTGGAATGCTGTGGTGGAACATGATGTGTTGGAATTCTGTGATATATGTATCGAGGATGTTAATATATGCTGAAATATTTAATTAATGTTGTGAGTTGCTTAGTTTCATTGTGTAAATACATAAAGCTGTATTACTAAGACTGGGTATATATATACATACACACACACATATGCATATGACTATTGTTAAGGTTGATAATATATATAGTTGTACTGCATCATATTGATTTTTATCATTCTAGAGTCAAGTTATGTATTTAGGTGGTTAGACATGTAACGGTAGGACACTGAGCTATACTTGTCTAGATCAAGATACCGAGATGTGTCACTCCCAGACTGGAAAACAATTCCTCTAGATTACTTAGGTTGTGAAACCAACTTGAATTGAATCGCTGTATTTGCATTTGATGATTTGGGAATGGACTGAACATGTTGCGTCAATTGATTGAGACTACTGTGCTGATCGCTGTGAACTATATTTTCATACTCTATAGTTATGAGTCTTATTTATACAAGCTCACCCTTGCACTTGTGTTGTCGTGTGTGTATTGTGATGATCGTATAGTGGTATATGAGTACAAGTGACAGGTGGTGTGTCCACTTTCTATGTTGGAGAGTCTGGCTAAGGAGTGGTACGGGATAAAGATTTTGAGATCTGTAGCTTAGTTTCCATTAATCTAGGTTTTAGTGTAAACTTAGGCTATTTGTTTACAAACTTGATGTTATGATGTAATTATTGTTTATAACTTGTATTTTGAGCTCCACATGGAGCATTCGTTGTAAGCATATATACTTTTATAAATTTTTTGCAATCATATGAAAATGCTCTTGGGCTTTATTATTCTGTTAGAGTTTAATTTCTAAAAAATATATATTTTTTACTATATATATATATATATAATAAATTTATACTAGGAATAGTAACGTATGATGTCATTGATCCTTTATAAAAAGGGATCGTGACAATTGACATGATAAATTCTTAATGTAGATGGCTTGGCTTATATAAGGAAAGGTTTGGCTGCTAGTGGCGCAAACATTTTTGTAACAATGATGGTGTTTTTGTGGTTGATTTTATTTGCAATCTTAGTCCTTGTAATGTTGTAGCTACAAAGCTTTTGGGGCCTTATTTAGGGTCTTACGTTAATTAGAAATTTTCATTTTGAAAATGATATATGCAGAGATGAATTCTAAATTAGTTGTTTACTTGGTTAATTATAGTGTTAAGAGGTGTTATATATTGGAAGCTCTGATATGGGAGTTTCGTAGCCTACTCCAAGCTTAAAGAGTTATTAGTTTATATCATGTGTATAGGGAGGCTAATAATAAAAGATATGCATATTAAGTATTGATCTACCCTTTTAGTATAAATAATTTTTTAAAATTTCATGCAATGAAATTTAAAATTCTTTGTGAGACTCATATTGCTGAAGCACAAGCGCAAATTGACAATAATTCGTGTCCAATTCAATGGACTCCTAAAAAAAGTCTCCCTTAGATTATAGAGTAACATAAGTTTTTTTCTTTTCTATAATTGTATTATTTTGGTCAATACACACATTCACAGTTATGTGACTTATGACTTTAACAATGTATAATAAATTTCACTTTATTGATCATAAAATAAGTTTTATATATATTTATTCATTGGTCTATCACAAAATTTTGTCACCTTTGTTTCTTTTCGGATAATTTTTTTAAATTCTTATTGTCCCTTAATAACTTTTCATTTTGTATAATAGATCATTTCTTAAAGGATTGAAGTGATTTGGCAAGGAAGATTGGAAGAGTATTTCACGGTATTTTGTTGTGTCAAAAACTTATGCTATAGTTGCTAGTCATGTTGAAAAATATATCCTTCACCATAGCAACAACAATCAGAAAAAATAAAAAAGTACCCATGACATGACCTTAGAGAATGACTCCATTCCAGTCCCACCTTCAGCCTTAGCGATTGACTTCGTTCCAAATTATGCCAATCTAAAAATTGTGTTAGTTCTCCAGTATGTTGACCACCACAATGTTCCATCATTTAACCATGAGTTGGTCTAACAACATGTTCAATAGTACAATCTAATTGGCCAATCACATTAAATGATCGCATCCCAACACGATTTCCAACCTTTTCTTGAGTAGATTGACTTCTCTCACTCACTTCCTCCCTCAAATTTTTCAAATACTACAGTTGCCTTGCCTCATTGGTTACAATGATTGGAATGGCATTCTTTTTTTCATCTTTAACTATTGCAGCAATTTTGTCATTGGTTGACCATCATAATTGGATTACTCCACCCTACCTTTAGGTGCAATATGTAACATCATCGTTGTTGCTAAACAATTAATTTGTTAATATAATTCTAAGTTAAAGTATAGTTCTTAATTTTTTGAGAAAAATTGGAATAGAATTAACATGAGATGTTTTAAATGAAATTGTTAGGTATATTTTTAAGAATTTTTTTTTATTTTTAATTTAAAAATTTTTAAGTTTCAAAAAGTGTCCATTTGTACTAGTTAAAATTATTGTATAAAGCTAAAAATAATATTTTATTTTAAAAATAATAAAAAATATATTAAAAATATTATATTTATAAATATTATTTGGAATATAAAAATAATTTTTTTTTTGTAATTATTGAGCATTTTTTAATTTTTTGATTAATTTTAAGTAAATTAGTTATATGATCAAGCAGAAATTACGTATAAAAATTTTGGATACCAACTAAAGGATCAATAGTGTCAAAAATTGTTTTATAATTATGTTTAATATATTTCATGATTATTTTTAAATTTTGGAATTTTTATCTAATTGTTTCAATTAATTATATAAAAATTAGTGAAAATCCTATTATTATATTATTATTTTATTACTTTTTCCTATTTAAGATAAGATCAATTCATCCAATTCATTTTTTTCTCTCTTGGCTGTCGTAGAGTGCTCTTCTTCTCCTTTCAAAAGCTTTCAAACTTCTTTGGCTCTAATCTTTTGATTTTTCAAGTAAGTTCATAAATTTTTTTTACTATTCCACCTATTTTTATCATTTTGAACACCTTGAACCGATTAAATTTTTATTTTTTTCCTTCTTTTTGTGTGCTGGAACAGTGGCATGAGGGTGAAATTTTGTCCAAAATTTTTGTTTCTAAATTATGTTTTAATTAGCTTAATCCTTCTATGTTTTATAATAAATAATTTTGGTGCTTTTTGTTTTGTTAAAAATGCATTTGAGGGTTCAAAATCCTTGGTCTAGAGGTGCTGTCCCAAGAGTGTTATGAGGAAAAGATAATTGTTTTTAATCACCTTTAGGCTTATAGTATTCCATTTACATCATAGAAAACAATTGTAAGACCCGTAAGTCATTTTTGCAAAGATTAGAAAATGATAGTTTCAACTCATTAGTAGAGGGTTGGATGATTAATGCCTCTTAATATTTATCATGATTATGTGTGATTATTTGGTTAGGATTGTGATTTGAGAAGTGGTGGAAAGAAGACGTTGGTGAGAAAAATCGGTATACACTTCAAGGTAAGGGGGGACATATCTATTTTTAAGGGTATAGTAGAAAAACGTTGGGAGATGGGGTGTTTTATTCCTTGCTATGTTTGTATAAATTATTTGAAAGAATTTATAATTATTTCCATACTTAGTGTACAATTGCTTGATATTCCTTTTTGAGATTGATTTTATGTGTGATGATTCTTCTATGATAATTGTTTTGTTGAATTCAGTATAAATAATTGATTGTTAAAAATATTTAAGGAATGAACTATCATTCATGTGGAGTGAGCATATTGAAGGTACGTTTAAAGTTGAAAAGAATTGGAGACTTGTGAAATAAAGTTGTTTAAAAAAAATGGAAAGATTTGAGAAATGGAATTATGGTTAATTTTCTTCTTAAGAAAATGTTTTTTTTTTAAATCTTCTGTAATTTGAAGTTGTTTGATAAAAATTTATTTAATAGTTTTTATATATTTAAAGTATACCTATATACATATTTAAATAATTTAAAGGATTTTAATTTATTTTAAAGTATTATTTTAAATGAGTACTTTGAAATATGGTGATAATTGAAAAAAAGTATTTGAGAGCTATTAAATAGCTGGAAAGTTGTGAAATGTGGTGGTGGTGAGTCTCTGCTTAAAATTAGAAGTGTATTGGTATTTTTGATGATCATAGGTCTAGGTGAAAAGCTTGTAAGGTCATTTTTTTGTTGTTGTCTCTGATATGTGACCTCACTTTATTTTGTATGTAATTCAGTTATGTGTATATATTTATATGATTGAATGACTGTATATTTTGACAGATGATATGTATATATGTATTTGGATAACTGATGTAGATAATGTATTTAGTTTCTATTTATGTGAACAGACGTAAACTCATACATGTGACTTTCTTACTGCTTGAATTATTTTAATATTATATTTATATTAATGGCATAATAAGTAGTAAGGGTGTCACATTTAGTGGTATCAGAGTTTAGGGTTTGCAATTTTGACAATACAATATACTTTTTGAATTACAATTTGGAATATCATGATAATGTTTAGATTGATTAATTTTGTATTAAAAAACTAACTAAATATTTTACGTTAAAAATTTGTTTATTTTTGTTTTGATATATTCTAAAGAAATTTGGCTTGGACAACAAAGTTTTTTTAACCACGAAGGTCTAGTTTAAACATGTTTCATAGTTAAGTGTTATAATAATATGAAATGTGATTGATTATTGAAACAATAACTTTTATAAAAAAATAGTATGAGTTATATGTTATAATATTATTTGATAATTAACTTTTTTTCTTTTTCATTGTATATGATAAGTAATTATTTGATTTATCAATTTTGAGTTTATACAATTTCGTGGTAATATAGTTTCACCATACCTTTAAATGCAATATAATTAATCTTTAGTCAATCATCAACAAACTTGTTTCAATCTAGTTAAACTGATTATATTATAGCACAAGGATGAAAAACTAACAAAGTTATTGCTTTTATAGCTTCATTTAGCGTATTAAATTTAATCACAACAAAGGAACTATTATTGAAACTTCAGTACTAAACTAAAAAAGTGTAACTTTCTATTTCCATAACTACCAACACAACCAATAATCCAATATGTTAAGTATTATTAGAAATAAAAAGATAAAAGTAAAAGGATAGGTAAGGAAAACACAACTCACTAATATGTTAACACCAGTGTGACAGAACAAAAAGAACTCACCTACCAACCATAACTACTTTACTTCAAAAATTTCTCTTTTTACTGCTATCCTTTTATTTTTTTTACGTTGTATCATTATCAATTTTGACTTCATCTTTTTCTTGACTGGTGATTTGAATCAAGGGAGATTGTAGAGGTTCATGTTGATATTCTATCTCCATGTTTTTACAATATTCAGTCACAATTAGATTCTTGCATATAAGGTTTCTTGCTTTAAAAAATAATACAATTCTAAAACTTGGAGCACATGCCTTTATTTTTCTTTTTTGCCAACTTTTATGATTTTGCTTTGGTTAATAATTTTATGAAAATACTAACTTAATGAATAATTAGAATAATAATTAAAAATAAGTCACTGTGATCATTATCCACTCACAAATAATGAAGATCAATTAACTCGCTTTGCAGGACTACTCCGAATCTGAGAAACGTGTAAGCCTATAAATTAAAATATCAATAATATTTAAAAGGGATTAAGAATCAACTTCAATAAAAAAAAATTTAAGTTTATATTCAGCTCTAAAATACACATTTCCTAAGAATGAAAACTTGTAAAGACCAAACATTCTTATGTTTTGAGTTGTGAGTATACCTTAGGAACCCAAATAATACCCATCAAGAGACTCACCCTCAGCTGAGTACTTGCACTCAAGAGACTCAAGGGTGCTAAGAGAAATTAAGTTACATTTCAAGTCAAGAACATATTGAACTTTAGTCAAAGTTTGTATAATACCATCGTGAGACTTGATTTGAATTGTACCAATTCCAGAATCCTTGCATCATACGTCATTACCCATCAAGCAACTTCATTGTCAACAAGTTCAAGAGTAACAAATGTGTCATGATAAGGACACATGTGAAAAGTATAGTCAAAATCAAGAATCCATTTGATTTTACTCCTTTTCTCAAAATTAATAATAGAAAATAGTAGCATTGTCAGCATGTTAGTGAGATTTTTTTGTTTTTTCCCTTCCTTTTCTTGTTTTTTGTTTAAGATAAAACAATCAGAAATATCATGCCCTAATTTCTTGCAATAGCAACAAGTCTTATTAGTTTTGTATCCTCTAGATTTGGATTTGAACTTTTTAAAATTGATACTCCTTTTTTCTAGAGTTGTGTCTCTCACACTTAAACTTTCATATTTTTCTTCAAAATGAACTTCAAGATCAAATTTTTTTTTAGACAATAAATTGATTTCACATCTTCAAAGGATAAGGTATCATTGTTACCATAGAACATTATTTCTTTTAAATATTTATAGGTGGATGGTAAGGAGACAATCAACAAAAACAACTTTATCTTCATCATAAATCAAAGTGTCAATATTTGCTATATCCATTATTATATAATTAAACTCATCAAGATGAGATTAAATAAAAGTACGTACAGGCATACGGATAGTATACAAGTACTCTTTAGGATAAAGCTTGTTTGTAAAACTCCTCGTCATATATAAAGATTCTAATTTGGTTAATAATGCTAAAGCAATAGTTTTACTAGCTAGAAGAACCTCCTTGGACAAGCAAAGTTGAATTGTCAAAAGAATTTTTTCATCTCACTCATCTCATTACTTATCAATCATGGAAACCAGTTTGTTTGACTTCTCATCCAAAGCTTTCTTTTACCCATTTTGAGTAAGAACAATTCTCATTTTCCATCAAACTTCTCAATACAAACTTGGTAATAGACGACATGATAAATTCTTAATTGAATAAGTGCTTTGATACCACTTGTTGAGATATATGCACTATGCAAAAGCATGAGATCAAAATTGATTGAAGAATTATGAGAAGCAAAATGAAATGACAACAATATAATTTCACTAAGAAGAGAGAGTACAAAAAATCCTCTTATTATGATGAGGATAAAACAAAAGAAGAAAACTCTCTTAAAGAAAGAAACAACAATGAATAAAGAATTGATGAAGTAAAAACTAATAACTCAATGTTTATGGACAAGTGTACCCATCAAAAAGTAATAAAGAATTTTCAAAAAGAGTTCCCAAGTTATCGTCCCACAGAGATTATTTTTAAGTACCAAGAATAGCTTGATTCGATTGTTTAAACGTAACAAGATTATAACAGATCAAAAACAGAGCTTAATGTTAATAATAAATTAAAAGAACAATAATACAATGTATGAGAGAGATCAGATGAGATGAGCTTAGGACTTATGGGTTCACCTACTATACTTTTTTATGCTCTAATTAATTTAATCCTGATATTGGTATCCAAATATTTGCCAACCACTTATAATTAGTTCTATTAACACCCAATGATTATGCAATGTCAATATTTTTTTCCCTGAGCAAATACCCCCAATGATCATGCAAGGTAATTGGTCGAGAAAGCACGAAGATCCTATGAGTTTGTTAATTTAATAACGGCTAAAAGAAAGGAATTAAGTGTGATTAACATAGCCCCTTGTCTCATTTTATCCTATAGTTCTGTTAATTACACGTGGTACAATTGCCTACAATGCAACTAACTATGAGATGCTAAGGGTGATCAAATCTTAACATACATAAT
Source organism: Abrus precatorius (assembly GCF_003935025.1). Lineage (NCBI taxonomy): Eukaryota > Viridiplantae > Streptophyta > Magnoliopsida > Fabales > Fabaceae > Abrus > Abrus precatorius. The sequence continues at coordinate 5,602,957 of NW_020874406.1, read as the reverse complement.
ATAATCCAACAGAATAAAAACCAAATATTAAAGGAAAACCAATACTAACATTAAAGTAAAAACACATAAAGTTTGTAGTAGGATCCACCATGGCCCTATCTATGGGTTTAGTTACTCATAACAAAATAAACTATGAACAGCGTGATAAATAAACCCATAACCACAAAAGAAAACTCAAACAAAAGAAACCCAAAAAGGTAAAAGACAAAGAGAGTTCTTATTCTTCGAACGACGCTTAATCACTTGCTTGAACTCCAAGGGGAAGCTCGTTGTCCTTACCAATTGCTTGAACTCTAAGGGGAAGCTCGTTGTCCTTACCAATGGTCTCCAATGACTCTCAAAGATGAGTTTGGTTAGAACTAAGAAGGGGAAGAAGGTGTGTAGAGAAGTGGAAGTGTGTCAAGTATGGAGCATAAGGCCCTTTTATATAGGTTGTACCCTGAGTTTCCAGTCGGTTAAGCTCTATCTTTTTAAATTGGTTTTATCCACAATCAAAATCGCTCCAAATCTTCATATCTTAATCTTTATCTTAGTTTAAATTTTAAATTCAAAATTCAAACTCAGATTCACATAGCACAGCCAATGACTAAAAGTATCTAAATTTTATCCAAAATATCTCCATAATGCACTAATAACAACTTTTAGCTAAATTGCAACAATTAATAATATAATTAGTATAAATATATATGAAATATGGTTTAAATGTATAAATATAAGTCATAAAATATATTAAAATATGAATTTATTACTCAACCCCTACTTGTATAAGATACAAATGAATTAGAGGTTAATACGAAACTAAAGTTAAGACCATTGGTTTTAATGGTAGAAAATAAAGTAGAATTTGAGTCATACACTTAAGAATTACTATATGCATAGCCACAAATACTACATACTAACATCATGATCACTCTAATAATAGTCATTACAAAAACAACACACACTACTAAGCGTGCAGCCCAAGGATGACCAACTCCAAGTTCATTTGATACATGAGATGAAAATATCACACAAGCATTACTGAAACTAGAGTCCATATTTATATTTATGCTAGATTAAGCAAATTAATCAGAATATTTGACATGTGTGTACTTTAGTTAAAAGGTGAGATTGCCACAAAATTCTACTACTTAAGCACTATTTACCTTACAACTACACCTAATTTAGAGGGGATCATCCAAACAATTGCTCTTGTATTCAATTTGAGATAAAAATGATATTAAAAGAAGTCAATCTAATATTGAGTATAAGTGAATTTTAATTACCAATTAATTCTTCAAAATTTTTCCTAAACATCAATTTAAGAATGAAACAAGTATGAGTGAAAAAGTCTCATATTGAATACAAAGGAAGAAGTTGAACAATATGTAAGTGACAAAATCCATAACATAATACTTTAAGATTCGGATTGGATGTGGGATCCAAATTTATTTATATGATTTGTTCATGGTTCATTGAAAGGAAGAAACAAGATGATCTAATATTTTTTAAAACAAGATCTCAATTAGTTCTTGGAATCTGCCTCCTAAAGATAGGTTGAAGCTTAACGTGGATAGCTTGATTTATATGAGGAAAGGTTTGGCGACTTGTAGCTAGTTGGTTTGCAATGATGATGATGATTTTGTGGTTGACTTTATTTGTAATCTTGGTCCTTATAATGTTGTAGTTGCAAAGCTTTGGGGCCTTATTTAGGATCTTAGGTTAATTAAAAATTTTCAATTTTGAAATGTATACATACAAAGATGAATTCTAAATTAATTGTTGACTTAGTTAATTATAGTGTTAAGAGGTGTCTTATATTGGAAGCTTTGATTTGGGAGATTCATAGCCTTCTTCAAGCTTGAAGGGTACTTAGTTTATGTCATACATAGAGGGAGGCTAATAGTAATAGATGTGCATGTTTATTTATAAGGTTTAAATACCTTTTAACTACCTCCAAATAGGGCGTATTTAAAAAAACTATCTCAAATTTTTTTTTATTTTAATGCCTAACTAATTTTTTTTCTCAATTTTATACTTGACGTTAACTTTCGTTAGTTAAATGGTGACGTGGCTAACAGTTTGCCATGTCACCATCGATCTCTCTCATTCACCTCATCATTAAACCACCACCTCAAGATTTCACATCAGTATTAGAGGAAACGTATTGCTAATCTTAGGTTACGGAGAGCACCCTGTTAGGATATGGTGGAAATTTAGTCCTTCTAACTTCAAGAAAATCAATTGTGATAGTGTAACCCTGGAGATGAGTAATTTTGCCATGTGTAACAGTGTGGAGGTTGAAATATATATTGTTTGTGAAGGAGACAATGAAGATGTTATTGGGGACAATTTTCCCAGTAGCGAGGAGGAATCTCTAAACGAAATTCATTTAGATGAAAGTGAGGAGGATAGGGCTTGTGACATGGATGATGGATTTGACAGAGACGTTCTAGGATTTAGGCGAGTAAAAGGCAGAAGGAAGAAGTCATTTGCAAAGAAAGTGAATGAAGATGTTGAGGCTGAGGAGGTAGATATTGCTCAAAGTGTTCATCAGCCTGACATAGTCAATGTTCGTGTAGAGGTTGTCTGGATTTTTGAAAAGTCGACCCTTGAAGGAGACTTACCAAGTGCACTTTAGAGTGATGGTCAGTCTAGAAGAAAGGTGGCTGTTGGTGGTGGTGTTACAGGTGTTGGGGGTAGGGATGCTGCTGTTAGAGGTGGTGATAGTGCTGTTGGGGGTGGGGATGAAACACAGCATCAAGACCAAAGATGTACACGGTCAAAGTACATGACCATGTACCTAGACGTATACTTTTCAGAAAAGTTGTGTACGGTAAATATTAGAAACTAGAGATGTATACGGTCAAAGTACATGGCCATGTATATTAGGCATGTACTTTTAATGGTGAGGTGAATGAGGTTAAAATTTAAAAATGTCGATGTGGAATCATGTCGTGGTAGTTTAATGGTGAGGTGGATAAGAGAGATCGACGGTGATGTGACTAACAGTTAGCCACGTCACCATTTAACTGACAGAGATTAACGTTATATATAAAATTAAAAAAAAATTAGTTAGATATTAAAATAAAAAAAATTCTGAGGTAATTTTTTAAAATAAGTCCTATTTAGAAGTAGTTAAAAGGTATTTAAACCTTTTTATAAATTTAACTCATAAAGAGGCTAAGAGTTATAAAGTATTGGTCAACCCTCTTTGTATAAATAATTTTTAAAAATTTCATAAAGTGGAATTAAAATTCTTTATCGAAATAAAAAAAATTGAAATATAAAATATTTGAAATAAAGTACTGATCGGGAGCAAGAGGTGCACTTTTGCAGTATGTTTTGTCTTCACGTTGCTTTTTGTTATTTGGTAAGTTTAATTTTCTGTCATAACACAAAGTGGTAATTAGTATTAACCAAATAAATGTCAGTTTTCTATTAGTTGGGTTTTGTTATTTGGTAAGTTTAATTTTCTGTTAGTTGGTTTTAGTCAGTAATATAGTAATTAGTTTAGACTTGTAGCAAATATATTTATTACTCGATAGCTTTATCAAATGAAGCACAATTTCAAAATTAAAATAATTTTATAAAATAAAACAGAATTTCAAAACCTATAAAAAATAAGACAAAGTTTTACGCGTTGACATATAGAAACAAGGCAAGGAACATTACGCAGTCACTTACCCGTTAACATGTTTTATAGTTATTGGAATTTTATTTTAGGCATAAAATTTGATAAGATTGCTTGTTAAGACCTCTATTTTTGGATGCTATGGGAAAAAGAGAGGTATGCTCTATTTTTTTAGTTCCGTCGCTTCCCATTTTGAGAGGAAGTGAAAAAGGGTGTACAAGAGAAGTTCTTTTTTAATATTAAAGTAAAAAAAAATTGTAAGAAATATTATTATTACTAAAAGTATTGTTATAAACAAATTAAAAACTTTTAGATTGAGTATTTTAAATTTTTATGAATATTTTTAATACATTAAATAATATTAATGTTGAATTAAATATATAATATAAAAAACTATTCACAATTTAAATTTCTTAAAATTATAAAATTATATATTTTTGTAAAAATTTATTTTATCAAATTGCATTTTTTGTCTTCCAGTGTAATTTTCAAATTTAATTTCATCTGGTATTGGTTTGTGATCTCAAAGATTACGAAGTCGTTGTTCATGCAATAAGGTGTTTGCGATAGCAGAGTGGGAGTGGGACCACAAAAACAAAAAAAGACCGATATCTACAACGCAACAAACGGATCAGAAGAAAAATAATTTTTCAAAACCTGAAATATAGGACAGTGTTATCTAGTTGACATATAAAAACAAGCCAAGGGCAAGACGTAGTCACTTACAAAGCAACAGAGGAATTTGAAGAATAACATGCAACATAACAGCATGAGTGACACCAGAGAGAAAGGCTACTCTAGTACTGCTTGTGAGACTCGTAGTGAAGTGCAAGTGCATATTGACAACCATTCGCGTCCAGTTCACAACGCTCCAAGAAAGAAAGTCTCTCACTGGACAGCAGAGGAACACAGGTTTTCTTCTTTTTCTTTAATTGTATTATTTTGTTCAATACACACACCCACAGTTATGTGACTTATGACTTTAATAATGTATAATAAATTTCACTTTATTGTTCATAAATAAGTGGTCTATCACAAAATTTTGTCACGTTCGTTTTGTTCTACATTTTTTTTTAATACATATTGTCCCTTAATAATTTCATACTCTATTTTGCATTTTGTATAATAGGTTATTTCTTCAAGGGTTGAAGAGATTTGGCAAGGGAGATTGGAAGAGTATTTCACGGTATTGTGTTGTGTCAAAATCTCATGTTCAAATTGCTAGTCACGCTCAAAAATATTTCCTTCGCCATAGCAACAACAATCAGAAAAAAAGAAAAAGCATCCATGACGAAACCTTAGAGAATAACTCCATCACACTTGCACCTTCAGAGATTGACTTGGTTCCAAATCACTTCAATTCAGACAATGGCTTGGTTCTCCAGCATGCTGACCATCATAACGTTCCATCTTTTAACCATGAGTTGGTCCAACAACACATTCAACAGTACAATCCAATTGGCCAACCACATCAAATGATCGGATCCCAACACGATTTGCAACCTTTGCCTGAGCAGATTGACTTCTCTTGCTCACTTCCTCCCTCAAATATACTGTAGTTGCCTCGCCACATCAGTTCTAATGATTGGAATGACCTTTTTCTTCGTCTTCAACTGCAGCAATTTCCTCACTTGATTGACTATCATGATTAGATTACTCCACCCCACTTTTAAGTGCAATATGGTCAACACTTATGTAAAAATTTTATTTCACTAGACAATGTACTTTTTTACACTTTGTAGCATCACGTTATTGTTTGAATTGATTAATTTTGTATTAAAAAATCAACTAATATTTTATGTTAAAAATTTATTTATCTTTATTTTGATATCTTTGAAAGCAATTTGGTTTGAATAACAATATTTTTTAATAAAAATATATAAAAATAAAAAATATAAATATTTTTAAAACTTGAAAGTATATTCAATAGAGTGATTTTTAAAATTTTTTCACATGCTCTAGCTAATTGCATTTTTTCCAAGAATTTCGCTTCTAATATTAATGAATTTTACGTTAGAAATATTGACAACCTGAATTGAAAAAAAATTTAAAGTAATATCATAAAAGATAAAAATAAAAATATTAAATAAGACTGATAGAAATAATTTAAATAGTTGTATCTAATAATTTAATATTGGACGGCTCTATTCAAGTTTGAAATTATATATATATATATATATATATATATATTTTTTTTTTTTTTAAATGACTCATCGAAATAGATTGAAAATACATTATAAAAAATTAAAAAAAATTAAATTTCTAAAATTAAATTTTTTTATAAAAATTCTGTTGCATAAAGATTCAGTTTTATTTTTCTGTCTGTTAGTTATTCGTTATCCAGGCATACAATCTGTCACCATAACTACTTTACCCTTTTTTTTTTAATTATTTCTACACGCTGCGCAACTGTTGCTACATATGTTTGCGAATTGCGATACTGTGTTTTTCTTTTTTATAATTTATTTTTTAAAACAGTTTTTTATTGAACAGTTTAAAAAAATATTTAACAGTTTTAAAAATTGAAAATGAAAAAAAATTGTTAAAAATGATTTTTAAAATTTACATAAAAAATATTTTTATTTTTATTTTATTTTTAAAAACTAAAAACAGAAAACACGCCATAAGTTTTGTTTATTGTTTTTATTCTATCAATGAAAATAGGAAATCCGTTTGTGATTTTTGAATCGTCACTGAATCTTATCGTTAGTGTACTTGGTTTTGGGTTTATATTAACTTAATGATGTCTCTCATCTTTCTTCACATATTTTTCCATGACTAATTTGAATACATTACCTTAGCTTTTGGAGTTATTCCTTTGAACACCTTTGGTTGGCATGTCGAATATGTAGCCAAGTTTGAGGTTTTGGCTTGTCCTTTTTTATTATCAACGATTGTTATGAGAAGCCATAAACATCATGAATCCATCCATGTATGTGATTCTGTGTAGGTGCTGTCGATTTGGCCTGTGTGTATTGTTTGGATGGGTTCTGTGTTGTTATTGGCTATATTATTTTGTTCAAAGTAATAAGACGCATTTAAATTAGTTGAAGTTGTCAATTCAACAGATTTTTACATTTAAGAACTAATATATTTGAAGAGTAGCTTAATTTATGATAACAATTTTGGTAGAATGAATACTATCCTGTTCATTTTAGTCTTAAAATAAAAACTAAGAATTTTCTTTTATCTTCTATGATCATGTATCACTAAATAATTAAATAAATTATTTTCGAACATATTCTTTAAAATATTTATTTTGTAATATGTTAAAATATTATTAAATAATCACAATGTTAAAAACTTTATACTAATGATGAATTCCCAAGTTTTATATATATTTATTTGAACTATTATCTTGCTGATATAAAGACTAAATTAGTAAATTGATCTTTTTACTTTTAATTTTGTTTTGATTAGATTTTATAATTATTTTTTGTTTTATTTTAGTTTTTAAATTTTAAAAAATGTATTAAATAAGTTTATATATATATATATATATCTAGAAAATATCTTCTCATATTAGTATGAGTCTAAAAATTTATACTTAATCTGAGTTTTTTTATTTAACTTAATCAAATAATTAGTAAAATAATAAAAATATTTTATTTTATTTATTTTAAAAAAATAATTCTTTTTAAATATTAGGATTTGAGTAGATTTATTTATACACTTTGGTGGTTTTCTTTATAAAGTTTTAGTCGTCTTTTCTTTTTTCAAGTAGTTTATAGTTTTTTTAAAGCAATTTTTTATTCTTATTTGTTCTTAATAAATAAAATTAGTGAAAATTAAAAAAAATAAATAAGAATAAATGTTGATAGTACTATTAAGTTTAATGATCTTATTACACCATGGTAAAATTACTAGTTATAATATTTTTTTAAAAAAATTAACTAACTTTAATTGCTTTAATTTATTTGTATAATTTAGTTAAACTAACCATTTAAATACAGATAAAAATAAGAATTTATTTTTTAAATGCATTGTTAGTGTAAAGATTTTTACACTGTCACCTAATTAAAATATACAGTAAATATTTTATATTAATTATTAAAAAAGTAAAGATTTAGTGCTAGTGTGAAAAATTCTTACACTATCTAAGTATTTAAATTAAAATGTAAAATAGTTACATAATTTTCTACAAAATTTTCTTATAAATTATCATATATATCAAATAAAGGAAAAAATAATATGTTTTACATTTTTAAAAATTAATTAAATATATTCATATTTTTATTCAACATTTACTTAATTAAGTATTAAATGGATCAATTAAGAACAAAGTCAGAGCACAGTTTCGATAGATTATGAAAAACTATATTAAGATTAGGTTACAATTACAAATGTTTCACATAGGAAAGAAGGGTGGGAGTGGGAGTGGGAGTCGGTGTACAACTAACTACAACATCAACTTCATCCCCAAATCAAACTTCGGTGGCTTTTCCTTTCTCTAACGATTGTTTAACCAAACCCTACCCTTCTGGGTCTTTGAAATTTTCATCCTCGTAATGGGTTCCGAAGGATCCAGCGTCGTCGGTGAGCATTCAACACTTCCATTTTTCAATCATTTCCCTTTCCGATTGATCAAAATTTTCCATCGTTAAATTGTTTTTTAGCCCCTTTTTTTTTCTTAATTTCTTCAATGATTCTGTGATCTTGTTGTTCCCTAATTGAGTAGCCTTTGCGTTTGTTCTACTTCTAAAGATAATCTACTGTTTCTAATTGCGTTCTTTCTGTTTTGGGTTCGTTTTACGTTTAAAATTTTTTAAGTTTTGAATCGGGTGCTAGGTTTTGTTTGAACGTGGCAATTGGGTTATGATTAGTTGAATAGAAATGACTTGAGATTTTGGAGCAATAGTTCAATTGGTTTTAATTTAGTTGTGAAGGTAGGAGAGGGGATTGTTCGTTTGCTTCATTTTTTCTCTCCGCAGAATAATTATCAAATGCAATGACTAATTATCAAATATATACACTTTGTTTATGTACTGTTTTGTGCAACTATAAATGTAGTAATATACTGGAACTGTATTTTTCAACTTATTGGACAATTCTAAATTATGATGCAGTGGTACAATGATAATGCCTTCCTAGTTCTATTTGTTTCTTAATTCTATTAATTATCTTCCTAGTCATACTCAGTGTTATGGACTTAGCTCAGGTTTTATGTCATCTTAGATTTATCACAAGGTACTTGTATCCACTGCTTGTTAGTAACAACAGCCAAGTTTTATCTCACTAGATGCTGTTGGCTTTGTGGATCACACTGCTTGTCAGTAGCAAGTTCAATAATTGTTGGGTCAATTGATAAATCTGAAAGCATTGATGACTCAGTTGATGTTGCGTTAAACCTTCTATTAGTTAGCTGTACATCAGGAAGGGTGATAACAGTTGCACTGGTTGTTTACTTCTGACATTGTTAGCCAATTTCCACTAATTGTGGGTATAAGACCGATTCTTCATTGTCTTTGGTTAACCTTTGGAACTACCTACCAATTTCATGTTTCAAAAACCTTATAATTTATGAAATTTCGTCATGAAAACAGAGTTTCAAAGAAAATTTGGTATTTTCTTTTGAAATGTTTTGAAGTGAAGGATATATCTAAGTAGGAAGTTCTTTTATGCAAAGAATGAACCATTATCTTTACACATCTGTCCCTTTTTCCCATACACTAGCCACACTCTTTGCCTGGAAAATTATCTTTGGAACCACTCCATTCTCTTTTACCAGTTTTGTGGATATGCTATGTGTGAATAGCAACCTTGTGAAAATTCTATGATAGAGAATGAAACATACAATTTTATAAAATCTTTCATTTAATCAATCTTATAAAATCTTTTTTTTAAAATGTTTTTATAAAAAATATAATTTATCAATGACTACCTCCATCAATCATTATAACTATTTCATTTAAACAGTTGGCTTTAATAGGACTTAGATTTGAAATTTACTCTTAACTTATTGGTTTGCTGCAGTTCCTAGGAATTTCAGATTATTGGAAGAGCTTGAAAGAGGTGAGAAGGGAATTGGAGATGGAACTGTTAGCTATGGAATGGATGATGCTGATGATATATACATGCAGTCTTGGACTGGGACTATCATTGGTCCACCTGGTGTAAGCTGATTTCTGATTTTCTACAACAATAATATCTTTTTCTATTATAATTTATTTTTTATACTTTAGGACCCCCTGCTAATATCCCCTAGTTGCTTCAATATCAAATTAATTTTTTTGGATTTCAATGAGTTGTTTGTTTACTTATTCTTTTAGTAATATGTTACAAGTTAATAATCAGATAGTAAAGTAGTATATGAGTTCTTCAGACATGGAAAACTCTGGCATATGTGAAATTTTGAGGATTGAATGTTGAATGATAATAGTTATAGATAAAGGTACAATTAGTATAAATAATAGTACACTATTGTTGCTCAAATGTTTAGACGTGCAAATGTTTACTCTATAGGCATATTGCATGTTCTATATCTTACAATTTTGGTCGGTTGTCATTTGTGGTGGCCATAGGGTACATACCAATATTTCAATACAAATTGGACTGGTCGTTAAACCAAAATGAAGAATTTCAAGGTTTTAAGTTTTACCCGGTCTACAGAAAGGCCATTTAGATCTAAGCTCTTTTTCATGGTATCAATTAACCTTAATTTTTGGGTCATCTTTCATTTGGTTAATTCTTCTTAGATCTTACTGAGGGAGATTCTACCATATTTTTCCTCCATAAGTACTACTCCTATTTTGTCTTTTTGGTTTCTGATCTTATCTCAATTTGTGTCCCTTCATTCATCCAATATTGTCATCTCTTTAACACTTTCAGTACGTAAGGCATAGTAGGTCTTATGGCTGTATGGTTAAGTTTTTCTTTGTGCTTGACAAGCACATTTCCATTGCAAATAACACCTCCATTTCATCTGCCTGCTTGAATCCTATAATTTCACATATAAATCACGCATGTAATAAAATACTTTTGCATCAATATTAAATATTCTTATTCACAAAATTATAAGAATACCCTCATTCCTTTAACATAAAATATATAATTTATAGAACGATATCAACTGCCTTAAATGTTTTTCAAAATTAACTCTACACTCTCTTCTAAGCCCAGCTACCTATTTCCTTGTTTGACTCCCACTTCTCTTGTTGATCAATTTGTAACCTTGTTCACAACTAAAAGTTTACTCTATCTTAATCTTTCTCTTTCACTTTCACTTTCACTTTCACTCTTTGGAATAAGAGGTTGCTTGAAGACCTCATCATGGTCCTATTCATTGAGAGAGTGACAATTGATTCTAACCAAAGTCATCCATTTATTCACCATCCATTTTTGGTGGTCCAGCTTTATTGGTGGTGACGACAGATCAGGCAGGTAGGGGATTTTCCTGCGACACAATAAGAGCTTTCTAGTCATAGTAGTCAATCATGGATAGCGGCACGGAGTGGCCAATCTCAAAATAGCGGTAGTGGAATGACTGCTATTCTAAAGTTTTAATACACATATACAAGCTGAAATATAAAATTAATACACAAATTTGGAACAAAACAAAAAGGAAAACTCAAATCATAGAAGGAAATAAATAATAAACAGCGAAGGGTGCAGGAGTCATGTAGTCAAAATTGAGATTCTACGTAGGATCGGAGAGGGGGTCCAGGATCGTAACACGAAACGTAAGATCTTACAAAATTGTATATATACATATAAAATAATATAAATAGGAAGAAAATAAAAACATTAATTCAAACCACAGTACTTTAAAAGATGAATATTAAGAACATGTCCAACATAAACATATTCCAAAGTTCTAAACCAAATACAAAATCAATATCCAAGCTTTAAATATCTATTTTATCATATCTAAAATATTTTGATAATAAAAAAATTCGTCATTTTCTTCATCATCTTTATTTGGCCCATCTTCTTCATTTGGTCCTTCATTTCCTTCATTATCTAAATTGTCTATATTAGGAACATCACCAACACCAACATCTTGATTTGAACCTTGATCTAACTCCAAGTCCTCATCTTCATTAAGAGTATCAACCTTGATGTCCTCATCTTCTAAATAATTTCTAGGCCTAAATCTTCATGATTTCCTTTATCATTATTTTTCACTATCCACTCATTGTCAGATGGAATATCATCTACATTTATGTGAAGATCCTTCACTCTCCTAGCTGTCTTCTTCTTGGCCAATTTTGAATTTGCCATAACAAATACCACATCATTCATTGTATTTTGCTTCAAACGGTTTCTTCTTTTAGTATGCACCTATCAAATAATAATAAATTATAATCTAAGATACGAAAAAATAGTTGGCTAGCCTAGTACATAATTTTAGAAAAAAGAATTTCTACTTACCATCTCAAAGGCACTCCAATTACGTTCACATCCAGAAGAATTACATGTCGAGCGTAGTATTCGAATAGCAAATCTTTGAAGCTCAGGATACTCATTTCCATGAGACATCCACCAATCATTTGGCAGACGCATATCAATAGTTTTTCTAGCCAAGTGACTACCAAAATTACCAGCTCGCTTTCTAAATAAATAAAGTTGACAATCGATTTTACATTGTTCATCTTGATCAAGCACTGTCCTTGTCAAACAATCATGTAGTCCACGCTTAACTTCAAGATCAGCTTTAAATTTAGGACTATAGTGCATCCTAGGATTAAGAAAATAGCCTGCAACATGCAAAGGCCTATGTAGTTGTTTATCCCGTCTTTCATCTATGATATTCCATATAGGTACGTAATTGATAAAGAGCAAACAAAAGGATTCAATATACAATACAACATAGATCACAAAATAGAGACTAATTTAATTTGACAGTAGTTATAGTTAGTTACCTTTTCTTAACACTATTGAAAGCAATTTGAATATTCTTTTTAGCTTGATCCATTGCCTCATAAATAAAGCCCATACTTTCTTCATCTGAATCAACCATTCGAAGAACTTTGATAAGAGGAAATGCTGCCTTTAAACAAGTGATTATATTCTTCCAAAACTCTTTATCCAAAATCAATTTTTCTATAACTCTCCCACCCTTTGTCTTAGCAAACTTAGGACTTCCATTCATTAGATGTGAACATTCTCATCAAAGTAACTCTATTTTTTGAAAGGCACCCTAGAGTCAAATAAGATGTAGCAAAACAAGTAATTCCTGACCTTATCAAATCTTTGCCTTTGGTAAAATGTTGCAATAGAGAAATAAGACCTGTCCTTGAATAGATGTAGGTTGTAATTTTTCTACCTTTTGGAATTGTCTCTTCATGAATCTGTATCTTCTTCTCAAAGTCCTCCAACATCAAATCAATGCAATGTGCTGCACAAGGGGTCCAATACAACTATACAAGTGTTTCCTTTTTTGCATCAACATCTCCCCTTTATAATTTGCTGCATTATCATTCACAACTTGGACTATATTTTTCTCACTAATTTCTTCAACATCATCAATTATTTTAAATATTTTATCAGCTGTTTTTTTCTATATGAGATGCATCAATAGACTTCAAAAAAATAGTTCCTTTAGGGCTATTCACCAAGAAGTTTAATATTGTTCTCCTCCTCTTATCAGTCCACCCATCAATCATTAATGTGCATCCAACAATATTCCATTTATGTTCTTCTAATCTCTCCTTTGTTGACTATATTTCCTTCTTAAATACTTTACTCTAGTTTCATGATAGCTTGGTGGTTTAAATCAAGGACCATGACTAGCAATTAAATCACACATAATAGAAAATTCATCACTTCTTGCCACATTGAATGATATGGCATTATTATAAAAAAGCCTTCCAATAGCTTGACAAGCCTCCTCTCTTCTAGTTTTGTTGAATATATTGTTGATTGTTGCTTGGGTGCTCTTTTTCCGAAAAATATTTCTTCCTCCAGTCACCTCATTCTCACTTGTTTTTCTTTTGCTTCCACTACTTGTATCTAAAGTCTCTTTCTCAGTAGAACAGTCAGCAAAGGAATTTGATTTTTTATTCAAATTTTCTTACATGCTTGCAAGTAAATTCCACATTTGCTTTTTGACCTCATCCGGAACAGATTTGCATGCTCTAACATCTTTGGCTGTTTGAGCCAAGTGATGCTTCAATCTATAAGCACCTCCACTTACAATTTTTTGACAATATTTGCATTGAATTTTTCTTGTATCTTCAATTGCAATCCCATGTTGCCATGCTACATCATTTTTGTTTCCCGATGCATTTTTTTGTAATGACTTGGAGGGCGGAGCATGACTACTGGTTGAAGCCATTTTATCTAATGGTAGCAGACAACCGTAGCACAGAAAGCATAGCACAAAAACAAAAGATGAAGAAAATCCCAGTCACACATAATAGCCCAGATGATGAAGATGAAGAAAAAAACAGAGCACAAAAATCAGAAAATCTCAGACCCAATTGCAGAAAAATTTGAGTCGCCGGAGCTAAGCCCAGTTGCCGGAGCCAAATCCCAGTCACCTGAGCCAAGTCGCAGTCGCCGGAAAAATGCAGAGAAGTCGAACAGCAGAGTCGGAGGAAGAAGTATCGCAGAACAGAGTGAAGAAGAAAGGTAGAAATCACAGCGTAGAAGTTTTGGGATTTTAGGTTTCCAATCCCTTTAATGTAGTCGGGTTGGGTCGAGGGTTAAGGGGCCCAAAAGGTCTTTTTTTTTGGCTCGTCGGGATCGTGCGTTTTAACGATTTTACGTTCCAACAAGCATGATCCTACCAAATCGTGTTTCCATCACTGATTCAACACGGAAGCTTGGCTGGAGATCGTAGAATCCTACGATTCTACGAGCCGAGACGCTATTTTGACTACCTTGGCAGGAGTAGCCATTGCTTCTATTTTAAGCTTTGAAATTTGAAACAAAACAGTTGGAGAATCAAAACAGAGAAGGAAATTAAAAAACAGAGAAGGATAATAGAAAAACAAATGTTTAGTCACCGGAAAATGTGCAGGTTCACCAAAGATGTAGAAGATGACCGGAAAATGTGTGGGTAAAGTTGAAAGCTTCGCTGAACTTGAAGAAGATGACCGCGGATGAAGACAATGATTGAAAACAATCTGCATCATGTCTGAGGCTTCACCGGAGATGAAGAAAATGACCGAAGAACGTCTTTGTCATGTTAGAAGCCTCACTAGAGATGAAGGCCATCGGAAGCAATGGAATCATAGAGAATAGAGATGAAATGAGATGCAAGCTGAGAGATGAAATGAGAAGCTTAGGGATCACAAGAGGGAGGGGGAAGATATTAGAAAATAAGAGGGGGGTGAAATCCCAAGATTGTCTCCCTTAAAAGTCGCCCAATGTTCAGAAACAGAGGGCAAGTTTGGAATTTCAGCAAGAACAGAATAGTGGCTGTGACAGCTGCAATTTCCGCCATTTTTGGCCGCAATTCGCCATTGGGTCTCCATAGCAGCACTGCTGTAATAGCAGCCGCTATGGCCACTATTGACTACTATGTTTCTAGTTTGGAATGAGGTTGTTCCTTCTTCTCCCTAAGCTTTATTGCTATAGTCTGTTTTTCCCTTTTGGATTTTATGATTGAGAAATTGTCAGGTTTGGGTTTTACCATGGCTGCAAACCATTCTGCAAGGTCATCATGGTAATTTGGTTCAACCATGAAGACAAAATAACAAAAATAACTGGTATAAATACTATATATGCTGCAAGATTTTCCAGTGTCTCCGCAAATTTCTAGAACATGACATAGAAGTAAAAACTTCAACTCTACATAATTAAACTTTGGGATGGGGAGGACACCCTTTTAAAATTTGCAAGTGTTCCCTTCCAACCACACGCACCATAGAACTGCCAAATTTGAACTCTTCCAGAAAACCTTAGTCTCCTTTTTATTACAACCTTTATATTATTCCATAAAAAATGCTCTAGTGTAGTGGGACACACCTATTGTTCTTACATTCTAATAAAGGTCATTACAAAGTGAATAGCCACTTAACAAATCAATAATTAAATTTCCTTTTGCTTCTGAGTTAGACTTGTAGTGTGACAAACATAAGAGAGTGAGGTGAGATCATAGTTATCAATAGCTGCCATAGCAGCCGCTATTGTGACGGAGTGCAGTGGAGCAGCATAGTCCTGGTATGGCGACCTTGTAGTGTTGCTGTTCAGTGTCATGGCTGTCGTGCAGGAAATCGCGGCTGTAGCGGCTGCTATACTGTTCTCCCTAAAAATTCCGAATCTGCCCTCTGTTTTTTAACGCTGAAAGGGGCAATCTTGGGATTTTGCCCCCCTTTATTTTTTGAATCTTCTCCCCCCCTCTTGCAAACCCTAGCCCCTCAACTCAGCTCTCCTGATACAACCCACACAAGACAGATAACAACAGAAGTAAATAATCCAAAGAAAAGGGAAAAGATGTTTGTATTATATGATAGAAAAAGGAAATTACAAGAGAAGATCCCCTCTGTCCCTAGCGCCTAGCTCCTTTAGAGTCACCCAAAAGGTTCTCTACCCACACCAAATTAGCCAAAAGCATGAATGAATTCTCCTCATCCCAATTCTGATATCAAATAACAGAATTATTCTTTCTCTTTCCTCTAACTACCCTTGTTCCCCTACGGTTGGCACCTCAGCACTCACATTCCCTCTCTTTTTCTTCTTAACACATACTTTCCAAGTCACAGGCCCTTCACCTTGTGTTTGGGCCAAAGGCTCTTGAGGCCCTTTGTTCACTTGGGCCTCATCATCTCCTCTCGGCTCTCCTTTCATTTCATATTTGTTTCCACCACTGGAGTGTGGCCTTCATCTTTGGCGAGACTTCTAACAAGAAAGAGATGTTTTCCAATCATTTTCTTTATCTCAGGTGAAGCTTCTAATGTGACCTAGATTATTTTGAGTCATTTTCTTCATCTCTTGTCGTCTTCTTCAAGGTCAGCGAAGCTTCTGACATCACCCAAACACTTTCCGTTCATCTTCTCCATTTCCAAAGAACTTTCTGGCGAATTGCAAACTTTCCAGTGATTGAATACTTAGTATTTTTAAACATCTAAGCATTAGACTTAAATTATTTAGTTCTTATATTTTGTTGTTACTTGTTATTGACATTTGACATGTGTTATGTTTTTAAATTTTTACTTTTAATCATTAATATTGCATATGTTTTTAAGTTGGGTCTTAAATTTATTCTTTTACCATATTTATGTGTGTAACTTAATTTATATGGGTATATATTTATGTGTGTAACTTAATTCATATGGGTATATATGGGTATATTTATAATGCCTAAAATAACGGTCATCTCGTTATCCGCTATCTCACTATTGCATTTTTGGGGTCAACCGCTTCGCGCTGCTATTCGAGATTAACTACTATGGGTGAGATCTTCAAAGTTGCATCCAATCATTTCAAACATTTTACTAATCCTGTTAAGTACTTCCATCTGAACAAAATACATATCTAAGAGTGTGCTTTGGATTTCCAAGTGGACTTGTCAAACACAAATCATTGTAAGAGTGAGGTAACAATGTATTAGGAGAAAAAGTTAGGTTAGTTCTTCAAATATGCATCAAGTTATTTGTCCTAATCCTGTCAAGTACTTTCCATCTAAACAATTGACCTGACTTAAGAGGGTGCTTTGGAATTCCAAATGGGTTTGCAGTGGATGAACCACTATAAGGCCAGCAGTGTAAGAAACTGAAGGAAACATCTGAAGGTGAAAAGACTAGAAAACCATGGTCTGATCTCTTCTATCGAAATTGATTCAGACTTCAGAGTAGAGTAAATCAAAAGGGGTTTGAGTTTACTTGTTTCTCTATTATTCAAGTCTCTATGAAAATAAAAATCCCGATCTAAGGAATGATCTTGAATTCTTGATTGAAAATATGAATATAAGTGGATAGTGGGTAGATTGAGCATAGTAGACAGATAAAAGAAGAAAAGAACAGTCTCTTAAAAAGGAATGTCTGTCCACCCAGAACATTATAGTAATGTCACCCAAACGGTGAAAGCAACCAATTGAATAAAGAAAGCTTTCCCTTGGGAATTAAACTTCCTAGAGTTAGCATGGATAGCTATGGGCTTGGTTGTGCATCATTTTGATCAAGGCCAAACCTGCGCTGATTTCCTTGGTGCCCCAAAGAATTAGTCTATAAAGGATCTCCCAAAGCCATTTAATCAACTGAGGAAAAGATGATTTGGAAATGTGAGAAGAAGACTAATGGAGGATAGTCCAATAATTAGAGGTTGATGAAGACCAAAGAAAACTGAGTTGAAACCATTAAAAAAGATCGGCCACTCAGAAGGTTGGCTTTGGACAGAAGCCAATGGTAACAGTGTCATTTGATTCATGCGGTCAACCTTCCTTTTCGCAAAAGGCTTTGGTGGTAGTTTTTCACAGCAAGTGATATCTTATGCAAATATGTTTGATGAAATAATAAAAATAGGTAATAATGATATCATAAATGAAATTAATATTTCTAAATAATTAAATCCCATTTATTTTTACACCACCATTATATGAATTAATTTTCCTCTCTGCTAATTATTTCTTAATTCCAAAATTAATGTGTGCTTTGCCCCAGTTTCTAGCTGCTAAGCAAAACTAAGACTATTATGTATCTATTATACTGATATAGCTTCTTTTTCCTGTCCATTTTGTTATTTTACCAGACTGTTCATGAAGGACGTATATACCAGTTGAAATTATTTTGTGGCAAGGACTATCCAGACAATCCTCCATCTGTTAGATTTCAAACAAGGATTAACATGACATGTGTCAATCAAGAAACTGGAGTGGTAGGTGACATTTTTGTGGAGGCTTCACTACTTTGGTATGATTGAAATTGAACTTATTAATCACTAAATTACCAGGTTGAGCCACATCTGTTCCCGATGCTGGCTAATTGGAAACGCGAGTGTACAATGGAAGACATTTTGATGCAATTGAAGAAAGAAATGATGTCTCCACAAAATCGGAAGCTAACTCAGCCTCCTGAAGGTGTGTAAACCTTATTTTTTAATTGTTGCTATTGTTTATATCTATATTTTATCAATTGCTATGTGGATTAATGCCTTTCATAAATTGTAGTAGTTTCTATATGATTATCTTGTCAATGGTGTTATAATGTAGGCAAAGATGTAAGTCATTATATTACTTTGGAAGTTAGTCATTATAAAATGTGAAAATGACAAATCACTTGTGAGCTATTCTATTCAGAATTTAAAATTGTTAGAATGGTTATGACTTAAGATTTAATGATGGCTAGTTCTTTCTTCAAGTAGTCTTAGGAGGTGTTTTTGTTTGTTGGATCCTTGAACATGAGATAATGTGTTATACTCCTGGTCCTTTATATAAGTCTCATTTAACAAAATTATTCAAATCAATAAAAGTTAAAGTTAGTTGATTTTCTTGATTTTTTGAAAAGTATTACAACATGTCAATTTTACTTTCATTTAATTTTAACCTAACCACCCCACTATCAACATTTAGTCTTGTTGGTTTTAATTTAGGTTCCCATCAATTCTATTTTCCAATGGGAAAAAGATAATAAATCTTTCATAGAAACTGTAAAGTGCCTTATAAAAAAGACTACAAAAACCTTCTAGAAGGTGCTTTATAAAAGGACTAGAGGGAGTATTTGTAATGATAATCCCAACATATTTTTAGATTTTTCTTGAATCTGTGATGAAACATATATATTACTGCTTTGTAGATTTAGTTCTTGAAACTTAGATTTTTATTCCGTTTGATTAAATGTGGTTGGCCTTCGACTTCTGGCCCAATTATTGTGTTCTCAGTTGTAGATGATTTACTTATTTATTATCTTTCAACTCAACTTTATACATGCGTACTATCTGCCACTCTCTAAGCTATATGAAATTTTGCAATCTAAGATTTTGTTGAAGCTGGAGGGTGAGAATTGGAGAAAAATATAATTCCTTCTCCACTGTAATATACATATTTAATTTACTGACAATTATGCTTATTTTCATGGTATTAAAAATAAGAAAAAGTGAGGTAGAATTTTCACATTTTCTTCAGCAATCAGAGTAAAATTGATTAGAACATGAAACACAGGATCAAATTTATCAATTAAGGGGCCTAGTTGAAAAGAGTAGCAAGGTCTGGGGTCTAAATTGTTTTAATTCCATTCATTTTGTCGGACATACATTGGTAGGGTTTGTTAAGCATTAAGCCTTCGTTGAAGCTGGAAATGGGGCAACCTCCTCTCCCTGCGAAATATTTTTTCACCACTTTCATAATAGTTTCTCCCCATTTCTTACTTTTTCTTTTTGCTTGTTCTTACTTCATTTAATCAATTTTGATTAGATGTTAGCACCATCTTACCTCTGTAGATTGGTTGTTAGAAGTATATTTGTGGTGAATCTTTTATTGTTTAGAGGACACTCGGTGATTAATTTGTATGACTCCAGGCAATGAAGAAGCCAGGATTGACCAAAAGGGGCTGGTGGTGAAATGTTGTATTATGTAATTCAGTGGAGAATCCAAGAGTTATAATGTAAATAACCATATTCAATAGATGATCCAAGTTCATGGACGTGTGCATTTATTATGTAATTATAGACGATTTCCGTATGTTAACTGGAGCAATCATATAGTGACTATCTTGTCTGTGAATTTTTATTGTACAGAGGCTGTTTTTACAGCGAACTCTAATTTGGCAGTTTGAGATCCTTTTTATCTTTGCTTTTATGTGTATCCATGTGTATACTTCTGTCCAGAAATTGTGGGATAACATATTATTCATCATCAAATTGTTTCTCCTTTAATAACGGTGCGCTGAATGTTTTGTTTAAATTAGGTTTAGTCTTTTTTCTTTTCCCTCGTCTTCTTGGTTATTTTAGGCTCCTGCAAATAGATGGTATCGCTTAAGCAAAATACTACAAAAATAAATGATGTTTGATTTCGAACCTACATTTGGTAGGAGCATAGGCAGACACCATTATTTTACAAAACTGGATGCAATGTTGCTTCATATTAAGCACAGGATAACGTATGCCATGCTGAGAAGTTGGCTAAGGCAGGGCTAAAAAAGTCCTGGCAATGGCCTGAGTTAGAAGTGGGATGCATGATGAAGCTTTGTTGCACTGTTTCTCTGGTTATTCAAATCATCCATTTTTCAAAGTATCTGTTTTTGTCCGTTGCATTCATGAGGGAGAGGGACCCAAATTCCCCATTTTTCATTTTGGAGTAACGTGCAAACCTGCGAGCAGGGATGGAAGTAGATCAGGTTTCTCGTGTGTGCCAGCTCGCGTGTATAAAATCATGTTTACAAAATCTCTTTCGAGTTTCAATTTTATATAAACATTACTTTTATAGTAACTAATTTATTATACATGGCTTGGACTCTCTAACTTGAATTTTTAATGTTGCTTTCAACTTGTTGAAACATGTCTGTGACTCAGTTGCTTTAAACCACTTCCAGGATACTCCGTAGTTTCAAGAATTGTTCCAACTTGAGAGGCTTTATCATTATGTCTGCAATCTGTTCTTGTGAACTGCAGTAAATCAACTCTACCACCTTGTCTTTTGTTAAGTCTCTAAGAAAATGAAATCTTATATCAATGTGCTTGCTTCTACCATGGAAAACAGGGTTCTTAGATAACTTTATAGTAGAATTGTTGTTACACTGAATCAAAGTATTCTTCTCCTTTTTATGACCAAGTTTTTCTAACATCCTTCTTAGCAAAATATATTGACAAGCACAAAGTACAGTAGCTATATATTCTGCTTTTGTAGTAGACAGGTTGTTTCTTAGAAGATCAAGAAATTGCTCTATATCCAATTAAGAAAACAAAGCCTGAAGTACTCATTCGATCATCCAAATCACCAGCTAAGCCACTAAATTTGTGCAACCTCCCTTCCTATAAAAAATTCCAAGATATGTTGTTCCTTTCAAATACCTTAGTATTCTTTTTGCTGCAAGCCAATGAGATTCAGTGGGACAAGACATGAATCTGCTAATAAGACTCACTCCATACATCAAGTCGGGTCGAGTTGCAGCGAAGTACATCAGACTTCTAACCACCTGTTTGAACAAAGTTTCATCAACTTTTGTTCCAACTTCATTCTTAGACAACTTCGTGCCTGGAAAATATAGAATTTTTTACTGAATTGCTTTTTATCTATTCCAAACCTTGCTAAAACTTCATGAGCATATTTTCTTTGACACACAAAAATTCCATTTGAACTTTGTATCATTTCAACTCTAAGGAAGTATCTCATCTTTCTCAAATCAGACATGTTAAATTTCAACATCTTTGAATTTTTAAAATCATCACACATACACTTATCGGTTTCAGTATATATTAAATCATCAACATAAAGGCTTACGATTAAGATTTTACCTCCTTCTTTGACTTTGTGAACAATGTGTGTTCACAAGAACACCTTTCAAATCCTTCTTGAAAAAAATAAGCCTCTATCTTGTTGTACCATGCTCTCGGTGCTTGGTTCAAGCCATACTACGCTTTTCTTAGCTTGAAAACTTTGCCTTCTTCACTTTTCTTCTCAAATCCTAATGGTTGTTGCACAAATATTTCTTCATTGAGTTCACCATGAAGGAATGTGCTCTTTATATCAAGCTGAAAAATGTCCCAACTATTTTGCACTACCAAAGCAAGTATCAATCGGACGGTGTCAAGTCTATCAACTAGAGCAAAAACTTCAGTGTAATCAACTCCATACTGTTGTGTATAGCCTTTTGCTACTAATCTTGCTTTGTACTTATCTATCTCTCTGTTCTTATTAAGTTTAGTCTTAAAAATCCATTTAACACTAATTGGCTTTACTCCTTTGGGTAGAATAGTTAACTCCAAAGTCTTGTTCTTTTCAATTGACTTAATCTCTGCCATCATTGCATCCTTCCACTTCTTGCTTTTGACAGCTTCTTCAAATGTAAGTGGGTCATTTTCAGTGAGCATTATTATAGCATTCAAGCTATCTTCATTTGATAACCCTTCACCTATTTCATAATCTGCTATCCAAAATGGTGCTCTTCTAACCCTCCCTTCATTCAGAGTGGGAGAATCATTCTTATGTGGTTCATTAGAAGGTGAAGCAACTTAACTTAAATCTCTTCTATCAACACCATTATCTTGTTCATTGTTATTTACTCCGTCATTAGCATCACTCTCATTATTATCTTTCCACTTTAAAACATCCAATCTGCATTCTTCTTTGTTGTTATCCCAATTCCAGCCTTCATTTTCTTGAAAATCACATCCTTGCTAAAGATGATTTTCCTTGAAACTGGATCATATAATCTATAGACCTTTGATTCATCACTTACTCCTAAGAAAACACATTTCTTGCTCTTATCATCTAACTTGTTTCATTTTTGGTCTAGAACATGCGCATGAGCTAAACACCCGAAAACTCGAAAGTAATCAACTGTTGGCTTCACACCACTCAATGCCTCTTCTGGAGTTTTGTTTTGTACAGCCATAGTAGGACATCTATTAAGGATATGCACAGTCCATTTTATAGCTTCAGGTCAAAACATTTTAGGAACTTGCTCCTTAGCCAACATCAAGCGTACCATGTTCATTATCGTCCTATTTTTTCTTTCAGCAACTCCATTTTGCTGAGGGGTATAGGCTGCAGTCAATTGTCTGCTTACACCTTGATCTTTGCAAAATTCTTCAAACTCTTTTGAAGTGAATTCACTGCCTTTATCTGTCCTCAAACAAGCAATATATGCACTGGTCTCCTTTTCAACACAAGCTTTAAAAATTCTAAACATTTCAAAAGCCTCTGATTTTCATGTAAAAAATATATCCATATTTTTTGAGTGAAATCATCAATAAAACTTAGGATGTACCTCTTATTGCTATTTGATTATGGTTTAATGGGCCCGCATATGTCTGCATGTACAAGTTATAGCTTGCTAGATGCTTTCCATGAACTCTTCTTAGGCATAGAGTCTCTATGTTACTTTCCAGCTAAGCACTATACGCATAACTTCTTTGGGATCTTGGGTGAAGGTAGTCCATTCACCATCTTCTTATAATAAAGTATCCTCAATCCTTTATAGCTTAAGTGACCAAATTGGCAATGTCAAAGATTAGATTAATCTTCTATCATAGTTTGAAAACATGAAGAATATTTGGGTATTAAGGTAGCTAAAAATACAAACATTCTATTGGCACTCATATATGTCTGCATAATTAATCCTTTCTTAGGGTGATATACCCTATACTTCCCATGTTGAATCAAAATACCCAAGCCTTTTTCTTGAAGTTGCCCTATGCTCAATAGGTTATTCTTAAGTTCAAGAATATAGTAAACATCAGAAATTACCTGAGTAAATGCATCCACTTTCATACGAACACTATCTTTTCCTGTCACTGCCATTCTTGTGTCATTTCTAAGCTTTACAGTTTGGTTAAAGCTTTCATCCAGCTCTAAGAGCCATTTCTTATTTCCAGTCATATAGTTATTGCAACCGGAGTCAAGAAACCACACTTCTTCCCTCTTGGCTTGATTGAGTTCAACGTAAGACATTAATAGTAGTTCATCTTCCTCTTGCTCTTCTAATTCAGTATAGTTGGCCTTTCTCTCACAATTAGGACATTTATATTGATAGTGTCCTAATTTGTGAAATTTAAAACACTCAATAACAACTTTATTGAAGGATTGTCTTCCCCTTCCTCTTCCTCGACCTCCTCTGAATGCACCTCTACCTTTCCCTGTTTTGTCTTCATGGGAGATCTTCAAAACCTGTGCTTCTTCTACATGGCTTGTCATTCTTTGCTCATGACCGAGAAGACTACTTTGCAATTCATCAATAGTCATCGTGTCCATGTTGTTAGATTCTTCAATTGAACATACTACATAATCAAATTTTGGGACCATTGATCTCAAAATCTTTGCAGTGATGAGTGTTTCACTTATACTTTCACCATGGGCCTTCATTTTGTTGGCTATGGCTAGGGTGCGAGAAAAATATGCATCCATGGTTTCTCCTTTCTTCATATGAAGTATCTCAAAATTTTTGGGTAAAGCTTGCAACTGGGCCCTTCTAACTCTAGTTGAGCCTTAGAATTTTCACTTCATCGAAGCCCATATACTTTTGGCTGTGTCCCTCTTGAGAATTGTTTTAAGGACTTCACGGTTTATTGCTTGGAAAAGGTAATTATTTACCTTTAAGTCCTTTAACTTCTGCTCCTCGATCAATTTGTGTTGTGCCTCGGTAGGCTTGACTCCATTTGCCATCTCCAATATTCCATTCTCAATGACACCCCAATATTCTTTGGAGCAGAAATTTTTTTCCATCAACATTGCCCAATGGTCATAGTCACCTTCTGCCATTAACTTCAACTCCTACCTGAAAGAAATTAGCAATTTCTTTCGTATCACACTCTCTTACTATTTTTCTCACACTTAGGATAAGTTCCCGATAGCCAGCTTAGATACCAATTGTTGAATAGAACAAAGGCACACAAGTTTTATGAGAGAATGTATGTTTCAATTCAGAAATTAATATTGGATTTATAGCTTTACAAAAGTGAAAACAGAAGCAATAATAGAACCATATTGTACATGACTACAACACGGTGACTAAAAATGAACTCCCATCAGCACATATCTAAAATATAGGAGTTTGTTTACCAAAATGATAAAGTAAAAACAAGAAACAATAAAATAATAACTAACACATATCCCTAAATTATGTGAGATAAAAAATGAGTTTAGCTTATCATTTGACAAAAGCACTAAGCAGAAAACTAATAAACAATAAATCGAGGGAGATAAGACTAATGTCCAATATAAAATTAAGAGTGATGGTAACCCAACATAGAATTATGAAAAATTCATAGACTATGTTCATATGAATAAGAACAAGTCACTTGTAAATTGATTAAGTTACTATCTAATATTTTTAAGGGATGTAGGATAGTGTGTTACTACAATGTTAGAAGGTGAGTTTGTTTTCTTAATGAATCTATAGATCAAAATTGAGTGGTGTGCTTGACTTCAATGTATATTTGATTGATTCGCCTATACAAGTGTTAAGGGGAGACTGGCTTTACAGGAGTTTAAGCAAATTCTCTAGAGTACTCATAAAATTTAGGTAAATGTGTAAGACTAAAAACCACCACATTGCATTAAATAACTTTAGATAAAAGGTTAATGTGAGTGATGAAATTACTTATTCACAAATGAAATGAAGCTCATAAACGTTTTAATCTCGCTAGCATTCTATTGAGTCATACTTTATTCTCTAAATTTTAGTTTCATAGTTCAAAAGACATTAGTGCTTATGCATTGACAAAATAATTTTCATTGCTTAGCTATGAACATGTAATGTACATGTATACATACATACATATATATATATATATATATTTTTTTTTTATTTCTTTTATTAAAATAGTTTAGTTCCCTTAAGTTGTCTGAAAGTTTTCATGAACCTTATTATTTTAGTGTACAGTGCATCCTAAAAAGTTGTTGTTGTGAAACCATCTCCACGAAGTAATTTACATGTAGTTAGGGGTGGAAATAGGCATGTTGTGAGAGAGGGGCCTACGACCTATCTTTTTTAAAACCTAACTTGTCTTGACCTATTTAATTAATATGTTTAATTTAAACTTTTTAAAAGGTTTAATTATTTGAATAGGTCAAGCTTGAACTTAAAAAAAAACTTATTAGAGCTAATAGAATGACTTATTTAAGGCTCGTAAAATTTATAATAATATGTTAAATAATTTTATATGAAAATTATAATATAATATCATATTAAATAAATTAAATTTTTAAATAAATAAAATCTTAAATTAAAAATTCTAAACTTTTCGTTGGAGTTAGAAAATATCTTTATTATATTATTTTTAGTGCTCTGGAATAAATCTTTTGTACAAAAATCTCCCTTTCTCCTTGTCTTTGATTTTTTTCTTCTTTGTTGCTTATGCAACATTCATTGCTGCGTCTAACATCAGGACTCTCGAAGATGCTTCTATCAATTAATAGGTCCTCAGTTATTTTTTCTGGACTGTTAAGTCTTGAGTTCCAACTTTGGTGGTTTATGAACCAACGTGGGTTAAATGATTATAGAAATTGGGCTTGAAAAGTGTCACCATTGGAGGGTCCAAAATTCTGAGTGCAAGGTCCTTCTTCTTTTCCTTGAGTCGTTTTGAAAAGAAACAGAGGGTCAACAAATAAGTTTAAGAGTGAATGGGGTTATATAGTTGTATTTTCTAAGAAAAACAACTTATCATCACTGTGAGAAGAAGAGTCTCGAATATGCTTTTAAGTCATTCTCTTCGGTTAAACATTTTGTAAAGAAAATTGGGTAGTAGACAAAGTTTTTTATTGAAAACAATAAATTTTAAATCAAGAGTATATTCATACAGTTATTTATAAAATTATTTTCAATAACAAATTATTTATAAAATCATAATTCTTCAAAAATTTTGGTTACAACTTTTTTCTCCTTCTATTTTGAATTTTTGTTGCTTTCATTGTGATCCCAACTGTGACATTCTGTTCATCGTCGAGAGGGAAACAGCCCAGATCACTAGCTAAGGCCTCTAAATGACCGCTCAGTGATAAAGGAGGAGGTAGGGTGCAAAGACAGCCAGGAGGTTTGCCTAGAAGGAGAAAAGATAAAACTAGAAAAAAAGATGAAATTCTTTGAAATTCTTTATCAGTCAAAATTCAAGTTTAAAACTTATGTAATTAACTTTTTTTTTTTTTTTTTATCTCTACACGTTTCATCGCTCCATCGAAAATTTCTTCTGCCCCAACATACTCCAGTTTAGTAGTTTCCACTGCCTATCCAGGGTTGAGCCCTGGGATTTGATAGCGAACTTAAAAAGCCACTTACAGACGCTTTACGCCCAATCATTCTGGATAACGCTTGCATCCTCTGTCTTACCGCAGCTGCTGGCACAGAGTTAGCTGATGCTTATTCCCCAGATACCGTCATTGCTTCTTTTTCGGGAAAAGAAATTCATGACCCGTGGGCCTTCTACCTCCGTGCGGTAATGCTTTGTCAGGCTTTCACCCATTGCGGAAAATTCCCCACTGCTGCCTCTTGTAGGAGTCTGGGCCGTGTCTCAGTCCCAGTGTGGCTGATCATCCTCTCGGACCAGCTACTGATCATCGCCTTGGTAAGCTATTACCTCACCAACTAGCTAATTAGACGTAAGCCCCTCCTCGGGCGGATTCCTCCTTTTGCTCCTCGGCCTACGAGGTATTACCAGCCATTTCCAGTTGTTGTTCCCCTCCCAAGGGTAGGTTGTTACGCATTACTCACCTGTCTGCCACTAGAAACACCACTTCCCGTCTGACTTGCATGTGTAAGGCATACCGCTAGTGTTCATCCTGAGCCAGGATCGAACTCTTCATGAGATTCCTAGTTGCATTACTTATAGCTTCCTTATTCGTAGACAAAGCTGATTCGGAATTCTCTTTCATTCCTAGGCATAACTTGTATCCATGCGCTTCATATTCGCCTAGAGTTCGCTCCCAGAAATATAGCCCCCCTCGTGTCAATCGTATGAGCCTTTTATCCATTCTCAATTATCATTCGATAACTGCATCAAAATAGAAAAACTCCCATTGGGTTTAGGGATAATCAGGCTCGAACTGATGACTTCCACCACGTCAAGGTACACTTTACCGCTAAGTTATGCCCCTTCCTTGCCGCCATCAAGAAATAGAACTGACTAATCCTAAGGCAAAGGGTCGAGAAACTCAACGCCACTATTCTTAAACAACTTGGAGTTAGGTCTTCTTTTCTTTTCACACTATTACAAATACAAAATTATGGGAAAAATTGGATTCAATTGTCAATTGCTCCTATCAGAAATAGGATTGACTACAAATTCAAGCAATAACACATGATTTCATAAAATCGTACGATTTTCTCGATCTAAATAAAGCAGGTTTTCCATGATGAAGATTTGGCTCAGCATGTTCTATTCGATACGGGTAAGAGAAGAACTCGACTTGGTTTTCTTAAAAATATAGAGAAATCAGAACCAAGTCAAAATCATACGGATCAACCCCTCCTCTTGCGTTCTTTCGCCAAAGATCTTACCATTTCCGATGTAACTGAAGTTACACATATAAATAATATATATATATATATATATATATATATATAATGAAATAAGAAAATAGAAAAAAAAACAAAAAACAAAGTATTCTTATTCAAAACGTCCTGTGATTTTCAACCAATTTTGTGCTTCAATATAATTACTAGGGGTAAGGGCTATAACTTGTTTCCAATATTCAGCAGCTTGATTAAACCAAGACTCAGCAATTTTAGAGTCTCCCTGTCGAATGGCTTGTTCTCCTCTGTTGGAGTAGTCCTAGCTGTAAACGATGGATACTAGGCGCTTGCGTATCGACCCGTGCAATGCTGTAGCTAATGCGTGTGTGTATACAGGCTAAGTGTGGATGCTGCTGCAGACTACTCTCACTATAGCGAGAAGGACCTGGACGTAAGGCATGAAATTGTGTCGTTCTCACTGTAGCGAGAGGATCCTTGCTGTAGTGAGAAGGCACTGGGAGATAGGGGTGGAACTATTGCTTTCTCGCTATAGCTAGAGTCCTCTCGCTGACAGAGCAACAATTTGGGGTGCAATCTTGGGGGCAGTCTCGCTGTAGCGAGATTCTGCAGAAACCAAAATGCAATTCCTTCTGAGATTTTCGCTGTAGCGAGAGAGGGTGTCGCTGTAGCGAGGTCCCCTCGCTGCAACGAGAATATGTCGTTGTAGCGAGAGTGTCGCAACCAGCAGAGTATTTGAAGGGATTTACGGTTTGGGAAATTCATTTCTCATTCCTCTCTTCAAAATCCCTTAGATTCTCTCAACCCAAAACCCTATTGCACCAACTAAATTGCCTCAAAAACCGTTCGTGATTGAAGGTTGGATTTATGTCGAGAACGCTTGGAGGTGAGTTTTAATGGTTAGGGTTTCAATTTTTTGTCCATTTTCTCTATTTTCTAGGTTATCTTTGAGTTCTCATGGAGTTCTCCATGTGTTTTAGGGACGAAATTCGTGTGGAGAATGTTTTCTACCATTATTTTGTGTTAGGTCTTGAATTGGAGGTAAGGGGGAACTCTACCCTATCTCATTGTATTTTGTTTACTGTTTATCTTACTAAATATTGCAACGTGGCTGAGATAGAGGAAAAGAAGTGTGTGATTGATGGAAATTATTGTGTGTTTGAATACAATATGGTTTGATTGTGGGGTTGACATACCCTTGATTAAGAATGTGAGTGACTGTGTGTGAGCATGTCAATGATTGATGATTGATTAACGTAAATGGTTAGAAATGGGTGTAGATGACATGTTGAATGTAAATGTGAATTTTGTTGAAAATGATGTGTGATGGAATAAGGGCATACGTGCTGAGTGTTGTAAATGAATGTGGACCTATGTACTGTGTAATATGAATGACCATGGGCATTGTGTCTTATACTGTGAATAAATGCTGTATACAATAGAAATGCGTGTGAGTAGGGCATGTTGAATGTCGTTATAATGATGCTATAAATGGTTCAGCGATACACTGGAGGTGTAGAAGATGAGGACGGTAAAAATACCTTGGAGAAGTGAGAGTGATGGTGACACCGACAGTGAGTGTGGGTGCACCACAGGCCACACACTCTCCTCCTGACTAAACCTCTGACCACTACCTTTACCAAGTGACTCGTGACTGCTCATGTGGTATCCGTGAGGCGGAGTAACCGGCGACCATTCATGGTGTGAATCTGTGATCACAGTGCCACAGTGAGCTTAGCTGCATGCAGTGAGTACACGCGACAAAAATGTTTTGGTGTCGTGAGTGCATTGTCATGAATTAACATGAAATGCTTGAAAATGTTGCTTGTGATTGATTATCCTTGTGTGACCGTGTTAGAAGCTATGTGAAGGGTGACCGAGGTGAGTCTCTGTATTTGTGTGTGTTAGATAGTGTAAAGTACTCACCCTTACATTTATTTTTCAGGTGACCAAGACGATCAGCACTGGATTCAGTGAAAGATGGATGAAACTGTTATAGGACTTAGAAGTCTATTTTTAAAGTTTGATGTATTTGATAAAGTCCTATAGTAAGGATTGATACAAATTATAATTTATCTCTATTTTGAAATGTTTTTATGAGAGAACCATTTAAATGAAAATTTTTATTATTCTCAAATTTGTGAAATTCATTTATGTGGAAAATTAAATCTAAGTGTTACAAAATTAAGTAGTTATGATTTTATTGTAGTATTTGTTATGATACTTGTAAATTTGAGAAGATATTTTATATTTTTTTTAAATTAATAGTTATAATTTTTTTAATATTTTATAGATTAAAGATTATTAACATTTTTTTAATTCGATCACTTATCCTATTATTTATTAGTATAAAATTAATGATAATAATTATTCTTTTAATTATAAAAGATACAGTAAATATTATATTTTATTATATATATTTTTAATACTCTTGAAGTACAATAACAGTTGCATGTATTTCTAATTAAAAATAAAAACTAAAAGATATTTTTATTTTAAAAATTAAAATAAAATCATTTTAAAATTAAATTAAAACCTAGTTTAGCTTCATTTTAACAGAATTTTTATTTTAAAAATCAAATTTTAAGAAAAAGTAAAAACATATAACAGCCTGAACAATTTATTGTTTAAAAATAGTTTTTAACTGTTTAAAAGATTTTAAGGCTCAAAATCAAACGTACTTATAAGATAAATCAAAATTTAAAAATATAGTGATATACATTAAAGAAAATGAATGACCTATGCAAAAAAATGAGTGAAATTTAAATTTTAAATTCCCAAAATAAGAAATGTTATTTTAACATAATCACGCATTTTCCCAAAATCTCATGAATAACGTTTCTCTGTCTTGAAAGTTGAGATGCATTGATCCTAAGAAAGGGATGTTGCGTGCAGCACGTGATCACTCCAAATTCTTTACGTGTGATCTTAGCCAAGCCCAAAAGAGGCAAAGCATTTGACTATCCCTTCATTGTTCAGTTCTGCCACAAATGCATACTCTCTGAAGAAGTTAAATATGGTTTAAACATATTATATAAGTTTTCTCACGAATTCCTTTCTTAAAAATGGAAAAATAATTTCATATTATATCTCAATTTTGATTTTAATTTTACCTATTAATTTTTTCACTTTTTCATACTTTCTTTCTCTTCAATTATAATGTATAATTAATATTTATTTATAATATAATAAAGATTCTACTATAGTATTAAAATATTTTATTAAATTTATAATAACATAATGTTTTATTGTATATATTATAATTATTATATCATAGAACATGAAAATAATAATTTATAATCTTATAAAAAAATTTGCAACCAATTAATAATCATTTTATTATTAACTATTATAAATTTCTTTTTATAAATTTGCATTTTGTACAAGAATTAAATTTAGTTTAAAATAAAAGATTCTTTCTATTAAATGTTGTCTTAGAAATAAGAAATTTTGTAAATAAAAAAATAAAACTATAATAAACTTTAGATTAAAACTTATTTTAATATTAATTTTTTAGAGTTAATCTTTTTGGTTCTTATTTTCAACGTCTAAGTTTGAAATCTTAATTATTATTAATTTTATAATTTTAAAAATAAAATGAAAATTTTAAATTAAGTTTCAAAGTCAATGTTATATGCATTTAAAATTTGTTATTAGTAATCTTGAGGGTTAGGTAGGAAAAAGAAAAGGTCTTCAAGAAACTTGATTATCAATCACCACTAACTATGAGACCTTTGTATATATTAAAAATAGTATAATTTAATCAAATTTTCAGGTAAAAAGAAGTATAATCTACTCTAAATTTTATCCATTTGACTCATATTTTTTGTTGACCAGCATTTGTTATGTTTCGGGATCCGCACCCATGAAATCTTAAAATCAGCTTGGTGGTTTATTTTCTATATTAGAAAAACAATTTGTTAACGACTATTTATTTATCAGAGATATTATTAAAAAGTAATAAATAAAATGTACTAAAAATATAGTGAAAATGATAATAAATATCCATATTAACGATATTTTAATTAAAGTCTTGTTTTCAATTTTTATCTAGTATATCGATTAGTGTTTCTTTAACATAATTAAACAAATGAAAGTATGAATATTGAATAAACAATTGCTTAATATATTTAAATATTTAATTTTTATACAAACAATTAAATATTAGAATTATTTGAGAGAGTAATTAAAGTTGAGGAAGTGAGGGTATCGATTACTCTAATAAACATGAGTTTGACATATAACATTGGATTAGACACGATGAAGAAAAAGTGGCGTAAACGTGATTCTCGAAATGTCGTTTTATGGTTGCAAAGCATAAGCAGGAAAAACATAATGAAAAGAAAAGCATAATCAAAAGAAAGCAACAGCCAAAATCCACTTTAGGAGTTCTATTGAAAAGCACTTGCGATATTTGTTCCTGAAGTCCTCAGAGAATAAATATTGAAATCACGAGATTGTTAGGATTTAAAATAATTTTATTTTAGTCTATTAAAATTTTTCATTATTTTTTTTAAATCTTTAAAGTAATAAAAGTATGACAAAATAGAGAAATAATATAAATTAGATTCGATTTAATAATAACGAAAAATATAATTATATTTTGATATTATAAAGACACTTTTTCTCCTTCACTTCCTTTTCCGTACTGCACCCAAAATGAAAAAAATTTCTTGGAAAAAAGCATTACTGAGAATTGTAATGTTTTTATAATCTTGTTTAAAGTATTCATATAAACAGAAAAATTTAAAATTTTTTAAAATATGCATAGCACACATGCCCATAAAAAATTTCATTTACCAAATACGTGAATTAAGTAGTATTTGATTATTTTAATTTAACGAATAAATTATTTTTATTTTTATTTTTGAGTTTTGGGCATGCAACTATATTTAATTGGAAAGTTTTATTATTTATAGAAGTTTTACTTAACTCAAGCATAATTATTTTCCATAAAAATATATCTAGTTTAGATAAAAATATGCATTGATTATACATAAAACATAGAATTTCATCATATGTTTATTATGCAGTTAAAGATTTTCATTTGTTTAAGGTATATTTTAGGGAAATTAATTAACTGTCTTTCACACAGTTAAAAGTTTAAATCTGAATGGTTAATTATCTCCTTAATTAGCATCTTGAGTTAATTGGGAAGAAAATTTCTTTGTAAATAGTGTATTTAATATTCTAATATAAATAAACTTAACTTAAATTTGTGCAGAAATGCAAATAAATTTTAAAATATAATATGGACGCAATTAAACTTAATTACTATATGCATGAGTATGATGTTTTCAATTTCTTATACCATAGCAGTATAAGTTGAACAAATTTACAAGATGTTAGCCAAATACCAAAATGTAAATTACTCTAATTTTCCTCTATTCTATATTTTTAATACAATTTTTTATATTTCTAAAATCTACACAAATTTCTAATTTTACAAACATGCTATTACATTTAAATCTAAAATCATTATTTTGGTATATAAATATAAAAAATATTTTTACTATAACCTTTGACAAATTACATAAAACACATTTTATTGATAAATGTATACCATTAAATCCTTCTACTGAAGTAAAAAATAAAAAATAATTAAATACTTAAGTGATAAAGATTTAAATTATAGAAATATTTAAGCAAATAATAAAATAAATAATAATTTTATATCATGAAAATGATGAGCACTATCTTAAATTTTCATAAAAATTAATAGAATTTATACTATTTTAATAGTGTACGACCTGTTTGGACCACGTTATAGTTTTAATTGTTCCAACTCAATTTTAGTGTTTTTTTTTATTTTAAAATTTATACTATTTTAATCATACGAATAATAACACTTTAAGACTTAATAGATAATATTTTACATATCGTGATATCATATTTAAATTGATATTATTTATTTTAAAATATATATTATATTTTAATTTTTGTTTTATGCATTATTTCTATAATTTAATTATATATAATATTATGATTTTTATATTTTATTTATAAGTGAGGTTAACTAGATTCTGTTCTAATATTATGAATTCTTCACATCACATTAATATATATATATATATATATATATATATATATATATATGAACAAAAATATGTAATATATAGATAAAAAAAATTATATTTAACTATTTATATCTATGACTATTATTTATATTTTTAGAATTTAATTTAAATATATTTTACACTGTCATCCAATCATGAATTGTCATGTTAATAATTATTATTAATTTATGTAATAATTAATGAGTAAATCTTTGAATTAATCATGTAAACAATAAGAATAATGTATAATAGTTTGTCATGCAATTATTAAGACTATGATGTCAATAGATGCTTGAGAAATGTTAACTTTTACTAACATCATATTAAGTGGTATTAAAATGCTAAAATGACATTGTTTTATACAAGGTCTGGGATTAATTTAACTAATTTTTGTTATTCTTGCTGTTGGAAATTCAATATTCCTCCACCACGACACTCGTATTGTAACATCCATTCTATAATTTAAATTTATTTTCTTTAATAATATATAATATTTTGAATAAAACTTACTAGAATTCGTAAAAGATTTGGATAGTTTTAGAAAATTGTATAGATGTATAAATATAGACTAATAAAAATTAACAAATTTTAAAAATTTCATTTGCATAAAATTTCATTTATGAGAAAACTAAAATATGTTTCATAACTTAAATTTATAGATAAAATGAAAGCTAAAATTTCACATTTTATATATATATATATATATATATATATATATATTTTAGTTCATAATACTAACAAACTATTTTTTAATAAAATAAATCTTTAACTAAAATTGTATATAAATTAAAATTTAAACAATTAACTATTAAATATTATACGTAAACCTTGAATCATCATTTATAATAGGATTTATTAAAATATTATAAGTTGTAAATAGAAATTCAATTAATATGATCACATTTCTCAAAATAACTAGTCCTAACAAAGCAGTTTCTTTTCTTATAATTCATTACAAGTATGATCTTAGAATACATCAATCTTCTTTATCTCTTCATTTTCATTACCTAAAAATATTAGTAAGGATGAGTATCATTCGTCCTTCTAAACTTCATTTAATTAAAACAGTAAAAAATAATGTAGAAAATTAATATTTAGTACAACATGCATCAAATTAAATAGAAACAATTTATTTATACAATTTCAAACAGAAATCATCCATACACATTAATTCAAATTTAACTAAATACCATCATTCGATCCATAACTTTGTGCCACTTTATCCATTTTAATTCTGAATTATTCACCAAATAAGAGTACTTTAGATACTCACAACCCCTAAATCACTATCAACATACTTTTCCTAGTTATGATGGACTTACGCTAGCATGGATACTTGCTGGTTAGCCAAACCACACACAGATACAACGTGTGCATTCACGGCCCTCATAGCAAAGATATAGTTAGAAGTTCAGATAGGAAATGAATGTGAGGCCTGTAAATGCATCTCACTTTTAATCATGTACATATCAATGAATAACATTTACCACTTTCATTGCCCCAAATTTCCATAATTAACTCCACACCCTATACCCCTAGTATATCCCTTAACTATCTATACAATATCTCAATAGTGACACATCAAAATCATATTATTTATATCAATTAATATTGTCTTAATACATGTGTTACAATAACACTAATTAATGTATTACAACATATGTGTTATAATCTCACCCGTCGATGTATTACAACATATATACTATAATCGCAGCAATCAGTATTTTCTCAATTATTCACACAAATTCTTTTCTTTACTTTTCACTTATAACATATTTTCCTTCAAATTTTTCTAATCATTCTATTAAACGAAACATGTCTAATACTTCATACACCCATACTTAGTCTAGTTCACATATACATGACAAAACATGTTTCATCGACTAAACAATTTTCATCAATCATGCTAGATCAATAAATCATGCATCATTATACAATTAAATGAAACATGTCTTAAAAGTACACGCATTCAGACTAAACCCAATTCACACATATGTAATACAATATATTTTATCATTCAAGAAGTCAAACTGTTTATATCAATCTTACCCAACAATCAAACTTTTCAATCAAGCATATAGTAATAAAACAGGAAACACATCATCTGAAGCCCAATACAATGCGCCAAAGATTGGACACCTTTGGACTCACCAATCTTGCAATTCATAAGTAATTTGCTGAGGATACATTCTCTTAGTTTTAATAAAGTCTTCTGACCTAAAGTTTAGCATTCTCTACTTTTTCATCATTCAATACATATTATTCAAAGAGGTAATGACTTACAGTATTAATTACACACACACACACACACACACACACACACACATATATATATATATATATATTGAGTATAACTTGTCTATAAAACTTCTTAAAATCATTCTCATTCGTGACTTTAATCATAAACTCTATTTTAAGTGATTTTAAACAAATCAAAATCCTTTTTATACCAAAAATTCATTTTCACCATATAGTTGCAAGAAAACTTTATAGATTTGCTATTTAGAATGACATAATTTGATTCTTTCAAAATCAATATATATAAATAAAATCTAGGGTTTAGAAATAACTCTTTTTACCTGAAAATGAGTTTCTAAGACTAAGTTCTTTATGAGAGAGAAGTTTCACGTTCTGACCGGAGATACTACCTAAGATTAGAGTTCTTCCTAATATTACAAAGTAGAGTACTATTATGAAAAGAGAGAACAAAGAAATAGGAACTAGATTCGAGAGCTAAGCTCTAGAAACTTACTTGGATTCGAGTAAATAGATGTTTGAGCTCAGATCCGAGAGAGATTCAGAGTTATAAGAGGCTTTCTTTCAGAAGGAAGAGGAAGAGAACATAGATAATAGAGAGGGAGAGGTAGTTTTGGTGAAGAATGAAATTTCTCAACACAAACTCCCTTACCTACGCATTCTCGCTTGAGCGAGCGAACTCTTGCTTGAATGAAGAAACCAGATAATGGTTTTTTAGCCTATTTTTGATATGTTTGCCTAGGCAAGAGGTATTCTCGCCTGAGCGAGAATAGTTCCAGAGAGTTTCCAAATTTTTCCTGCGAGGCTGCCTGGGTGAGACCCATTTCGCCTGAGCGAGCCATTTCTTGCCTAGGTGAAAGGACAATTGGGCCGATTGTTATCCTCTTTCGCTTAAGCAAGAGTTATTTCGCTTGAGCAAAAATGCTCCAGAAAGTCTAATTTAAAAATATCTATCTTGCTTGAGCGAAACATATCTTGCTTAAGTAAGAAACTTTGCACCAAAATTCCTATTTTTCCAAAATAAAGGAATAACAATAAGGGTGTTATACATACTCACCCACACCCACTATGAATCAAACACACACAAATCCATCATGAACCGCAGTGGTTCTTTTTTTCCTTGGATGTCATCCATCAACATTCACTTTGCAAAACCATCATTGGACCACCTTATCTCAATCTAAAATGTGATGCATCTTTGCATTTGTAGATATCTTCACAAGTGCATCCCACTTCAAGGTTGAAGCCACTAAAAAAGGTGATGGTCATAGTCATGGTTACGACAATGAGTTAAAGTTGTGGCTCCAACGTCATGATTCAGAGAAGGAAGAAAAGAGGGGGAGGAGGTGGTGGTGTAGGAGGTGTAGCTGGGGGAGGAAGCACTAGTAGAAAAAAAGCTTTTCACTTCAGTTAGAGAACCAATATAGATATAGGTGATATAGTAAGTGGGGACATTTTATATTGATTAACCAATTGATGTAGAAAGTAACTTTCCTACATTGGTTCTGTCATTAACTAATATAGAAAATGTAATGGCCAATCAAAATTTGCAACAAAAAATAAAAGAACGTGGACAATATTTAGTTTTGTAGTTAGGTTTAAAGGTTTTTTTGATAGTCAACACCATATGTTTGACTAAAGTTGTGAGCAATTAACCTTACTTTATATCAATCAATTGTCCATCTGGCTTGTGTTTCACCATAAATATCTATATGGATCCTACTGGTTTCTTTCCTTCAAGTAAGGTCACAATATTCCATGTTTGATTTCTTTCCAGTGCTTACATCTCTTTAGTCATAGATGTTGCCTAGTTTGGATCATTTAATACTTCTTAAACTCTTGTAGGAATGGTGATAGCAAACATGTTTTTCACAAAAGCTTGAATAGAATAAGGTAATTGTTCTATTGAAACATAATGAGTAATATCATACTTTAAAGTCTTTGAATTATCAGGTGAGTATCTATTTGGTGGTTTTCTCCAATTACTATGAGGAAGTAGTTGATACTTATTTTCATCACAAATTGAAACATGATTATTAATTAAACTATTAATATTAACCTTAAAATCTATGCAAGCCTCAAGAACATCAACAGTAGATGAATCCTTGGTGGGTACAATAGGAGTAGAAGAAGGTCATGTAAGACTTTGAGGTGCTAACAGGTTGGTAGTATTATATTGCGTTGCCAAAATAGAACTTTTACCAACAAATAACTCTTAAATAATACTTGTGTTTATACAAAACTCTTAATTGGAAAAATTAATAATAAAAGGTTTTTTATCAGTCAACATAATATGTCTTCCCCTGAAGAGAAGAATTGGATGTAGGTAATGAAAAATACATTTTTGTCTTAGTGAAGGTAATTTTCATAGTCACATAAACATCTATTAGGTGGATGATAGCACTTGTAACCCTTCTTGTGAGACAAATATCTAACAAACACACACCTTAAAGCACAAGGATCAAGATTGGTGTGTTGATGTTTATGAAGGTGAACAAATGCAACATAGCCAAAAGCTTGCAGTGCTAATGTTAAGTTAAAAGGTTAATTGACATAAGCAAATAGTTTTTCTAAAGGTGTTTTGAATTGGAGAACACTACTAGGTACATAATTTGTAAGGTAAACAACAAACAAAATAACATCTCCTTAAGATGTAAATGGCATATGAGTATCAAGTAGACATGCACGTGTAATCTCAAGGATCTATTGAGTTTTCCTTTTGACCACACCATTTTGTTGAAGTGTATAATAATATGTCTCATGAACAATATTTTGATCTTGAAGATAAGATTATAACACTTAACTAACAAATTCACTTCCATGATCAAAGCTAAGTACTTTCACCTTAGCAGAAAATTGTGTTTGTTCCATCTTACGAAAAGAGCAGAAACATTCATACATATCACTTTTATTAGTCATCAAATAAAGCCAAGTCATACGAATACAATCATTAACAAAGATCACAAACTAACAACATCTAGATAAGATAAATGTGAAGACCAATTTTTGTTTTAGAAGAGATTACCTTCAAATAAAATAAAAATAATAATAAGGTTGTTTAACAGAAAAATAGAAAATTTTAGGAAACAAGCTTGGCTCCTGAAAATGGAAATCCTGCACTATGCAAGTTTATATCCAATACAAAGAAGCAATTTTATATATGAGAAGAGGAAAAACTTGAATTTGACATTTTATTCAACCCTAAAAGCAAAAGAAAAAGAAAAAGAAAAGACTAGTATAAATACATAAATGAAAGATATAAAAGGGAACAATTTTGAGAGCGGCAGAATTTATAAGTAAAAAATTGAGAGAGATTTGAGAAAAGGAAGAAGAAGCTTTGTCAAAGAAATTTTAGAGAAGGCAACCAGTTTTTTTTTTAGAGAGAGTAAAAATTTTAGGGGCAAGAAAAAATTGTTTGAGAGAAAAACATGATAAAATGAGGTGCATAACAAAGAACAAGTATTTCAGAGGAGAAGAAGAATATTAAGCAAGAAGAATACAAAACAGGAGAGAGCACAACCAGAAGGAAGAATAAACAAAAAGAGTGTAAAAAAAAAAAATCAAAAGCCAAAAGAAGAGGAATAAACTACACCATTTTAGCCACTCCACCATTTTCATTAGTTGCTCAGATTCAAAACATTTGTTGACTTGTTGCTCAGGTCCAAAATATTTGCTGATTCGTATACTGCCTTCAAAGTATTTTTGTTTCTTAGCGTATAAAACTCACTTCCTCCCGTATCATATTTTGAACTCTTATGGTTTATTGAAAAATAAAAGTTGAAAGGTACGAAGTCGAAAGATAAGAAATTAGAAGATATGATGACTTCATAGATTTTTTTTATTGCTTTTATTAATAGATTATTATTATTTTATTATTAAAGTAAAGTAAGGATTTGATAGCATTTAATATGAATACTGTGCATTGAATTCTTGACTTCTTTCACCTTTTTTTCTATTTATTTATTTATTATTAGTATTTTTTTTAACTCTCGGGCACGTTAGCCCATTTACAAATTAAAAATCACTTTGGATATGAAATCTTAGTAAAAAAGTTAGATTTTTTTTTTCATTTTTTCCACTTTTCATTATTTATTCATTTATTTATCTTCAACCTATTTTAATAAAGAATATTTCATTTTTTTCTTCATTCTTTTTATATCTTTAAATTTATTTTATTTTACCTAATTTTTTTTTTATTTCTTTTATTTATTTATTTCTTTTTTTTTCTTTTCTCTTCTCAATTTTAAATTATAACAATACTTATTATTTTATATATTTTCATTTAACAAATTTGTCCCTTTTAAAAAAAATAGAAAATATAGAATAATATACGTATTTATTTTCAATAATTCTTGAATTTTTGCTTGTATCTATTTCATTATTTATTTTTGGGTGTTTGTATTTTAACTTTATTTTCCTTTACTATTTCGTTAGGTTTGGAATGTAATTTGATTTTATATTTATGTTTTGTTTGTTTTGTGGATAAATTATATTTTTAATTTATTTTATGATCAAAGAATAAATGATGATATAATTGCATCAATTTATAATGCTAATGTATAACTTCTCTATCGTTATGTATTATAAATTAATAAAATTTACGTATACCTACATTATCGAGACTTTATGTAATATTATTCTATTATATGTTGTCTTTAATTAATTAAATAATTATCTTAACAATTAATCAAGATCTTTTTCCTTTCTAATTACTAATTTATTAATCAATCAATTTAAATCAAAATTATTTTATTAACGCAACAATTTTTAATGCTAATATGTAGCTATTCTACCTTTACACTTTATAAATTGTCAAAATTTATGTGTACCAACGTTATCTTAGGTTTTATACACCATCAATATATTAAAAAAATTATTTAATTTCTAAAATCAATTAATTATATATATTTTTTATTTAATTAAAATATATTATCTAATGTATTTTCATCATATTAATGCAGCGATTTATAGTGTTATTGTGTAGCGTCTCTACTTTTATACGCTTTAAATCGTTAAAATTTTTGTGTACCAACATTACCTTAGATCTTATGCAATATAAATTTATCAAATGGGGTTTTAATTTTTTTATTAAATAATTATCTTCTTTAATCAATTTAAATATATTTATTCCTTTCATTAAATAGAATTGGGTGCTGAATTATGGGCCGTTTTTTGGGGTATCAGCTTGGTTATTCAGAGGCATATTCAGTACATTTAGATTGAAGGGGATTCCAAGGAAGCGTTACATCTGTTTTGGCATATCCAGCCTACTTCTCACCCTTTCTATTCCCTGCTCTCTGACATTAGATCGTTATTAAAACAAATTAAATTTGTTAGGTTTAGCTATGTTTGTAAACAAGCAAATCATTGTGCTGATTCGCTTGCTAAGTGCGAGGCTGAGAGTTGCACTCCTTATGTCTGTTTAGATATTCCTCCTTTGTCCTTGTATTCTTCCCTTTGCCTTGCCTGAATGCTTCTGGTTCTTGGTTTATCAGGCCTTAGTCTTTGTTGTTTAAGTTGATTAGCCCCCACCTATAGTAAGAAAAAAATAATTTTATATTTTAATTTTTCTTAAGTCATATTTCTAATTTAGATAAATTAAATAACCAAATATTTTTTCAAATTATTATACAAATTTTTGCAATATCGATGTGTAGTTTACATTTTCTTCAATTGTCTAATAAATCATAAGAGATTTGTATATAGCTTACGCTATCTTAAATTCTCTTTCAACGTATCATAATATAATTCAAATATTTCATTTACAAATAAATTTTTTTATGGTTTGTAATATAGTTGTGTGATCTTCTTTTACTTTCCGTATTATTTCTCGTATGATACATGTATAACTGTGTTATCTTGTATCCTAAATATTATAATCTTATGAAAATAATTTTAATTTTAAAAATAACTTTCTTTTACTAAATTTAATTTTAATCAAATAACTTCAAAATTTTAATGATAGAACTACATGACTTTGAGTTCCTTATTGCATATGTGGATACGTAGGAGCGGGAGCCAGATCTGTTAAGTCAAAACTATTTTCAAAATAATTTTTCTTTAATAAACTTGGGTAGTGACTCTTCTGATTTTTTAGAAAATATTTTTATTTCTAAAAGATTTGTTCTTAAACACGTTCTCGTCATACCTTTGCAATCGTCTGGTTGTGACAATAAAGATAGGGGAAAGACCCCACACATCAGAATGTATAAAAGGAAAAGACTCAATTCTCTTATTTAAACTCAAAGGGTAATTAGCATGATGACTTTTAGCCAAAGTACACGCATTACAATAAAAATTTAAAGGGTTACAACAAAAAAATAAGGAAGGAAACAAATGCTTAATATAACCAAGAAAAGCATGACCAAGCTGGTGATGCCATATCCAAATTTGATGTTTCTTAGCACATGTAGAGCTTTGACTATTCATTGCATTTCTAAAGTAAGTATCATCCACATAATAAAACTTCCTCCTTTTAGTACCACATCTAATAATCTTCATGTTGTTGAGACCTTGAAGAAGACAAAAATGAAGATACATTAATACTAGACAATTTAATTGTTCAATTACTTGGGGTATAAATAAGAGATTATTAAAGAGCAAAGGAACAAGTAAGGTAGGTTCTAATGATAAAGAATATTTTAATATGACTTTGGTTGATCAGAGAAGACATGTCATTAGCATTAGATAAATGTGTGCTATGATTTTTATTTAAGTTCGTATAAGCGACTAATCAAAAGTTATGTGATTAGTACCTGAATTGATAATCCATCTAGTGTCCTTGGTAGAATTAGTACTCCCAAGAGCAAACTCAAAGTTACCTGATGAATGAGTATTTTGTTGTGAACCAAAATTAGAACCAATAGATGTAGTTATTACTGGTGTTGCAATTAATGTAATGGATGATGACATAGAATGTGACATCATAACTATAGCTTTTCCATCCTTTTTGTCTCCATCCTTTCAAATACATCAATCATAAAATGTTCATTTATTGAAGTTATCCCACCAATTTGGATATCCATAAAGCTTGAAACAATTCTCAACATGTTTCGATTACCATAATGACTACAACCAGCTTGACTACCACCCTGAATTTTAGAAGGATAAAGCCAATTATGAGTTAAAGGAATTTCAGTTGCCATAACCACACTAGAAGCCACCTGACTATGAAGCATAGTATTTCTCCTTTGCTTCTCACTTCTGACAACAACAAATGCATTCTCCAAATTGGAAAAAGGTTTTGTACAAAGAATATCACTTCGAACATAGTCATATAAGTCATTTAGACCAGTAAAAA
This sequence comes from Abrus precatorius, assembly GCF_003935025.1. Taxonomy (NCBI): domain Eukaryota; kingdom Viridiplantae; phylum Streptophyta; class Magnoliopsida; order Fabales; family Fabaceae; genus Abrus; species Abrus precatorius. Next base: position 5,558,728 of record NW_020874406.1, on the reverse strand, counting down.
AAGTGTAAAACATTCTTTGTCAAATTTGATCCTTGACACACATCTCTGTTTCATTCAAATTCTTGGTCAAAATACTGACCTTGCTACGTCTAAGAAATGTAACATAACTCTTGAATTGCGTCTTATTTGGTGATAAAGAATTTCTTGTTGAGTTATCAAACCAAATTAGTATTCTCTACTCAATATGACGACTAATAGTTAAATCTTTTAATCATATGACACATTTACCTTTTTTTCTGGGTAGATGGTTGATTTTGTGAAGGTGAATTAGTCATATTTATATAAATAATAAAAGAAATGTTAAAAAAATAATTCATATACACAAATAGTATCAATGTAATATATCATTTTTAATATCCCTTCTTCATTATAATGTTTGTGTGAAATAAACATAATCTATTTTTTCATATTTAAAGTAGGCATGTTTGATAAGAAAGAACGATTTTCAAATAGGTAAATACTTGAATTTTGAATCTCATCATTATCAAGTACTGGTTTTCTTTGAAACATTATTAAGCAATTGTTGTTAGTAGAATCAATGACATGAAAAACCTACTTAACTAATGGAAATTCTAATTCATCAATATGGATATCACTATTATTATCAACCCAGTTATATAATATAAACTATAAATTTAGTGTAGTGAATCTTCCAAATTTCTTCAATAACTCCAAAATAAGAAATAGGTCCAATTACAACATATTCATCTTTTGAACAGGAGAAGTGCGCAAACTTAGTCACTATCATAATACCATTAATTATACTCTTATCATCTTAAAGCTTGGTATAAGAGCAAAAATTATTTATATCATATACATTGCAACATATCACATCAAAGTTTGGACCATGTGCTACCCATTTAAATGTTTTTGATGTTGTATCATCCTTCACAATTTTATCTTCAAACCATTTCAAGAAAGTCATGTGCTCATTCAACAACCATTTTTCGTTCATTTGAGGGTTATTTTACTTGAGTATATTTTTGTAAGTAGATAAACAAGGTTAAACTTCATTGATGTTATTCAATGTATACAAATGTGGTGGTAACACATTTTCTTGACCTATGCTCTTAACTCTTATACCTCGTGTACCCTTAGTCATTTGTCTTCCCCCGTGATGATATTTGAGAAGCCCTATAGGTCTTACTTCTAACAAATATTCTATTCAAAACTTAATGGCTTCTTTTGCAATGTATCTTTCAATAATTGAAGATTTAGAATATTGTGAATTCTTAACATCTCTTTTCAAAATTGTCATGTATTGTTTAGTTGGATACATCTATTGTAAATAAACATAGCTACATAACTTAATCTCCCTCATAAGATGAACAATTAAGTGGACCATTATGTAAACTTGCTCTTTGTAGGTCATATAAATTATAAACACCTCAGGTACTAAGCAATTATTCAAAATTTTCATCAAAATAATGTGTGCAACACAGAAGGTTAAAAAAAACAACACTTCAAAAGCAAGTTGTCTTTACATTTATGTGTTTACTGTAATTTTATTTATTAAATATAAGATGTCTTTATACAAACAAAATATAATTATCATAAAAAATAATTAAAATCTTTAATACTTATAATTATTAACATACATTTAAAATTTAATAATTCATAAATATTTACATAAATAAAAAATTAAATTATTAGATAATTTATCAATTTATATTTTATAGATAAGTATATATTTTAATTTATTGTATCAGTTATATTTTTCTATATTACATTAATGTTATAGTGTTGTTAATTTTACGTGTATTTGTTAATTTAAAATAACAAATTAATGAAATAAATAAAATTAAATATTTTGTAATTATTTTTTTAAATTTAATAGTTATTATTATTGTCATATTATATATATATATATATATTACATTGAATTTAAATTTATTTATTTTTTAAGACACAATAATTTTCTTTCAGTTGATTCAACAAATTGTGTGAATGTTATTTTTTGTGATCAATTTTATATGTTTACTACGACTTTATTTATTAAATATAAGATGTGTTTAAACAAATAAAATATGATCCTAAAAAAAACTAAAATCTTTAATAATTTAATAATTTTAAAAATAAATCAAAAAAATAATAATAAAAAATTATTTAATATGAAACATTTATAATTAGTGCTCAAATAATATTTTAAAAATTATTTATAAAATTATAAAAAAATTATTACAATTATTTAATAATTATCAATAACACAGATAAAAACTAGAAAAATATATAAACTAATTTGATAATAAAATATTTATATTTTCATTAATATTAAGATTTTTTTTTGTAACAGACTTTGTTAACAGGCTTCAGGCCAAGCCACCTAAACAAGTCAGGTCAGGCTGAAAATAAAGCCTTTAACAGGTAACAGGCTAGGCTCAGGTCTAATAATTATGTTACAGGTCAGACCTGTTTAAAATAAAGCCTGACCTGGTCTGGCTTGTTTCCATCCCTATCTGCAGGTAGCAAAGATGACAACACATCCTATGCGGATTGAGGTAGTCTATAATTATGCAGTTCCTTAGGAAATACAAAGACCTTTTCAGATCATGAATAATGATTTATCATGATCACAATTTATTAGGAAAGCCTAATAGCTATACACTTGAGAGATTCCCTTGTATAGAAATGGTGGCGGATTCTAGTGATGCCTATGTTGGAGAGGATGATGAATTAATTGTTGAGGACTTAGCAGAAATTGAGGGATAGCATGGTATAGACTAATAGTTTCAGGCCCTCAGTATGTGGGAATGAGCATGAATTGTTGTACATTTTGATATGTTATGGAATGATATGTATATATTAATTTGTAATATATTTCATACAGTTATTTTCTTAAATTTGTTTGTATACAAATTAACTGTTATAAAAGGTTTTATCTTCAGAGATTTTGATTAATTGTTATAAGGAAAAGTTGGTTATTCTTTCTAAAATTTTATAAAATCAATATATTTAAGATGAAGAAATGTAAGGTGTTACAAGTTGTATAGTAAAAATTGATATAGAAAATCCCCCACAAAAATTTAAAAAATTCCCTCATTTTTACATTAGTTGCTTTTAGAACTAATGTAAAAAGTACTTATTACATTATGTGAATAATAATATTTGTTTCCTAGAGGAGATTGCTCCAAAATCTTTAAAATAAAATAAAATAAAAATTAAGATGCTTAACAAAAAAAAAATAGAAAAGGTAACATCCTAAATTTTTTTTATCAAAAAAATGTATATTTTCATTTTAAATAAATCGAGATAAAATACCATTTATTGGTTACGCTAAACTTTATTATTACAATTTAATTAAAGTCTCTTTTTAATGGGTTTATTTATACAAAATTTACAAACATCGTGATATTAATGAAACAACAATACATTTAAAAAAACTACAATAAACCATAATTAATTCTTCTCAATAATAAATTTGAATATACATTGTATATATTAAATATCAATATTTACAAACTATTTGTCAAAATATATGAGACTTAAAATAATATTTACATCACTAAAATATTTACATCACATAAGCAAATTTAAGTCCCAGAGCAATCCCCAAAATATATCCCAGATAATCTAGTACTAGTCGATTCCATGTCAGCTCTCTATCTCTGCCAGATCTTCAAAATTAAGGTCATCGTCTAATCCAAGGTAACGATCATCTGAATCAACTGTGATCTCTGTGCCAATAACACGCTCAAAAGTCCATCTGGACGATTTTTCAAGATAGTCACGGTCGTGATATGTAAATAGATAGGTGAGAGCTGTTGGAGTTCTAACAGTACCACTATATATATAGATACATAGGGTCTGATGTATTCTACTCCTAGGAAAATCAAAGAGGATACTATAAAAGAAATCCATCTCTAATATCATAAAGGTCCTAAGTACCTCTTCAACCAAAACAGCAAACTTAAAATAACATAATCTTTGATATTCATTAAATACATAATTAAGCCTATTATATACTGAACTATCAATTAGCCTAACTCTTTCTTGAGACTCTGTCATCTTGTTTTCTTAAAAATATTAGTAAGGATGAGCACTTATTCTATCATTTACAAATCATTACATTACAAAATCATAACTTTTAATATAAAGAATATATTCACTTTTCACATTTCTTCATATTGCAACACATTTACATATGCACAACACATTAAATTATTTTACATTATCCATTCTCTCATTTCAATACGCACTCCTAGTGCACTGTGATAATAGATATCGATGCCTCCAACATTTCTTGAGGTCTTACTCAACTAGGTAAATAGTCACCGGTTAGCCCATGCACATGGATACAACGTATACAATAGTCAGGCCCCTTAGCAAAGGCATAGTCAAGAAATGAGTATGAGGCCATGTGACACATTCGCTCTTAGAAAGAGTGTGTACACATACGCGAATGTCGCTCACCACTGTACGTTTCCCCCAAATTTTCATCATCTTCAGACTCTATACCTCCCAATGTATCTCTATAACTATTCACACTAGATCCAATCCATATTCAACACTTAAAGTCATTTTCAGAGTTATTCTTTTTCCCATTCATAAGATCATGCTTATTAAAGCACTTTCAGTCTAAATCCATTTCACTCATACTTCTTTTCAATATAGTTTCAACTAATAAATCCTTCAGATCAGTATCACACTTTATCATAGTAATTAATACAGACATATTTCATGAAATGACATCACAATCACTTTGCAAGTTTAATAATATTTCACATTGAATACTCATCATATAATGCATATAAGCATGTAACAATTATTTTGTCTAAACAACCAATCTATCCAAACAATCAAACAAGCATATTTTTAACTATTATTCACACAATAAATATTTCAACCATATATTTGCTTGAAATGTCCATGTAATAGTGCTCTAATGAGCACAAAATAAATACTATAATAAAACGATAAAACAGAGTCCTTCTTACCTCAAAAACAAGTTTACGAAGAGATATTGAAGAAGATTAGAGTTCAAAGATGGAAGTTCTCCTAAGTACCAAGAAATATCCGTAAGAAATGAAAAATATAAAAGATAATCAGAGAAAACAAAATTTTATCCAGAGAAACATACTTGGAATTGTCTAAGTTTAATGTTCAAGCTCATATTTGAAGAGTAATCAGAGTTTCTAAGACTTTTCTCTGGAGAAAAAGAAGAGAAAGTTCAGAGAAAATAGTGGAGGAACATGAGTTTGGAATGAAATGAAATTTTCATGCTAGAAATCTCTTAAATACCCCTTAGTCCCGCACTTTCTCGCTAAAGCGAGGAACAACTTGCTTGAGTGACGAATATCTCGCTTAAGCGACGGATATCTCGCCTAAGTGAGAGATGCAGATAGTGGTTTTGCCCAACATTTCCTGATATGCTTGCTTGAGCAAGCTCTATCTCGCTTGAGTGAGCTCTATCTCGCCTGAGCGAGATGGCGTTTAGAAAGCAGGATGTTTTTCTATGAGTCCTCGCTTGAGCGACCCATCTTGCCTGAGCGAGATCCCAGCTCACTTGAGTGAAATCACTCTTGCCTAAGCAAGGTGACAGTTGGACTGAATCTATCTTATCTTTCTTGAGCGAAAATCATCTCCCCTGAGCGAAATAGCTTTGCAACATCATATTTCTGTGCGCTCAGTCTCGCTTGAGCGAGATTTACCTCGCCTGAGCGAGACCTCCTACACCAAAATCCTTCCAAAAATCCTCTATACTCTCTTCTAAATGCACTCTAATACTACTTAATATTAAACAAAACATAATTTATCGGATAATGAAAAAGAGGGTGTTACACTTCTCTGACCTTTTTAGGAATTTTGCCCCCGAAATTCACTGATTCAGGAAGAGATGAGGGTATGCTTGTTTCATTTTGTCCTCAAGCTCCCAAGTGACATCTCCTTCATCGCTTGCGTTTCAGATTACTTTTACCAATAATATATCTTTACCCTTTAGCTGCTTAACTTGATGTCCATAATCTTCACAGGGAAAACATCATATGACAAATTCTCTTGCACTTGGATAGGATCAAGTTCAATCACATGAGAAGGATCCAGAATGTATTTCCTCAATTGTGACACATGGAACACATGATGTAGATTGGAAAGATTTGGGGTAAAGTAATATGATAGGCTACAAGACCAACTCTACTCAAAATTTTGAATGGTCCAATGAATTTGGGAGATAGTTTTTAGGATTTCAATGCCCTACTGACTCTAGTAATAGGCGAAACTATCAAGAATACATGATCGCCAACCTGAAATTCCAATAGTTTTCTTCATTGATCATGATAGCTCTTTTGTCTATCTTAGGTAACCTTTATCTTTGCTCTAATCATCTAAAAGCCTAAATGCAATTATTAAATAAAAGGGTCCAAATGCAATCCCGCAACAATATTAACCAAATCTACCTCAACTTCAAAAAATCATAAAAAATAGAAAAAAAATCCAAATCTAGGGATCCATATATGCATTTTGAATCCCTGGATGTGTAGAATCCAATGAAACTGGAATCAGTCAAAAATGATATCTGTAGAAAAAGTTATAGTCAAAAGAGTAGTTAGAGGTCAGAATAACCAAAAATTCAAAATAAAAGCATTTATTTGTAATAGGCCCAATTTATTCAAATAAGTAGAAAATGGTAAAAACTATAAAAATAAAGCATATGAAAAGTGTTTATTAATCAAAATAAAACATTAAATGTAAATATAAAATATGTTACATCAATTGCCAACCTGAAATTCCAATGGTTTTCTTCGTTGATCATGATAGCTTTTCTATTTATCTTGGGTAACCTTTATCTTTCCTTTAATCATCTTCACTTGATCATTCTGTTTCTGCACTATATCAGGTGCATATAGAATTGTTTCTCCAAAATACATGATTGCCAACCTGAAATTCTAATGGTTTTCTTGTTGATCATGATAGCTCTTCTATCTATCTTGGGTAACCTTTATCTTTCCTTTAATCATCTTCACTTGATCATTCTGTTTCTGCACTATATCAGGTGCATATAGAATTGTTTCTCCAGCTTCGTACCAGTATAGAGAAGTTTGACACTTCCTTCTGTATAATGCTTCATATGGTGCCATTCCGATGCTTGCATGATAACTCTTATTGTATGTGAATTCTACCAAAGGTAGACATTCATCCCACACCCCTTGTTGTTCCATCACACAAGCTCGTAATAAATCCTCTAGTGATTGGATAGTGCACTCTATCTGTCCATCAGTTTGAGGGTCATATAATGAACTAAATTTTAACTTAGTTCCTAAGGCTTCTTGCAGACTCTCCCAGAATTTTGATGTTAACCTCGGGTCTTGATCTGATATAATGCTGAAGGGTACCCTATGCAATTTGACTATTTCATTAATATACACTTCTACTAAGAGTCCTTCCAAAAATCCTCCATACTCTCTTCTAAATGCACTCTAATACTACTTAATATTAAACAAAACATAATTTACTGAATAATGAAAAAGAGGATGTTACGAAAAATATTAGGAAATCAAGTTTCAAGAACAGAAATCTTGCATCAATAAGCCATAACTCAGCACCAAAGTTAAGTTTGTAGCATGAATAAGGGAAAGCTCAGACGCTTGACATTTTGTAAAAACTCTAAAAGCACAGACTGAAGACCATATAAATACACAAATAAGATATCTGGTGAGGGAACAGCAAAATTTTTAAGACAGAGATTTGAGATTAAAAAAAAGGGGAAGCGAAAATCACAAAGAAAAGAGGGCAAAATCCTTAGGAAAGTTTCTTCTTTGGAGAGGGAGCAGAAAAAGAACAAAAGAAATTTAGAGAAGGAAGAGAGAGAAAAAAAATTGAAGATAAAAAGAGTCTAAAAAATAATCCTTCATCTTTAGCCATCGTTGAAACGTCAAGAAAGCTAGCACCATTGAAACATAAAAAAAGCTTCCTCTGCGGCTCATATTGCTGTCGATTATGTTGTTTTCTTTAAACTCCTTAGCAACAACAATGTGTCTTCCTTACTCTTAGCAACATTGACATTGGTGATTTGTAAACTTGAAATAATATTTCTTTTGATTCTATTGAAGTACTTGTCGAATGCATGTGAACAAAAATTATACACATCACTTCTTTTACGGCCTATGTCTAATCCTTTACTTTTAAAAAATATCAAAAGTGAAAAAGCTAATACATGCGATTTGATGTTAAATGTTTCGGTTTGAGCATTCTCCTGTTCATGTGTTTTTACTTTTCCTTTTATATGTTTCACTTTTCTTTCATTTAAGTTAATGTCTTTGATCACTTTTCATTCACTTTTTAACCTAAGCATTTAAGTTAAATTTTCTTTTCTTTCATTTTCATGTTCATGCAATTTGGTCTTTTAAGTGTTTCACTTAGGGAAAAAAAATATTCTCTCTGATCCTTTTTATAGGAAACAAAATGAAGTATTTCCTTGGTCCTTATTATAAGAAACAAATGCTAGATTCAATGAGTATTAATTGTTAATTTTTTTTTATACCTTTTTTTTATTACTATCGTTAATTGTACAAATTATTAACTACAATAATTAATATCATGGGTATTTTTGGAATAAAGTTTATATTTATGGAAAACATAAGTGACTTAATTGCTTTTCTTGGTCTTGGAGATTTAGTCTTTTATTTATTTAAACATGATGCTTAAAATAGTTTTTTATTATTATTAATTTTATATCTAATTTTTTTAATTTATTCTAGTGTTTTTATCTTAACATTTATTTTATTATATTATAAATTTAGATATTTCTTATTCTGTAAATAATAATAAAATAATAAATTTTCAATGTATCATCTTACACTTTATTTTAAATTTTTATTTAGATGGATATAAATGACTTTAAGAACTAATTATATATATATATATATATATATATAATTTTATTGTTTAATTAGTCATTAGTATTATTATTTTCATTCATTTTAAATGTGTATAATATCAATATAGTTTCATGTAAATTTATGTGTTATTCATTTCTGTTTTCATGTTAAATTATAAAAAATTATTATCTAAAATTAAGCAAGTGGGTAATAACATATTTGTATTGATATATGATACTAACATGTAGTTTTTCTACCGTTAAGTGGTATAAATTGATAAGATCTATGTATACCTATGTTATCATAGGTCTTCTACAATAAGATTTATTATGTTCTAAGTATAATTAATTAAATAATTATATTGTCAATCAATAAAAGTAGTTTTCAAATACTTCATCCTTTAATTAGTCAACAATTAATTTATTAAATTATTAATCAAGTTGAAATCATATTAATGCAATGATCTATAATGCTAATGTGTAGCGACTCTATCTTTATGTGTTATAAATTGCCAAAATTTATATATACTAATGTTACTTTAGATTTTATACACCATTAATATATTAAAAAATTTTGATTCCTCAAATTAATTAATTATTTTTTTTATCATCTACAATGTTTTAATCATATCAATGTTATTATAGTGTTATTGTGTAGCGTTTCTACCTTTATATGCTTTAAATCGTTAAAACTTTTATATAGTAACGTTACTTTGAGTCCTATGCGATATAAATTTATTAAATGAAGTTTTAATCTTTAATCAATTCAAATATATTTATTCCTTTCATTAAAAAAAATTAATTTCATATTATAAATTAAACAACTAAATATATCACTATTTTATTATACAAATTTTTTCAATATCAATGTGTAATTTACACTGCCTTCGATAGTCTCATAAATTATAAGAGATTTATGTATAATTTATGGTATCTTAAATTATCTTTCAATATGAACCTTCAAATTCAAATATAAATTCAAACATTTTCATTTACAAATAATAATTTTTTAAAATTTATTATTATTTTTAACAATTTGTAATGTAGTTGTCTGATCTCTTTTTGCCTTCTATATTGTTTATCATAGTATACATGTATATGTGCATTATCTATTATCCTAAACATTATAATCTTATAAAAAATTTTTTATCTCAAAATAAACTTTCTATATCAACTAACTTCAGAATTTTTACAATAGAACTACGTGACTTTGAGTTTTTCATGCATTTGGTGCTACATCGAGGGGGAACGAACCCGTTGAGTCAAAATAAACAACTCCGAAACCCATTTTTAATTTCAAAGATCATCTCTCAATATTTTTCTAAAGTTTTCTTTAATAAACTTTGGAGGCTTTGCTTTTTCTAGAAAATGTTTTTTATTCTTAAAAGATAATTTTTTAAACACGTTTTTATCATACCGTTGTGACCGCCCAATTGCGACACATCAATTATAGAAACACATAATGTAATAATTATTTTTTACATTAGTTATGAGAGAATCTCATTTTTGCAGTAGCGAAGGGAGTAAGAAGGGAGGAGAAAGGAAATGTCAGAGATAACAACAACTGCGGTTATGAAAATCGATCAAATTAGTCTAGGACCTTGTGTGAAACAATGTTATTTTAGCATCTTAGGTGTCACTTAACATGACATGTAAGCAAAAGTTAACATTTTTTAATATTTAGTTAATGTGAAGGACCTAACTACATGACGACTTTTTATGTTAGGGACCAATAAAGCAATTTAAAAAGTAAGGAACTAATATGTACAAGTGTTATTGTCTAATAAACAAATTTGTAAGTTTGCTTAATAATTAATATAAAAAACTATGTCCACAATATATTCTTATTTGTTAGCATAAAAGTACTAAAATTAAATTCATATTTTTATATATAAAATTTGTGTTTTTATAAAAATACTTTTAACATAAAAATCTAATTTTTTATTAAGAAATATAACAATATAAAAAGGTAAATATAATAATAAATATATATTATGAATCATATGTGCATATGTGTATGGGACCATCTACATTAAGTTTAAGTCTTTTAAAGAGAGGTGGATACCGGTATGTGAATTATAGAAAGAAATAATATAAAATAAGAAGTAATGTAATTTACATAACTTTGCATACTATAAAGAAAAACATTTTGATCAAATAACTTTTTATTAAAAACTTATTCATTTCTATTTAACCATAATAGCCATGCAACAATGTCAAAATGAATATTCTAGTTCTCTTACCTCATTTAAATTTTGATTGCCTAAGTTAAAGAAAAACCATTTAGATAAAACTAGGCTAAAAAAATACATCAATCACTTTTAGAAATTAATGTGTTCCATATATCAAAAATAATAAAATAATTCCTAAGCATATGTGACACTATTTTAAGTCTGACATAACATCAATTACAAATATTAGAACCTATAATACCCCTATTTTTTTCCTTTTTATTAGTTAATAATTTACCATTGTCTATTTTCTAAAGAATAAGCTTTATTTTGGAGAACCTACCATTTATAAATAAAATTAAATAACTCGATCTACAGTATTTATTTTTTTAGAGTTTGTAAGGATATTACAAGCTTATTTTAAAGAGAAGTTACTAATGTTATGCTTAGTTTTATCAAGCAAATATAGTTTGTAACGCTCCAAGTTTTGTAATTTATTGATTATTGATATAAATACGTAAATTATTGTTTGGATGTGTATATATAAGTGTGTATAGTGTTGGAATGCATGATTTTGTTTTGTGTGAGGATGTGGATGTGTGTATGGTATGAATATAGAGCATATACGAGCATGTAAGTGCGAGATGAATTGTAATAGGAATATTGATTTGTGAACTAGGCTGAAATTGATTAAAAAGTAGGCTTACTGTGTGCTGCAAGGGTGTTCTCACTGTAGCGAGAAAGCCCTGGGTGAAGCATTTGAAACTGTTGCGTTCTCACTATAACGAGAGAACTCTTACTATAGCGAGAAGGCAATAGAAGAGGGTGCAGTCTCGCTGTAGCGAGATTTTACAGAAACTATAGTGCAGTTTCCTCTGAGATTTTCACTATAACGAGAAGGGGGTGTCGTTGCAGCGAGAATATCTAGCTGTAGCGAGAGTGTCGCGACCAGAGGAGTATTTGAAGGGTCTAGGATTTAAAAAATGCATTCCCACTCTTCTCTCTTCATTTCCTTTTTTATTCTCTCAACTTAAACTCATTTTTACCGATTAAATTGCCTCCCATGCCGTTTGGGAGTAGGATAGTGCCGTTTGGGAGTAAGATTGAAGGTTGAAAATGAGTTTGGGGCGTTTGGAGGGACGAAATTCGTGTGGGAACCATTTTCTACCATTAAATAGTGTTGGGTCTTTGATTTGAGGTAAGGGAGGACTTTACCCTATCTCATTGTGCTTGTATTCGTTTATTTGACTATGTATTGCAATGTGGTTAAGATGAAATGTAGGGATATGTGTATGTTGATGTACATTTCGTGTTGAACATGATTTGTGAGGAAATGTGATGAAAATTATATGGTTGACTATAATATGGTTGGTGTTGAATAGTGTGTGTGTGTTGGGAATGGTTTGAATGTACTTGGAATAATGTTGGAAGTGTTGTGTGTTTGGAATGTAATGCAATTGAATATGGGCATACATGCCGTGTGTGAAAGTGAATAATTTGAATGGTTGGAAATGTGTGTGAATGACATGTTAGATGTGATTATGATTGTGTTTGAATATGAGGAAAGCTATGAATGGTTTAGTGAAAGGCGGGAGCAGTAGAAATACCTTGGGAAAGCAGTGAGCGTGGGTGCACCACAGGCCACACGCACTTCTCCTGACTCAGCCTCTGACTAATACCTTTGTCAAGCGGCTCGTGATCGCACATGTTGTATCCGTAAACCGGGGGCTATCCAGCGACCATCCATGGTGGGAAACTAAGTCCCTGAGGCTGAGGGCATCAGGAAAATTGTGATCACAGTGCCATAGTGAGCATGACTAACATGCAGTAAGTGCACGTGTGTGTATGAATTGTTTGATGGTGTAGTGAATGCACTTATGTGTGAATGAGAATGAAATGATGGAACTAATGCTTTGTACTTGCTAATTTAAAATATTTTAAAAATTGTTTATGTGTGAAATGGGCAAGGTGAGACTATTTGCTTGTTTATGTGTGATAGTGTAGAGTACTCACCCTTACATTTATTTTTCAGGTGACCAACACGACCGGTAACGAGCTCAGTGAAGGGATGAATGAGACTGCTATAGGACTTAGAAATTTATTTGAAAATTTTGATGTATTTAAATTAGTCCTGTAGCATTGATTTGATATGAATTGTAATCCATCTTTATTTTGAAAGACTTTACTGAACTTATGCACTAGAAAATTATTTGAATGAAATTTTATTATTCCCAATTTTGTGAAATTTATTTATTTAGAAAATTAAATTAAGGTGTTACATAGTTAATATTATGAAATTGTCGCATAATTGATAAGTTAGTTAGGATTTGTTTCTATTATGAATGTAGCTAATAATCCCTACTTAATAAGGAAGTATTAATATATTGACTTAGTCTAGTCCTTAATCAACGCTTCTGTAGTTTCTTGGTAAGAGTAAAATATAGTGAGATTTCATTCAACCTGCCATACCTGGATTTGATGGTTATTATGATCATTGGTCTATGTTAATGAAAAATCTCTTAAGATCAAAAGAGTACTAAAGTTTGGAGAACACACTTCCAACTATCATTGCAGGTGTTCAACCAACAAAGCAACAAATCAAGGTCACTAAGGAAGCAAAGTTAAAGGATATTAAAGTTTAAAACTATATTTTCTAAGCTATTGGTACAAGTATCATGGAAACAATTCTTAATCATGACACAACCAAGGATATTTAGGACTTGATAAAGCAAAAATATCAAGGGTCCACAAAGATAAAAAGGGCTCAACTATAAGCTCTTCAGAAGGAGTTTGAGGTTCTTGGGATGCAAGATGAAGAGATAATAGACAAATATAATTCTTGCACCTTATCCATTGCCAACAAAATGAAGGCACATAGAAAACAAATGGAGCAGTTGGTAATTTTGGAGAAGATTCTAAGATCCATGACTAGACAATTTGACTATATTGTGACTGTTATAAGCAATCCAATGACCTCTATACAATGATTATTAATGAACTTCAAATTAGTCTACTTACTCACAAGCATAGAATGTGTGCCCACACTATAGAAGAACATGTACTAAAAGTTACAATTGACAGCAATAGAAATAGTAGAAGAGGTCAAGGAGGAGGAAGCTTTAGAGGTAAAGGAAGGAGTCGAGAAAGAACAATTTAATAAAGCATTAGTTGAGTGTTACAAGTGTAAAAAATTAGGATAATTTTAGTTTGAGTGCCTTGATTAGGAGAAGAAGGCCCACTATGCTAGGTCAGATGAAATGAAAGACATGCTTTTAATGGCTCAAGCATAGCTTGATGATGAGAAAATTGCAAAACTGTGGTATCTTGACTCAGGATGTAGCAACCACATGACTGGCAACAAATAGTGGTTCACAAATATGAATGCGCAATATTAATAAACTCTCAATCTTGGGAATAATTTGAAAATGGTAGTAGTTGGGAAAGGTACTATTAGATTGCATGTTAATAGAACTATGCAAGTAGTTATTAAGTATGTACTATGTTCCCGAGTTAAAGAATAACTTAATTAGCATTGGACAATTGATAGAGAAGGGAGTCTCTTTGTTGATTCAAAAGGGAAATGTTGTTATTATCACTCAAAGGAAAGATTAACTTTACAAACATATATTTGGCATTATCGTTATGATCATCTTAACTTTAAGGGATTGAAAACTCTTGAGCATAAAAAAATGGTAACAAGGTTACTAGAAATAAAGAAACTAAGCAATTTATGCAAGGATTATATCATCGGTAACCAAGTAAGAAAGTACCTAAGAAAGGTTCATCGAGAGTCACACATACAAACTCCAATTGGTGCACTCCAATATTTGTGGACCAATCACACCATCATCAAGCAGTGGAAAAAAATACCAAATTACTTTCATAAATGACTATAGTAGAAAAATTTGGGCATAATTCTTATATGAGAAATTTCAAGCTTCATTCAAAACCTTTAAAAGCATGGTTAAGAAAGAAGTGGGGTCTCCAATTTAGAGCCTTCAAACAGATCGAGGAGGAGAATTTACCTAACAAAAATTCATGTCATTTTGTACCTCACATGATATTAAAAGACAAATGACTATTGCTTTCACCCCTCAACAAAATAAGGTTGTCAAAAGGAAGAATCAAACTATTATGAATATGGTTCAATGCATGCTGTTAGAAACATATGACCCAAAATATTTTTGACCTAAAGTAATAAATTAGATAGTTCACATCCTTAATTGATATCCTACCTTGGTGGTAAAAGATAAGATGCCTAAAGAAGCCTAGAGCGGTATCAAGCTAGTAGTTTATTACTTTAGAATCTTTAGTTGTGTTGGACATGTTCACATGCCAAAAACTAAGAGAAAGAAGCTTGATGACAAAAGCTTTCAATATGTGATGCTTAGGATAAGTGATAAATCCAAAACTCTTTGATCCAATAACCAAACATATTGTAATTAGTAAAGATGCAACTTTTGAAGAAAAAAAGTATTGGGATTAAGGAAGAAGTCTAGAATAAATAAAGTTAGATATTTTGGATTAGGAAGAAACTAAAGAAGAAAATTAAGAAAACAAAAATAAAGAAGGTGAAGAAAGAACATGTTCATCTTCAAGAAAGGCCCAAGAAGAAAAGAGAGTAAGGACACCATCAGTATGGATGTAAGATTATGTCAATGGAGATGATTTTTCAAAAGAGGAAGATATGCAAAATCTTGTGATGCTTGTTATAACATTTGATCCATTCATATTCGAAGAAGTTGTCAAAAGTGAAAAATATAGTATTGCAATGAATAATGAGATAAAGGCAATAGAGAAGAATAATACTTGAGAGCTGACTAACTTGCTAGTAGTGGGAGCGAAAACCAATGGACTCAAATGGATCTTTAAAATAAAGTTGAATGCAAGTAGAGAGGTTGAAAAGTATAAGGCTAGACTTGTGACAAAGGGGTACTCTAAATAATATGGAGTTGATTACATTGAAGTATTTGCACTAGTAGCTAAATCAAACATCATTCAAATGGTAATTGCTGTTGTTGCTCAAAAGGGATAGAGTTTGTATCAGCTAGATACAACAAGTGCATTCTTGAATAAGGAGTTAAATGAAACAATTTTTGTTGATAAATGATAGGATTATGTGAAGAAGAGTGATGATTGAAGGTGGATAAACTAAAAGAGTTTTGTATGTCCTTAAATAGGCACCACATGCTTGGTATAGCTGCATCAAAGCCTATTTCACCAAGGAAAGATTCAAGAGATGTCCATATAACCACACCTTGTTTATGAAACTAAGTGGAAGAGGTAATATTCTCATGGTTAGTCTTTATGTTAATGATTTGATATTTACTGGTAGTAATGAAATAATGTTTAAGGAGTTTAAGAAATCTATGGAAAAGGAATTTAATATGTCATAACTTGGTAAGATGCAATATTTTCTTAGAGTTAAAGTAATTCAGAATGAGGAAGGAATTTATTTTATCAAAGAAAATATGTAAGAGAGTTGTTAGAAAGGTTTGGCTTGGCAATGAGTAATATGTCCAAGAATCCTATTGTCCTTAGGTGTAAGTTGACAAAAAATGAAAAAGGTGTGAAAGTTGTTTCATGGTCAATGTAAGATATATTGATGTTCATTTCCACTTCCTTCGCGATCTTACCAAAGATGGAACATTCAAGTTAGTTCATTATAATTTTCAAAATCAAGTAGCAAACATCATGACTAAGCCGTTAAAGTTTGAAGCATTTGAGAAATAGCGAGGGTTATTCGAAATGTTCTATATGGTTGATATAAACTAATTATAATAGTGCAAACATTTTAAGGGAGGGAATAAGGGAATGTTTAAACTATTGCATAGTTGATAAGTTAGTTAGAATTTTTTTTCTATTATGCATGTTTAATAATCCCTGCTTATTAGAAAGTGCTAATGGGATTGACTTAGTCTAGTCCTCAATCCATGTTCCTGTTAGTAGAGTTAGTGGAGTAATTAGTTTTTCATTATTTTTGCTTTGTAAGCCTTTATAAAAGGCCATCAGTATTTACAATAATATAGTAGTGTGTTCCTTTCTTTTATCAGTCTAACAAATAGTGTTTACTAGTAATAACAAAGTAAAATTCAAATTACAAAAAATGGTAAATGGAAGTATCAAGATGCAAGATTATGAAGAAGAATGTAGTATTTTGTGAATATGGATAACACAATAATGCAAGAATGAAAATGCAATTATGTAGAGAATTAAACACAAAACAAATGTGAAATCACAATAATAAGGTGGTTAAAATTAAGATTTTATTTGGATTATAACTCTGTAGAAAAATTACAAATTCTAACTTCGATTCATGATGTTATTGCATGATCTAAATCTCTAGTATAATAAAATTCAATGTCTTGATGTTTTATACTAATTCTTAGCTAGAGAATCCTAATGTCTTAGGTAATTAAGCTAAAAATAGCATTTACAAACATAAATTAATAACAACTACATCAATATTCAACTCCTATCACTAAGTAATTGAAAATCAAAGAAGCTTACTTCAAATATGAGCATGTCTACCAATTCATTCTATAAAATTACTCTAAATTCATACAATCAAATGATCAATTCAATCAAAGCATTAAGTTTAGGAGTAAAATTATAAATCATTAAAAAATTATAATTTGATTTGTGAAAGTATAGTTTACTTGAGCTTGAATCTATATTTCATTCTATCCTAACTAAGTATTTCAACAAAACATAGTAAAAATACAAAAAATTTGAGCAAAGAAGAAATATATAGGAAGATATCCTTCATTAAAACTCAATCTTTGTATATAAAGTATCTCACTTCAATTTCATATATATAGAGAGAATAAAGAGAACTAGAATAATAAAAATCAAAAGAGAAGAATGCTAAAACTCAAAAAGATTCAAAGAAACACAAGAATCTAAGTTGTAGAAAATGAACTAAAAATCACTGTAAAGTTAGCATCTTATGTTTGTCCCATATAATTTAGAAGATTCAAAAATTTTCAAGAAAATTAAATTTAAACAACTTGTCTCACAAACTAATATTTACTTTTTACATTTGGAACTTGGAAACATTACTTTTTAGATGTCTCAACTCCTTATTTGAATTGTGTTTCATTGACTTTTGAGTAATTTTTGAAGTATTGTAAGAAAGGACAATGGAAATTGTATGTCTTGATGCACCCTCGTTTTGTTAACTTCTAACTCAAAATGTGAGGACATCGAAATTCATTTTATTCCAAACTCTACTCAAGTAAAAATTTTCATATTTAATCAATTTGTAGGTTTGGCTATTATTCCTTGTTTTCAATGTAATTTTATTCATTTTTTTTTTATTTTCCATTTGATTTTTTCAATAAATTTACTAAAATTATAGATTTATCAGTTACCATTAGAAGAGGGGTGAGGGGAATTAAATTCCTAATCAAAAGTCAAGATTGATCTAAAATGAATGGGTTAATTTTCTCCCAACTCCAATCATTGTTTGATAAAATAAATTAGCCACAAAGAGATTTAGGGAGGCCAAACTATGAATGCCAAAAATCCAAAAGTCACTCCAAAGTTTAGTTTTTAAACAATTCATTGTTACTTAGAAAAACTTTTTTTTCAAATTGTCTTATATACTAGGAATCTCTTTCCAAACAACATTAAAAGGATACCTTAGCCCATAAACTATTAAGATTATTAATTATATGTCACTCCAATTTTATCATATCGGCTATGTTTGTTTGGTGAATGTCTAAACCTTCTTAGATTTAGGGAAACAAAGCATTTTAAAGAAAATAAATGTCACTTCTTGTTAAAAGAGGGAACTCCAAATAAAATTTCTATAGATTTTGTTTATTTTTTCAGTTGAGTTTTTATTATATAATTGAGAAAACTCATTATGCTAGCTTGAGCTAAAGTAATCATATTAATAAAGAAAATAGAGTTTATCTTTAAATTAGAAATATTTTTTATAATTTTATATTTTATGTTATAATATAAACATTTTCTAGATCTCCTAGTAAAATTGGTGTACCCAAATAAAAGTCCAAATTACGAATAATTGCTAACTTAGTATACATTTATTGTTAGAACTATTATTAGTTAAAAGAAAATTGAAGATTTTCTTTTATTTACCTGTTGACCAGATGGATTATGTAATAATTGTATTATAGATTGAAGTAAGAATATGTCATAAACACTAAGATTAAATCATTCAAATATAATAAGTGATAGATGTTTGACCTTCTCCCAAACTAATCTACTTGATGACTAGCCCTAAAGGGCAGAAACCTTATATAACAACTCATTAATATAATTAATTTAAAAAAAGGAATAAGATAAGAAACTAAATCAAAATAACATTCTTTATCAAAACCTATATTATCCAACATATTTTTAATAAAGTACCATCTAATTTTATCAAATACTTTATTGAGATCAATTTTTAAAATCATAAATATTTTGTTGCTTTTCATAAATTTAAAGGAGTAAATTAATTCTTGAAACATAACAACATTATCTATTTCTTGGGTCGCCAATACAAAATTATGTTAGTTTGCAGAATTAATTGGAGAAACATGTACTTTATCTTATTAACTAAAATTTTTGTTACAATTTGATGGATAATATTACATAAATAAATAATTTTATATTAAGTTATATTTTTTGAATGATAACCTTTAAGAATTAATGGTATAATAATTTGATTCACGACAGCTATTTTAGAGGAATTATAAAAATTTTATTGATAGAATTAAAAATATGAGGATGAAATAATTCTTATTTGGATTTGAAAAACACAACATGCAGGCCATCAAGATTTAGAGGTTTATAATTTTTCATATTAAAAAGAGTAATCTTAATTTTCTCTAAAGAAACTACCTTATTTATATTATCCACTTCAAACTTGTTAATATTGTTAAAAGAAATCACAACATTCAAACTTAATAGTAGTAGGAATCTTATCTAAAAAAAAAAATTTAAAATAGTCTTAAACTAAATTTTTAAGTTGATTAGGGTCATAATATCACCATTCAAGAATCTCTAAGAAATTCTAACTTATTTTTCTATTAGCAGATAATTATAACTTAGTGAAAATACTTATTATTTCTATCTCTCAATTAAACTCACTAAGACCTAACTTGATGAAATTAAAAAGCTTCTTCTTAGTTAGAATTCCTTTATATTTTTGCTAACTTTGGAAAGGTCAACTATAAAGAGGTTATTTGTAGTATTCAATTTCATGTATATATCTTCAATTTCAGGAAAAGATATTACCAAATTTTAAAAAATTTCAAGCAAAAATATTATCCTTAAAGCTATCTACATTTTCAATCTAGTCATCACTAATCCATCAATTATTTTTAACTTTATCATCATAATCAAGGTGAAATAACGTAGGGTTAAGAATTTGAAAGAATTATTTTTCTTAATAAAAAAATTAAGTAGAATTAGGTTTCAATCATAATGCAAAATAATCAGATTTAGCTACAGGAATATGAATAAGAAATTAGTTAGAAAATAGAGAGTATCAATCATTATTGACTACCACTTTATCAATTATTTCCTTAAGATCTCCTTTTTTTAATGTGAAAAGAATTCCCTTAAAGTTTAAAATAGAAAGTATACTAGAATCTAAACAAAATACAAAATGCACCATAACTTTATAATTCATAGCCCCTTTCCTCCCTCCACTCCTACTACACACTAAAAAAATATTAACATTTAAACTGAAATTAATAAGTTTTTACCAATTAAATTTCTAAATAGATGAAGATTCAACAAAACAGTGTTATATTTCTTAATAAATTATAAATAATCATACTTATTTTTAATCAGTAAATTTATATTTATTACTTTTCCCTACATTTTATTATTATAGTATAATAAATTCATTAAAATATTTTAAATATTTAAACTATTTTTTAAAAATTAAAATAAACTTGCACAACATACGAGTATTATTATTAATATAAAAGGTTAAAGAAGGTAACATACATCAATAAATTTTTATGAGAGTTAAAGTTGAAAAAGTCTTAATTTCTGTGATCAATGAGGTAGGTTTACAGTAATAAACTTTTCTTCCTGTTAAAATGATGAATCTCAATTTATGAAAGGTTCATGGTGAATGTCTTCTAACTCGCTTAGCTTCACTATTTTTAATTTGGTATTTATAGCATAAATGCTTTTTTTTAACATTAAAGATACATATACAATTATTTCTTCATAATAAAACAAAGCGAAAATCACGTATTTAATGGAAACACACATTCATTATGATTTTCTTGCAAAAAATTATTCTAAATACTTATATGTGAGAAATTGAAACTTTTCTTTGTAACATTTTACACAGATCGATTTTTCAATTAAATTTGATACTATGATATAAGTACTAGAAGTTCTTCTTATCACACACCTTTTGAAACAAGCATGTTATTGAATAGTAAAAAAAAAAAAAAACCCTTGTAATAAGAATTGACTTTATTTTTAGCATGTCAATAAAGTCTTGGAGAGTCCAACAATTTATGACATACTTTTTATTGAATTATGTATGTATTATAAGGAAAATTTAAAGTCATCACAAACACCTTACAAACAATAAAAACACTATGAAAACAATTATTACTTTTTACGCAAACAGAAAAAAGGAAACATTAAAATAAACCGCGTTCTACCACTACTACTAATTTACATTAATAGATGGCTTAGTAGGTTGAAAATATTTTTGGATAGCCTAAAACTACTATTTTAATTAAATATGCTTTTAAAAACTTGATTATTTAATGGTTTAGGTTAGGGTAGTCTTAAGAGTTATTAGGAAAAAAGGATTTTGGAAAGGAAGGAGAAAAAATAATTTTTTTATTTTAAAAATGTATTTGAAATTAATATTTTTAAAAAATATATAAATCAATATATTAATTATGTATTATATAAATAATATATAATTTTTTAATTTACAATAAAAAAATATTCGTCTCGGTTCTTTCTCATTTAAAAATCTTCTTCCTCATCTAAAAATCCTTTGCCACGAATCTCTGTCGATCGCGTTTAGCTAATTTATTCTCATCCAATCATCGGCTTGGAAGGAGGGAAAAGAATATGAAAATATATTGCCATATTTAATTATGTTAATAAATAATTTTGCGAATAAAAAACCATTTTACTTAACCTTGTTACTTTATCATATTAGATTTTGAAAAATCTTATTAACATATAAAAATTATAAACAATTTTTAAATAGTTCTAACTTAACTTAATTACTTTATCTAAATAAATATTTTCTTGCATTTTAATATTTCTACTCTTTTAAAATCATTCTTAAAGGACAGCTTAAATTTGCAAAATTATTTGGAATTATTTAATGATAAACATATTTTAGTCTCTAAAATTAATAAAATAGGTCGCTTTCTTTTTGGGTATTATATAAATTCAGTTATTGACTGTGACAATTTGATGAGATTAAATCAAATCAACCATAGTTTACGTCAAAGTTGAAATTTTCTTTTGTAATGTCAAACATTATTTTAACTTTAAAGCCTAAATTAATTTCTTATTTTTATTTTATGGCATAACATATGTAAATATGAAAATAATAATGGATAGAGATTGTGTAGCGTATTATAATA
Organism: Abrus precatorius; assembly: GCF_003935025.1. Lineage (NCBI taxonomy): Eukaryota > Viridiplantae > Streptophyta > Magnoliopsida > Fabales > Fabaceae > Abrus > Abrus precatorius. Next base: position 5,536,148 of record NW_020874406.1, on the reverse strand, counting down.
TCCGTTTTATATTTGTTGAATAATAACTTTGATCTTTATTTTTTTATTTATTGGATATCCAATTTTTTATAACCGTACTTGTCACGTATGGTTTATTAATTAAAATATAATTTTTTCAATATTATTTATTAACAAAGCATAAATATTATAATAAAATAAAAAATATATTTTAAAATACTCAAATAAAATATAAAATAACAAATACACATGTTTATATAAAATCAAATAAAATGTCAAATTACAATATAATATATATATATATATATGAAATTATAACAAAATTATATTTTAAAAATCAAATATATTTATATATATTTGATTTACATGTATGTATTAGTGTAAACCTAAACCTATTAAATGGATATTTACTCTATCAACTGTAGGGTAATTTTTGCGGGTAACCAATGAGTATAAGATCTATTGTTATCCTAGCAAACATTTGCCATAAAAAAAACTGTGTACATACTTTGGTATATAAATTTTGCTGTATACACATATTTTAATAAATCATTTAACCAATGACATGTAAAATTTAAAACAAATTTCATGTTTTAAAAATATCTATATTTAATTTTTTTATTAGAAACTATTTTATAAATTAAAAAATATAAAATAAATAAATGTTATAATCATTCTACGTATCCCCTTTATGTTTGGTATCTTTAATTAATAATAATACATTGATAAAAAAAATAACAATCAAAATAGAAAAGAAGATCACTTAAAGAGGTAAAATACAATGTTAATAATGCTTTTATTTTATTTTATTTGAGATTACAACTAAGTGTACGTGTAAAGTTACAGGTATCTCAATTTGCTTTCTCTGAAAGAACCTAAACGTAAGATGTGCCAACTTATATAACAAACACCATACGCGGAATCTATTCGCCATCGTAATCATAATTCTAATTCATAGAAACGTTTCCTCTTCTTTGTCTTCGTTCCTTTGCATTCATCACTCTTTCTCTTATCCTACCAATTTCTATATCCATGGCTACCTTATCTTCTACCACAAAAGAAAGCAACAACCAAGAGGGTACCCAAAATTTTGTTCTTTTCATCTTTTCATTTTTATTTAGAACCCCATTTTTTTTCACTGATAGTAATTTGGTTACTATGTTTTATTCCCAAATTCAAGTGGTTGATGAATGTTCTATGCACAGTGGGTGAGAAAGCAATAGCACATGACGAAAACGTTCTGCAGAAGCATGTTGCGTTCTTTGATAGGAACGACGATGGCATCATTTACCCATGGGAGACTTTCCAAGGTTTCAATTTATCTGTTGATGGACTATTTTGAATATATAAATATATATTGATTTGGTTTCATTCGACATTTATTTCTCACGGTTCGCTCTCTTTGATTGCAGGATTTCGTGCAATAGGATGCGGAATTCCCTTATCGACTGTTGCAGCCATTTTCATCAATTTCGGACTCAGTCGGAAAACTCGCCCGGTATTAATTTATTAATTAATATTTTTCATCCATTTTTTATATTTATTTATTTTTGTAATTTTTACCTTTTATTCCTGTCTTTCTTTTATATATATATTTGAAATAAAATCTTCCTCCACCAGTATAAATTTAAATTTTTTTAATCTAAACTTTTTATTTAACTTATATTTAATTAGATATAAATTAAATAAAAAATTTAAATTAAATATAAGAATTTTTAAATTTATTAAAAATATCACACTCTTAATAATATCGTTGTTGATTTTTTTCCTCATCACATTGGTTACTTACTTATTTTAAAATGCCATGACAAACAGAAATATATAATATATATACATAAAAGGAAATTATTATTATTATTATTGTATAACTGAAAATTAATTGCTACATTAAATAAAAAATAATAATCAAAATATATGTAAAATAAATTATATAATTTAGGGGAGAGGGGTAGGTTTTGTTTAATTTGCAAGTTCATTGAGAAAAATTATTAAATTGGAAAGGAAAATACAAAACACAGACAAACGATAGAGGAGAATTAAATAAAAAGAAATAGGAGAAAAGAGTGGGCACAGTGGGAATTCGGTTCCATAAAAAAAATAAAAATTAGAGTTTATATACGGAATATCAATTCATGTTTTGTTTATTTTGTTTTAAAGAAAGAGATCATATAAATTTGTAAAATTATGAGATTTATGATAAAACAAAGATGTCTGTCATCCTATGCTTTTTTTTTTTTTTCCTTTTTGGTTTTTAAAAGTATGATTTCTCTATAATAGGGATTCTTTTTAGAAGAGTTCACTTGATGTTTATATATTTTTTTCAACAAGAAAATCTTTTGGCTTTAAAATTAAATAAGTGTTTTTAGGGATTAAATTTTCTTATCATATCAAGTGATTTTTTTACATTATGTATTTATTTTTAAATTTAATATTAACTTAAAATTTGAATTTTATATAATATATTTACTATAATATAATTTTTATTGTTAATGATCATATATTTATTTTAAATTTATTATATTTAAAATAGATATATAATATATTTTTAATTGATTATTTAAATTAATAATATTTGTGTTGTATAAGAAAAAAAAACTGGTTTGTAAAAATAATTGTAAGTTTTAAAATTTATAACATATCCTGACTGAAAATAAACGAAATATTTTCTTCCTTAAATTTTAAATGACAAAATAAATAATAAAGATTTAAAATCGAAGGAAGGGAATAAAGATTTGGCAACGTCTAAGTTATAACGAACGGAGTTAAAAAATAAAAAGCAGAAAATGTAAAATAAAGAAAAGAAAAGGAACAGCATATGGTGTCGGCGAATCGGCATCTATTGCCGTGTCCGGAAATGCTTGCTCACAAAATTAACCTTCAAGTTTAAGCAGTTTTGAGAAATTTAAATTATTACCTTTTTTAAAAAAAATTAAATAATAAATTATTATATTTTCAAAATTTATTTATATAAATTATTTTAAAAAATAATTATTTTTTAAATATTTGTAAAAGCATAAAAAAAAGATGTGACAGATATAATATACTTTTTGTTAAATGTTATCCTTGTGAAAATTATAAATTTAAAAATTAGATATTTACAAATCACTAGTAAAGTATTTTTGATTTTTTGAATTAAATTTAATTTTTTATGTGTTCATATTTTATATTTTAGTATTCATAATATAATTTCAGCAAGACAAAATAATTTACATTATTTATATTTTATCCGTATTTATATAATAATTGAGGTAGATAGAAGTTTTTCTTCAGTTTTATTTAAATGAGATAAATAATATGGATAATAACATATTATTTGTTGTTTGATTAAAAAATAAAATTTTAAATTTTTTTATTTTAATCAATTTAAATTTAAAATTGTTGCATTTTGTTTGAAAGGAATCAAACAAGGTAAAGATGGGTGCGATTAATTTTAATTTGTGTGGATGGAGTTCTTTTCCATTCACATTTGACGCTAAGAAACTCATTACTTTTGCGCTGCTTCACGAAAGGGGATTCATGCGTTCGTTCCAGTGCGTAATTAATAAAAATAGATAGTTGCTTTAAGAAAGCTCAGAAAGTGAATCAAAAGTCTCTGTCTTTCTTGTCAAGGCCATTTGTCGTAAACGGGCAACCTTTGTTATCAAAGGAGACAACGGTCACTGTAAGGATAACGGTTACATCAACACATTAAAAAATTACTTTTTTTTTTCAATATATTAGTCTTACCTTTTTTTAATATATATTTTTATAAAATTTTAAATTATTTTACAAAGTTTTTTAAAAAAAATATTTTTCAATTAATGTAAAAATAGATGGCATTAACTGCATGATGGAATCTACGCCATTGACAAAATTAAATTCTTAATTTGATGATAAGAATTTTATCTTTTATATATTCTTATTCTAACTATGAGATATACGTATCAGAAAAATATTCTTATTCTTTTCTCTGTTTGTTTAAGAGATTCTCATTGTAATTAATATTAACTATATTTACAATCTTCCATGTGTAAATAGTTAAGATGCATGGTTGATGATTTTAAGAAAGAATTTCATTATTTAAACGTATATAAAAATTTAATATAATAAATAGTATTGAAAAAACTATTTTATCTGTTATTTTTTAATACACATTTCAAAATTAAAGAGAATGATATTTTATGTTTCATTTTGATGTTCAATACTTGAATATGACAGAATAGTTAAAAATATTCAATGAAGTTTCTTACAAGAGAAAATTTGTTTATGCTACTATTTGTTGGCAAGATATTAACTCAGTTCTTAATTTTTATTACGGTGTAGGACAAGTTTCCTTCTATTTTTCTACCAATTGAAGTTAAAAACATTCAGAGAGGAAAACATGGAAGTGACTCTGGTGTCTATGATAGCGAGGGAAGGTAGATATTTTAAGTGCATCACAATTTGATTTGATGAATTGTTTTATTTGTTTTCAATTTACCTCATCAATTTGTTTAAGGCCTATTTACTTATACTTAAGGCTGTAATTTTTAGGTTTGTTCCTTCAAAATTTGAAGAAATTTTCAGCAAGCATTCACGAACACATCCAGGTGCTTTAACAGCTGATGAATTGATGGGGATGCTTAAGGCAAATAGAGTTCCTAAGGATTATGGAGGATGGTATAAGATTTTCATATACTATATACTAAATAAAATTTGTCATCACCAATGATTAATTACAAGCAAATATAGATAAATCCTATGAATTAAATGTGACCAATTTGATTTTCAGGCTTGCTAGTTACACTGAGTGGAAGATCCTATATGTTCTTTGCAAAGACAAGGATGGTTTATTGCACAAAGATACTATTCGAGCTGTTTATGATGGAAGCCTGTTTGAAATGATGGAAAAGGAACACTCAGAAAAGAAAAAGAAATAAATGCAGATTGATTATTTGTGTTGGAACGCATCTATTTTCTGAATTAATTTCTTGTTGAGTACTTTGGTAAAAGAGTTTTATTTATAGCTATTTTATGAATGTATACTTTATCAAATTGTTTATAAGATGAAATATTTAATGCAATTGGTTTATGTTTTTTTTTATTACTTGAAAAGTGTCAATTTTTCAGTTAATGTTGACTTGTAGCTTTTTTTTCTTTTTCTTTTTAGCTTACCCTCTAAACACTTTCTCGTTGCAAAATACCTCCTTATAAGTTTGGTTAAGATAGCATATTCTTTACGCATTTTCTTAGCTCTCTTGTAATTATATGTGATTATCTAAAATAATAGAGTTCATTAAATTAATTTATGCAAGTGCTATTTAAAAATAATAATTTAAATGTATTATTTATATACAAAAAGTTACGTTGATAATTACTTTTTCCTTTTACAGTAACAATCAATTCGAATATGTAATAACTATAACTTTATAGTATTTTATTACAGAAGTTAATAATTCTTACTAATATAATTGAATAAAAATATAAAATATTTAAACACCATTTGTGCATTTTGATTTATTTCTTTTATTTACTCAATCTTTCATAAATTTTATTTAATCGTAAAGAGCTTTAACAATTTTGAAACAGTAAAAAATTACTAATAAATATAATTAATTCAACTATATTGGGATAGGAGTAAAATAACCCATTGCGTGAGGATATCGTTTGCAAAATCTTGTTAATTATGAAACACCGGTAGTTAAGCATATAGTGCCCTGTCAAAGGATAAAACTTGTTCAACTTACTCTTCGTGTTATTCCGAGTTTCTTCTCTATATAATATGCATACTAAAATTTTTCACATTTATAACAAAAATTGATATATATTATTAAAATAAAATTTATAAAAAAAAAATGAACAGTGTTTATTGTATTACGATTAAAATTTTTCCTAGTTAAAGTATCGATTGAGTTCTTCTTCATTATTAATTACATATTTTATTTATTTTATTCTGAAAAAATATATTCATTAATCAAACACCATCAGTTAATAAATATAAAAATAAAAAATTAATTAATTATTATTTTATAAATAAAAATAAAAAATAAACAAAATAAATTGTTAAAAGTGTTAAAAACAGAAGTAGTAAATTAAAGGGGTTGTTGAGGTTGCAGGATTTCACACACAGAACATCGACTTTTAGCATGTGGAACTGGAAATTGCTTTAGTCACTTGATGTCGTGATTAGTGTGTATAATAATAATTTTTCGTATAATAATAACTTCCAACACATGGGGCTACAGCGACAACTTTGAAATGACCTTTCTTTTCATGTCACTAAAGAAGATGGAAGCAAGTGTCGTCATTAGATGACGCACTAAAGAATGACTACACAAGTTGTTTTTCCTGTGTTTACATTCATTCGTACGAGTATGAGAAGAAAGGGAAACACGACATAAATTACCACTGAAAATAGTAATTAATTAACCACAAAAGACACGAGCTGTAAAGTAGGAAAACAAATTAACATAATATCCACGAGAAAACAAAAGTAGGTGTCATGTCTTTTGAATATTTTGCATTGAATTTGACTCTACTGATTTAGCTTTTGTTGTTTTATTAGTTTACACTGTATATTTATGGTTTTTTTATCAACATGTCGGGAAAATTAATAAGATATTATATTATTCTTAATTTAATTTAAATTTGTGTACTTATTATTGTGGCGTAATTTCAAGTAATAATCATTAGCGGTTAAAATCAATTATTTTGGTTAGTTGTAATAATTGATAAAGAGTGTTTAGAGGATTAATTGACATGGAACCTTTTTATTAGATAAGATAAGACTACCACCAAAGTGCGACCATTGCCACCATCTTGTATCTTGATTTAAAATCATTCACTAGTTACTATGAATCGTGATATTGCTACTAATAACATTGTAAAACTTATTTACTAGTCACTATAAATCATTATAAGCCTAAGTATTCCAGAAGAAACTGAGCCGGTCTGGAAGCGACCCATTTCAGTATCTAGATCTAGACAGTACAACATAAAACAATTTAACATGCTCTATCGTTATATGTTTACCCACTTAAATGTGTAACTTGGCTCTATAATAAAGCAAATCTCAGCATTTTAAATCAATTAACAACAATTATAGCCTATAAAATAACTTTTATTCAAGAGATCTGACAAAATCATCTCAAAACTTCTTGTAATAGCATACCAAATCGTTTCAAACATTGTTTAATAGTTAAAGTAAGCTGCTCTTACCTTAAAACAACAACTCACACCAGATCTACCGAATATTATTTGTTTTAAGGCAAGATTCAGTGAAGATTTAGCTTTACAACGAAGTTTCTCCTAAGATATCATCAACTATCTATAAGAAAGAGAAGAAGAGAAATGAATGATAAATCTAACTTCAAACTTAAAGAAACTTACTTCAGATCCTTCAGAACAGACGTAAAATCTCAGATCTTGTGAGAAATCTAAGTTTACGAAGGTTTAGTGTGAGAGAATATCTTGGTATATGGCCTTGGGTCTCTTTAGAACCTTTGAAAAGTGTAAAGAAATGAAATTTTCGTGCAAGGCCTCCTATTTATAGGAAAAATTTTGAAAATTTTTTTGGATACTGTTCACGCCGATTTTACTATTCAAGCCAAATTTACTCTTCACACTGACTTTACTGTTCGCCTTTTTAAAAAAAATAATTACAAACTTCATCTAAACCTATTCCAATACCAAATAATGTTCGAATTAACATTTAACAAGTACAAAACATTACAGATTACTCAATAATAAATTACAGGCTTAACATGGGTATTCTCATGGTAATTTCGATATGGAAAGCAAGATAATCCCAAAATTCTTCTAGAACTGCCAAGGCATGCCTTTGTAAAATGGTGGAATCGATTTATGCATCTCAGGCAACACCTAATTATGTAAATAATTAGTTTGTATCAAATCCCCAATTCTTGAAGATGTCAGATCAGGATTCATACCTCTTTCTCAATTAAAAGGCTAATAAATTAACAGCTTTCTTTTCAAGAAGTACTTGTGAATATACATTTTTTTTCCTTATTTTAATTAAATAATGCAAAAAGAAAAGGGGGCTCAATGAGGAGCAAGCAAGCTCTCACCGCTTGCAAACATCTACTCAGGATTAAAGTTACACAAAAAAGGAATATTGTGTATGAACTGAGGTGAAAGGGTGTGAATAGAGGCCAAAAATAAACACACGGAGGATTCAAAACTAGAACAAAGAAGGGGATAAAAAAAAAAAGAGCACTCGAGAGAGGGGAGGAACCTGAAAACAGAGAGGGATACCAGAACAACAGAGATTAGTATAAAAGAAGAAGAAGAAAAGTGAGGAACAAAAGAAAAACAAAGAGAAACAGAGAAAGGAATAGGATGAGTGACGAAGAAACAAATAGGGAAGAAGATATAAACGAAAAAACCAGGGTTTGAATACCAAAAATCAGAGCCGCAAATCATCCTAAGTTCTTTGTCGTCTCTGTTGTTACTGCGAGTATTTCTTCTTGTTCTCCTTCATTCTTTGCCTCAATCATCTCAATTTCCCTCATTCTTTCCCATATCACGCCTCTTTTTCTCTCTTCCTCCCCTTTTTCTCCTTTCGCAACCCCAAACTGCCACCATAACCGCCACACCTTAGGTGAGCTGCCATCACCGTACTCCTGTTATTGCAAGCCCCCAGCTGCCGCTCCTAAACCACTGTTACCCTCTTTCTCCCTCTCATTGAGAAATCCTAAATTTTTAGAAAAATTCCTAAGACGGCTAGGGTTTCTTTATCCGCATCTATTTATTGTTTTATTTTTCAAAAAGTCTGGGTCAGTTTTCTAAAAAATAATAGGAAGCTATATTGGACTCCTGTACCCAATCCAAAAATATACATTAAAAAAAAAGATGGTTTGGTTTTTGGGCTTTACATTACCCTGGTCCAATGATAAAAAACGATTGCATTTCTTTTGTTTAATTTATCTTTTATTTTCTTTTTATTTTTAGTTCATTTAATATTAAAAATATATTATTTATTTTATCCATATCTTTAAATTTATTTATTTTTTGTTGTTAAAAAATATATATGTAAATATAATGACAACAATAATAAAAAATTCATTTTAGTATGTCTTGAATCTTGTTAAACTAATATATATATATATATATATATATATATATATATATATATATATGAATTTTAAATAAATAATTTTTATCAATTCACTAAAATTAAATGGATTCATTCTTACATAAATTTTATCTTGATATTTTCATTTATTTTCATTTATTTTCATTTTTAGTTATTTTTTTATTTTTTATTTTTATTTTTTTTAAACATCATCTAGTTAATATTTTTATATTTGTTTCTTTATAAATGATGATATCAACAAAAGAGAATTAAAATTGATTAGAACCTAACATTAGTAATTGTTATCTTAATCACGTTATATTTGTCTTCTAATTTTTATTTACAAAATTTATTTCTTTCATTAAAATATGCAGTAACATTAAAATTAAATTGTGACTTTCATTCTTGTGTTATTGCATTGTTTGTATTTAGTTATTTTATTTCATTTTATTTTTTTATCTTTGTTATTTATTTTTTTAGCATTATTATCTTTGTAGAATGTTGATGAACGGATTTTCATTTGCAAAAAGATTTGTCGCTAATCTCATCAAAATATGCAAAATTTTTATGTAGTCTAGGATGCAAGCCTAGGTTGTCTCCAATGACCTTGGTTAGTAACATACATTGAACATGTTGTAAACATTTACTATGAAAGCAATTAAAAGAGGAGTTTTGTGTGATTCCAATTTTAATGTAAAAACAACTGATGAAATTAATGAGTTCAATCAATGAAATGTGTAATTGATGATGGTCTTTTTCGAGGTGTTTAAAAGATTTGTCGTAAATCCTCATCAAAATTTAAACAAATTAATGTAGTACTAGGGTAACCCTAGATTGTCTCCCATGAACATTGGTTATTAATCTTCATTAAACATGTTGAAGGCATAAATTAAACAAGCAATTAAAATGGGGGTTTTGTGGTTTCAAATCAAAATAAAGAGCAATGAGCAAATGAGTTTAATTAATTCAAATAATAGAAAACAGCAATCCTTAGTTCATCCACATAGATTCTATCCTCATTCCACTCAAGATTTAACATTCATCCTCTCTTCCATGAATTAGGTTAATTTAACAAGCGAAAATCAACCTTATGGTCCCAACGAAATTACGCAATTTGTTAGGCTCTAATCTCTCATCCCAAAATTACGCAACCTTAGAATTAAACCTAGGATTAAGCAACCCTTAGTTTAGAATCTCCTTAAAATGAAATTAGGGTTAATTGAGCAATACCCCCCTCATTCACCATTAATTCAATTCAAGAGACAAAGAAGAAGTAATTCATGAAAGAAAGGAATTATATTATCATTAAATTCAAGGAACTCAAGAACCCATGTGAATTCACTAAGGATTACACAAACTTAGCCCTCCATGGAAATGAGGGTCAAAAACGCAATTGGGAAATGCAGAAAACTCATTAACATTAATGTAAAAGCAAGAGAAATGAGAAACCAAACCCTAGGTTGGACCCTTGGCTGTCACCCAAGGTTGCCCTAAGCTCTGGAAAATATTCTAAATTGAGTAAAGAAGAGAAAAGGTTCAAAAAGTGTAAGAACTCTCTACCCTAATTTGGTAAAAATCTATTTATACTAAAGCTGGCGCCGCCCAAAGTAATTACTCTCATTCTTTCATAGTAACCACGCGCAACATCAGTTGGGTTTTTCCTCTCTGGAGTGATTACTATGAATATTCATAGTAGTTACGCGCAGCACCTTCAATTTTTGCATGCTCTGGAGTGATTACTATGAATATTCATAGTAACCACGCGCAGGTTTGGTTGATTCTGGGCTGCTGTAGTTGTCACTTTAAGCTTTGGAAGTGATCACTTTGGTCCCTTTTGCTGGAAGTGGCTTGCTGTAGTTGTCACTATCAATATTGAAAGTAGTTACTTTCAACTCAAATTCCTCAAAATCCAATAATTCTTCAAAATAAGCTTGGGGATTCCTGCCATATTATTCAAATGATCAAAATATGTAAAATAAACTATCTAAATTCATGTAAATTAACAAAAAACTAAGAAAGCTATATTATTTAGCCTAATTGGAATATTCATCTTATTTACACTATCTAAGTCTATTCTTTTCTATAAAAAGTAATAAATGATGTATAAAAATGTAGTAAAATGTGGACTCATCAATAATCCTTAGTTTGTTCATGTGATTCTATCCCTATTCCTCTCAAGATTCAATACTTTTCCTCTTCCTCTGAATTAGGGTAACTCAACAAGCGAGAATTAACCTTAAAACCCCATACAAATTTAAGCAAATTACATGGGCTCCAACTCTTTTCTCCAAGATTATGCAACCTTAGAAATTAACTTAGGATTAAGCAAACCAAGTTAAGAATTTCATTAAAACTAATTAGGGTTAATTAAGCAATGTCCCTCTCATTCAACCATTAATTCAATTCAAAGAGTTGGGAAATGTAAGTTCATGAAGGAAAGGGAATTATATTGATATTCATACCCAGGAATTCAAGAATCCATAAACTTATTAAGGATTAAAAGAAAGTTTAGCCCTTCATAAGGATGGGTCTTACAAATTCAAGATGAAAACAAAGGAAATTCAATATCATTAATGCAAGAATTAAAGGAAAATGAAGAGAAATTGTAAATCAAACCCTAAGATTGGCCTTGGCTGTCACCCAAGGATCCTAAGCTCTGCAAAATGCTCCCTCAAATGGCAAAGAATCTAAAAATGTGCAAAATGCTATGTACCCTAATTTCTCAAATTCTATTTATAGTGCAGAAATTTTTGCCCATAGTAACTACTATGGTTTCATAGTGATAACGCGCAGTGCTCCATAGTAGCCACGCACAAGTCTTGTGATTTTAGCCTCTCTGGAATGTTCACTTTGGCATCAGAGTGATTACTTTGGCTGCTCTAGAGTGTCTACTATGGTTCCATAGTAGCTACGCGCAAGCCTTGTGCTTGTGGCCTCTCTGGAGTATTCACTTTGGTATCAGAGTGATTACTTTGCCTGCTCCAGAGTGTCTACTATGGTTCCATAGTAAGCACGTGCAACATTTCTTCAAACTGGGTCTCTGTAATGTCTACTATGGTTTCATAGTGATCACTTTGGTCTGGTCTTCAAGATCTAGCTTGCTGTAGTGTTCACTATGAGATCCAAAGTGATCACTTTCATCTCAAACTTTCTCAATTGCTAAAAATCCATGGAAAAAGTCTAGAAATTCCTGCACAATTATTCAAATGATCAAAATTGCAAACTACATCTATGTAAATCAATATAAATTAACCAAAAATTAAAAAAACTATGATATTTGACCAAAATGATGGTTTTATATTATTTACACTTTCTAAGTTTACTTTTTCTATTAAGAAACACTAAAATGATAAGTAAAAATCCAATAAAATGTGGATTCATCACAACCCCAAACTTAAACTTTTGCTTGTCCTCAAGTAAATCAAAATTCAATAAAGTTACTTGTAAGAGGGTTGGATTTATCCAAAAATTTTCTTTCAAAATTTTCATTCCAAGATCAGACTCTAATTGACACTTCCAATGTTTCCAAAATCATGGATTCATTTAACAAAGAAATCATGCCCAAATCAATTATTTTCAAACAAAGTCCCACTAAACTGAAACAAAAATCTAGCAAGGTTTCATGCAATCCACACGGTGCAAAGAAATTATCTAGCTCACAGGATGGTGTTTCACTCTTCACTCATCAATGTTTCAGGCTAAGTGTTTTCCCTCAATTCATGCATTTTGCCTCACCCTACCATATTCTTGCCCATATTCTCAATCTCCCTTGCCTAGATACAATGAACCACATATCAAGAGGACTTTGTTGGTCACAAATGGATTAAGTTAGGTTCAATTTTGATTAAGGAAGGTCAAAAGCTTAAGTGGGTTTTTAAGAGGAGGGAATTCCTTTGAGTGAGTGAGTACAATAATTTAGAGTGGAATGCATTAAATGATGTAGCAAATGAAATTCAAGCATTCTTTCACCATATTTTTATTATTTTGCTTTATGTGGAAATTCTTTTTCTATCAAAATGACTTGCTGTATTTTTCTTTTTCTTTTTCTTTCATTCATTATTTTTTTATAATTTCATGGACTTTGGCAATCATTCTCTTCTTCAAATTCCAGCAAAATTTTTTTTTGACATGTATTATTAACATGTATAATGTCTACCACCCTAAACTTAAGAGGTTGCTTGTCCTGAAGCAACTACAGTTATGATTAGCACCCCCAAACTTAGTTTCTTGCATTCATTAAAGATGTCCTCAAGGAAAATTAGGTGCAAGGGTGTACTAGGGTGGGTGGGCGTGTGCAAAGAAGGCCTCAATCATCTAGATGAAAAATTGCACAATGCATATTCAATTAAGAAACAGGGCAAGTTCTAGAGAATAGATGCAAAAATACATGTTATAGTGCACTTAAACAAGAAATCTAAGGCCCAATTCTCTACCAAGGCAAATGTGATAATTTCTTAGTAACATGTGAGTACAGGTCACCTAACAAGAAATATGTTCAGTATGGTAGGAATGGTAAATATGTACAAAACAGAGAATGATCATGAGTTGAATGGAAAGTGCAATCAGAATATAACTATGGAATTACAAAATTGGACTAGATGAAAAGAGAGCAGTAAGGAAACTATTTTTGTATTTTCATTTAGTACTGTGCAAGGAATTTAGACTAAGAAAATATGAAATAGAGGCAAAGAGATCACCCCTCCTTTCATAGAAAGTAGATTCATAACTCGGGGGTCAAATTCATGCTCCTCTTGATGGGATTGAGGGCATTTTCTGCACAAATATACACAAAGTTTAGTAAGGAGCAATTATAAAACTAGAATACGAAATATATAAATATGTCTTAAATTATTCAAAGTAAAAACGGTAATACAAAAGTAAAGCAGGAAAGAGGAAAGTAGTAATGTGCGATAATTACATGGAAATGGTGGTTAATAATAAATACAAGGAAATGGAAGAAGGTAAGTGAAAAAGAAACTAAAGCTAAATAGCATCTTCATCAGAGCTAGAAAGGGAAGAGTCATCATCATCAGCATCCTCCGCTGCTGCTGGGGGGTCTTCATCCGAGGAACTAGAGCTGCTTTCATCTGCATCAGCTCTTGCAGGGGCAGTGGGATTAAAAGGTGGAAGGTCACTCTCGACCGCTACTCTTAGGTAAGGGGCACTGAAGGTGGGGGCATCATAAAGCTGTGCGGTAGTCATCCCTAACTTCTTCCCTATGTTCAGAAGCATCGTGTCCATCAGTGTCATGAATGCCTTCTGTCTAGAATGAATGGTATCCTACCTCAAAGTAAGTTGTTTCATCTGCTCCCTCATCCTCATATGAGTGTCCCTCCTGTAGTCAGCTGGAAGTGATAGCCCTAGGTCAACAGTTCTTTTAGGTTTAAAGAAATCCTTCACCATGGCTACAGAAATAGGAGGGGCTGCTCTAATTCTCTGTTGGTATTCCCCAAAATCTACCTCGACATGTTGGCATAGCATAGCAATGATGGATGGAAAACCCATGAAATCTCTGCTCCTACTCAAGATGTCCATGATGGCACTGCTGATCACTTCAACAAAATGGATGGGCATGCATGTTAGAATGGCATAGACCAGCTCTGCCCTCTTCACTGCTAATGTGGAGGAGTGGAGAACTGGCATGAAGGAGCTGAGAATGAAGACACTCCAGACTTTTGCTGTAGGGATTAGGTGATTTGTTGTTAGGTTCTTGGGCTGCATCTTGCAGTCAAACTCCCAATTCTCACCCTCCTTGCAGATGGTTTCAAGGATAGACTTATAGTCCTTTTCCTCCTAAATGCTGAAAGTGGTGAAGTCCAGTTGGCCAGCTAATTTATGTACAACTGGGATGTTCAGAACTCTCTGGATGGTGGAGGGGGTGAAGTTGATCAGTTTTCCCCTCACCATGCTGTGTCTGGGAGGGAGAGTGTCGCCTTTAACCCTCATGGCATTGGCAAAGAACTCATGGGTGATTTCCTTCCACCTGTTACCATACAATTACAGTCCAGGAGATTGCGATTTCAAAATCTCTAATCTCACAGCAAGGAACCCTAGTGCAAGAGAATGAGGGGTAAAGGAATACCTGAATCAGCCGTAAGAACGCATGAAAGGTGGAAGGAAAGTGAATCTTTGGTGCAAGAAACCAAATACAAATGAGGAGAGGGAAGAGATTTGAGAATGGAAGTGAGGAACATTTAGAAATAAGGTGAGAGTGCGTGTGAGAGTGAACACTATATATATATATATATATATATATATATGACCAGAGTGCTTACTCTAAAAAATTGATAGTGAACACGCGCAAAAGATTTTGGTGTAATTGAGCTGTGCGTGTTCACTCTGCTTTTTAAGAGTAAACACTCCAGAGACACCCAAGTTCAAAATGAGTAACGAGCACTGCGCGTGTTTACTGTCATGTTTACAAGAGTAAACACTCCAGAGAGCTTCACCCTAGGCGCTGTGCTAAAGTGCTTGGGCGTGTTCACTATGACTTTTTAAGAGTAAACACGCGAATCACCTTGGGCTTACATGCAATGAAAGTAATTACTATTAACTGTGAGAGTGCTCACTATAGAGAGTGAATATGCCGGTTAGAGTTGAAAGTGATTACTTTTGTTCAGGAAAGTGCTTACTTTTAGGATGATCTTTTGTTTTCTTACCAAAGTGATTGCCTTAAGCCTGAAAAGTATTTACCATCCTACTGTATCCAAACTTCCCTGACTTTGTGCAGTACTTAGCCCCCAATAATCACAATCTTACCCTGCAAAAAATGAGAATTATGCAAAAAAAAACCATGTCAAATGTTGAGGCAAAGTGCATAAAATGATGTTTAAGTAAAAATAGAAAGGCTCAAATGCAAGACTAGCATTTATTACAGAAAAATAACTAAAATTCCAAAAAATCATCATGAGTTTCCTCTCACACGGCGCTTCTTTAACGTCACTAGCTTGACGTATGAAGTGGATTACTCAGGCCATAGGTTGTAAGAGAGATTTGTGCATGGTGAGTGCAGTTCAATCTCCTCAACTTCTTCCAAGGTAACTGAATTTTGCAAGAATGGCTTCAACCGGTGTCCATTCACCATAAAGCTTTTGCTAGTGGAGTCACTTATGATTTCCACTACACCATGGGAAAATACCTTTATAATAGTGAAGGGTCCAAGCCACCTTGATTTGAGGTTTCCAGGCATGAGTTTGAAGCGAAAATTGAACAAGAGGACCTTTTGACCAACGTAGAATTCTTTGCTTGAAATCTTCTTGTCATGGTATTGTTTAGTCTTTTCCTTGTAAATTCTGGAGTTCTCGTAGGCCTCAAGATGTAGCTCTTCTAACTCTTGCAGTTGCAATTTCCTCTGCTCTCCAGTTGAGTCATAATGGATGTTGTAAGTCTTTACTGCCCAGTACGCTTTGTGTTGTACCTCAACTGGTAGGTGGCAGGCTTTTCATAGACTACCCTTATAGTGACATTCCTAAGGGTGTCATAAACGCAGTTCTATGTGCCCACAAGGCATCATCAAGCCTACGACTCTAATCTTTTCTATGGGGCTGCACTACTCTCTCAAGTATTTTCTTTATTTCTCTATTAGAGCGCTTAACCTGCCTATTTGTCTGTGGGTGATAGGCAGTGGAAACTTTGTGTACAACTCCATATTTCTTCAACAAGATTTCCATAGTCCTATTACAGAAGTGACTTCCTTGATCACTAATGATGGCTCTAGGGATTTCGAACCTACAAAACAAGTTACTACAGACAAAATATGCAACAACTCTAGCATCATTAGTCCTGGTGGCCTTAGCTTCCACCCATTTTGAGACATAATCAACAGCAAGAAGTATATAAAGAAAACCAAAAGAGGAAGGGAATGCTCCCATAAAATCAATACCCCAGACATCAAAGATTTCACAGTACATGATGGGTTGCTGGGGCATCCCCTGTCTCCAAGTAATTACTCCGCCCGCTCTTTGGCATCTTTCACAGGTGGAATATGCTTGCCATGAATCCTTGAAAATGGAAGGCCAATACAATTCTGCATCCAATACTTTTCTTGTAGTCCTCTGGGGTCCTTGATGACCTCCTACAGTTGAGGCATGATAGAACTGTAGTATGGATGTGATCTCTTGATGAAACAATTTTCTGCTACTCGTCATGCAAAAGATTGTCGTTAATCCTCATCAAATATGCAAGAAATGAATGCAATACTAGGGTGTTATCCTAGGTTCTCTCCAGAGAATTTTTGGTTGGGAACATACATCGAACAAGTGTAAACTTGGATTTTAAAGCAAGTAAAATGGGGAGATTTTTGTTAATTTCCAAATTTAAATCAAGAACGAAATGTAAATTAATGAAATTCAATCAATTAAAATGAGTAATTCCTAGTCAATCAATGAGTTCCATCATTATTCTTTCAAATGATTCAATAATCCCCTTTCTTTCCCTTGAATTAAGTTAATCTAACAAGCGAAAATTAACTTTAACATCCCAATTAAAATTAAGCATCTTAATGGGCTCTAATCTCTATCCCTAAGATTAAGCAACATCAAAGATTAATCAAAATTAAGCAATTTTGAATTAGAATTTCGTTGGGTAATTTAGGGTTCATAAAGCAATGTTCCCTTCATGCAAATTCCATTTCATTCAAAGATTAGGGTCAATAAATTCAAAGAAAGAAAGATTTGTATTGCAATTAATCCCAAGAATTCAAGATTCATGTGCATTGACTAGGAATTACAAGGAAGTTTAGCCCTCCATGTGGATGGGCTTCACAAATGAAAGAAAGAAATGTAAGAACGTAAGCAGCATTAATGTAAATTCAACAAAAATCAAAAGGAAAATTGGAAATTAAAACCTATAGAGGACCCTTGGCTGTCACCCAAAACTCCAATGTTCTGGGAAATTGTCTCAATTTGACAAAGGAAAAATGTGTAAAAAGTAAAAAAAGTCCCGTACCCTAATTCCAAAATCCTATTTATATTGGATGCCATGTCAGCAAAGTGTCCACTTTTTGCTTTGAAAGTGTCCACTTTGGGCCAAAAGAGTGTCCACGCGCAGGATGAAAAGTTTGCTACTTCTCTGGAGTTGCCACTTTTTGTGCTGAAAGTGGCTACTCTGGTGTGCGTGGCCACTATTAGAACCAATAGTGTCCACGCGCAAAAATGCTTCCCAAACGACGTCCTGGAGCTCCCTGGAGTGGTCACTATGAGAGGCAATAGTGGCTACTTTGGGTCCTTCAATTTCCAAACTTGCTGTAGTTGCCACTTTTGCTCTTGAAAGTGGCTACTTTGAAGCCAACCTTCATCCAAGGGCCAAGATTTCTCAAAAATTAACTTGGGGACTCTGCAAAATTATTAAGAAAATTAAAATTGCAGTCTATATCTATGTAATTAAATGCAAATTAACTAAAAATTAATAAACTTATGATTTTTACTCAAAATATAATTTTCGTACTATTTACACTATATAAGTCTAATTTTTCTATTAAGAAAAACTAAAAAGACAAGTAAAAACATGATAAAATGTGGATTCATCATCTCTTCATCAGGAACACATCTTCTAATGACTTGGTCACTCCAGAATTTTCATAAATAAGGGTCATCCCAAACATAGTATTTGGCATCACTCCTTATCTTATCCGTTTTAGCTTTAGGTGCACCTGCTGGAAAAACTCCTGCAGCAAGAAAATTAATAATGTCAGCGTACTAGGGTGCTTGTGAAGTATACAACTCTAAGAGTTGTTCATCAGGAAAGTCATCTAAAATTGGAATATGGTTAGGAACTTCCTCTATCGTGTTCAGGTGGTCAACTACTAGATTTTGAGTTCCACTTCTATCCCTGATCTTGAGATCAAACTCTTGAAGTAGGAGCATCCATCTTATAAGCCTAGGCTTAGAATCTGTCTTTTTTAGCAAATACTTCAAAGCAGAGTGATCCGTGAAAATCATAACTTTTGACCCTAACAGATATGATCTAAACTTGTCCAATGCAAATACTATGGCCAATAGTTCTTTTTCAGTTGTGGTGTAATTACATTGTGCAGGATCTAAGGTTCTAGAGGCATAATAGATGATGTGAGGAAACTTACCAACCCTCTGAGTCAACGCAGCCCCCACTGCAAAGTTGGATGCATCACACATCAATTCAAATGGTTTGGTCCAATCTGGGAGCTGGATGATGGGTGTGGTGGTTAGGGCTTTCTTAAGCATATTAAATGCTTCCTTGCATTTTTCATCAAAATTGAACTCAGCCGCTTTTTGCAACAGCTTGGACAGGGGAATGGCAATCTTGGAGAAATTATGGATGAATCTCCTGCAGAACCCTGCATGGCCAAGAAAAGCACGAACATCTCGAACACAAGGTGCAATAACATTAAGTTTTGCAGGATCTACTTCAATTCCTTTTTCAGAAATGATATGGCTTAATACTACACCTTGCTCTACCATGAAATGGCATTTTTCAAAATTTAGTACAAGGTTAGTATCAATACATCTTTTCAAAACTTTTTCTAAATTAACCAAACATGCAGAAAAAGATGGCCCATACACAGTGAAATCGTCCATAAAGACTTCTATGCAATGCTCCACTAAATTAGAAAAAATACTAAGCATGCATCTTTGAAAAAATGCTAATCATTGCACAAGTCAAACGACATTCTCCTATAGGCAAAAGTGCCAAAAGGACATGTAAAAGTGGTTTTTTCCTGGTCTTCAGGTGCTATCCAAATTTGAAAATAACCGGAAAAACCATCAAGAAAACAATAGTGAGACTTACCAGCCAACCTTTCCAGCATCTGATCAATGAAAGGCAATGGGAAGTGATCCTTCCGGGTCACTTGGTTAAGCCTCCTGTAGTCTATACAGACTCTCCAACTATTCTGGACTCTGGTGGGTATCAACTCATCTTTTTCACTCTTCACCACAGTGAGTCTAGATTTCTTTGGGACCACTTGGACCGGGCTGACCCAAGTGCTATATGATATAGGGTAGATAATCCCAGCTTGCAACAACTTGGTGACTTCCTTCTTCACTACATCTAAAATGATGGGATTCACCCTTCTCTGAGGCTGCCTCACTGGCTTAGCACCTTCCTCCAATAATATTCTGTGCATGCAAAGGGAGGGGCTGATTCCAGGAATATCAGCAAGTGTCCAGCCTATAGTCTTCTTGTGTCTCTTTATTACTTCTAGGAGTTCCTCCTCTTGATCAATATTCAACTTGGTGGAAATGATCACTGGGAGTTTCTCATTTGCCTCTAGATAGGCATATTTCAGATGTTATAGCAATGGTTTAAGCTCCAGTGTGGGAGGTTGCTCCACAGAGGAAAGTGACTTGGCACTTTCAGTAGAAGAAATTTCTGCAACATTCAAGTCAAAGAAGTTAGATTCAATTGTACTTGCTGAATTCAAAACATCACATTCTTCCCCTATTGATTTCCCAATTTCCTCAATACCAGAAGTTGCAGAATTTATATTCAAAAAGTCTGAAATTCACATATAGAAGAATTATTACAGTATTCACAAATGGAATTGTCTATAAAATCAGGAAAATTAAGAGCAAAATCCTCTTCTAAAAATTCAGAAAATTGATCATCTATCAAATCATCCAACAAATTAATTTGGAAAATAGAGTGGTCTTCCAACGGATGCTTCATAGCGTCCAAAATGTTGTAGCGCACAATGCTTTCCCTAAACTCCATGGTGAGTGTCCCGGCGTGCACATCAATTTTCGTTCTTGCGGTCTTTAAGAACGATCTTTCCAAAATGATTGGTGCAACATCCTTCACTGATTCCCCGTCTTGCATGTCCAAAATGTAAAAGTCGGTTGGGAAGATGAGATCATTCACTTTGACTAGTACATCTTCAACAATCCCAGCTGAGTTTGTTATGCTTCTGTTGGCTAACTGAATAACCACACCTAGAGGCTACAGAGTGCCAAGAGATAGTGAAGTAAAAATAGACAATGGCATGACATTTATAGATGCTCCTAAATCTATCATGGCATTCTCAATCCTATTATTACCAATAATGCATGGGATAGTGAATGTTCCTGGGTCTTTACATTTCTCAGGCATTGTGGACCTTTGTTTCTCAAAGAGTGCAGAAACACTCCTACCCATGTTTACCTTTTCATTACCTTTAAGACACCTCCTGTGGGTACATAAGTCTTTCAAGAACTTGGCGTACTTGGGTATTTGCTTGATTGCATCTAGTAGAGGTATGTTCACCTCTACCTTCCTGAAGGTCTCTAAAATCCCTTTCTCAGCCTCTTCAATCTTTTTGCTTGGCTAGATAACTCTCTGAGGAAATGGGAGAGAAATTGTCCTTTCAATATTGTCTGCCACCTTTGGTTGGGCAGATGTAGGTTCTGGTTGTTCTTGAATCTCTTCCTCTCTTTTGACCAACTGTAGCTGGAGCACAGCTTAGGTCTTCTTTCTCTTTGGACATTGTTGTTTGCAATCTAACACTAGCAAGTGCACTAGGATTGCAGCAAGTGATGAGTAAATTAAAGATCAGAATATCGTCTCCACAGGGAATTTAGGTTTCAAGTACCACTTCACAGAATTATAACCATTTGAGCCATACGAATTTTTGAAGGAGATTTGTAACATATAACAGCAATAAACCAAAGCAATTAAAGCAAAGAACTTGCAGAGAAACAGAGTATAAGATTTGTGATGAAATGAAATAGCAATGAAGGATAGTTAGGAATTTACTTCACAAGAATATCAATATCAATATCAATCCAATTAAATCCTCTGAACATTCAAGCAATTGAATAATTGACAATCAGTTTCACATATATCTAGCCAAAGGTTAATTCCTTAACTCATTGACCCTAACAATCCACTAAACCTCCCTAATCCCTTAGGTGAGATTCAATTTCAGGTTGCATTAAGAATTAGAACTATAAGATTGCAGAATTAGGTCTCCTTATCCCTAAGAAATCCCTAAACTCTGGTTGCCAATTCAGATCGGAGCAAACAATCCAATTCCCATTGGTAAAGATTCCTCTTGATTAATCAAATTAATTTCCATTTAGAGATTGCATGAAAAGCAGAATTAACAACTCAATTAATCCAAGAACTTAAAGTTCAGAAGATAAAGTCGAATCAATACATCAATTCGAGTTCCATAAACCCCTAACTATGGGAAATTAAGCACACATTGCAACAAAAACAGAGAAAGAAGAAGAAGAAGATGAAGAAGAATGCAGAGCAGCCATGGCCACGAGCTCCAATCCGATCCCTCTTCTTGGAGCTTCAAGCTTCGACCCCAATCTTCTCTCCACTCTCTCTCAACGAGACTCTAACTAACAAAACAGAAAATGAGCAAAAAGATCCCAGTTTCGCGCTTCAATCATGTATTTATAGAAACCCAGTTCTGCGCGTTGTCACTTTTCTTCACAAGAGTAACCACGCAGAAGCTTTATGTAGTGCGCGTGTTCACTTTCAAGAGCAAGAGTAACCACGCGCAACTTGCAGAGTTGAAGGCTTCTCTGGAACATTCACTTTTATTCAGAATAGTGGCAACGCAGGAGGTCAAGGGCTGCGCGTGATCACTTTCGTGAGTAATAGTAACCACGCGCAAGCTGTCCTGATACAAGTGCCTCTGGAACGCTCACTTTCGCTGGCGAAAGTGACAACGCGCAGCTCCTCAGGAATAGAGTCTTCTCTGGAACGTTCACTTTTGCTGGCGAAAGTGATAACGCACACTGGCAATGCTCACTCTTGTAAATAAAAGTGATTACGCAAGGCTCTTCTTCTCCTTTAGGCTCTGGAATGATCACTTTCACTAACAATAGTGATCACGCCCAGGCTGCAACCCATAATTCTTGTATTTTGGAGTCCAGCATTGCCATTCTTCCTCTTCTTTCCCATTGATTCTCCATTTCCATGACTTTTGCACACCTTATTCCTTCAAAACAAGATAAATTCCTTAAGAACTAAGCATAAATTCTACAAATGCGAAAATAACTACAAATTGAATTAAAACTTTCAATCATTCTCTTTTTCTGAGTTTTTCTGCTTTCTTCATATATTTTCCTTATTAAATGAGGTAGAATTATGCTAAAATATCAGTAAAAATATGGATTCATCACCACCCCAAACTTGAATTTTTGCTTGTCCTCAAGCAAATCAAACTAAACCAAGGGTAAGTTCCTCCATTTTCAAATTCAGTTCATAAACTGCTTATTTCAGATTTTTCTAATTTCTAATTCTGTGTTTTCTGCAAAATTTTCAATCAAGTTGTTCATCCAAATACTCATCATGATATTTCTACTGCATAATCATCATTGAGTAAAAATTGCTACCTAAGTTCATATATTTCATCAAAATTCATGTGAGTACAATTAATCAACATGATCACAGCTCACTTGGAAGTGTTTCTCTCATCACTCAACAGTGTTTAGGTGCTGTTTTCACTCTAAATCATCAATTTCACTGCACTCTACCATATGCTTGCCCAATTTCTCCATCTCCTCTGCTTAGTACAATTAATCACACATCTAGAGGACTTTTTCAGGTTATAACAAGGCTAAGGTTAAGGTAGGTATCAAAGAAAATGGAAAACAATACATGCAATTTCAAAAGATCAGAGGCATTTTGAGTGATTTGTTTTAAAACTAGCTTGGATCTGCATTATTCCTCCTTAATTCTCTCACTTATACAGCAAACAAATTTTTTTCTTGCAGCAGAATTTTCACTGATACTTTTCTTCTTTTCTTGCTTTCAGTCACTATCTTCTTTTCTGCAGCACTTTGCTGCAATTCTTTTCTTTTGAACTCACATTTTTGTTCTTTTCATAGTTTTGCTTCATAATTTTTTTATTTTGCTGCAACACTTTTGTTCTTTCTTTTTGGTTTGTTGAACTCAAACTTAGATAGCATGCTATTTCCCACCCCAAACTTAGAACATTGCTTGTCCTCAAGCAATTAAAATCTGGATGCCACCCCAAACTTAGTTTTAAAACTCATTCTTGATTAAACTCATTATGCCTTTGATCTTTTGAATGGTAAAAATTGGTTTTTCAGTCAAGGCTTTATAATGAGGTAATTTCAAGAAAGGGGATATTAAGCTCAAAAGGGTGAACTAAGATATTCAATCATAAAGGAAGGCCTTTAGGCTGACTAGGTATAATCAAACATGGCCTCTATCATATGGGTGAAAACTGTAGCATGCATATTCAATTAAGAACAAGGGCAAGTTCTAGAGAATACAGCCAAATATGATTAATCACACAAGAAAAGAATTAGACAGCTCAAATCTCACTAGGTATTATAAGTGATCATGTGGATTAATGAAAACACAATGCACTTTTCAGAAATTTATGCACCTAGTGGCAACTGCCTCATTTTTGAAAATACAAGTGTGATCTCATTTTGAGAATGGGAAAAACAACTTAAAAAAAATTCACACAGAATTCACAAAATTGTCACCCATCTTGCAGTTAATTTGCAGAAAACAGCTCATAACCTAGACTATTATCAGTAAATTTTCAGTGTATTGTGTAGCTAACACATGAATCAAGAGGTAAGGAATAACCCCTCTTTCATGGCAGCTTGTGCAGGTGTCATCAGCCAATGTGTGTGAGTGTGACATTTTCTGCACAAAACACCAAAAATTTCGTCAATTAGCAAGTGAAAAAGGGATTGAATTCTGCATAATTAATGTGTGTTCAAAACATAATTGTTCAGAATTAGCATGAAACCAAAATATACCAAGTGTGCAAATTACAAACCCAAATTCTAAAATGAAACCAAAAAGTTTGAAACTTAATTACAAAACCATCAAGAGAAAATTCGAATTAACAGAAAAGAAAATAAAAATCCTAAGCTAGTCATCTTGAGCATCCTCCTCATCAGAAATTTCATCTTCATCTTCTTCCTCATCCTCCTCATCTTCTTCTTCCTCCACCACTTCTTCAGTTGGCTGTGGAAAATGAGTCTTGTATATTGGCAAGTCTTTAAAAACTGATGAGCGTAGACATTGAGCATTCTCAGCCAAGTCTGGTGTGTGATAAAGTTCATCTTTGGTCATTCCCATCTTCTGACCAAGATTCATCAACACACATTCCACTAGCATGGTTCCTGCCTTCAAACTATTGTGGAGCTCAGTTTGTCGTTCAACCAATTGATTTTGCCTTTCAACCAAAAGATGTAGGATGTCTTTCATCTTCATTGGTTTCTCCTTTCTGAACTGAGTAGGGATAGGTGCAGCTGAAGTGCAGGAGGTGGTGGCATAGATTTCCTTTACCATTGAGACAGAGATAGGGGGAGCAGATCTGATTTTCTCTTGGTAGTCTCCAACTTCAACCCCTGCATCCTCACAAAGTAAAGTGATTAATGAGGGAAAGGCTAGTGAATCTCTTTTTGTTTTCAGAATATTTAAGATACATTCACTAATTACTTCCCCTGCATCAATGTACATATCATTAACAATAGCAAACAATAATTCAGCCCTCTTTACTGCCAGGGTTGAACTATGCTTGACTGGCATGAAAGAATTCAATAGAAAGGTACTCCAGACTTTAGCAAATGGTAGTAGGTTCTTGGTGGTGATGCACTTGGGTTTCTGGGCGAGGTTCAGCTACCAAGTTGTGCCTGGCCTTCCAATTCTGTGCAGGATTTCAATATAATCCTTGTCTTGACTATTCTTAAAGTCAGTGAAGTCCATCTGCCCAGGTTGTCTTTCAGTGTAAATTTCCAACACTCGATTGATGTTGGCAGCAGTGAAATCCACCCTCATACCCTTGACCATTGTGTGAAATTTGGGAATTTGGTCTCCCTTGAACCGCATTGCATTTGCATAAAACTCCTGTGTAATTTCTCTCCAACCATTGTCAGCCAAGGAGCAGAAGTTGTCCCATCCCCTTTTCTGAATTTCTTCTGAGTACTCAGGGTAGTTTCCTTCGGCAATTTCAAAGGCTCTATCTGGGACAATCTTCCTCCTCAGAATATTTGCCTTGAAATAATTTTCGTGAGCTATACTCCTGAACCTTGGATCATGATCAGTATAGGTAGAGGTAGAAGGAGCATTTCTTCTGGTCGGCTGAGGTGGTGAAGAGGTTGCAGGTGTGGTTACACTTGGCTGAGGAGGGTCAGCAATTTCAATGGGTGAGGAAGGTGAGACACCATCAGTTCTTGCTCTTTTAGTGGTTGAATAATTCCTGGCTGTTCCAGCTTGCATATTCCTGATAGATCTCCTTCTTGGAGTGTTGCTGGCAGATCCAGCTTTGGTCTTCTTAGAAGGTCCAACTGGTGTATTCAAAGAAGTTCTGACCATTTTGAAGTGGCTGCAAAAACAAGCAAGTAATTTGACAGTTTAAAATTCATGACACAGAATTGTGACAGTATACATCTCTGTTCTAGATAAATTCAATCAATCCATGTGCAGAATTCTAACTTGCAGTATGTATCTATTTACAATCAGTTGCTGTCATGAGAATGTAATCATATCAACACATAAGCACTATTGCAAATTACTAAGCAATCACAGTCAAAATTGGTTAAACCTTTAAATTTGTAGTTTAGAGTGCACACTCTCAAAGCACATCAGGTTAACACAGAGATGCTATTATAGGTCATCAATATATTTTTTTTTTACATGCTCTCTTAACTTTTCAGATATACCAGAACTTAGGTACAAAATTAATCAAACCATATTCAGGGGATTGTAAACTGGCCTTCATAATTTGTAAACTCAAAGTTCACAATTTCACCAAGAATGCAGAAAAAGAATCATAATTTTCAACCAAATTCAACTACTAATGGTTCCTAAAAGAAATTTTCTTCTGTCAATAAAATTCATCCAGAATATTGCCTATTGTTTCTTTGAATCACATACAATTAGGACAGTGCACTCATTCATTATCATCAAAGACTAAAGATCAGTTTAATGCAGGACTATCAGTATGGTATCTGTACAATCATGCAGTGCAATATACAATAGTAACTCATTCCATACAACTCAGTTCAGACATCAACATTCAAATATTGCATGCAAGGAGTATTTTCGTTGATGACAACTGGAGTATTTCTATTTCTTTCAAAGTCATTTTCAGATTTTTTTCGCATAATGCAGATGTGAATATATTAACAGAGGAGATTGAATGACTTTGAAAACCTATTCACAGTATTTAAAGTTTCTTAAATCGAATACGCTCAAGATATTTCCCTTTTTCCATTTTTGACATTTTTCCAGAGTTGCAGCAAAGAAAAACCCTAAATACAATTTCAGAGAATGTAGAGAACGTACCTTGAGCTTCAGAAATGTGAATGACAGTGAAAAAGAAGGAACAATTGCTTGCTGGTTGCTTCACGAAAGATTGAAAGTCAGAGAAATTCAGAGGGAAATGGGATTTAGGTTTAAATGGATGTGAGCGTGGTTCCTTTATATTGAATCTGGGGTCACGCGTGTGCACGTGCCCACTTTTTAAGTGAAAAGTGAACGTTCCCTTATTAATAAAATTCTGCGTTATCACTCTTGTCGAACAGAGTGAGTGTTCCAGAGAACTTGAAAATTTTGAATGCAATGCGCGTTATCACTATTGTTGGGCAAAGTGATAACGCGCAAGCTTATTGCTTGAGCGTAGTTACTTTTATCAGTAAAAGGAGTAACGCACTATGAAATATTCTATACTTACCTGCGCGTGATCACTCTTGACAAGGAAAGGAAGTGATCCAGAGAGTGTGTTTTTCTCATCTGCCTCTGCGTTATCACTCTCATCAGCGAGAGTGATTGTTCCAGAGAGCTGTGTTTCCCAGTCAGTTTCTGCGTTATCACTCTCATCAGCGAGAGTGATTGTTCCAGAGGGGAAATCTCAGAATTCCATCTCTGCTTGATTGCTTTCCTGCAAAAGAGTGATTCCTTTCATCAATCCAAGTTCTCCAAACTTTAATTGGCTCACTTAACAAATCATAATCATTCCAATACACACTCACCATATAAAATACCTATTTCCCTCATCATGTTCACCTTTAATTACATATGCAACATTCATCCAAGGCTGAATTCTGCAGAATTTCTACTTAACATATTCACAATGCAATTCTGACTTTTCCATAACACATTATAGTATGAAGTCCAATTGCATTTATCAGATTCGATACAAATGACAGATTTAACATGCTTCAAAATTTACCTTTTGCATCAAATTTAAAGAATATGATGAGTATGATGCAGAACTTTGTATTTTTCAGAGAATTTGCAGAATTTGATAACTATTATTCAGACTGTACAAGAACTTTAAGCATTCTAATTAATTCCAATCTGCATTCTTGTTTCAGCCACCAGATTTATTCCAAACATCAAATTCAGCAAGGTAACCAAGATGAAAAGTTCAGATTTTGACTTTTATGAATACTGTTAATTCAAAATTAATGCAGAAAAGTTAAATTGGGTTAGAAATGTGAGTTGCCTCTCACAAAGCGCTTCTTTAATGTCACTAGCTTGACATTAGTTGTTCCTCACTCAAGAGGAACCAATTTCAAGCACACTTGGACTTTCTCAATTTGACCTCTATGATAGATTTTTAGTCTTTGTCCATTCACCTTGAACTCTCTCCCATCCTTTGGATCTGCTATTAGTATAGCACCATATGGAAATACTTCTTTCACCACAAAAGGTCCAGACCACTTAGATTTTAATTTCCTTGAAAACAATCTCAACCTTGAATTAAAAAGCAAAATAGACTGCCCAGGTTTTATATCTCTTTTTAGAATAAACTTGTCATGCAGCTTTTTGGTCCTTTCCTTATACATTTTGGCATTTTCATATGCATTGAGTCTAAACTCGTCTAATTCATGCAGCTGTAACAATCTTTTATTTCCTGCACTCGATTGATCAAAATTCAACCATTTCACAGCCCAAAAAGCTTTATGTTCTAGTTCCACTGGTAAATGGCAGGCTTTTCCATATACTAATTGATAAGGAGACATGCCAATTGGTGTCTTGAAAGCTGTCCTGTATGCCCACAAAGCATCATCCACTTTCTTAGACCAGTCCTTCCTTGAACTACTAACTATTTTCTCCAAAATCTATTTTATTTCTCTGTTGGAAACCTCCACTTGACCACTTGTTTGAGGGTGATAGGGTGTAGCTATTCTATGCTTTACTCCATACTTCTCTAGGACTGATTCTAGATATTTGTTGCAGAAATGGCTTCCTCCATCACTTATCAAAATTCTGGGCACTCCAAATCTTGAAAAAATGTTCTTTTTGATAAATGCAATAACAGTCTTAGCATCATTGGTTCTGGTAGGAATTGCTTCCACCCATTTGGACACATAGTCCACTGCTACAAGCATGTACTCATTCGAGAATGAGGTAGGGAAAGGACCCATGAAGTCTATTCCCCACATGTCAAACAATTCTACTTCAAGTATATTTTGTAATGGCATCTCATGTTTTCTAGATATATTCCCCATTCTTTGGCATCTATCACACCTTTCCACATAGTTCTTAGCATCTTTGAACAAAGTTGGCCAGAAAAGACCAGATTGCAAAACTTTTGCTGCTGTTCTTGAACTTCCATGATGTCCTCCATATTCTGAACTGTGGCAATGCCACAGAACATCTTGCTGCTCTTCCTCTGGTATACACCTTCTCAGCAATCCATCTATTCCAATTTTGAACAGTAGTGGATCTTCCCAAACATAATATTTACTATCATGGAAGAATTTTTTTCTTTGCTGCCAATTCATCCAATTTGGAACATGGTGTGTAGCTTTAAAGTTGTCTATATCAGCAAACCAGGGCTGTGATTCAATCTTGAATAGGCTTTCATCTGGAAATTCTTCTTTAATTTGTTCCACTCCAAATGGTATGACTTCAAGTGGTAATCTTGACAAGTGGTCAGCAACACTGTTTTCTTTCCCTTTTTTGTCTTTGATCTCTAGCACAAATTCTTGAAGGAGTAGAATCCATCTTAATAATCTGGGCTTTGCATCCTGTTTTGTCAAAAGATATTTAAGAGCAACATGATCAGTGTATACAATCACTTTTGAACCCATTAAATATGATATGAACTTATCAAAAGCATGTACAACAGCTAATCTTTTTCTGTTGTTGTGTAATTCACTTGTGCAGGATTTAACACTTTGCTTGAATAATAGATAGCATGTAATTTCATATCTTTCCTCTGTCCTAAAACAGCACCCACTGCACTATCACTTGCATCACACATGAGTTCAAAAGGTAATTTCCAATCTGGTTTTGCAAGAATAGGTGCAGAAATCAGTTTCTCTTTTAAAACAGAAAATGCATGCAAATAATTATCATCAAATATGAAATCTGCATCTTTTACAAGTAAATTACTCAAGGGTTTAGCAATCTTGGAAAAATCTTTTATGAATCTTCTATAAAAACCAGCATGTCCTAAAAAACTTCTAACTCCCTTAACATTGACAGGTGGAGGCAATTTACTAATGACTTCTATTTTAGCTTGGTCCACCTCCATTCCTTTCTCTGAAATTTTATGACCAAGGACAATGCCTTCTTGTACCATGAAATGGCACTTCTCCCAATTTAACACAATGTTAGTATCTTGACATCTCTGCAAAACAGTAGATAGATTAGATAAACAATCATCAAAAGAATCACCAAAAATAGAGAAATCGTCCATGAACACTTCTATGATGTTTTCTACCATATCAGAAAAAATAGAAAGCATGCATCTTTGAAAAGTGGCAGGGGCATTACACAAACCAAATGACATTCTCCTATATGCAAAGACTCCAAATGGACATGTAAATGCAGTTTTCTCTTGATCTAAAGGATCTACAGCTATTTGATTATATCCTGAATACCCATCAAGAAAACAATAAAATGAATGTCCAGCAAGTCTTTCTAACATTTGATTTGCAAATGGTAGTGGGAAATGGTTTTTTCTGGTTGCATCATTTAATTTTCTATAGTCTATGCACATTCTCCATCTAGTCACAGTCCTAGTAGGGACAAGTTCATTCTTTTCATTAGGTACCACTGTCATACCACCTTTCTTTGGAACAACTTGGACTGGACTTACCCAATTGCTATCAGAAATTGGGTATATTATTCCTACATCTAACAGCTTTATGACCTCTTTTTTAACTACCTCTTTCATGGCTGGGTTTAACCTCCTTTGTGGCTGCACAACAGGTTTGAAATTCTCTTCAAATCAAATTCTGTGCTTACAAAATGAAGGATTTATACCTTTCAGGTCTGCAATACTCCAGCCAATTGCAGATTTGTGTTCTCTCAAAATTCTGAGCAATTTTTCCTCTTGTTCTTCCTTAAGTTCATTATTGATGATGACTGGATTTTCATGATTCTCATCCAGAAATGCATACCGCAAGTGTGAAGGGAGTTGTTTCAGTTCTAGCCTTTGCTTTTCTTCTTCTTTAGCATCCTTTTTCAGCTCTTCTTTCACTATATTTTCTGCAGGTTTTTGAATTGGCAGAGCTTCCAATTGCTGCTGCATTTCCATGATATCTTCTTCATTCAGAGTTTCAGATTTGTCATTCCCTGCAGATATTATCTCTTCTAACATAGCAGTTTCATCAAAATCTTTCATATGGTGTTGTGTAATGAAAGTATCCAGTATATCTATCTTCATACATGTATTATCTTCAACTGGATATTTTAAAGCTTCAAACACATTAAATATTACCTTCTCATCTTGAACTCGAAGCATAAGTTCACCTTTTTGCACGTCTATTAAAGCTCTCCCGGTTGCAAGAAATGGCCTCCCTAGGATCAAAGGAATGTTAGAATCCACCTCCATGTCCAGAATTACAAAATCTGCAGGAAAAATGAACTTATCAACTTTAACTAATAAATCTTCAACAACTCCATATGGATAAGTGTATGATCTATCAGCTAGCTGCAGTGTAATGTTGGTAGGCTTCACTTCCTCTATTCCAAGTTTCTGCAGAACAGCTAATGGCATCAGATTTATGCTTGCTCCCAAGTCACACAATGCTCTTCCCACAGTGCAGTTTCCTATTTCACAAGGAATGCTAAATGATCCAGGATCTTTCAACTTTTGAGGAAGCTTTCTCTTGAGAATGGCACTGCACTCCTCTGTCAAAGGTACTGTTTTGTCATGCTCTAGCTTCCTTTTTCTGGAAAGTAGTTCTTTCATGAACTTTGCATATGAAGGCATTTGCTCCAAAGCTTCTGCAAAAGGAATGTTAATTTGTAGTTTCTTAAAGACATTCATAAACCTTTCAAATTGTTCCTCTTGTTTAGGATTTTGGACTCTTTGAGGATAGGGTAGCCTCTTGTATTTTTCTGGGTCTATTGGCTTACAAGCTTCCTCAAAGAGTTGCTTTTTGGTTTTCCTTTCAGAATTCATAGGAACTTTTTCTTTTTCTTCTGAATGGTCTTTCTTCAATAGCTTAAAATTTCCTTGTTGCAGATCTTGTTCAATATTTCTTTCTACTACATCATTCACTTTCTTTTCTGCTGGTTTAGGGCTTGCAACTACAACTCCACTCCTTGTAGTTATGGCTTGACATTGCTCTTTAGGATTGATTACTGTATTGCTTGGAAATCTTCCTTCATCTCTGCTGGATAATTGTTCAGCTAATTGTCCAATCTGTGTCTCTAGTTTCTTCATGGAAGCTTCCTGGTTTTTGAAGCTTGTTTGAGTCACCTTCATGAATTGCAGCATAGTT
Source organism: Abrus precatorius (assembly GCF_003935025.1). Lineage (NCBI taxonomy): Eukaryota > Viridiplantae > Streptophyta > Magnoliopsida > Fabales > Fabaceae > Abrus > Abrus precatorius. Next base: position 5,503,490 of record NW_020874406.1, on the reverse strand, counting down.
TCTTCCATCTCAGTCAACCTCTCATTCATAGGTTTGGAAAATTTCTGATTTCCTTGAGGTTGAGTGGATGAATTCCTCTGAAAATAAGGCTGTTGTGTTGTTGGACCTGCATTAGAAAAAGACAAATTTGAATTAGAATTCTTTGCAGCAGAGTATTGATTATTCCAATTAGAATACTACTGAGTTCTATTATTCGAAAATTGAAATCTAGGGGGATATGATGGCTGTTGTCTCTGAAAATTATTCATATAATTCACTTGCTCTTGTGGATGCCTCACATGCACCATTTGCATGGTTTCCTCCACAAAAATCACAACTTAGCTGACTGTTAGGCATACTCCCTGTTTGCAGATTGTTGATTTGTTGTGTTAAGGCAGCTAATTGTTCTGAAAACATTTGATTTTATAGCTGATTTTGTGCAAGAAAAGTTTCCAGAACTTTAGCTTCATGACCAGAGTTTCTTCCTTGATTCCTTGAGTTTGAATTCTGATACATTGAAGATGCCATCATGTCAATAATCCTTTGAGCTTCTTCCAAGGACTTTGTATTTAATGAACCTCCAGCAGCAGCATCAACCATTGTTCTTGTTACTGCACTCATCCCATTATAAAAAGTCTCTAATTGCATCCAATCTGGAATACAATGATGTGGACACCTTCTAAGCAGTTCTTTGTATCTTTCCCAAGCTTCATACAATGATTCTCCTTCTTACTGCACAAAGGATGTAATTTCTCCTCTCAACTTAGCAGCTTTGGATGGAGGGAAGTACTTGGTTAAAAACTTATTCACAAGTTCTGTCCAGGTTGTGATGCTTCCTTGTGGTTGAGCTTGTAACCAGCATTTTGCTCTATCTCTCAAGGAAAAAGGAAATAGTCTCAGTCTAATGGCTTCTTCACTAACCCCATTTATTCTTATGGTGTCACATAGCTGTAGAAAATTTGAAATATGTAAGTTAGGATCATCAGAATTTCCACCAGAAAACTGATCTTGTTGGACTAAGTGTAATAAAGCAGGTTTAATCTCAAAATGGTTGGCTTGAATAGTTGGCTTGATTATAGAAGAGTTAAAACCTTGCATGTTAGGAATTGCATAGTCCCCTAATGTTCTAATTCTGTTCTGTTCTGCCATCTCTATTTCTGAATTTAGTTGTCTCAAAGATGTAAGTGTTCTTTTCACTCTAGGATTACTCTGAGATTCTGGAGAATGGACAACTTCTAACTCACTATCACTCCCTATGGCTTTTTCTGCTCTAGACTCTTTTCTCAATCTTCTTAAGGTTATGTCTATGTCAGGATCAAAGACTAGAGTTGATTTGTTTTTGTTTTTGCCACGCATATACAATTCAAAATGAAGCAAAAGTAAACTACAAGTTAGTATTCAGAACTGCACCACGAAAATTATGCAGTAATTATCAGTAAAAGTAATTGAAACACAAGTTTAAAAGTTGCAGAATTATGCAGAATGGACAAAATGTCTAACTACAGACTACTACTACAGAAATTCAGAAAACAAAATACTCAATCTAGCTATTCTTATGTTACTAATGATATTGAAACTCTAATTTACCCGGCAACGGCGCCAAAAACTTGTTGTTTGCAATCTAACACTAGCAAGTGCACTAGGATTGCAGCAAGTGATGAGTAAATTTAAGATCAGAATATCGTCTCCACAGGGAATTTAGGTTTCAAGTACCACTTCACAGAATTATAACCATTTGAGCCATACGAATTTTTGAAGGAGATTTGTAACATATAACAGCAATAAACCAAAGCAATTAAAGCAAAGAACTTGCAGAGAAACAGAGTATAAGATTTGTGATGAAATGAAATAGCAATGAAGGATAGTTAGGAATTTACTTCACAAGAATATCAATATCAATATCAATCCAATTAAATCCTCTGAACATTCAAGCAATTGAATAATTGACAATCAGTTTCACATATATCTAGCCAAAGGTTAATTCCTTAACTCATTGACCCTAACAATCCACTAAACCTCCCTAATCCCTTAGGTGAGATTCAATTTCAGGTTGCATTAAGAATTAGAACTATAAGATTGCAGAATTAGGTCTCCTTATCCCTAAGAAATCCCTAAACTCTGGTTGCCAATTCAGATCGGAGCAAACAATCCAATTCCCATTGGTAAAGATTCCTCTTGATTAATCAAATTAATTTCCATTTAGAGATTGCATGAAAAGCAGAATTAACAACTCAATTAATCCAAGAACTTAAAGTTCAGAAGATAAAGTCGAATCAATACATCAATTCGAGTTCCATAAACCCCTAACTATGGGAAATTAAGCACACATTGCAACAAAAACAGAGAAAGAAGAAGAAGAAGATGAAGAAGAATGCAGAGCAGCCATGGCCACGAGCTCCAATCCGATCCCTCTTCTTGGAGCTTCAAGCTTCGACCCCAATCTTCTCTCCACTCTCTCTCAACGAGACTCTAACTAACAAAACAGAAAATGAGCAAAAAGATCCCAGTTTCGCGCTTCAATCATGTATTTATAGAAACCCAGTTCTGCGCGTTGTCACTTTTCTTCACAAGAGTAACCACGCAGAAGCTTTATGTAGTGCGCGTGTTCACTTTCAAGAGCAAGAGTAACCACGCGCAACTTGCAGAGTTGAAGGCTTCTCTGGAACATTCACTTTTATTCAGAATAGTGGCAACGCAGGAGGTCAAGGGCTGCGCGTGATCACTTTCGTGAGTAATAGTAACCACGCGCAAGCTGTCCTGATACAAGTGCCTCTGGAACGCTCACTTTTGCTGGCGAAAGTGACAACGCGCAGCTCCTCAGGAATAGAGTCTTCTCTGGAACGTTCACTTTCGCTGGCGAAAGTGATAACGCACACTGGCAATGCTCACTCTTGTAAATAAAAGTGATTACGCAAGGCTTTTCTTCTCCTTTAGGCTCTGGAATGATCACTTTCACTAACAATAGTGATCACGCCCAGGCTGCAACCCATAATTCTTGTATTTTGGAGTCCAGCATTGCCATTCTTCCTCTTCTTTCCCATTGATTCTCCATTTCCATGACTTTTGCACAGCTTATTCCTTCAAAACAAGATAAATTCCTTAAGAACTAAGCATAAATTCTACAAATGCGAAAATAACTACAAATTGAATTAAAACTTTCAATCATTCTCTTTTTCTGAGTTTTTCTGCTTTCTTCATATATTTTTCTTATTAAATGAGCTAGAATTATGCTAAAATATCAGTAAAAATATGGATTCATCAGACATTGTGGGCTCTTGCATCATTTTTCCAGACCTTAGAGTGATTGCACTCACATTCTTGGGGTTTGCTACAGTTTGTGCAGGGAGGTTTCCTGAACCTTAAGATTGCATCTGGTTTAGAGATGAGGCTAGCTGTCCCATTTGATTTTCCAAAGTCTTGATACTAGCCTCAGTTCTTTGCTTGAAAGTGATGTTATTCATGGTCAATTGCTTCATGAGCTCCTCCAGTAATGATTCATTTTTCTGAGATGCACTTGGTTGTGAAGAAGATGGTTGGTGATGGTGCTGGGCTTGTTGTGGTGGGTGTTGGGATGGATGGGATCTATTTGGGCCAGCATGATGTGCTTGATATTAAATGCCTTGCTGCTGGTTGTGCTGTTGAGAATTGTTCCCCCATCTCAAATTTGGATGGTTCCTCCAGCTTGGGTTGTATCTATTGGAAGATAGATCCCAACTGGACTGCTGCTACAAATTTGGAAAAGGAAATTTATTAGTATAAATATTTGTAGCATAAGCCTAAGGATTAACTTCTAGAGTATCAGACTCTTGCAGTGTAGGACAACTATCAGTGTAATGGTCTGTATCTGAGCAAATGCCACACAACATGGCTGGAATGGGTGGTGGAGGAGGTGAAGATGCAGCAGCACTCTTTTGCATGGAAGCCAATTGCTTCACCATGGATGCCAATTCATCAAGCTTGTGTTCTATCTTGCTAGACTCAGTAACTTAAACTTCACTCACATTTCTGGTAACACAAGAATTTTGCCTTGTTGCAAATTGTTGTGAGTTGGCAGCCATATTCTCTATCAAATTTTGAGCTGCAACTGGAGTTTTGTCAACCAGTGCCCCTCCACTTGCAGCGTCTATCATGCTTCGATCCATAGGGTGCAGTCCCTCATAGAAGTACTGGATCAACAATTGATCACTAATTTGGTGGTGAGGGCAGCTAGCACATAATCTCTTGAACCTTTCCCAATATTCATAAAGGGTTTCTCTTTCAAGCTGTCTTATCCCACAAATTTCCTACCTTATAGATGCAGCTCTTGATGCTGGAAAAATTTCTCCAAGAAAAGCCTCTTCAAGTTGTCCTAATTGGCAATAGATCTAGGAGAGAGGTAGTAGAGCCAATCCTTGGCTGCATCCATCAGAAAGAACGGAAAAGCCTTTAATTTGACATGCTCCTCAGGCACACCTTGTGGCCTCATGGTTGAACAAACAATGTGGAACTCCTTGAGGTGCTTGTGTTAATCTTCACCTGCAAGGCCATGAAATATAGGCAACAAGTGTATTAGTCCAGTTTTTAGAACAAAAGGAGCATCAATGTCAGGATACTGTATGCATAAAGTTTGATATGTTACACCCGGTGCAGTCAGTTCCTTTAATGTTCTCTCATTGTCAGCCATTTTTTCAAATTTAGATTCTAAAGAATGAGGTGATGAATAGATAGATGAAGGAGATGAAGATTTATCAAAATGTTCAAAACTATTCCTATGTGTTCTAATGCTACTATGAAATGTCCTATCAATCTCTGGGTCAAGTGGATACAAGTCTCCAGGATTCGATCTGGTCATGCACTACCTATAAGGAATGAAAAGAAGTAAGCTAAGTGAAACAGCAAAAATGCAGAAAAATTCAGATGACAATTATGCAAAATACTAGTGTCTATGTGCAGTAAAATAAAGCATTAACACTAGACAGAAAAACAGAAAGAAGTTGCAAACATATAGCACAAAAATATGCAACACACTAGCATAAATTATGCAGAATTCTGCAGCAAAAACAGAACAAAGTGTAGGAAAATTAAAAACAGAACACTAAAACAAAGCAACTAACAAGTTCAATGCAAAATTAACACCAAAGTCCCCAGCAACGGTGCCAATTTGATGAACGGAATTTTTTCTCATTTGCAAAAAGATTTATCGTCAACCTTCATCAAAATATGCAGAAAAATTTATGTAGTCTAGGATGCAAGCCTAGGTTGTCTCCAATGACTTTGGTTTGTAACATACATTGAACATGTTGTAAACATTTACTATGAAAGCAATTAAAACAAGTGGGTTTTGTGTGATTCCAATTTTAATGTAAAGGCAAGTGATGAAATTAATGAATCCAATCAATGAAATGTGCAATCCTTAGTTTGTTCATGTAATTCTATCCCTATCCCTCTCAAGATTCAATATTTTTCCTCTTCCTCTGAATTAGGGTAACTCAAAAAGCAAGAATTAACCTTAAAGTCCTATACGAATTAAGCAATTTACATAGGCTTCAACCCTTTTCCCTTTCTGGAGTGATCACTCTCACTTCTGAGAGTGTTTACGCGCAGGGCTCTTCATCCTGAAGCTCTCTAGAGTGATCACTATCACTTCTGAGAGTGTTTACGCACAGACACTGTGATTCTGGAGCTTTCTGGAGTGATCACTATCACTTCTGAGAGTGGTTACTCTGGCTTACCTCTTGGAATCAGCTCCCTGAAGTGATCACTATGGTACCTGAGAGTGATTACTCCCAGTTCATATTTTCCACAGAGCCAAAAATTCATGAAATTTGTCTAGAATTTCCTGCACAATTATTCAAATGATCAAATTGCAAAATATATTCACAAAAATTAGTGGAAATAAGACAAAAATTAAGAAAGCTATAATATTTGACCTAAATGAGGTTTTTATGTTATTTACAATCTCTAAGTCTATTTTTCATATTAAAATTCTATAAAAGCTAGACAAAATATCTATAAATTATGGATTCATCAATGCCCCTAGTTATCATGAAGAAGTTGGGAATAGAAGAAGTGAAACCAACCAACATTACACTGCAATTAGCTGATAGATCTTTCACTTATCCATATGGAGTGATAGAAGATTTGTTGGTTAAGGTGGACAAATTAGTTTTTCTGCAGATTTTGTCATTCTAGACATGGAAGTGGATGCAAATATACCTTTGATTTTGGGAAGACCATTCCTTGCAACTGGAAGAGCTCTTATTGATGTTCAAAAGGGAGAGCTCATGCTTAGAGTGCAGGATGAAAAGGTAATATTTAATGTTTTTGAAGCACTCAAGTATGCAATTGATGATAACGCATGCATGAGAGTGGATATACTGGATTCTCTTATTACTCCCTATCATCTTGATGAATTTGATGAAATTTCTGTGTTGTGAGAAATCATAGTTGCAGGAAATACTAAATATATGATGCATAAGGATGAACACCTTATGGAAATTGTGCAGCAATTGGAAACTCTACCAGTTTGGACCCCTGCAGAAAAACCAATCAAGGAAAAGCTGAAAAAGGAAGTAAAAGAAGAACAAACTCAGAAGTTAGAACTCAAACAGCTACCTTCTCACTTGAGATATGCATTTTTAGACCAAAATCACGAAATACAGTCATAATCAGGAATAAACTCAAGGAAGAAGAGGAAGAAAAGTTGTTGAGAATCTTGAGAGCACACAAGTCAACAATAAGTTGGAGCATATCAAACTTGAAAGGTATTAATCCAGCTTTTTGCAAACATAGAATTTTATTTGAAGAGAAATTTAAACCAATTGTGCAGCCTCAAAGAAGATCAAATCCTTCCATGAAGGAAGTGGTAAGAAAAGAGGTCATGAAATTATTGGATGCTGGGATTATATATCCTAATTCAGATAGCAGTTGGGTAAGTCCTGTACAAGCAGTACCTAAAAAGGGAGGAATGACTATGGTACTAAATGAAAAAAATGAATTGATACCTATAAGTACAGTTACAGGCTGGAGGATGTGCATAGATTATAGAAGGCTGAATGATGTGACAAGAAAAGACCATTTTCCTCTGCCCTTTGCAGATTAAATGTTAGAAAGGTTAGCTGATCATGCATTTTATTGCTTTCTAGATGGATATTCTGGCTATAACCAGATTGCTGTGGATCCAATTGATCAAGAAAAGACTGCATTTATTTGTCCATTTGGAATATTTGCATATAGAAGGATGTTTTTTGGACTTTCTAATGCTCCAGCCACATTTCAAAGGTGTATGCTTACTATTTTTTTTGACTTGGTTGAGAAAATAATTGAGGTATTCATGGATGATTTTTCTGTGTTTTGAGATTCATTTGATGACTGCCTATCTAACTTGTCCATTGTTTTGTAGAGATGCCAAGACACTAATTTGATGTTGAATTGGGAAAAATGTCACTTTATGGTTCAAGAAGGAATAGTGCTTGGCCATAAGATTTCTGTGATAGGAATGGAGGTTGATCAAGCTAAAATAGAAGTGATTAGTAAATTACCTCTATTTGTGAATGTAAAAGGAATTAGAAGTTTTTTAGGCCATGTAGGGTTCTATAGGAGGTTCATTAAGAATTTTTCTAAAATTGCCAAACCTCTTAGTGACTTGCTTGTGAAAGATGCAGAATTGGTATTTGATGAATCATGTTTGCATGCTTTTTCCATTTTAAAAGAAAAGTTGATTTCTACTCCAATACTTGTTAAACCTGACTGGACTTTACCATTTGAGCTTATGTGTGATGCAAGTGACAAAGCAGTAGGTGTTGTATTAGGACAAAAGAAAGATAAAAGACTGCATGTAATTTACTATGCTAGTAGAGTCTTGAATTCTGAACAGATTAATTACACAACCACTGAAAAAAAGCTGTTAGCTATAGTGTTTGCTTTTGATAAGTTCAGATCTTATTTGGTAGGATCAAAGGTTGTGGTATATACTAACTATGCTGCCTTGAAATACTTACTTTCTAAACAGGATGCCAAACCAAGACTGTTGAGATGGATCCTGCTACTCTAAGAATTTGAATTGGAAATCAAGGACAAGAAGGGAAAAGACAATGGTGTTGCAGATCATCTGTCCAAAATACCTTTGGAAGCATTGCAATCAGATTGTTGTGACATTAATGAGGAGTTCCCTGATGAAAAGTTGCTAGTTATGGAAGAATTACATTGGTTTGCTGATATGGCAAACTTTAAGACTACTTAGCATATTCCAAAGAGAATGAGTTGGCAGCAGAGAAAGAAGTTTCTTCATGACAGCAAGTTCTACATTTGGGAGGATCCTTATATATTCAAAATTGGAGTGGATGGTATATTGAGAAGATGCATTCCACAGAAAGAGCAAGCTGATATCTTATGGCACTACCACAATTCAAATTATGGAGGCCATCATGGATGTTCTAGGACAGTTGCTAAAGTTCTACAAGCAGGTTTCTTCTGGCTTACATTGTTCAAAGATGCAAAAGCCTATGTAGAGAACTGTGACAAATGCAAAAGAGTGGACAACATTTCTAGAAGACATGAAATGCCTTTGAACAACATTTTGGAGGTAGAACTGTTTGATGTATGGGGAATAGACTTTATGGGACCCTTTCCAACCTTTTTTTCTCATGAATATATACTTGTGGCAGTAGATTATGTGTCTAAGTGGGTTGAAGCTATACCAACCAGAACAAATGAAGCTAAAGTGGTGATTTTATTTATAAAGAAGAACATATTTGCAAGATTTGGAGTGCCAAGAATTCTGATAAGTGATGGAGGATCCCACTTCTGCAACAAATACGTTGAATCTATTCTGGAAAAGTATGGAGTAAAACACAAAATAGCAACACCGTACCATCCTCAAACCAGTGGACAAGTTGAAATTTCCAACAGAGAAATCAAGAAAATTTTGGAGAAAGTGGTGAATAGCTCAAGAAAGAATTGGTCAAGGAAATTGGATAACATAGTATGGGCATATAGAACTACATTCAAAACACCAATTGGTATGTCACCATATCAATTAGTGTTTGGAAAGGCATGTCATCTTCCTGTGGAACTTGAACATAAAGCATATTGGGCTACTAAATGGTTAAATTTTGATTTAACCAATGCTGGAGAAAAGAGAATGATGCAGTTACATGAGCTTGAGGAGTTCAGACAATTTGCATATGAAAATGCAAAACTGTATAAGGAGAGAACTAAAACAATACATGATAAATCCATCCTACAGAGAGAGTTCAGACCAAGGCAGCTAGTTCTACTATTTAATTCAAGATTGAAGTTATTTCCTGGAAAGCTCAAGTCAAGATGGTTAGGACTTTTTATGGTAAAAGAAGTCTCTCCCTTTGGTGTTGTATTACTCGAATATCAGAAGGAAGGGAGAGAATTTAAAGTAAACGGACAAAGGTTAAAGATCTACCATGGAGTAGAAGTCATCAGAAAAAATTTTCTGTATTAACTTGGTTCTTCAGCAGTGAGGAACATTTAACATCAAGCTAGTGACATTAAAAGAGCACTTTGTGAGTGACAAATCACATTTCTGAACCATTTTACATTATTTGTAGTTGTACTTGACTTTTGATATTCATTTCATTTCAATTTCTGCAATTTTACTTTCTGTGAGTCTGCATCATCTGTATTTTGGAATTAATTTGTTGAATGGATTGAAGTTTTATGTTGTAAGTGTGTAGTGAAGGGATTAGAATTGAATAAGTGAACTACTTGAGTTTTTAAATAGCTTTGATTAATGAAAGTGATTACTATTTTTCAGGAAAGGAGCCACACAGAGGTTGAAGTTTGGTGTTCCTCTTTAGAACAACCACTTTCCCTTGCAAAAGTGATCACACAGAGGCTCACGAAGGAAGCTCTTCTCTAGAACAATCACTTTTCCTTGTGAAAGTGATCATGCTGAGTGTACAAGGATAACACACCTCTCTGGAACAACCACTTTTCTTGAGTAAAGTGGCCACGCGCTGGTAAGCATGAAGTATCAGTTTGCGCGTTACTCCTTTAATTGAAAATAGTAACCACGCTTAGAGAGTAAGCTTGCGCGTTATCACTTTTCCCATAAAAAGTGATAACGAAAGTGATAACGCGCATTTCATTCAAAAATTAAAGTCTCTAGAATGTTCACTTTTTCCAGTAATAGTGACCACGCTCACAACATTAACACTTGAAACGTTCACTTTTCCTTTAAAAAGGGGTCACGTGCTTCCATGTAACTATATATGCTGAAAAGAGTGAAAACACACACACTTTCACAACCCTAAAACTCACATTTCTCTCCTAAACTCTCTGAGATTTTCACTTTATGTGTGTTTGATCAAGCAATCTTTCCCATCTACATTTCAGCACTTCTATTCCAGGTAAGTTCCTCTTCGTTTCTTTAACTGAGGTTAGGGTTCTTCATAGTTAAAATTTTAGGAAAAATTCTGAAAATGGAAACTGAGAGATTTTCTGATATTGATTGTTTCAAATATGAAATTAAAAGATAATGTAGCTAAGTTTTCACTACATTTGATAATTTCATTGGACGAATTGTAGTTACAGTGTGATAATTGCATGAACAATCTCTCAGTTGATAGTAAGTTGAACTGAGGGGCATAGTTGAAAATTTTAATTGAAATTTTTGGTTGTGATTTGTTTGCATTATTTTGATATTCTATGTTAGAACTGAAGGCTAGGGAATAGGCAATTTGATTTATGAAGTTTATTGTATATTGTGAATGCAAGCTGAAATTCCCTGCCTTTGATTAATAATGCCTTGCATCTGTATTTTTCATTTCATGTTGGTTATGTGTATCTACATTTTTCATGCTTTAGTAGAATGTATTCTAGCATTTTTTTTAACAAATTTTTCTAGCAGGTATCTAAAAAATGGCAAGAACATTTGACAACACTCCAGTTGGATCTTCAAGGGGAACCCCAAGGACAAAGGGGGGTAGACTAGCAGTAGCTTTTTCCTCAAGACCAATTCCTCAACATGACCCATGATTCAAAAGCATAGCTCATGAAAACTACTTCAGAGCTAATATTCTAAGGAAGAAAATAGTCCAGAACAGAGCTTTTGAAATTGCTGCAGATAATTACCCTGAATACAAAGAAGAGATTCAGAAAAGAGAGTGGGAATCCTTCTGTTCAATGGTTGGCATAGGCTAGAGGGAAATTACACTAGAGTTTTATGCAAATGCTATGAGGTTCAAGGGAGATCAAATACCAAAACACCACACAATGGTTAAAGGGATGAGGGTTGATTTTTCTGCTTACAACATCAACAGGGTCCTCAACATCAACGCTCAAAAAACAACATGGACAACAAGAGTTCAGTGCTTTCAGAGACCTTTAAGACAAGGACTATGTTGAAATACTGCAAAGGATTGGAAGACTAGGAACCACATGGGAGCTGAACACAGGAGAGAAACCCAAGTGCATCACCACCAAGAACCTCCTACCATTTGCCAAAGTGTGGAGTGCCTTCATTCTAAGCTCATTCATGCCAGTGAAGCACAGTTCCACTTTAGCAGTAAAGAGAGCTGAACTCTTATTTGCTATAGTGAATGACATGTATATTGATGTAGGAGAAGTAATTAGTGGATGTATCTTAGACATTCTGAAAAGAAAAAGAGATTCTTTAGCTTTTCCTTCATTAATAACTGTGCTATGTGAGGATGCAAGAATAGAATTTGGTGAGTATCAAGAAAGGATTAGGGCAGAACCTTCAATTATAGTAGCAATGGTGAAAGAAATTTACGCTACTACATCTTGTACATCAGCAGCTCCTGTACCTTCCCAGTTCAAGAGAGAAAATCCAATGAAAATGAAGGACAAAATAACATTCCTAGAAGAAAGACAGAACTCACTGGCTAAAATGAAAAATGAGTTGCATAGCAGTGTCAAGTCTAGAATAATGCTACTGAAGTGTGTCTTAATAAATATTGGTCAGAAAATGGGAATGACTAAAGATGAATTGTACCACACACCAGAAGTTGAGGACAATGTTCAGTGCCTTCAATCCTCAGTTTTCAAAGATCTTCCTATCTATAGGACTCATTTCCCACAACCACCACCACCAGCAGCTGAAGAAGAAGAAGAGGATGATTTGGAAGAGGATACCTCAGATAAGGAGGATGCAGAAGAATAGCTTAGGCATTTTAATTTCTGTCATGTAGTTGATTTGTGTAGACAGATTGTAATTATTTTTCAGACTTTTGCAGTTGTAATTACATTGTGGTTTAACTTTGGTTGTAAACAATTATGCTTTAAATATTTACAAGTTTTGAGTTTAATTCACTTTTGCTTGATAATTGATGAATAATTGTGATGTTTTGTGTAGACCATGCTCTCAAAAATCCTGAACAAGGAGCGCATGGAATTCTGAAATATGGAAAGCTACCATTTAATTATGTGCCTCTATTTTCATGTGTTCAGCTTTATTTCTGCATAAAATTTTTAGAAAACAAAAAAATATTAGATTAGATTTTGTTTTCCTTTGAATTAAATCTGATTTTCACTTGATTGAAATTCTTATTGATGAATTACATAAGTTATTTTTCCCATTCTTAACATGATTGTCATACTTGTATTTTTTAAAATAAGGAAGTCTTGTCATTTTATTCATGCAAATTTTTGAAGTAAATTGTGAACTGAATTGATGAATATTATCACTTTACCTCTTTGGTGAGACTTGAACCTTTACATTCTTGATGTGTGACTAATCTCAAATTCTGATACACTCTCTAGAACTTGCTTTATTTCTTAACTAAATATGTAATTTTACAGTAATCACATAAAGGATGGAGGCTATTGTTCAATTACACCTAGTTAGCCAAATAAACCTCCTTTCTTTCTTGCATATCTTAGTTTAACCCCTTTGAGCTAATAGCCTTTTTTTTTATCAACCTCAATACAAACTTTCCTGGAAAAACCATGTCACCTATCCAAATGGAAAGAGTTAAATTGAGTTTAGTCAAAGATAAGTTTTAAAACTAAGTTTGGGGTGGTATCAAGTTTCTATTGCATTACTTGAGGACAAGCAATGTTTTAAGTTTGGGGTGGAGGATGGAAAGAAAATAGCAAAGTTAGAAAAGTCATACAGAGAAAATAAATAAAATTATGAAAAGGAAACAAAAAGCTACAGATAGAAAAGTTAATGAAAAAAAGGAATAAAAAGAAAAGTAGCAAATCAAAAAGCAAAGAAAAATTGGTGAATCATTCTGTAGAATTGAAAATGTTTTGATTTGAATGTGTTTAATGCATAATAGAAATAGATGATGCAGTCCTATGCTAAGTTTAGAGCTTATCTACTCAAATTGCACCTTTTTCTATTTGGAATCAGCTGCATTGCTTTCTTTAATTCATTAAACTCACACCTATCCTTCAGCCTCAATATTACTTGAAAAAGTCCTCTTGATCTGTGATTAATTGTAAATTTACAAAAGAGGTCGAGAATATAGACAAGCTTATGGTAGAGCTTGATGAATTTGGTGATTCTGAGAGCAAGCACAAAACTAAACACTGATTGATTTTGAGAGAAACACTTTCTGAGAGCTATGATGATATTTCTCAACTCTGTTTTGCATGCATCTTTGATGATTTGCTTGACTAAAATGTATGAGATTTTGCAGCAAAAAGATTATCCAAGTGTGATTGTCATAATGAATAATTGGTGAATAACTTTTCGTAAGAAAATAATCAGAATGTATTGAAGTGGAATGAATTTTGAAAATCTGAATTGTTTTGATATGTAAAAAGTTTTTCATTATGGATTTCAACTGATGAATGAATTCATGCTCTTGATATGATTTGATTTGTTATAACTTTTGTTCATTATGGATTTCAACTGGTGAATTCATTATGGATCGTTATCACTTTTGTTCACAAAAGTGATTGTTCCAGAGAGCCTTCCATCACTGCAAGCTGCATGTGTCTCCTATTATTCACGAAAGTGAACACGCGAGCCTAATATATAAGGATGACCTGTGCGTTATCACTATTGTTAATGATAGTGATCGTTATCACTTTTGTTCACAAAAGTGATTGTTCCAAAGAGCCTTCCATCACTGCAAGCTGTGCGTGTCTCCTATTATTCACGAAAGTGAACACGCACAAACCACGAACTTCGATGTTACTACTTCTATGAGGAATAGTGATCGTTCCAGTCATAAGATTATCAGAAAGGCCTCTGCGTGGCTACTATAGTGAAAAATAGTGACCACGCCAGAAAGGTGAGAATTCTATAAATATGAGATAGCTCAGATCTGTTGGAATTTTTTGTTCATCTTTACTCTCCATTTGTTTTCTGGTGTTGAGAGAGTCTTAGAGAGGATTAGGGACAAACATCAAGCTTCAAATCTTGAGGAATTGGCTTAAAGATGCTTTTTCGTTCATCTTCTTCTCTTTCTTTCTCTTTTCATTTTGTAATGGTTGCTTAAACTCTTTGTAGTTGGGGATTGTGGATCTGAAATGGAAGTGTTGAATTGATTTGGATCTTAACTTTGAGTATTTGATTGGATTGAGTAGTTGATTTTGTTAATCAAGTAGTTGTTGAATGGAAATTTGATTTACTAATCACAGAGGAACTTTTATCAATGGAAGTTAAACTTGTTTCTCATATCTGAATCAATTACCAAGATTATTGATTTCTTAGGGATAAGACATCTTGATCTTGCAATCTTTTAGTTTCTAATGCTTAATGCAACATTTTATTGAACCAGATCTAAGAAATTAGAATGATTGAATTGAATGTTAGATTCATTGAGTTAAGGAATTAAGGTTTGATTAATATATTGTGAAACTGATTGTCATTCCATCTAAATACTTGAAAGTTCAGAACTTTATTGAATCAACACTGAAGTTTTGGTGAAACAAGTCCCTAACTATGGTTTCTACATCTGTTAAATACACATTTTCATGATCTTTGTTCTGTTCTGTTTTCTGAGTTTAATATTTGTTGCTTTTGCTTCCAAACTTTATCTGAATATCGTTAGGCTTAACTAATTGTGGACTTGTGAAGTGATATTTGAGAATTCTATTCCCTAAGGACGATATTTGGGACTCAAACATAGTTATAAAAATTTTATAACTTGCTACAATAACACTAGTACACTTGCTAGTCAAAATTACTTCTATTGAGAGAGTGACAACCATAACAATAAATATAAAAACAAGGATGTTACAGAAAATATATTTAAAGAAAACAAATGAAAAGATATATTTAAATTAATTATTAAGATAATTATTTAATTGAGTAAATAGATAAGTTTGTAATGCATGAAACCTAAGGTAACATTAGAACACAAAGGTCTTAACGATTTAAAACTCATAAAGGTAGAGACACTACACAGTACGGTTACAAATCACTGCAATTAACATAGTAATTTGATTTCTATTTTAGTTAATGAATTAGTAAATTATTTGTTTGATAATTAAAGAAGAATATATTTTGGTTAATAGAGTCAGCATTTAATGATAATTTATATTTATATTATATGAAGCATAAGGTAACGTAAGTACAAATAGGTCTCGGTGATTCATAATACATAATGGTAAAGATGCTATGTAACGTTCTTATTTTATTAATACAATTTTATGAAATAGTTTTATAGTGAGAAGAGGAAAAAATAAATTTACTTACATTCATAGAGCAAAAATTAAATAAAATTTTGAACCTTCCTTTTATTACTTGGGCTTACAAAATATTCAAGTAGTAAAGCAACAAGAAGTAAATAAAGTTAGACTAAAACTAAATTAAAATACATGTGTACCAATTTTATTAATATACAAGAGTTTAATAAGTACAAATCATAATTATAAAATATATGAGGACTCATATACATGATTTACAAAATCAAAATAACTTAATCTTAATGAGCAATTATATCCATCCTAAAATACTAAGGACTATCTTAGTCATCATCACTATGTCAACCTTCTATCTCAGCTAACTCCTTTGGGGACAGATCTTCATCCTCGCCAAGATCACCCGTATTGGCCACCACCTCAATACCAATAACTCGCTTGAAAGTTTTATAGGCTGAGTGTGTGTGAAATCCTACCACGAACAGGGTACTCCAAGGGAACACTATACTCTATATTTAATTCTAAAGTACATACATTACCTAGTTCATGATCAATATCTATAGAAAATTAAAAATAACATACACGTTGGTATTCATTAAATACATAATTTAATCTACAAGTTACAAAATAGTCTATTTTGTCTTTGAGAGTTTGTCATTCTTGTTTCCTAAAATGTTTATTAAGGATAAGCCTCCTTTCTCATTACTAAACACGATTAGCAGTAATATCAGGTCATACATACGTGAGTAAAACATCAATCAATCAAAAATAACAATTTCATTTCATATACATACAATGATCATTAATGGTATGATTTTATTCCATCATTCCTTTTAGATTCCTGAATTTCTTATCTCAATCTTTTACTGTTCTTAGGATCCCTTGAGGTCTTCTTTAGTATAGATAGTTATTGGATAGCCATAGCAACACAAATACAATGTGTGTCGACCTAGCCCCTTTTAGCAAAATCATGGTTAAGAGTTTAGGTAAGGAAATAAGTGTGAGGCCTATGATACTTTTACTCTCATTAGTTATGTGCAAACCAAAGAAAAGTATTGGTCACCCTCATTTCCCCAAGATTTTTAAAATTGATTCCATCTTTCACACCCCTAGTGTATCTTTAAATCCACATTTATCCTTATCATTTTTCATTTCTCACTATGACTTTACTCTTTATTATTAAGTGAGCTAACCCTCGCTTGAGCGGGCTCATCCTCGCTTAGGCGAGCCCTTACTCGCCTGTGCGAGAAAATCAGACAAAGAGATTTTTTGAGTATTTCTGATATTCTCTATGAGTGAGAGTCATGCTCGCTTGAGCGATAAGAGATCCAGATTGTTACTCATTTTTTCTACGATTCCTCGCTTGAGCGAGTTCTATCTCGCCTAGCCAAGAGGACAGTTTGGATAAATAATTTTTTTAATTCATTATTTGTAGTAATAAAAAACACTCTAAATAAAAAAATATAAATATTTTATATTTTAATAAATAATTTTTGAAAGATAATAAAAAATCAAAAAGGCTAATCTAGTTCTATTTAGTTTTTAAAAAATGAAAGAAAGAAATAAATTTTAAAGAAAATGATGGTTTAGAACGCTTAAGTGAGATTCATCTCATTTGAACAAGAATGCTCTAGAATCACTTAGTTTAGAACGTTCAATCTAGCTTGAGCGAGACTCCTTGCAACCATAACTATTTAAACTCCTTTAATTCTAAACAACATACACAATCAATCAACATAAAATAGAATAATTATAAAAGCAAAAATTAAGGGTATTACACGCTCCACATTGACATTGTAAATCATTGTAATAATTTCATGTATTTATTTTGTAGTTTTAAAATAAAATTAGTTTATCAATCATGAAATAAAATAAATCTAATTCGAATTATATTTTTCTTCACAATAATAAAACAATAACAAAGACATTAATAGCAATTGATAAATGACAACATCATGATGAAGATGATACATATTTTTTATTCACTTCATCACTACCATTTTATCATTATTATTACTATTACCCAAAGAATCTAACATTAAAGCTAATGACTAAATAAAATATGTAATACCATCTTTTTCATTTATTTGATTATTTGATAAATTGTTTGATATTATATAGTGGTAGAATGTATTAGAATGATTTATGAGAGTTTTGGTATAAGTATGGTGTAGGGAGTCTCGCTTAGGTGAGATAGGTCTCGCTCAAGCGAGACTAAACGCCTAGGACCGCATGTTTTAAGGGCAATCTCACTCAGGCGAGATAAGATAAATTAAGCCCAACTGTCACCTCGCCCAGGTTAGAGGTTATCTCGCTTAGGTGAGCAATGATCTCACCCAAGTAAGCTAAGTTGCTCATGCGAGGACTCACAGGAAAAATATCCAATTCTCTGGACATTATCTCGCTTAGGCGAGCATGACCTCTTTTTAGCGAGAATATCAAAAAATGCTTGGCGAGACCACTGTCTATTGTTCTCGCTCAGGCGAGCATCACGTCGCTCAAGCGAGAAATTCCTCGCTTAAGTGAGAGTATGGGTGGCTAAGGAGTATTTAAGAGATTTCTAGCACGGAAATTTCATTTCATTCTAAACTTCATGTCTCCTCTCAACTTTTTCTAAACTCTAATTTCCTTTTCTCAAATAAAACCTCTCCAAACTCTGATCACTCATCGAATCTGAACTTGGGCGTCAAATCTAAACAACTCCAAGTAAGGTTTTCTTAGTTCAACTCTATATTCTCCGTTCGTTTCTTTTGTTTTTCATTTCTCAAAAATATCTCTTGATACTCAGGAAAATTTCTGTTATTGAACCATAATGTTCGTATATCTATCTTCAAATACTTATCTCAAGGTAAGGAGAGCTCTATTTTATTATTTTATTGAAGTGTATATTTGTGCTCATTAGAGCACTATTACATAAGGATTTTATGAAAATATATGTTTAAATGATAATACTTGTGAGTAAAAGCTGATAATATGCATGTTTAATTGTTTGACTTGAATGGTTATGTTGTGTTCACATGAAATATAGGATAAGTACTCAATGTGGAGTATTATGGAAACATGTTGGTGTATATTGAATGTGATGTTATATTTACTCGTGAAAATGTTTAAATTGTATGAATAATATGTGAATGACCTAATTGTGAAATTCGTAAGTTGAAGTTATGAATGAGGTGAACTTAGTTTGGAAGTAATTTACTAAGCACGATCTTATAGATAAAGAATAAAATGAATATGGGATGAGTATAAGTGTTGAATATGGGACAGATACAAAGTATTGGGTGAATCTAGTGTGAATAGTTACAGAGATACATTAGAGGTATAGAGTTCAGAGACGATGGAAAATATGGGAGAAACGTAGGGTGGTGAGTGACATTCACGTATGTGTACACACTTTCTGAGAGCGAATGTGTCATATGGCCTCACACTCATTTCATGACTAGACTCCTGACTATGCCTTTGCTAAGGAGCCGTTATTGTATACGTTGCATCCATATGCATAGGCTAACCGATGACTATTTACCTAGTTGAGTAAGACCTCGAGAAGTGCTAGAGATATTGTATTTCTGTTATCATAGTGCACTGGAGTGCGTGTTTGAATGAGAGAAACTAAATGACTTATGATAAATTTGTGTGTTGTGATTATGTGATTATTGTGGTTCTGTAAATTGGTTGTTGAATTGATTATGTTTTCTTTTATGTCACAACTATGATTTCCTGTATTATGATTTGTAAAATGGTATAATAGATACTCATCTTTACTAAAATTTCAAAGAACCAGGATGACGGCACCGCAAGAAAGAATTAGATTGATATATAGTTCTGTACAATGTAAACTTAATTATGTATTTAATAAGTATCAAAGAACTTATTATTTTAAGTTGGTCATATGTGATAATGTGCCTAACCACATTTACATTTTGGAAATGGAATTGTATTACAGTGTTCTTTATATTTTCCTATAAATAATAAGATCTACCATATTTTGTATATATATATTTATAGAGTTATGGTTATAATCCTGACAGCTGTGACTTACATGTGCACATATCACGTCCATAATCATCTCGGAAAATCGATCTCTATCTTGGAGATGATGAAAACTTCAATTTTGATGATTTAACAAAGATAGAGAAATGACATGTTGATGACTAACATCAGATCCTCAGTGTTTTGGATATAGTCTAGGACTACTCTAGGATTTAGTTTATTTTGGTTCTAAGTCACACATATTTTAATAAACAGTTGTAAATTATTATACTTATTACACATAAATGCAGTTTAGTATTTATGCTTTTATGAATTTTTTTGGTATACCATAGTCTTAAAATTTACAGCTTACTTTATCTAATATTGTCATGTTGGCAAACGTTATAAGTAATGATGTTCATGGAAAAGTTTCTAATTTTCTTGTATTTTTACATTGC
This sequence comes from Abrus precatorius, assembly GCF_003935025.1. Taxonomy (NCBI): domain Eukaryota; kingdom Viridiplantae; phylum Streptophyta; class Magnoliopsida; order Fabales; family Fabaceae; genus Abrus; species Abrus precatorius. The sequence continues at coordinate 5,483,511 of NW_020874406.1, read as the reverse complement.
TTATTAAATAAAATTTGTATTATTTTATTTTGATTTGGTATAAATAATTTGTGCAGTATGATACTCAAAATATAGGATGTTAAAAAATATACATGGTTCTAACATGATAAAAATAAAAATACATTTAGAAATGATTATTCTATTTCAGTTATGGAATAAAATAAAGAAAAGATATATTACAATGCTTTAATTTAGAGAGTCCATTTGACTTTATTTTATGTCACCATCCCCGTTTTAGTTTTACTATTACTAAAATCTACCAACAACAAAAAAAAAAGGAAAAATGTAAATTTTCCAACAATATAATCATATATATATATAAAGTTTAATGGCAAAAGCTTTTGTTATAATACTTTATAATATATATATATATATATATAAAAGATAGAAGGCTATTAGGAATGACAGCGAAGCAGACCCTTGTGTAGAATAGTAGGGGTACAGTGCAATACCGTGAAACTGATTCGTACATATCTATTCAAGCCGTCTTAAAATCAATCATAATATCATTATTTATGCGCTTTGACGATCTTTCATTATTTACACATTAAGTTTCAGAACAAAGTTTGAACTAAGAAATAGAAGAGGAAATGATTGTACCTCAAAAAATCTATATGGCAAAAATGAGTCCAAGTACGTCAATAAGGAAGACAGAAAATCCCTTGTGTTTCTAAACCCTTTTTTTTGGGGTTTTTTTTTCTCTTCTTCTCCTTATATTTTTCACTTTGTTCCACTCTTGATCAATTCTTAAAAATAAATAAAAAAATCATTGTTGTTCTTCCCTCTTAGTTTCTACCTCCCTTCTTTTTCTGTTTTTTCTTGTTCATCTTTGTTCTCCCTTTATGAAAAAAAATCTTTTCTAAGTGTACTCTCTCCCCTTCTCATCTCAGATCTCTCTTTCTTAAAAAAAAATTACTCCTCTTTCTCTAAGTTTTTCGTTGTTCTTTGTTTTTTTTCCTAGAAACAAACAAAAACTCTGATATACTTTTTTTCTCATGAATAAAGTGGATATTTATTTTTTGATTATTTTCTTGCAATATTTTATTTTCATTTTGGGAAGTAAAATATAATTTTACTTCATTTGTTAAAATCAATTTTGTTATTCTTAAGACAGAATTGTATATTTTCTACTTTTGTAATATAACAATCAGACAAATTAAAACTTTATTTTATTTATTTATTATAATTGACAAAAATTGATATTTACAGAAACCCTAGCGGCAAAAACTAAATTAGTGCAGTATTTTTAACTTTGAATTGCGTTTTCAATATTTAATCTATCATTTTCTGTAAATTATATATGTGTATCTCATATTTAATAAATTAATTTTATGTATTAACGTTGTGAATACCAATTTTTGCCTCTCCTGGATTACCTCCAAATATTTTTAAAAAATAAAAATGAAAGAATAAAATCGCTTTACAAAAATGGAAAATTTTTGAAAAAAGGGAATTTTGCTTCCTAGAAACAGCCACCTGCACTTCACAAGCCTACACTCCAATATAAAAAATTAGTCTTGAGCATGAAAAAGGAAAAACTCAAAACTTTGGCACTTTGTAAAAGAAAAATCCTAAAATGTGAGATGGAAGGGGGTATAAAAACTCAAGTAGATCTGAAGAAAAAGGGGGTTCGATGAAAGAAAGCAAATTTTTTTAGAACAAGTTTCCAGGGAACAAAAAAATAAAGAGCATCTTTTTAGAAAAAATCTGGGAGAGTTTTTAGAAAGGAAAAATTTTTAAGAATGACAAACTTATCTAAAAGTTTTTCTTGGGGAGATCAAAAAAGGGAAAGAAAAAGATTTTTGGAACAAAATATAGAAAGGAAGGAGAAAACTGAAGGAGAAGAAGAGCTCAAAAGGAAGGCATTACCGAAAGGAAGAAGAAGAAAAAAGCTCAATTACTCTATCTTTTTGTTTGAATCTTGAACGTTGCATTCTTGGTATGTTTTTCTTCACATGCTCTACTCTCTTAACATAGATAGCATGATGTGTGGCTAAATAATGAAATATTAGGTTACAGGCTTCCTGACATAAGTTCTGTCCTTTTTTATATATATTTTAATATCTTGGTGGCATATGGTATTTGATGAACATAATCGAAACCATTCTTACATACCATCAAAGTAAAGCTCTCTTCTTATTTTTTTAACATTTTAATATTTTAATAATATATTCCATTTGATTTGAAAGGAGTTATAATGTCCCTGAACGTTTTGCAGCACAGTTACTATGCCAGTACTTTTCCAAATCTTAGTTTCGACACTTCTTTAAATTATTATTATTCGGATTTTTTTTTCTTCTTCTCTTTTTTTACTTTTCAGGTTTAGGTAGCCCATTGTTTAAATGAAAAGATAGTTTAAGTTTTGAATTTTTAGTTTAGAAAAAATATAAAATAATGAATATTTACTTATTTATTTCTTTTTTCTAGTTTTTATCCATTCATTTATTTATCTACTTTTAAATTATAAAATCACCTCATTTTTTTTATCTTTAAATAATTTGTTGTGTTCTATTATTATGTTATATTTGCTTCCAATTTTTAATTACAGATTTACCCTTTCTCACTAAAAGTAATGGGAGATAAATAAAATAAGAAAATTTTCATAATAATTATTGATTTTTTTTGCTTATGTTTAATGAATAATTTATTCTTGAGTTGTTTATTCTTAGTATTTTTTTAAAATTTTGTGTAAATTCAAAATATTAGAATAATTTGATTTTATACTCGTAGTATATTTTTATTTATTTAATAAATATAAAATGTATGTAATTTGTAAATTTATTTTATTTATGATCAAGTAATAAAAAATATATTTGCATCAATTTATAACATTAACGTGTAACTTCTCTACCGTCGTGTGTTATAAATTGATAAAGTTTACGTGTACCTACGTTACCGAGACTTTAGGCAATACTAATTTATCATATGTTATCTTTAATTAATTAGAAAGATTATCTAATAATTAATCAAAAATGTATTCCCTATAACCACTATTTTACTAATCAATCAATAAAAATTATTTTATTAACACAATAATTTATAATGCTAATGTATAGCGACTCTACCTTTACGCGTTATAAATTATTAGAACCTATTCGTACCAACGTTACTTTAGGTTCTATACAACATAATTTTATTAAATAAGGTTTTAAATTTTTTATTATTAATTTCATTAAATAGAATTAATTTCATATTTTAACCTTTCTTAAATCATACTTTAATAAATTAAACAGGCAATCTCTTATTCATTTTATTATACAAATTTTCACAACATCGATGTGTGATTTACATTGCCGTCGATTGTCCAAAATTATAAGAGGTTTATGTATAGCTTACGCTATCTTAAATTTCTTTCAACATTAATCATAATCAAAATTAAAATTTAAATACTTTATTTACGAATAATATATATATATATATATTTATTTATTTTAAAAAAAATGATTTACAATATGGTTGTGTGATCTTCCTTCACTTTCTATATTGTTTCTCGTAGGGTACATGTATAACTGCGTTATCTTGTATCCTAAACATTATAATCTTATGAAAATAATTTTAATCTCAAAACAATTCTCCTTTACTAAACTTAATTTTAATTAACCAACCCCATAAAGTTTTAGATAGAACTACGCGGCTTTGAGTTCCCCATTGCACCTAGGGATACGTAGGAGCGGGAACCAAACCCGTCAAGTCAAAATAATTTTTAAAATAACCCAAATAATATTTCAATAAATAATATTTCTTCTTTTAAAATAAAATAATTAATGTTTAGGGATTAAATAAATATTTTTCAAAATTAGAATGAATTTGCACAATTAATTTTAGGTAACCGTTTTTAAACGGACGTTGTAGGGTGCTAATACCTTCCCTACACGTAAATGACTCCCGAACTCAGTTTTGGTTTCAAAGATCGTATTATATTTAAGTTTTTTCCAAGTTTTTTTTCTTAAAATAAACTTTGGTGGCGACTCCTCTGATATTTTGAACAATGTTTGTTTTTCGCCGTACCGTTGCGATCGCCCGGTTGCGACAGATTGCGACTCCACTAGGGAAGTCTTTTAGAGAGTCAAGCCTTTGATAATTGATTGTGCGAATTTGTCTTATTTTGTTTCTATTTGTTTAATCCCTTTCTTTTTTATTTATTTGAGTTAATTGTAGTGTTTCTTTTATTCATGCATGTATTTCGTGTATGAATTGCGTAATCTCATTGTATGCTCACATTGATATTGTTATTAATCCTAGGGTAGATGACTATTGATAATTTGTATATTCTCGTGTTGTTTAATTTTTACAGCTTTTTATTTTTGTTGAGTTGATAAGGTTTGTATGCTCCCTCACACACTACCACTTACACATTTATCACACACTTTGAGCGGGGCCTTATACCCAGGTCTGAGTATGCCTAGGATTAGAGGGGTTATGTAGCGGTGTCATTTTGGATGCACGTCCTATTTGGCTATCGTGAAAACCCTAGCTAGAGTTTGACCTTTTCTTGATGTCCCGTATCTAGTAGACTCCCTACTGTTGTGGTCAACATCAAGGATTGGATCTTAGCTCTAGTGACCTTGTAGGATTACAAGCCACCTTTTATGAGTTTTTACATGTAAAAGAAAGTTGTAGATCTTTAAGTTAGACCCTTTTGGTGACCTGAAATAGGACACAAAAGGGGGTATTCTTTCCTTATTTACTCTTTTAGAAATCATGTGAATTATTAGTGCCTTAAAGTTTTAAATAAAGAAAGAGAAGAATTTTTTTTTTTACTATATTTTGGAATAATATAAGGACTAGTGATTCACATGATTCTTTCAATTAATTTTTCTTACATCATCATCATTTCATATATTATTGCATATCATTTATTTGAATATCATGCTTATTGCCATCCTTCTGACACTTGTAATAAATTTAAAATCAGTTTTGAAATAAGGTTAAGGATGACAATTTGCATAATTTCTTACATCATTACATTGTCAGATGAAGCATTACCCTTTTAAGTATCAATTTAGATTTATCAAAAATAAAATTCAAAAGATCTTAAAAAGGGTGATGATTCATATTGTTCTTGCATTATCATGGTCATCACATATTTGTCTCATTAATGTAAAAGCCGAGTGGATTATCGATTCATTTAGAATTAATGTTGATTCTTATATGGATGTTTATCTGTTTAGAATCAATATTAATCCTTATGGCTACTAGGATTCTATGTTAATGAAACAAATACAAGATTTGAAATAATTTCTCATCATTTTCTTTTTATTTATAGGTTGAGAATCACAAAGTTGTTTGAGTATTCGAGAAAATGGAAATTAATGTGGGATCAAGTAGCAGTGAGGTGAGATCAGTAGAGTTGAGAAGAAAATTACATCTAAAAGTTAAAAGGCTGACACTACTAGTTTGAGAGAATTAGGGAAGAAGCTGAAGACGGTCCAACAACTCACTTTAGTGAGGAGATATGGAAATATTTTGAGATTGATGGAAGTAAATGTGCAAGAAGATGCCATAACAGCTCTAGCCCAGTATTATGATTCCCCGTTAAGGTGCTTCACTTTTCAGGATTTTCAGTTGGCTACGACCTTAGAGGAATTTGAGCAAATTCTAGACTTGCCTTTGGAGGGTCAACAGCCATATCGCCCTATGAAACATCATGCATCTCTGCCGACTATCACCAATGTCTTAAAGATTCATCCAGCCGAGTTACAACAAGCTTATCAAGAAAAACATCAGAATAGAGGATTCACAAGAGAATTTCTTGAGTGACAAATGCATAGTTTGGCAGAAACAGAAGATTGGGAGACTTTCATAGATGTCCTAGCACTCACCATTTATGGCATTGTCCTCTTCCCTAAGCATGACAACTTTGTGGATTTAGCAGCAATAGATGTGTTTCTTGCATGCAAAAATTGATCTGAAAATCCTGTCCCTGCACTACTAGCTGATGTTTATTGTACACTGAGTTTCTGCCATGAAAAGAAAGGAAAGAGGATTATATGTTGTCTACCTATGCTTTATATATGGCTCACAGCTCATGTCTTTAAAAGGCCAAGTGAGATCAAGTGTCTGATCACTGATTTGCTGAGGTTTCAGATTGGGCAGAAAAATGGTCAAGAGTGGGCTAATCACTTAGCCAGTTTGAATGAAGGACACGTCAGGTGGCATACTCCATGGCAACAGTCAACGACCATTGTTTATCACTGTGGCAATTACCCAAATGTTCCTCTTATGGGTACTCGAGGTTGTATTAATTACAATCCAATTATGGGACAACGTCAGCTCGCTTATCCCATGATGGGACCACTTGCTGAGGAATTGTTGATTCCTTTTGTTGTCTATTATGAAGATGGAAATTTCACTGAGCTTATCCAAAAGGCAAGGAATGCTTGGGTAAGGGTTGTTCGAAAAGGAAAAGTGTTAGGTGTCAGAAGTTGTGCAGCGAAAGCAAGTTACCGTCAATGGGTTAAAGAAAGAGTCCAAGAGATTAAGTTACCATTCAAAGATCCAGGTACCTCCCAAGAAAGTGAGCCATCTAATCCAAAACCCTTTGAGAATGAAGAAGTAAAAGAATTAAAGGTAAGACTGGCTAAGATGATTGAAAAGAATGTGAGGGTAGAAAGGGAGCTTCGAGAGAGCCGTCAAACTTGCGCCATTTTGAAGAGAGAAAATAGTGAAAAACAACAAGCCTATGAAGAGGTTTGTAAGAAGCAGAAGTCTGTGCAAAGCCATACAACTAAAGTTCAACGTTGCCTTGAAGCTGCAAACAATGAATTAGGATTGAGGGTGAAGGAGTGAAATGCAGCTTTATATGAGAAACGATAATTGAAAGGTGCATTGTACAAGGCAAAAAGAGATCGAGAAGAAGCTTTGACTCAAGCCAGTGAACTCCAAACACGAGTGCAAAATATGGAAGAGCAGATAAAAGAAATTGTCATGGCATGCGAGGCTGAAATTAATGCTGAAAAATGGGAAGTGATCAGAATCATGAAAGAGTACGAAGCTATTGTGAAAGTGAAAGATGGTCAGATAGAAGAAGGAGATAAGCTTATTGAGTATTGGATCAAGCGCTTCATACAACTTGCATCATTAGCTAATGCCGCGATTGATGACGTCCCGTATATGTTGTCAAAGGCTGAGACAGCTACTTTTTTTTTACATGATACCTCAAGAAATTAAAGATTTCCTTAGCCATTGTAACTGGTTGGTCTCAGAGATGAAAGGAATGATAGCTAGGGCTAGGAAGGGGTGATGTAATGATTTGAGGTATGGGTAGACTATGTGTGGGTAGAAAAAAAGAAGATGTATTTTGAATCAAATTCTGATGTACTTTGATGTTTTAATTTGATTATGGATTATATTTTGGTGTGTTTCATTTGACGAGGATCCTACATTAATTTCCATTAAAGACTTGAAGACGCTCAACAACTGTGATGATTCTTTAATCTTTGGTTGTTATTTTTTTTAAGTGCATTTTTCATTTTGATTAATTCTTTTTTGACTACAAACTATTTCAGAAAATTAAACAAATATAACGGGAAAATGTTTTCTAAAGCATCCTTATAGAACTCGCGCTCAAGCAAGGATCATGGATGAGTTAGAGGAGCACAATGAAGAGCTGAGAAACGATGTTAATCAGTTGAAAGAACAAATGACACAAATCCTAGAGGCACTGAAGTCTTTAGAGAGAAGAACCACAGAGGGGACTGATGATGACTTTTTCTTGTTGTTTAAAAGATTTGTCGTAAATCCTCATCAAAATTTAAACAAATTAATGTAGTACTAGGGTAACCCTAGATTATCTCCCGTGAACATTGGTTATTAATCTTCATTAAACATGTTGAAGGCATTAATTAAACAAGCAATTAAAATGGGGGGTTTTGTGGTTTCAAATCAAAATAAAGAGCAATGAGCAAATGAGTTTAATTAATTCAAACAATAGAAAACAGCAATCCTTAGTTCATCCACATAGATTCTATCATCATTCTACTCAAGAATAAACACTTATCCTCTCTCCCATGAATTAGGTTAATTTAACAAGCGAAAATCAACCTTATGGTCCTAACGAAATTACGCAATTTGTTAGGCTCTAATCTCTCATCCAAGATTACGTAACCTTAGAATTAAACCTAGGATTAAGCAATCCCTAGTTTAGAATTTCCTTAAAACGAATTAGGGTTAATTAAGCAATGTCCCCCTCATTCACCATTAATTCAATTCAAGAGGCTAGGAAGAAGTAATTCATGTAAAGAAAGGATTTGTATTATCATTAAAATCAAGGAACTCAAGAACCCATGTGAATTCACTAAAGATTACACAAACTTAGCCCTCCATGGAAATGGGGGTCAAAAACGCAGTTGGGAAATGCAGAAAACTCATTAACATTAATGTAAAAGCAAAAGAAATGAGAAACCAAACCCTAGGTTGGACCCTTCGTTGTCACCCAAGGTTGCCCTAAGCTCTGAAAAATATCCTAAATTGAGTAAAGAAGAGAAAATGTTCAAAAAGTGTAACAACTCCCTACCCTAATTTGGTAAAAATCTATTTATACTAAAGCTGGCGCCGCCCAAAGTAATTACTCTCATTCTTTCATAGTAACCATGCGCAGCACTGGGACATTTTGGGTCTCTAGAGTGATTACTATGAATATTCATAGTAGTTACGCAGCACCTTCAATTTTTGCATGCTCTGGAGTGATTACTATGAATATTCATAGTAACCACGCGCAGGTTTGGTTGATTCTGGGCTGCTGTAGTTGTCACTTTAAGCTTTGAAAGTGATCACTTTGGTCCCTTTGCTGGAAGTGGCTTGCTGTAGTTGTCACTATCAATATTAAAAGTAGTTACTTTCACCTCAAATTCCTCAAAATCCAATGATTCTTCAAAATAAGCTTGGGAATCCCTGCCACATTATTCAAATGATCAAAACATGAAAAATAAACTATCTAAATCAATGTAAATTAACCAAAAACTAAGAAGCCTATATTATTTAGCCTAATTGGAATATTCATCTTATTTACGCTATCTAAGTCTATTCTTTTCTATAAAAAGTAATAAATGATGTATAAAAATTTAGTAAAATGTGGATTCATCACAACCCCAAACTTAAACTTTTGCTTGTCCTCAAGCAAACCAAAATTCAAGGACTAAAGTAAAAAAGGTTGGACTTATCCAAAAAAATTTCTCAAAATTTTTCTGTTCCAATCTTTCAACTCTAATATGCACTTTCTCCATTTCAAAATCATGGAGTCATTCAACAAAGAAAGCACACTCATATCAATTAATTTTATGCAAAGTCCCATACAAGTGAAACAAAAATTCAACAAGGTTCATCATACTTCACACAATGCCAAGAAATTATCTGGCTCACAAGGTGGTGTTTCACTCTTCATTCCTTAGTGTTTCAAGATAGGTATTTTCCCTCAATACATGCAAATTGCTCTACCCTACCATATGCTTGCCCATATTCTCAATCTCCTTTGCCTTAATACAATGATTTACCTATCAAAAGGACTTAGTTGGTCACAAATAGGGATAGGTAAGGTTCAATTTGATCAAGGAGGGTCAAAAGCTCAGGTGGGTTTTCAAGAAAAGGGAATCCTCTTGAGTGAGTGAATACAACAATTAGAATGAAATGCATCAAATGAGGTAGCCTAAGAGGTTCAAGCATTTTTCACCTTGTTTTTCATCATTTTTCATTATGTGAAGATCTCTTCAATCTCATGGACCTTGCTTCATTTTATTTTCTTTCCTTTTTCATTCTCTCTTTTATGATTTCTTGGACTTTGGCAACCACTCTTTTCCTTCAAATTTGAGCAAATATATATATATATATATATATATTTATTTTTTTTTTGACATGTATTAGTAACATGTATGATATCTACCACCCCAAACTTGAGAGGTTGCTTGTCCTCAAGCAACTACCGTCAAAATCAACATCCCAAATTTAATGTTTGCAACAAAAAAAAATTAGGTGCAAGAAAAATTGTTTGGGCAAACTAAGTTTGGCAAAGGAAAGGAATGTAATGCAATAAGGTGCAAAGGTGGGCAATGGTGAGTGGTTGTGTGTGTGTGTAAAGGAGGCCTCAATCATCTAGATAAAAAAATTGCATAATGCATATTAAATTAAGAAGCAGGGCAAGTTCTAGAGAATAGATGCAAAATTACATGAAGCATACACACAGAAAGTAAATTAGGGGCTCAATTCTCTACCATGGTAAAAATGGTGATAATTACTTAACATCATGTGAGGATAATTCACCTTGAAGAAAAGATATTCAGCATGGCATGAAGAGAAAATTATTTACAAAAGTAAAGTGTGTTCATAAATTGAATGAAAATTGCAGTAAGAGTCTAGAATTGGAATTACAAAATTGGATTCAATGAAAAAGAAAAAGAACAAAGATATATTTTTGTATTTTTATGTATAATGGTCCAGGGAAAAAGAGGTTAAGAGTATATGAAATAGAGGCAAAGAACTTCACCCCCCTTTCGTGAATGATAGTGCCTCAACTCATGGCAAAAAAAAAAAAAAAATGATGCTCCTCTTGATGGAACTGAGGGCATGCTCTGCACAAAGAGACAATAAATTCAGCACCAGCAGAACAAAATAACTCAAACTGAGATAATATATATATATAGCATGCAGGAGTTAAGTTGTTGTTCAGAGCAGAAGCAATAAAGGAGAATTAAAGGCAGGAAAAATAATTGAAAAAGTGTACTAATTACAGGGAAATTAGCTTAAAAGATATGTACAATGAAAAAGAAGGTTAAATAAATAACAGAAATAAAAGTTTAAGACTATATTGCATCCTCATCAGCGCTGGAAGAGAGGTCATCATCATCAGCTGCATCAGTATCAGTGTCCTCATCATCTCTCTCTGCTGCTGCTGCCACTGGATCTGATACCTCTTCCCCTGCAGAGCTGCTATCTTCCTCTTGGCCCTGGGTGCATTCTTCCTTGGAGTGTTAGCCATGACTCTGGATTTGAGTTCAAATGCAGTGCAAAAGTGCAGGGAATTGACGTTCAATTGCAAGGAATTCAATTCAAGGGAGTGGGTACTCAGGAGATTGGAAGAAGAGTGAAAAATTTCTCAGAAATGAAGGGTGAGAGTGAACGTGAAAGGGGTCCTATTTATATAAAAATGTTGGGCGTGGTTACTCTCAATAATCATAGTAGCCACGCGCAAGGGTTTTATCAAAAATGGGGTGCGCGTGGTTACTATGAATGTTTAAAGTAATCACTCTAGAGGTGCCTTGTTCAATTGTTTCAAAAGAGGTTGCGCGTGGTTACTATGAATATTCACAGTAACTACGCGCAACAAATGTTCAAAAATTGGTCTCTGTAGTGGTTACTATGAATGTTTAAAGTGACCACTACAGAGGCGCCCTTCATGGGTATTTTTCTCAGAGTGCTGCGCGTGGCTACTATGAACTTTCATAGTAGCTACGCGCAGACCTATGAATTCAAAAGCCTTCAAAGTGGTCACTATGAAAATTGAAAGTGAGAACTATAGAGAGCAAAGTCACATACCTTGGTGGAAAGTGACCACTATGGCTTGGGAGAGTGATTACCTTCATGGCAAACTTCAAAATTCTTTCTAAAGTAAATGCTTGGTGCCATGGAAATGATTATTCCTCCCTCTCTACTTGGACTTCATGAATATATACACAAATTGAGTCCAAATACAGCAATTTTTCCTCTACAAAAATTCTGAACAAATCATCAATCAAATAATGAGTCCGCAATTCATGATTAGTAATACAGCTTAAATGAAAGGATGCTTATTGAAATCAAAAGAGTACTAGAAAGTACTATAAAAACTGTGAGTTGCCTCTCACAAAACGCTTATTTAACGTCACTAGCTTGACGTGTGAAGTGATTTACTCATGACAGGGGCCTTGGTTGAAGGAAATGATAGGAGAGTACACATCCACCTCTTCAATCTCCTCCAAGAGAATTGAGTTCTCCAAAAAAAATGCTTCAGGCGATGTCCATTCACTGTGAAACTTTTGCTAGTGGATTCACTTTTGATTTCCACTACACCATTAGGAAACACTTGTGTAACTGTGGATGGACCAATCCACCTGGAATGCAGCCTTCCAGTCATGAACTTGAGACATGAGTTGAATAGAAGCATCTTTTGACCTATACAGGACTCTCCTCTACCTATCAATTTATCATGATACTGCTTGGTTCTCTCCTTGTAGGTTCTTAAGTCTTCATATGCTCCTAAGTGCAGCGCTTCTAGTTCTTGGAGTTGTGGCCTCCTTTTCCTCTTCCTCTTTCTCTTTCTTTTCCTCTGATGCTGCTTCACTAGTTTAGTCCCCTCTTTCAACAGAATTTTGTGCATGCACAGGAGAGGGCTAATACCAGGAATGTCAGCTAAAGTCCATCCAATAGCTCTCTTGTGCCTTTTAATTACTTCCAACAATACCTCCTCTTCATCGCCTTCAAGCTTGGTGGAAATAATGACCGGGAGCTTCTCATAATGTTCTGGTAGAGGCTTCAACTCCAATGTGGGAGGTTGCTCCACAGAAGGAAGTGATTTGGCACTTTCATTTGACAAAGTCTCTACAATATTCAAACCAAAGGCGTTAGATTCAAGTGTACTTGTTGTACTTAATACATCACATTCTAATCCTATGGAATTTTCAGGTTCATCAACGTTGAAAGTAGTAGAATTTGCATTCAAATAATCAGAAATCTTAGCACAAATGCCACATAGAGAAGAACTATTACCCGATTCAAAATTGGAAGTATCTACACAATAAGAAAAATTAAGGAGAGAGTCTCCTCCTAGAAATTCAGACAAACTATCATCTATTAATTCATCAAGATGGTTAATGTTGAAAACAGAGTGTTCTTCATTTGGGTGCTTCATAGCATCCAGTATGTTAAAGCAGACAACACTGTCTCCAAACTCCATAGTAAGTGATCTGGCATGCACATCAATCTTTGTTCTCGCAGTCTTTAAGAACGGTCTTCTCAAAATGATTGGTGCAACACTATCCATTGACTCTTTCATGTCAAGGATGTAAAAATCAGCTGGAAAAATGAGGTCATTCACCCTCACTAACACATCCTCCACAAGTCCAGGTGGATGTGCTGTGCTCCTGTTTGCTAGCTGGATGATGACACCTGTGGGCTGCAATGGTCCAAGAGACAAAGATGTGAAGATAGATAAAGGCATAACATTAATAGATGCACCTAAATCAAGCATGGCATTATCTATCCTATTGTTGCCTATAATGCAAGGAATAGTAAACGTCTCTGGATATTTGCATTTCTCAGGCATGGAAGTTTTCTGCCTCTCAAAAAGAGCTGATACATTCCTCCCAATGTTCACTCTTTCATTACCCTTTAGCCGCCTTCTATGAGTGCACAAGTCTTTAAGGAATTTGGCATACTTTGGGATTTGCTTGATAGCATCTAACAAGGGGATATTGACTTCAACTTTTCTGAAAGTATCCAGAATTTCTTTATCAACCTCTTCTTGCTTCTTGCTGGGCTGAACCATTCTTTGAGGGAAGGGAATAGGAATGGACCTCTCCTCTTTGTCTACCACTTTTGGTTGACATGGTGTGGGCATAGGTCCAGGCCGCTCTTGGCTCTTAATCTCTTCTCCTTCACCTTCTGCAGCTAGAGTGCAACTAGGATCCTTCTCCTTAGGCATTTCTGGCTCTTGCATCACCTTACCAGATCTCAAGGTAATGGCACTCACATTCTTTGGGTTGGTTACAGTTTGTGCAGGAAGATTGCCTGAACCTTGAGATTGAAGTTGATTCAGGGATGAAGCAAGTTGACCCATTTGATTCTCCAAGGTCTTGATACTTGCTTGAGTCTGTTGCTGGAAGGCCTGACTCTGTTGCTGAAAATTGAGATTACTCATGGTGAGTTGCTTCACAAGGTCTTCCAAAGATGACTCACTCTTTTGAGGTGCAAGAGCTAGTGAAGGGGAGGCTTGATGGTGTTGTTTAGATGAAGATGATGGATGATGATGTTGCTGGGCTGAATATGGCTTGTTTTGTCCAGCTTGATGTCGTTGGAAATGGTTGTTGATTGGCTGGCTAGAGCCTTGATGCTATGCATTTCCTCCCCACCTTATGTTAGGATGGTTCTTCCAACCGAGATTATATCTATTGGAAGATAAATCTCAGCTTTGTTGTTGCTGCGGCTGCTGAAAAGGAAATTTATTAGCATAAATATTAGCAACGTAAGCTTGAGGATTATCTTCTGAGGATTCAGTTTCTTGCAATGTGGGGCAACTATCAATGAAGTGATTCGTAGATGAACAAATCCCACAAAGCATTGCTGGAATGGATGGAGGTGGAGGTGTATATGCAGCAGAATTCTTTTGGATGGATGCCAACTGTTTTACCATCGAAGCTAACTCATCTAGCTTATGCTCCAGCTTGTGTGAATCTGAAGTTTGAATTTCATGGACACTCCGGGACATGATGGAGTTTTGCCTTGTAGCAAACTGTTGAGAGTTAGCTGCCATATTCTCAATAAGAGTTCTAGCGGCTGCGGGAGTCTTGTCAACCAGGGCTCCCCCACTAGCTGCGTCGATCATGCTCTTATCCATTGGGTGTAAGCCCTCATAGAAGTATTGGATTAGGAGTTGGTCACTTATCTGATGATGGGGGCAGCTAGCACAAAGTCTCTTGAAACGCTCCCAATATTCATACAAACTTTCCCTCTCTAGCTGCCTAATACCACATATTTCCTTTCTTATTGAGGCAGCCCTTGAAGCAGGGAAAAATTTTTCCAGGAACAATCTCTTGAGGGTGTCCCAACTTGTAATAGAGCCAGGTGGAAGATAATACAATCAATCTTTAGCCAAATCCATAAGAGAGAATGGAAATGCCTTCAATTTGACATGCTCCTCCGGAACACCTTGAGGTCTCATGGTGGAACATACAATGTGAAACTCCTTCAAGTGTTTGTGAGGGTCTTCACCTGCAAGACCATGAAATTTAGGCAAAAGATGGATTAGACCAGTTTTGAGAACAAAAGGGGCATCCACATCCGGGTATTGGATACATAAAGTCTGGTAAGTCACGTCCGGTGCAGCAAGTTCCTTAAGTGTCCGGCCATTTTCTGCCATTTTTACAGATTCAAAAGTTAAAGAATATAGAGAAGAATAAATGGAAGATGAAGAATATGATTCCTCAGTATGTGCAGAATTTTGCCTACTTATCCTAAGGTTCCTAAGATTCCTAAGGAATGTCCTATCAATTTCAGTATCTAGAGGATATAAATCTCCCGGATTTGATCTGGTCATTCATTAGGAATAAGCTATGGAAAATTGAAAAGAAATAAACTAATGATGCAGTAAAAATGCAGAAAAATTTAGATGACAATTATGCAGAAAAACTAACATCTAAGTGTAGTAAAATAAAGCATTAACACCAAACAGCAAAAACAGAAAGAAATTGCAAACTATGGAACAAAAATATGCAGCACACAAGCACAAGTTCTACAGAATTATGCAGAATTATGCAGTAGAAACAGGGCAATTATGCAGCAAATGAAAGTGCAGTGCAGAAAACAGCAATTGGTTCTACCTAAATGCAACATAACTCTACTTACCTATGAAGCTACAGCTGTAGTAAAGTATTCACAATGCAAAAGTTAAAAGAGAATTCACTAAATATGCAATAAACAAAAACGAAAACAGAGCAAATAACATGCTTATAAATATTAACACCAATATTCCCCGGCAACGGCGCCAATTTGATGATTACTTTTTCTTGTTGTTTAAAAAATTTGTCGTAAATCCTCATCAAAATTTAAACAAATTAATGTAGTACTAGGGTAACCCTAGATTGTCTCCCGTGAACATTGGTTATTAATCTTCATTAAACATGTTGAAGACATTAATTGAACAAGCAATTAAAATGGGGGGTTTTGTGGTTTCAAATCAAAATAAAGAGCAATGAGCAAATGAGTTTAATTAATTCAAACAATAGAAAACAGCAATCCTTAGTTCATCCACATAGATTTTATCATCATTCTACTCAAGAATAAACACTTATCCTCTCTCCCATGAATTAGGTTAATTTAACAAGCGAAAATCAACCTTATGGTCCTAACGAAATTACGCAATTTGTTAGGCTCTAATCTCTCATCCAAGATTACGTAACCTTAGAATTAAACCTAGGATTAAGCAATCCCTAGTTTAGAATTTCCTTAAAACGAATTAGGGTTAATTAAGCAATGTCCCCCTCATTCACCATTAATTCAATTCAAGAGGCTAGGAAGAAGTAATTCATGTAAAGAAAGGATTTGTATTATCATTAAAATCAAGGAACTCAAGAACCCATGTGAATTCACTAAGGATTACACAAACTTAGCCCTCCATGGAAATGGGGGTCAAAAACGCAGTTGGGAAATGCAGAAAACTCATTAACATTAATGTAAAAGCAAAAGAAATGAGAAACCAAACCCTAGGTTGGACCCTTCGCTGTCACCCAAGGTTGCCCTAAGCTCTGGAAAATATCCTAAATTGAGTAAAGAAGAGAAAAGGTTCAAAAAGTGTAACAACTCCCTACCCTAATTTGGTAAAAATCTATTTATACTAAAGCTGGCGCCGCCCAAAGTAATTACTCTCATTCTTTCATAGTAACCACGCGCAGCACTGGGACATTTTGGGTCTCTAGAGTGATTACTATGAATATTCATAGTAGTTACGCAGCACCTTCAATTTTTGCATGCTCTGGAGTGATTACTATGAATATTCATAGTAACCACGCGCAGGTTTGGTTGATTCTGGGCTGCTGTAGTTGTCACTTTAAACTTTGAAAGTGATCACTTTGGTCCCTTTGCTGGAAGTGGCTTGCTGTAGTTGTCACTATCAATATTGAAAGTAGTTACTTTCACCTCAAATTCCTCAAAATCCAATGATTCTTCAAAATAAGCTTGGGAATCCCTGCCACATTATTCAAATGATCAAAACATGAAAAATAAACTATCTAAATCAATGTAAATTAACCAAAAACTAAGAAGCCTATATTATTTAGCCTAATTGGAATATTCATCTTATTTACGCTATCTAAGTCTATTCTTTTCTATAAAAAGTAATAAATGATGTATAAAAATTTAGTAAAATGTGAATTCATCAGGGACCCCTATTCAAGCATCTCATGCACAACCCACTCCTACCTATCCACCAGGTTTTACCCCTACACAAGGACCATCTCAAAGTTTTCCTTCTCATGAAACAATGGTGCCTTTGACCTTCATATAGAAAGGCCTCCACAACAAGCTTTCAATCAACAAGATGTCCAATTTCTCCCATATGACCTTCCCCAAGGTTATACGCCTCCGATAGCTGAGAACCCACCAAACACTGGCCAACCATCAAATCAACCCAATCCTGCACAACCTTCAGGTCCACAAATCCAACCAACCCAAACATCTATCCCATCATATGCTTACCCTCAAAATGCCCATCCCCAAGAAACTCATATACCTCACACTATACCTACCCTAAATCAACCGATCCACCACCAACCATAAATCACTAATCCTAGCCTTGATGGAAACCCAACCATATCACCATTTCATTCCAATAAGACCTTAGAAGAACCCCAGCCCAATTACTCAGAGGAGTACTTCCAATCCAGAGAAAAATTGCAAATATTGGAAGAAAGATTGAGAGCTATTGAGGGAAGCAGCTATGGCATTGGAGAAGCTGCGGATCTTTGCTTAGTCCCAGATATGATGGTTCATCCAAAATTCAAAGTGCCTGATTTTGATAAGTACAAAGGAACGACATGCCCAAAGAGTCATCTGATCATGTACTATAGGAAGATGGCATCACATGCCCATGATGATAAGCTGCTAATTCACTTTTTTCAAGAAAGTTTGATTGGAGGAGCTTTGAGTTGGTATATGCATCTTGAGCGTACTCGTATTCGTAGTTGGAAAGACTTGGCTGATGCTTTTCTAAAGCAATATAAGTACAATATTGATATGGCTCCTGATAGATTACAACTGTAGAATATGTTAAAAGAAGAAGGATGAAACTTTTAAAGAAGACGCCCAGAGATGGAGAGAAGTTGCAGCTCAAGTGGAGCCCCCTTTGTCTGAAAAAGAAATGGTAGCTATGTTTATCGATACTCTCCAATCACCTTTCTATGATAGGATGATTGGAAGTGTTTCGTCAAACTTCTCTGATATTGTGATTATCAGAGAAAGAGTGGAAGGAGGAATGAGGAGTGGTAATATATCTCACAATTCGGGCGGACCCTCCAATTTGAAGAAATTTACAAATGGTCCAGGAAGAAAGAAGGAGGGAGAGACTAATGCTATAGCTTTTCACCCAAGAGAGGTTCCTTTCATCAGACCTAACCCTGCACCTTTTCAATTTCAACCCACATTTCCTGCCCCTCAAATGTCTTACCCATATGTCAATGCTGTTTCATAGAATCCAAGTCCCCAATCTTATCAGTCGCGACCCTACCAACCCGCTCCGCCTACTTTTCCCATAGCACCACCCATGAGACCACCCCAACATTGGAACCAAAACCCAAATCCCAACCAAATAAGACCCCAAAACAGTCAAGAAAGGAAGCAAGTTCAATTCGACC
This sequence comes from Abrus precatorius, assembly GCF_003935025.1. Taxonomy (NCBI): domain Eukaryota; kingdom Viridiplantae; phylum Streptophyta; class Magnoliopsida; order Fabales; family Fabaceae; genus Abrus; species Abrus precatorius. The sequence goes on along the minus strand of NW_020874406.1, from coordinate 5,464,921 downwards.
CAATCCCTATGTCCTACACTGAGTTACTACCTCGTCTATTCCAAAGTTCATTAGTTGTACCTTGTCCAATGAAACCTGTAGAACCGCCCTATCCAAGAGGGTATGACCCGAATGCTAAGTGCGAGTATCATGCTGGTGGTATTGGTCATTCGACAGAGAATTGTAGGGCATTAAAGTTCAAAGTGCAAGACTTAATTAATGCCAAATGGCTGAATTTCAAGGAGGATAATCCTAACATTAGGAGTAATCCCCTACCTGGGCATGGAGGATCATCGGTAAATGCCGTCGAGGAAGAGTCTGCACATGTTTTAAAGAGGAAAGTTGAAGAGGTTACCACTCCTCTTAAGGTTATTTTTTATGAGCTGTGCAAGGCTGACTTGATCAAGGGTTTTGTACATGAAGAAAATATGTGTGATTTGCACCCTAATGCATACCACTCCATTGAAGATTGTGAAGAATTCAAGCATGTTCTGCAAACCCTGATGGACAAGCATTTGGTCCAAATCGGGCACTTTAAAAGGAAAAATGAAGTTTTGACTGTTGATGAACAATCACTAACTTTCCCGAAACCTTTGGTCATTCATTACACCAAGTGTGTGGATACCCCAACTACCAATGGACCTAGACCTATCACTATACAAGTACCGGCTCCATTCCCTTACAAGGACAACAAAGCAGTACCATGGAAGTATGATGCAAAGGTTTGTTCTGATACTCTCGTCGTCTCAAATATTGCTAGTGTTGGCGGGATGACCCGTAGCGGTCGTATTTACACACCTGAAGAGCTGAGAAAGGAGCGAACAAAAGAGATAGAGAGATCCTCAAAGGGGAAAGCCAAAGTGGGCGAGTTTGAAGACGCTGACGAAGAGAAAATGCCTGAAATAAAAAAAACAGTGTCAGATGAAGAAGCTTGTGAGTTTTTGAAATTTATTCGGCAAAGTGAATATCAAGTTGTGGAACAATTAAACAGAACTCCAGCACGGATATCTCTTTTATCGCTGTTGTTAAACTCTGAGCCACATAGGAGCACTCTTTTGAAAGTGTTGAATGAGGCTCATGTCAGTCATGATATCACTACCGACAAGTTTGGAGGCATTGTTGGAAATATTGTCTCAAACAATTATCTCACCTTCGCTGATGATGAAGTACCTGCCGAAGGAATGGGGCACAATAAAGCACTGCATATTTCTGTAAAATGTCGAGATCACATTATTGTTAGAGTGCTTATTGACAATGGGTCTTCTCTGAATGTGATGCCAAAAGCAACATTGTCAAAATTACCTTGTGATGAGTCGCATATGAAACCCAGTGCCATGATAGTAAGAGCTTTTGATGGAACAAGGAGAGAAGTCATTGGAGAAATTGAAATCCTAATCCAAATCGGTCCTTGCACTTTTCAGATTTTGTTTCAAGTAATGGACATCGCGCCAGCTTACAGCTGTCTTTTGGGGAGGCCTTGGATTCATTCTGCTAGAGTTGTACCATCCACATTGCATCAGAAACTAAAGTTTATCATTGATAATAAGTTAGTGATTGTCTCTGGTGAAGAAGATGTGTTGGTGAGTAAGCCTTCGTCCACTCCTTATATTGAAGCTGCTGAAGAAGCTCTAGAGACCTCTTTTCAGGCTTTAGAGATTGCGAATGCTACTTATGTAGGAGAGGGAGCTCCAATTTTAAAGCCTCGATTGTCTAATACATCCATAATGACTGCTAAAGTCATGCTCAATGGAGGTTGTCAGTATGGATACATGTTGGGGCAAGTCATATCGAAAGCAACAAACTGGTTACAGCTCCATGAGAATAAGGATAGATTTGGGTTGGGATACACGCCCACTAAAGCTGATAAGAGAAGAGTCATGGAGGAAAAGAAAGAAAGAATATTAGCCAGGTTGGAAGGTAGGGAGCCTAAGACTGAAGGGGTCCCTATTTGTGATCTTCTAAAAAGCTTCTATAGTGCTGGATTTGAGTTTCAAGACCGAGTAGCTACTGTTGATGAAGATGTACTAGAAGAAGGAGAGGTTAACCTAGTCCGTATTTGTCCATTGAACACAGAAGTTGGCAATTAGGAGATCATCGAACTTCCTGTGATTTTTAATGGCCATTCAAAGTAATCATTGAAGCTAATCCTATTGTTTCATCCCAAACTTTAGGATATCATTACTTTTTGAAAACACTGATATATGATTTCTTTTTGTAATTTAAAATATCAGTTTGTTTTGTAAATTGGGACACATGTTTCCTTTTAAGTATATTTAAACGAAATGCAATTTGAATTCTCAGTAATCCTTCGTGCCTTTTTCTTTATCATTTGAATCTTGTCGTTTATTTTCTTTTTGTCTCAACTCTCGCACAATGCAGATTCAAAAGTGACATGTCTAAAAGTAACAGTGCTAATATCTCATCTACTAATTTTGATTGTCCCATTAATCAAGCTGTCGAAGATGATAGTGATGTTGATTTACCCTCAGAATTTCTAAGATTGGTCGATCAAGAAGTGAAAGAGATCCAACCTCATGATGAACCCACTGAGACAATTAGTTTAGGGACTGAAGATGATAAGAGAGAAATCAAAATAGGCACTCTCATGAAAAAACAAGAGCGCGACAAGTTGATTAAACTCTTGCATGATTATAATGACATCTTTGCATGGTCTTATCAAGATATGCCAGGTCTAGATGTTGACATAGTCGAGCATAAATTGCCACTAAAACCAGAGTGTTTCCCAGTTAAACAGAAATTAAGGAGAATGAAGCCTGAGATGTCATTGAAGATTAGGGAGGAGGTAAAGAAGCAATTTGATGCAGGTTTTCTTGCTGTTGCCAAATACCCTCAATGGGTTGCTAACATTGTGCCAGTTCCCAAGAAAGATGGAAAGGTTCGGATGTGTGTTGACTATCGGGATCTAAATAGAGCCAGCCCTAAAGATGATTTTCCATTGCCTCACATTGATATGCTAGTAGATAATACAGCTCAACATTCATTTTTCTCTTTTATGGATGGTTACTCGGGTTATAATCAGATTAAAATGGCTGAAGAGGATATGGAGAAAACCACATTCATTACACCTTGGGGCACCTTTTGCTACAAGGTCATGCCTTTCGGTTTGAAAAATGCTGGGGCAACATATCAAAGGGCGATGGTGACATTATTTCATGATATGATACATAAGGAGGTTGAAGTCTATGTGGATGATATGATTGCCAAATCAATGACTGAAGAAGACCATGTTGTAAATTTACACAAATTATTTAAGCAGTTGAGAAAATTCAAATTGCGGTTGAACCCTGCCAAATGTACCTTTGGGGTAAAATCAGGCAAGTTGTTGGGATTCATAGTCAATCAAAAGGGAATAGAGGTTGATCCCGACAAGGCAAAAGCAATCATGGAAATGCTGCCTCCTTGCACCGAAAAGGAAGTTCGTGGATTTTTGGAAAGATTGAATTATATTGCCCGATTCATATGCCAACTAACTGCCACTTGTGAACCAATTTTTAAGTTGTTACGGAAAAATAAGCCGATTGAGTGGAATGAAGACTGTCAAAAAGCTTTTGAAAAGATAAAGCAGTATTTACAAAATCCCCCAATACTAGTGCCGCCAGTGTCAGGGAGGCCGCTCATTATGTATTTGACAGTGTTAGAAGGATCCATGGGATGTGTTTTAGGTCAACATGATGAATCGGGTCAGAAAGAGCACGCCATTTATTACTTGAGCAAAAAATTCACTGATTATGAAGCTATATACTCTTTGTTGGAGCGAACCTGTTGTGCCTTGGCTTGGGCAGCTCATAGATTAAGGCAAAATATGTTGAGTCACACGACTTGGTTGGTGTCAAAAATGGACCCAATCAAATACATTTTTGAGAAACCAGCCCTTACTGGAAGGATTGCTCGTTGGCAGGTCCTATTGTCAGAATATGATATTTTGTATGTTACTCAAAAGGCAATCAAAGGCAGTGCTCTCGCAGATTTCCTAGCTCATCAACCAGTGAATGATTATCAGTCAATACAGTACGAATTTCCTGATGAAAATATAATGGCGCTGTTTAATGAGAAAGAATCTTCAGCAAAAGACGAATGGATCATGATGTTTGATGGTGCTTCTAATGCACTTGGACACGGGATTGGTGCTATACTGATTTCCTCAGAGAAGCAATATATTCCGATCACAGCTAGATTATCATTCGATTGTACGAATAATGTAGCTGAATATGAAGCATGTGCTATGGGAATTCAAGCAGCTATAGAGTCAAAGATCAAAATTCTTGAGGTGTATGGTGACTCAGCCTTGGTCATCCACCAACTGAAAGGTGAATGGGAGACTCGAGATGCCAAATTGATCCCTTATCAAGCCTATATCAGAGAGTTGGTGGAGTATTTTGATGAAATTACTTTCCAACATATTCCTCGTGAGGAGAATCAATTGGCTGATGCTTTAGCCACTTTATCATCAATGTTTGTAGTGAGTCAAAAAGAAGACATGCCGTTCATAAAGATGCAACAGCTTGATCATCCTGCCTATTGTCAAATGGTTGAAGAAGAATCTGATGGTAAACCTTGGTATCATGACATTAAAAATTTCCTAAAACACCAAGAATATCCATTAAATGCTGCTGAAAATGACAAAAGGATGTTAAGGAGGTTAGCAATGAGTTTCTTTCTGAATGGAGATGTGCTCTACAAAAGAAATCATGATATGGTTCTGCTTAGATGTGTGGATGCTTCAGAAGCACGAAAGATCATGGAAGAGATTCATGAAGGTTCATTTAGGACTCATGCCAATGGACATGTCATGGCAAAGAAGATTCTAAGGGCTGGATATTATTGGTTGACAATGGAGGCCGATTGCTTTCGTTATGTGAAGACATGTCATAAATGTCAGACATATGGTGACAATATTAATGTTCCCCCAATAAATTTGAATGTCTTATCATCGCCCTAGCCTTTTTCAATGTGGGGAATTGATGTTATTGGACCCATTGAACCTAAAGCCTCTAATGGTCACCGCTTCATTCTAGTTGCTATTGACTATTTCACAAAATGGGTTGAGGCTGCTTCATATGCTAGTGTGACCCGAAATGTGGTGGTGAGATTCATTAAAAAGGATTTGATTTGTCGGTATGGCCTCCCAAGCAAGTTGATAACAGACAATGGCACTAATTTGAACAACAAAATGATGAAAGAATTGTGTGACAATTTCAAGATTCGACATCATAATTCCTCTCCCTATCGCCCAAAGATGAATGGAGCAGTTGAAGCAGCCAATAAAAATATTAAGAAGATCATCCAAAAGATGGTAGTGACATACAGGGATTGGCATGAAATGCTGCCATTTGCCTTGCATGGATACCGAACTTCAGTTCGTACTTCAACCGGGGCAACTCCATACTCTTTGGTATATGGAATGGAAGCAGTACTTCCTATTGAAGTTGAAATTCCCTCTTTAAGGGTAATAATGGAGACCAAATTGGAAGAAGCAGAATGGGTGCAATCTCGTTTTGATCAATTGAATCTCATTGAAGGAAAACGGTTGAATGTGTTATGTCACGGTCAACTATACCAGAGAAGGATGAAGAAGGCTTTTGATAAAAAGGTTCGCCCGAGAGAATTCAGTGAGGGAGATATGGTACTTAAAAAGGTTTTGCCAACGCATAAAGATTATCGTGGCAAGTGGTCCCCGAATTATGAAGGACCATATGTGGTGAAAAAGGCTTTCTCAAGAGGGGCTCTAATCCTCACAAACATGGATGGACAAGATCTTCCAAACCCCATCAATTCTGATGCTGTAAAAAAATACTATGCTTAAAAAATAATTAAAAAGAAGAAAAAATAATATAAAAAAAAGAAGAAAAAAAGAAAATAGCTCGCTAGGTTGAAAACCTGAGAGGGCGACCTAGGTAAAAGTTAGAGCGACCTGGTGAGTTGAAAACTTGAAAGAACGGCTCAGGCAAAAATTAAGGTCAAATAAATACTACACTGAACTGAAAATCTGAAAGGGCAGTTTAGAGGGGCACTAACTTCAGTCGCAAGAAAGTGCTTCAAATCGAGAAATATGATCGACCGGAATACTAAACTGGGGCAATTTTGAGAGGTTAAAGTTGAATCAAATGGAAGATGGATTCAAAATACCATACTGGGGCAATTTTATTTTGGCAGTCTTGTTAATGGATGATCAACTTACATGGGAGATTAGCATTGTTCATCTGAAAGACGTCATTTAATCGGCATAATACTTCTTTATTCTTGTAGTCATTCTGATCCTTTGTTTGATGTATTTGTTTTTCTATTATGTTGTAAGTCCTCTTTGTAAATTCACCATTTCTTTATTACAGTCATTCCTATGTTCCGAAAATATTTATCTTTGTCTTTAGTCACCTTCCATTCAGCTTATATACACCACTTTGTTTACTCAACTTCTTTAATAGCATTTTTATTGTCATTTCAATAATTATATACTAAAAGGAAATATGCAAACTGTTAAAAGGGTAATAAGAAAATACGATTACAATAATAAGCTACACAGTAAGTTCGATGAATCTCCTGATAAGTTTAGCATGACAGAAGAAGTTGACTCCTCTTGACGATTCAAAAATAGATGGCAGTCCAATTTGATTGATGTCTTACCTAGCTCAAATTTCATGAAAGAATTGATCCTGACCAAAGAAGTTACTCATTCATGAACCTTGATGTGCATGTTTCGATAAGGTTGGAAGAATTATCATCCCCGAAAAAAATAAAATAAAAAAGAGGATAGAGTTTGTTTTGATTTAATAAGTCTTATTATTGCATTTGACCTCATTATTCAATAAATTTCATTCCAAGTGTTAACATTCATCAAGTTTATGCAATCGCATCATCACATTAGCATGCATTTGTTTTTATCTATTATCACCTTTTGAAGTTTAATTTAAATTCATTATCTGCCTTACAATCTTTATGTTCAGTCCAAGTCTACGATATAACTGAGTTCTTCACCTTTCATCAAAATTCAGAAGCTGACTGATGTCTTTATTTTTGTCTTACTTTTACTGTTAAGGTTCAGAGCATGACTGTCCTTTTATTTTCTTTTGCAATCTAGAACATGATCGACCTTTTATTTTTTGTCTTTCTTTTTACCTTTCTTGTCCAAGTCCCTTTATGTTTTTGTCAAAGCCTAAAACTTAACAGCATCTTTCACATTTTCTCAAAGCCCAGCACCTAACTGGTACATTTTATTTTTCTATCAAAGTCCAAAATCTGATTGACACTTTTTCCTTCTCTGTCGAAACCCAGAACCTGACTGGTACCTTTTTACTATTATGTCAAAGCCCAGAACCTGGCTAGCACATTTTATTTTTTCAGTCAGAGCCCAACACCAAACTGGCACCTTTCTCTCCTCTGTCAAAATTCAAAATCGAACTACCACATTTTACTTTTCTGTCAAAGCCCAGAACCTACCTAGCACATTTCATTTTTCTTTTAAATCCCAGAATCAAACTGGCACATTTAATTTTCCATCAAAACCCAGAACTTTACTAACACTTTTCACCTTTTTATCCTATTGTTTAAGCCCACTGCTTGACATCCTTTGTTTTTAGTGGAGACTCCATGTCGCTTCGCAATTTCGTTCAACACAAATAGTCATAAATTACGACTTTCCCTAACAGCTGAGTATTCACTATATTTGTCTTTGTATTCCTTGTACACCCGGTTTATTTTAGACAAAAATTGATTCACTTCTTTACTCAGTTCTCATCAACTCTAACTTCAAAATATCTCTGATTGATAGGAACTGAGTAAAGAGGGGCAACTGTGAATACCAATTTTTGCCTCTCCTGGATTACCTCCAAATTTTTTAAAAAATTAAAATGAAATAATAAAATCGCTTTACAAAAATGGAAAATTTTTGAAAAAAAGGGGATTTTGCTTCCCCGAAACAGCCACCCGCACTTCACAAGCCTACACTCCAATATAAAAAATCAATCTTGAGCATGAAAAAGGAAAAACTCAAAACTTTGGCACTTTGTAAAAGAAAAACCCTAAAATGTGAGATGGAAGGGGGTATAAAAACTCAAGTAAATCTGAAGGAAAAGGGGGTTCGGTGAAAGAAAGCAAATTTTTTTAGAACAAGTTTCCAGGGAACAAAAAAATAAAGAGCATCTTTTTAGAAAAATTCTGGGAGAGTTTTTAGAAAGGAAAAATTTTTAAGAACGACAAACTTATCTAAAAGTTTTTCTTGGGAAGATCAAAAAAGGGAAAGAAAAAGATTTTCGAAACAAAATATAGAAAGGAAGGAGGACACTGAAGGAGAAGAAGAGCTCAAAAGGAAGGCATTACCGAAAGGAAGAAGAAGAAAAAAGCTCAATCACTCTATCTTTTTGTTTGAATCTTGAACGTTGCATTCTTGGTATGTTTTTCTTCACATGCTCTACTCTCGTAACATAGATAGCATGATGTGTGGCTAAATAATGAAATATTAGGTTACAGGCTTCCTGACATAAGTTCTGTCCTTTTTTATATATATTTTAATATCTTGGTGGCATATGGTATTTGATGAACATAATCGAAACCATTCTTACAGACCATCAAAGTAAAGCTCTCTTCTTATTTTTTTAACATTTTAATATTTTAATAATATATTCCATTTGATTTGAAAGGAGTTATAATGTCCAACGTTTTGCAGCACAGTTACTATGCCAATACTTTTCCAAATCTTAGTTTCGACACTTCTTTAAATTATTATTATTCTAATTTTTTTTTCTTCTTCTCTTTTTTTACTTTTCAGGTTTAGGTAGCTCATTGTTTAAATGAAAAGATAGTTTAAGTTTTGAATTTTTAGTTTAGAAAAAATATAAAATAATGAATATTTACTTATTTATTTCTTTTTTCTAGTTTTTATCCATTCATTTATTTATCTACTTTTAAATTATAAAATCACCTCATTTTTTTTATCTTTAAATAATTTGTTGTGTTCTATTATTATGTTATATTTGCTTCCAATTTTTAATTACAGATTTACCCTTTCTCACTAAAAGTAATGGGAGATAAATAAAATAAGAAAATTTTCATAATAATTATTGATTTTTTTTGCTTATGTTTAATGAATAATTTATTCTTGGGTTGTTTATTCTTAGTATTTTTATTTTTATTTTGTGTAAATTCAAAATATTAGAATAATTTGATTTTATACTCGTAGTATGTTTTTATTTATTTAATAAATATAAAATGTATGTAATTTGTAAATTTATTTTATTTATGATCAAGTAATAAAAAATATATTTGCATCAATTTATAACATTAACGTGTAACTTCTCTACCGTCGTGTGTTATAAATTGATAAAGTCTACGTGTACCTACGTTACCGAGACTTTAAGCAATACTAATTTATCATATGTTATCTTTAATTAATTAGAAAGATTATCTAATAATTAATCAAAAATGTATTCCCTATAACCACTATTTTACTAATCAATCAGTAAAAATTATTTTATTAACACAATAATTTATAATGCTAATGTATAGCGACTCTACCTTTACGCGTTATAAATTATTAGAACCTATTCGTACCAATGTTACTTTAGGTTCTATACAATATAATTTTATTAAACAAAGTTTTAAATTTTTTATTATTAATTTCATTAAATAGAATTAATTTCATATTTTAACCTTTCTTAAATCATACTTTAATAAATTAAACAACCAATCTCTTATTCATTTTATTATACAAATTTTCACAACATCGATGTGTGATTTACATTGCTGTCGATTATCCAAAATTATAAGAGGTTTATGTATAGCTTACGCTATCTTAAATTTCTTTCAACATTAATCATAATCAAAATTCAAATTCAAATACTTTATTTACGAATAAAATATATATATATATATATATATATTTATTTATTTTTAAAAAAAATGATTTACAATATGGTTGTGTGATCTTCCTTCACTTTCTATATTGTTTCTTGCAAGGTACATGTATAACTGCATTATCTTGTATCCTAAACATTATAATCTTATGAAAATAATTTTAATCTCAAAACAATTCTCCTTTACTAAACTTAATTTTAATTAACCAACCCCATAAAGTTTTAGATAGAACTACGTGGCTTTGAGTTCTCCCATTGCACCTGGGGATACGTAGGAGCGGGAACCGAACCCGTCAAGTCAAAATAATTTTTAAAATAACCCAAATAATATTTTAATAAATAATATTTCTTCTTTTAAAATAAAATAATTAATATTTAGGGATTAAATAAATATTTTTCAAAATTAGAATGAATTTGCACAATTAATTTTAGGTAACCGTTTTTAAACGGACGTTGTAGGGTGTTAATACCTTCCCTACACATAAATGACTCCCGAACTCATTTTTGGTTTCAAAGATCGTATTATATTTAAGTTTTTTTCAAGTTTTTTTCTTAAAATAAACTTTCGTATTATATATATATATATATATATATATATATATATATATATATATATTTAAAAAAATGATTTACAATATGATTGTGTGATCTTCCTTCACTTTCTATATTGTTTCTTGTAGGGTACATGTATAACTGCGTTATCTTGTATCCTAAACATTATAATCTTATGAAAATAATTTTAATCTCAAAACAATTCTCCTTTACTAAACTTAATTTTAATTAACCAACCCCATAAAGTTTTAGATAGAACTACGTGGCTTTGAGTTCTCCCATTGCACCTGGGGATACGTAGGAGCGGGAACCGAACCCGTCAAGTCAAAATAATTTTTAAAATAACCCAAATAATATTTCAATAAATAATATTTCTTCTTTTAAAATAAAATAATTAATGTTTAGGGATTAAATAAATATTTTTTAAAATTAGAATGAATTTGCACAATTAATTTTAGGTAACCGTTTTTAAATGGACGTTGTAGGGTGCTAATACCTTCCCTACACGTAAATGACTCCCGAATTCATTTTTAGTTTCAAAGATCGTATTATATTTAAGTTGTTTTCAAGTTTTTTTCTTAAAATAAACTTTGGTGGCGACTCCTCTGATATTTTGAACAATGTTTGTTTTTCGCCATACCGTTGCGATCACCCGGTTGCGACAAACGTGCAGTACACGGTACTTATATTCATAGATATTTACTTAATTAATTTTATTTTTTGAACAATAACAAAACAAAAAGAAAAAATATATATATCCAATACTGTTTATGCTACAGTTGAAAATTATAATTGTAAAAGTAATAAATGTTTTATTTTATGATTATCAAATAAGATAAGTTCAAATTACTTATATTTGACTCACCATTAAATAAACTTTAAATGAGTCATTTTCATTTTATGTAAATTTTGTGATATTTTTAAAAAATTTCAAGATATAATACATAAAAAATTTTAACCAATAATATTTAAACACGTATTTAAATAATAAATTTATTTAATAATAAATTGTTATATTTAATATATTTAAACAACCTGAATAACAGTTAAATTTTTTAATAGAATTAGAATATAATTAAAATTAAATAAACTAAAATTTAAAAATAAAATAATAATATTATATTAATAAATTTTTTATATTCGTAATTTTATTATTATTAATATTTAATTATTATATTAATATATTATGCTATAATTTTTTTTATTTATAATAAATAAAAACAATTTATTTAAAACTAAAAATATTTATATACGTATTTAAATAATAATATATTTAATAATAAATTATTATATTTGTTATATTTAAATAAAATATCAATTTTATTTGGTTGAAATTTGATTTTAATTATATTCATAGCAAAGTAAATCAAATTACATACTATTTTTAGCATGTGTTGAGATATATTGTATTAGTAAAAATCAATCTAAAGTGAACAACAAACACCTCTACAACATGTTTGGTCAACATCTAATTGCATGCATATGCATATGCAGTATCTTTGGCAAAGTGTTCTGAAAACCAAGCTTTTATTCCCCTTTTAAATTTGAAGTTTCAATATTGGTCACTTTTGCAAAAAGCATTGAACTTCAATAAATAATAAATTAAAATTAGGCAAATGCCATTTCCAGAATATGATAACAAAGATTAGTAATATATCTGCTAGTTTGTGTACAAGAAACAGCAAATAAACCGTATAAGGTTCAATAAACTCGTCTCCAATCAACGTCTCGGCATCCTACACGCTAGATGTCTCTCTCTCTCTATATATAGAGAGCCCCAAATCAATTATCATAATCATTAATTAACCTTCTTCCTATAGATTGAATCCAAAAAGCTCTTTCTCTCTCTGAATTTGCTCCTTTTCTGTTCCAGCACTATGGCTTCTTCCCTTCCTTCGGAAAGCAAAAAACTAGAGAGTATGCCATAAATATACCTTTTTTCTTCTTCTTTTCTCATGCAGCATTTGTCTGTACCATTTCACTTTTATGTTCTTTAAACGAATATACACAATTGCAGGAGTAGCTGGTGATACTGGGGAGAAGTCTATTCCACTCCATGAAAACGTTCTGCAGAAGCATGCTGCATTCTTTGACATGAACAAAGATGGTGTAATTTATCCCTGGGAAACTTTTCAAGGTTTTCTCTGTAAAACCTTTCATTTTACTTAACATTTTATAGAAGAAATCTCTCATTCTCTACTAAACATTTTCTTAGGGACAAAGTTGTCGGTAAAAGTGAATTATTATCATAATCTACAAAGTTTCCTATCTTTATAATTAATTATCACGTAAAAGTTTTATTCATAAATCAGTTATTAAATGATGAATTTTTAGTGGTAAAAGTTGGAACAAATTTATGTTCACTTATAAAAAAAAATTAACATTTTTAAAAGCTTTTATCATGTGAAATATTTTTATTTTCTTCTATTAAATATGAGAAACTTCTATTCTTACGTTTCTGTAACGTAAAGTAGATCACATACTTTAAGATAGAATACGTTGTTACTTATATATCGTTTGGTTGTAGATAGGGTATAACTAGAGCTAGTAAGATGAGCGTACTTAAAGTATCTATTCAAATATATATGAAAAAAATGAAGACTTTGACGTATTACAATTAGATATATAAAGCTTTCTTAAATAATTGATAGATAGTTATAATGTTTATTTTAATTTTGTTGAATGAAATGATTTGATAGAAATTTTTGTTTTAATATTGTGACTTTGTACGGTGGATTTTGTTGTAGGGTTACGTGAAATTGGGAGTGGCATGTTGTTGTCGAGTGGACTTGCTCTTTTCATTAATTTGGCTCTTAGTCAAACTACTCGCCCGGTATCACTCTTTGTCCCTTAAAAACTTCTATTTTCTTACATTTTCATCTTTATTCCACTATTTAACTAGAATTTATCCATTGTTATTTTCAGCAAAAACATAATTTTTTAAATTAATTATTTATTGGCATGAACTAAGCACTACAATGTTTTTAAATCAATTATTTATTGTTAAATAAATTTTCATATCAATATCATTTTATTAATTATAAAAATAAACTTGTAGAATTACATAATTTTTATTTACTAAAAAATAATTTAATTTTAATGTCAATTAAAATAATTATATTTATGCCATCATCTAATTAGAATACATCTAGTATATTACTTTTGTATTAATTATTAAAAAAATTATTAATATATAATCCATGATTGGATGGTATTTAAATTAAATTTATCATAAAAATATTTAAAAAATGTCATAAAAACACATTTCTTTCTATTTTTTGTGTTATAACGTCACGATTCTAAAGCACGTGATTGTGACTTTTTAATAAAAATTAATTCAAGGTAATTTTTTGATACTTTACAAATTAAAAGAATATTTTTATACGTGGAATAATTATTATTGTTAATTTTAAATTATTAAATAATGAAATTAGCTTTTTAAATTAAAAAATTAATCTTTAAAATATTAGATAACTTATTATTATTATTATTAATTTTTTAAAAGTAATATTCTCTTAAATTTACGATAACCATCACTTTTGTTAAATAAAAAAAATTAAAATCACAAAAATTATTGGAAAAGAATAAGATGCAGAGGTGAAGTGAAATGAGGGGCAAAGAGGTTGATTCCGCACCGCCACAGATGATTGCCCACCAAAATATACAAATTAGAATACGTTATCTTCGGACTCAACGTCGTGCAATTTAGTGAAACGTTTATTGAATCAGATATAACTTTTGCATTATTTTCAAAATTGAGGAAATCATTATCTTTACGACTTTAATTAAATCAAACAAATTTAATATTTATATATTATTTATAGAACATAACAATCAAATGTTTAAATAAGTTCAAATTAATAATAAAATAATAATTACAAATTTTAACATACATTTAGTAATTGTATATATCAAATAAGATAATTTATTAACACTTAATTTGAATAAATTTTTAATATTTTTTATATGAAAGAAAAAATAAGTAGTAAAACAAAATAAAATTTATGGGCTTATAACTTTTTAATTATCTTCATATCTAACCAAGAAAGATTGATTTTAAGCAAAGAGTAAATAATATGAATTCAATAATTTTGTTTTCTCCTTCTTTTTTGTGTTGTAGGGAAAGTTTCCATCTTTACTATTTCCAATTGAAATTAAGAATATCCAGCTAGCCAAACATGGCAGTGACACTGGAGTCTATGATACCGAAGGAAGGTACCTATTTTTACACAAACCATGCATTTCTTAAATCCTATTTGTTTCATTTTACTCATCTAAACTATTAATTGCTTTTCATTTAGGTTTAATCCTTCAAAATTTGAAGAAATTTTCACAAAACATGCACATACTCATCCAAATGCTTTAACTTATGATGAGCTGAAGGAGATGATAAAGGCGAATAGAGAGCCTAAGGATTTCAAAGGAAGGTAGGTTTCTGATTTCTATTATGGGATCGCATTTTTCACTGCAAAATTATTTTTCTTTTCCCATTCAAAAATTAATTTCTCAACATTAATGGACAGAATTGGTAGTTTGGTTGAATGGAAAGTCCTTTACAAGCTTGCCAAAGACAAGAATGGGTTACTGCCGAAACAAACAATCCTTGGTGTTTATGATGGAAGCTTGTTTCAACTCCTGAAAAACCAACATTCCGCAGACCAAAAGATGTAATTTAACATTTACTTGATGATTTATTTTTTTAATAAAATATGTATTTACTTTTTATAAATACGTTTAAATTTGGTTTATTTTTCTAAATTTTTTTATTGATTTTCATTCTTATAAATTTTAAAATTTTATAAAATAATCTTTGCACCATTTACTGCTGTTGTGACATAGTTAAATATATATCATATTATATTACTCAATAATAGTAGAGACTGTTTTAAAAAGAATAAACTTTTTAAAATTTAAAATCAATAAAAAAATCATGCCCTTTATTCAAAAAGTGACTGTAATCTATAAAACACTATTTTTTTTTTTTCCTATAATCTACTATGAGTAAGTCATTAAGATAAGGTTTCAAAAACAAACAAATCACTTGTATATTAAACACTTTATTCCTTTGCGAATTAAAAGTTTTATATATATATATCAATATTATCTTTTGGTACTTATTTACTACAAATGAACGAGAAAAGAATGAATAAACTTTGTTTTATGCACATCCAACGAGGACGGTTGTAGAAAATGAGTACAACTAACCAAATGTTGATACATGTACTCAAATTGTCAAAACGATTGAATATGTCGATAGCTGACTTAAGGCATATATTTTGAGGTTCTAAAGCAAACTATAAATGTATTATGTCAAATCTTTTTCATACTTCTGAGTTCTTTGGATCCCTTATATCGCAACTAGAGTTGTAACGGGACAGTGAAAAGTTTTTAAAAAAATATCTTTTAGAAATAAAAATATTTTCTAAAAAGTATGATAGTCACTATCAAAGTTTATTTTAAAAAATGTTTAAATTTTTTTTTAAAATAATATGATCTTTAAAATTAAAATTAAGTTTCAAGTGATTCAATTTGATAAAAAATGTTTGAATTTTTTTTTAAAATAATATGATCTTTAAAATCAAAATTGAGTTTTGAGTCATTTATATATAAAGAATGTATTAGCACTTTACAATATCTATTTAAATAATAGTTATCTTAAATTAATTGTGTAAATTTCTTTTAATTTAAAAAAATATTTATTTAACTCTTAGACGATAAGTGTCACTATTTTTATTTTTTAAAGAAAAAATTATTTAATGAAATTTTAATTAGTATTAAAAAAGAGAAAAATTATTTTAAAAATAGTCTTAAGATTTGGTTATGACTCTTACGTATCCCCAAATGTAATGAAAAACTCAAAGTCGTGTAATTATGTCATAAAAAATATGAAATTATTTTATTAATTTAAAATTTATAAGATTTTAAAAGAAATTATTTTAAGATTAACTATATGTTTTTTTTTAAAAATAATTTATATATTTTAGGATACAACATAGCGTAACTATACATGTTATCTCACGTTAAGCAAAGGAAAATCACACATCTATATTATAAGTCGTTACAAAATAGTATGGTAACTAAGACAAAATATTTGAATTTATATAAAATAGTATTTTTAGTAAATATTTTAATTTAAAATTTAATATTAAAAAATTTAAAATAACATAAGTTATACATGAATCTCTCATCACTTATTCATCAAATCAAACAACGTAAATCACACATTGATAACATAAAATATTACATGATAAGATAGAGAAATAAATTTAATTTATTAAAGTTAGAAACATATTTTTATTATTATTATTATTATTATTATTATTATTATTATTATTATTATTTTAAAAGTAATTTTTATTTAATAAAGAGAGAAATATTTAGAGAGAAAAATATGTTTATATTACTTAGTAAAGATAATTATTTAACAAAATAAATTATAAATATAACTTAATTTTAATAATATCTTTATTACATGAAATATAAAGTAACATTGGTATCCAAAAGTTTTTACGATTTATAATATATAATAGTAGAGTCGCTATACATTAATGTTACAAATCGTTACTCTTAGGTTAGTTAATAAGTTAATTGTTTAATTATTTAAAAAGTTTAAAAGAAGAAATTTATAGTAATCAACAAAATAGTTATCCAACTAATTTAAAATGAATCGTAAATTGTTGTATTAATAAAAAATATTTATTTATTAACTTAATTAATAAAAATATTTGAAAGAGTATATTTTAAAGGGTGAAATATTTAATTGATTAAAACTAAGACATTTTTAACTTAAACTATTTATATCACATAAAATTGTTGGTAACTTAGGTACATATTGTAACGCCCCGAATTTTTGTAATAATATTTTGATATATTAATATAAGTGTATATAAGGATTTTCATGTGTTTGTGTGTTTAATATATATATGTATATATATATATATATATATATATCTGTTTGTGTGTGCGCGTGTGATGTGAACCTATATGAATGAGTGAATACGAGTATGAGCATATGTGTTGGTTTGTGATTGAGCTGAATTTGTTGAAAATGATTGGGTTTGATTGAAATAGGCTAAGTGTATGCTACAGGATGTTCTTGCTATAGCGAAAAGGCTCTGGGCGAAAAGCATGAAACTATGTCATTCCAGCTGTAGCGAGAAGGCATTGGGAGAGAAGGGGTGGAACTGTTGCATTCTCACTGCAACGAGAGGGCGACAGTGGAGGATGGATTTCTGTGTGTAATCTCGTTGTAGCAAGAGGGACTCGCTGTAGCAAAATTCTGCAGAAACCTGAGTGCAGAATCGTCTGAGATTTTCGTTGCAACGAGAAGGGGTCTCGCTGTAGCGAGACATCCTATAGCGAGAGATGCCTCGCTGCAGCGAGAGTGTTGTGATCAGAAGATGATTTAAGGTGTTTAGGGTTTGGAAAACTCATTTTTCCTTTCCTCTCTTCAAAATCTCTTCGATTCTCTCAACCCTCTACCCTATTTCACCGATTAAACTATCTCCAAAGTCGTTTGTGAGTTAGATCAAAGGTTGGAATCACGTTTGGAGCATTTGGAGGTAAGTTTGTGAGTTAGGATCTTCGGGTTTTCATCCCTTTCTTTGATTTCCCAGTTTGTCATGGTGTTTTCCCCTATACTTAAAATGAAAGTTTGTGTAGGGAGCACTTTCATCATAGATTTTGTGTTAGGTCTTCAATCTGAGCTAAGGAGGGACTCTATACTATCTCCTTTGTGTTTAGAATTCATTTATATTGCTATGTATTAGAATATGGTTGACATAGGACATAGAAAAATGTACATTTTGGTGAAAATAATTGATTGTGGTCAAATTGAGATGGAAACTTTGTGTGCAATGCAATGTGGTTGCTTTTGATTGTGGATGTGTTGAAATGGTTGGCTACAATGTGGTTGGAAATGTATGTGAATATGTCATTGGTTGATAATGACTAATTTAAATGATTGAAAATACATATGAATGGCATGATGATTGCGTTTGAATATGTTGAAAAACTATGAATGGTTTAACGATACACTAGAGTGTAGAAGATGGAGACGGTAGAAACACTTTGGGGAAGAGAGGGTGATGGTGACACCAACAGTGAGTGTGGGTACACCACAGGCCACACACTCTTCTTCTGACTCAGCCTCTAACTAACACCTTTGCCAAGGAGCTCATGACCGCACATGTTGTATTCGTGAAACGAGGGCAATCCAACAACCATCCATGATATGAAACTAATTAAGTTCCTGTTACTTTCTCAACAGTTGCACTAAAAGTAAAATTGACTAGCAAGTGTATTAGTATTGTTGTAGCAAGTTATAAAATCTTGGAATCATGTTTGAGTCCTAAATATCGTCCTCAAGGAATAGTTTTCGCAAGTATTACTTCACAATTCAACAAGTAGTTGAGTCTAACGCAATTCAATTGGAGTTTGTAATATTTGAAAGCAAATTAACAAGTACATAATTCAAAAAACGTAACAAAACAAAAGCTACGAATTTGTGTATTGAAACAGATGTGTGAAACATAGTTAGGGGTTTATTTCACCAAAACTTCAGTGTTAATTCAATCAAGTTCTAAACTTTTAAGCATTTGGATTAAATGACAATCAGTTTTACAATTTATTAATCAAAGGTTAATTCCTTAACTTAATGACTCTAACATTCAATTCAATCATCCTAATTCCTTAAATCTGATTCAATTAAATGTTGCATTAAGCATTAGAAACCAAAAGATTGCAGAGGGAGTAAGTATTCAGGCTCAAGTAATTCTCAGTCCAGAGGGAGTTTATCATGAGAGAAGAGTAGTGGTAGTGGCTCTGGTCTTGGTTTTGGCTCTTTCAGATAGCTAATCAAATGTTTCAGGTATGGAGGACTACACATACTAAGAGACTGTCCACAGCCACTGACAAATTGTAGTAACTGTTGAAAGTTGGGATACACTGCTAATGTGTGCTGGGCTGCTAAGAGGAGTGGCAGTACGAGTACAACTCAGAGACCTAAGTTGAGAGGGAGCATGGGGCTGAAGCCGATTATCCCCAAAAGAGTCTTTGCTATGAGCGGAGTAGAAGTCTCACAGTCTGAAGAGCTAATCAGAGGTAAATGCATTATTAAAGGTCAATTGTTGGATGTGTTGTTTGATTCGGGTGCTACGCACTCCTTTGTTTATGTGAAATGTGTGAAGAATCTGGGATTGCATGTGACTGAATTGCCATGCAATGTTGTGGTAACTATCCCTACGGGTAAACCGATTATGACGTCATGGGCATGTTTAGGGTGTTCAATAATGGTGCATGGTAGGGACTTCGAGGTAGACTTGATTTATTTGCCTCTCTCCCAATTAGACGTGATTTTGGAGATGGATTGGCTAGCTGCCAACCATGTGCTGTTGGAGAGAAGACATTGGTTTTTGGTGCGATAATGACAGAGATTTCAAGGCTTTTGAGCCAAAGTACATGGGAGAACACGGTGAGTGCTAAGGCCTTCATGGTCATGTTCTCAATGGAGGCCGAAAATGTGGTGGAGTCGAAGTATATCATAGTAGTGAGGAATTTCTTAGAAGTTTTCCCTGAAGATGTCTCAAAATTACCGCTCGAGCGGGAGATAGAGTTCTCCATTGACCTCATTCCGAGAGCAAGCTCGATTTCTGTGGCACCATATAGGATGTCACCAGTGGAGTTGGAAAAGGTCAAGAAGTAAGTAGAGGATTTATTGCAGAAACAGTTTGTGAGACCGAGTGTATCACCATGGGGAGCACCAATACTCTTGGTGAAGAATAAGGATAGGAGTATAAGGATGTGTGTGGACTACAGACAACTAAATAAGGTAACGATAAAAAACGAGTATTCACTTCCTAGGATTGATGATTTGATGAACCAATTGAGGGGAGCTGCAATGTCTTCAAAGATTAAAGATGAAAGATTGACTTGAGATCGGGGTACCATCAAATTAGGGTGAAAGATGAGGATGTACCCAAGAAGGCGTTCAGGAGCGATATGGTTACTATGAGTATTTGGTGATGCCGTTTGGGGTGACTAATGCGCCTACGGTGTTCAAGGACTACATGAACAGGATCTTCCATGAGTTTTTGGATAAATTTGTGGTGGTGTTCGTTGACGACATCTTAATTTATTCGAAGACTCAAGAAGAGCACGTTGAGCATTTGAGGATAGTTTTGTAGATTTTGAAGGAAAGGCAGTTGTATGCCAAATTCTCAAAGTGCAAGTTTTAGTTGTCCTAAATTCAATTTTTGGGGTATGTGGTGTCTAAGGATGGGATTATAGTAGACTCTACGAAGGTGGAAGCAGTAGCTGAATGGCCGAGATCGAAGAATGTGACTAAGATTCGTAATTTCCTAGGAGTAGCGGGCTATTATAGGAAATTCATTGAAAGGTTTTTTAAGATAGTTTGCGCTTGACGAAGCTAACCTGCAAGGGTAAGGAGTTTAAATGGACCAAAGGGTGTGAAGCTAGTTTCTTGGAGCTGAAAATAAAGTTGACCTCAACACCTGTGTTAGTTCTGCCTGACCTAGAACGGAAATTTGACGTGTATTGCGATGCGTCTAAGCATGGACTTAGGTATATTTTGATACAAGACAGACAAGTGGTTGTTTATGTCTCAAGGCAGTTGCATCCGCATGAAGTCAACTATCTGACTCACGACTTAGAGTTACTCGCGGTGGTTTTTGCCCTTAAAATGTGGAGGCACTATCTCTATGCAGTTAGGTTTGAAGTGTTCAGTGACCACAAGAGTTTAAAGTACCTGTTTGAAAAGATGGATAGAATTCCTTAAGGATTATGATTTCACATTGTCTTACCACCCTAGCAAGGTAAATGTGGTAGCTGACGCTTTGAGAAATATGTATCATCTGACACTAAGAATTGTTATAGCAAAACTTGGTCCTCACCAACTTATCACAAGGAAGTACACCTATCATAAGTTTACAACAAACACAAACTCCTACATCTTCAAGTGTTACTCTAACCAAGAATTCTAAGCAAGGGTAAGGAGTTTAAATCGACCAAAGGGTGTGAAGCTAGTTTCTTGGAGCTGAAAATAAAGTTGACCTCAGCACCTATGTTAGTTCTGCCCGACCTAGAACGAAAATTTGACGTGTATTGCGAGGGTGTATTTTGATGCAAGACAGACAAGTGGTTGCTTATGTTTCAAGGCAGTTGCACTCGCATGAAGTCAACTATCTGACTCACGACTTGGAGTTAGCCGCGGTGGTTTTTGCCCTTAAAATGTGGAGACACTATCTCTATGCAATGAGGTTTGAAGTGTTCAGTGACCACAAGAGTTTAAAGTACATGTTTGAGAAGATGGATGGAATTCCTCAAGGACTATGTTTCACATTGTCTTACCACTCTAACAAGGTAAATGTGGTAGCTGACGCTTTGAGAAATCTATATCATCTGACAGTAAGAATTGTTATAGCAAAACTTGGTCCTTACCAACTTATCACAAGGAAGTACACCTATCATAAGTTTACAACAAACACAAACTCCTACATCTTCAAGTGTTACTCTATTCAAGGATTCTAAGTTAGGTAACTCAAGCTCTGGAAATAGGAAAGAAATGAGTGAACGAATAGTCAAAAGATTGTACAAATTTTGTAGGGAGCAATAGGATAGAAATCATCGACAAAAGTGTAAGGTCTGTAAAAAATATTAAATGTTATATTTAGTGCAAAAGAGGAGTTAGATGTGAAGGAGGAAAATTATTCTAAAGTAGACATGTACCAGGTTGTCTTGGTTAAAGGTAAGGAAATATTGCAGAAAAATGAATGTTCATATTTTTCTTTATGCCTTCAAGGGAATCATTAGAGGCTACACGCTGAAGTTAAAAGGATTGATTAAAAGAAAAGGTGCCATTTTTTATAGACATGGGTAACACACATAAATTTTTAAGTGAAAGATGGGCAAAGATAATTTATTCTTAAAATTATGTTTTTCTATTTTATAAATATTAAAACTAAAATTTCTAATAAAAAATAAAAAAATAATAATAATAAATTTACAAAGAATAAAATATAAATTACTTTTTTAAAAGTAAAATAAATATTTTTAAAGTTAAAATAATTTTGTGGACTTAATTATTTTATTTAACAAACTGTTAATACTTTGTTATACTTAGATAATTTTCAAACCCAAATATAATTCTAAAGATTATTTTAAAAAAATTAATATTTTTTTTATAAATTTTAGCAGCAACTTCTCATCAATCAGCTTTTAAAAACCATTTTTTCGATCACTTCTTCTCAACGCGTCCCCATCCTATCGTTGCGACACAGTAATCGTCACCTAATGGTTGGAAGGATAGACATCAATGAAGGCTCTGTACCCCACACATTCCCATTATGTACCATCCACCACCAGAAGCAGATCCACATCCCCACCCTAACGTTCCCTTTTGCCTAAAGTTAGTTTCAAGATCAATCATTTTCAAATTAATTAAAATAATTTTTATTTTTATTTTTACTTTTTAGACTATTATAAAATCAATTTATTCATAATATTTATTAGGATACTTTGTAAACTAGAAAAAAATATTTTATATTTTTTAAATTAAGAATTATGATTCTTTTAATACTTTAAAAATTAAAGAGTATTAATATTTTTTAACTTAATTATTAATTATATTATTTATTAATATAAAATTAATGATCATGATTAATTTAAAAGTATTAATCCATCTCAATCATAAAAGGTCTTTTACCTTTATTCAATTTTCTTGATTTTATGTCTTTACAACACACCCATATGTGGGCGTAATTCTGGAATGTGATAGGATAGATATTTGGTTCTGTCGAAGAAACAAATCAAACAAAACAAGTAAACTTGTCCCCCACAAAATCAGGATCGGGATACTCTTTTTTTTTTTTTTGCACGAACATAACTTTTACGTGCTGTTATTTTTACATTTTTACTTGAATAAAAAATAATTCGCTTAAGTAAAAACAAAAAAATACGAAGCATGAAGGTTATGTTGGAAGAAGATTTTGATCCACAAAATCATTTAACTATGTTCTAATCATAAAAATTGTATAATGATAAATAGCCATTGAGAAAGATACCACTAAAAAAAAATATGCATGATGTGATTTATAAATATAAAGAAAAAAAGTATTGCATAAATTGTTGTATAGTTTTATTATAGGAATATATATATTTTCATTACAAAACACAATGAAAATTTATATTGACTTAAATATATGTTTTTAGTGAATCTTTTATTTTTATTCTTTAAAACGTTTTTTCAGTTCTGATCCTTGTATGTTTGTAAATTTTTATTTCAATCTCTATTAGTGATATGGTTCAATAAAAAGTTATAATATATCAATTTTTTTTTTGTCGAACCGCGTTATTGAAAAGCAGTATAATTGTTTGAAAGATCGTTCAAAAATTACTACAATGTTGGAATAAAAAAAATATTTATATCAATTTAATTGTAAATTTTTTTATTTGATAAAAATTGAAAATATATATAAAATAAAATGATTGGTGAGTTGAAAAATAATTAAAAAATATTATTATAAAAGTATTATGTGAAAAATACAATTAAAACAAAAATTTTAACAATATATTTACTCCATTTTTATGTTTTATATATCATTTCAAAAAAGATAAAAAAAAATTTGAAGTTAAAAACTAACATTAATAAACAATCTTTACATGCAAAACATATAAAAATAACATTAGAAAAGAAAGAAAAAAGATAGAAGAGATACTTATGAAAACATAATTGAAAAAAATTAAAAAATTATGTTCTAAAACACACAAAAAGCATACGGTTCTCTTAGTCCTTGAAAGGATTTAAACTCAAAATTTTACTTAAAATGAATTAAGATCCTTTATATTATAATTTAAAATCTAAAAAAAATTGAATTCATTTGTTATCAAATATAATACTTGAACATGATAAAATGAGAACGGGTCCACATAACGTGCAGTTTTGAAATGGCCATGCTACTTTTGCAGGGCCAATTGCAGCACAAAGTCATTCGATTCTTGAACACTGCTACGAAACAAAGCAAAATGATTAATGACATCTCCGCATGAACATGACAGAACAGATAAACACAGCTGTTAGGTCATGTCAACGAAGTAGCCAAATAACTGGGCAAGCTTTGAAAATTTTGATTTATAAAAACTTTAGATCAATATTTTTAATTATTTTTTAATAATTTTTTTAGTTATTGCATGAATTAAATGTAAAAATATTACAAAAGTTAAATAGAGTGATATAATAAATTTCAACACTGGAACTTATTTACGAAACATTTATTAAGATTTGATAGACACGTGTTGGATGAAATGGGCAATGGTGTCCAAAACGTTATGTATTCCCACACCTCTATATATATATATATATATATATATATATTGCACTCGTAGATGTCATAACTTGTAAAGCGTGAAGCTTTCTTCATCTGAATTTGCTGGTTTTTTGATTCAGCATTCCATCAAATATGGCTTCTTCGCCTACCTCAGTAAAGAAAAGCCAAGAGGGTATCTTATAAATTTACCTTTTACTTTTTATTTATGAAGCCTTTTGTGCTATTATTTCCACTTATATGTTCTTTAAACCAATGATTTGCAGGAGTATCTAATGCAATTGAGGAGAAACACAGCATTCCACTTCATGAGAACGTTTTGCAGAAGCATGCTGCATTCTTTGACAAGAATCAAGATGGTATTATTTACCCAACGGAAACTTTTCAAGGTTCTTATGCTTTTCCTTTCTATTTAAAAAAGTCTACAGATCTCAAGTTTATCAAGTTATTTAGTTTAACGATTGATTAAATGCAGGAATGCGTGAAATTGGGAGTGGGATATTGTTATCTCTTGGCGGTGCTGTTTTCATCAATTTGTTCCTCAGTCAGAGTACACGACCTGTACCTCTCTTTATCCCTTGAAAATAAACTCCTGTTTTCTTGCATTATACATTGATGTCAATTTAAGTTTCGCTAACTTTATTTGAGACAAATAAAAAAATAAAACATTTAAAAATTATAAATATTAATAATTTTTTAAAAATACCTTGTAAAAAATTGAAAAAGTAAAACTTGATTAACTAAAACCAGAAATGAAATTTGGTAGTTAACGCGAAAAATTAAAATGATTTATTATTAAAGTTTCCTCTATTGTGATAAGGATTGGTTTAACATGACGAAGAAAAAAGCTTGGGACCGAGATTGAAGTTAATTGAACTATCACATTTCCCAAGTGATTGCCCCTAAAATATCTTATCCTTTGCTATTCTGCAAAATTTCTGATCCCCAAATGGTTATTTAGTTATTTTGATATGGATGCATTTATTTCCACATGACACCGACTAAACGAGAAACACCAAAAAGTCGTAATAAGGAGGAACAAGTAATCAAAAGATTAGAAGTTGTAATATTTTCGAAATAATTTTTCATTATTTTTTTTATCACACTAGCCATTTTATTATGTTTTTATCTTTCTAATTTATAAAAAAAATATAATTTTACGATTAATACATTTTAAATATTATCTTGACATGTCTGTTTTATTACATTCTAATGTAATAATTTTATTCTTAATTAATATTATTATATTTAACAATGTTTATCTTTATTAACTTTATTATGATACATAATATTAAAAATTACCTACCCAATCATACTTAAATTAATGAACCCTATTAATATCTATTGAGTGAATTGTATAACTTCTAAAATATTACCAATTAATATCAACTACTCAACACATTTCTATACCGTTGTCACTTATCTGGTTCCTGTGGTGTAGGGAAAGTTTCCATCTCTACTTTTTCCAATTGAAATTAAGAATATCCAATTCGGCAAACATGGCAGTGACACTGGAACCTATGATGCTGAGGGAAGGTATTAAAATTACATTTTTCTCCATATCTTTATTACTTTCATTTTAATTTCTATTAAATCATGTTATCTTTTATTTATTTATTTATTTCCAGTGCTATACTAGTAAAATTTATAATCAATATTTTAGGTTTGTTCCTTCAAAATTTGAAGAAATTTTTACCAAGCACGCGCATACGCATCAAAATGCTTTGACATATGATGAGTTGAAGGAGATGATAAAGGCGAATAGAGAGCCTAAAGATTTCAAAGGAAGGTACGTAGGTTTGTCTGATTTATTATATGTAGAATCACATTTTAAATATTAATTAACTAACATTGTTTAAGAAGTTAATTTTGATATATTATTAAAATAAAAAAATTTATGCCGTCAATTAATTAAAAATTACTTTACATATGACTTTTGTATTACAATTCATGAGTAATTATAATTTTGAAAATATTTATACTGATAGTGTATTTTGATTAAATTAAAAAAATAACCTTATTAATATATTTTGAAACCATGATGCACAGGATTGGTAGTTTTGTTGAATGGAATATCCTTTACAAACTTGCCAAAGACAAGAATGGCTTACTGCAGAAAGAAACAATCCAAGGTGTTTACGATGGAAGCTTGTTTGAAATTCTGAAAAAGGAACACTCCGAAGATAAAAAGAAATGATTTTTATTTTAGACACAATGTAGAACAATAGAAGTTATTTGACATAGAAAATTTGGTTATTTAAGAATAAATGCTCGTATTACATTGTAATATCCAAAGATTTGTCGTTATTTGTTTTTAGGTTCACTGTTGATGTATTGGTTAAGTCGAATGTTTCATCATCTATCGTGTCTGGAATTCATCCAAAATGCCTATGTCCACATTTATCTCAAGTTCACAAATGTTCTCTGGGTTTCTGTTTTTATGATTATATACTGAAAGAACTCTTCTTCCAGAGTCAGGCTAATAATTAATTATTTGATTTTTTTAATGTCATAAATATTTTAAAATAACTTTAAACTCTTTATTTTTATTTTATTTGGTATTTTAATTAAAATTAAAAATCTAAAAGAAAAAAAATATATAAATAGACGTAAAATTTGATCTATTATCTATTTAAGGTTGACTGATTAATAAATTACAAAACCATTAAAAGAACAATTTTTAAAGCCTAATCATTAATTTAATTGTCAACATTAAAGCCTAATCATTAATTTTTAAAGAACAACTTCTTTAGCATATTTTGAAATCAACACATTATTATGTGTTGTATAAATTGAGTTTATTTTGATTTTTAACGCTTGAGGTTGTCTAGGCTTTACAATTTCTTAATATACCCTATGAACGTGAAAGTAAAATGCATGTAAAACACAAATATCAAAATCTCAGAGTGTAAAATACAATACATAATCCGTAGACACAGAAAAAGAAAATAGAAAAAGTGGTATTGGTATAGAATAGGTTCAAAATGGTAACTATTGTCTTACCTTGATAAATTCCACTGCAGTAGAGCCATAATCCTCATAAATCAAGTTTTGTCATGAGATTCTAATGATAACTCAACTCGCACATCTCACATTCTTTCCCTCTCAAAACATATATCTATCTCTTTTTCATGTGCTGCTGCTACCACGTCAGATAACCATATCCCAACAATGAAACTCCATTGCAACCATTACATTATTTTATCTCCTTGACATCGCTCCCTTTATTTGCTATTGGCCAAAGACTCTTTTCTAAATTGATATTTTCAATTTTGTTTAATAGATGTAAGAAGCTTCCTAATTGCTCCTTTATGTCATTTTTATTTTTTTTTATCTTTAGAATTAACTTTTAGAATTTGGAATTCTTGAGCTAGTTCACAGTAAAAATGTAAAGCTCAACATGCCTCGTATAGGACCAAGCTCATTAAAGTTTAATGCATGAATATTTCAATTAATGGACTATAAGAAGAAAGCACTAAATTTTGATTGAAAGAATATTATTTATCAGATTTGACTCTTTTCATTTCATAATTTAATAAAATAATAGCAAATTATAAAATAATAATAATAAAGAACAAAAACAAATATATAAGTATCATTAAAAAGAATTTTGGACAAATAGACATTAAAAGCTAAATATTTAATTAATTATTTTTCCTCTCTTTGTCGATGTTATATTATTGTTATTATTCATTTATTTTACTCATTCTTTTATTTATTATAAAATTTAACTATCATAAATAATATATTAAATTATATAAAAATTAAAAATAATAAAAATTATAACTTTAAAATCATCATTTCAGTTTGCCATCAATTTTATTTACTTATTGATATTATTTTGTATAATATACATATTGTTTGTTTTGTTTTATGTCTTAATTTTATATTGTTAGAATTATGTTTTTTTTAAATAGATAAATAAAATTTTTATAATAATTTACTATACATTACTATTTGTGTCTGCATTACTTAAGTCTTTTATAATATTAATATATTTAAATTTATTTTTTTTAAATTAATCAATGAAATATTTTTAAATTATTTAATATATCTTTTTAAATATTTCTCACTTTAATTATCAAATATTATATATTTTTAAAAATTAAATTATGTTTCATCTTCCATTAGTTATTTTATCAAAGTACATTTTTGTTCTCTCCTTTTAAATATTTCTCTTGTAATTTATTAAAATTATTTTATTTAATTAACATAACAGTTAATAATGTTATTATATAATAACTCTATTTTTATGTATTGTAAATTATTTATTTTATGTCGTATGCATATCAATATATTTAAAAATAAAATTTCACTTCTAAAATTAATAAATGATATATTTATTTTTTTAATTAAATTTTTTTATTTAAAAATTTTTCTCTCTTAAATTATTAAATAATATAAAAATTTATTTTAAAAGTGAAATCCATTTAATTATATAATTTATTAATAAGATAAAGTATATTTTCTTTTTTTTTATTTCACTTTGTTACTCAATCAAAATATATTATTTTAAATATTTTTATATTCTGTTATCTAATTTAATTTATCAATTAATTAAATTAAAATTAATTCACTTAATTAATAGAACAATTTGTAATGTTATTATGTAATGTCTCTACAGTTATATATTTTAAATCGTTGAGATCTTCATGTATAAATATTAACTTGGATCTCACACAATATAAATTTGTTAAAATATATTTTAATTTCTCTTAATGAAATAATTATTTGTATTAATCAATTTAAATATATTTATTCATTTTTCTTTTCAAAAGTTTTCCTTCTCTTAAGAAAAGTCAACTTTATATTTCCAAAATTTTAAGTCATGATTATAGTTAGAATAAACTAAATAACAAAGTATTTGAATACTCAAAATTATCATATAATATTTTACAATATTGATATACGATTTACATTACTTTTAGTGATCAAATCAATTATAAGAGATTTACATATTGCCTATGCTATCTTAAATTTTTTGTAATATAAGTTTTTTAATTAATTTATTTAAATATTTTAAATTAAGATATCTTATTATCAATTTTTTTCTTTAACAATTTATGGTTTATTTATCTTAGTGTATATGTATAGCCACACTGTATGTCAGGTTAGAGATTTATTATTGAGTAATCTATAATATTTTATACTTGTTCAATCTTAATTGAAGGATTATTTGGAATTGGAATATATTTAGATAGAGTTTGAAATTATTTAAATAAATAAATAAATAAATAAAATAAAAAATAAAAAAAATAAACAGTACCGTATGAACAGTGTCAGATGAACAGTAAAACCGCCTATGAACAGTGCAAACCGCGTACAAACCGTGTATGAACAGTAAAAACCGCGTATGTACAGTGACTGCTGACGTCATCAGTGACATCATCATGACGTCATGGCTGACGTCACATACGCGTACAGTGCGTGTACAGTACACGTGCACAGTATTTTTCGGCGTGAATAGTGCCCTGAACAGTGTTTCTGGCGTAAACAGTAAGGCGGTGAACAGTGTTTCCGACGGTGAACAGTAAATTTTGAAAATTTTCTATAAAGAGGGGGCTTCACACGAAATTTTGATTTCTTCACCCCTATCCAAGGTTCTAAGGCCAAATACCACCATTTCTCTCATACTAAACCTTCCAAAACTTAGATTTCTTGTCAGATCTGAGATTCTACGTCTATTCTGAAGGATTTGAAGTAAGTTTCTTGAAGTTTGAAGCTAGATTTACCGTTTGTTTCTCTTCTTCTTCTCTTTCTCATAGAAGTTCATGGTGTTCTTAGGAGACATTTCGTTCTAAAGCCGAATCTTCGGTAAATCTTGCATTAAAACAAGTAATATTCGGTAGATCTAGTGTGAATCATCTTTCTGAGGTAAGGGGAGTTTACTTTAACCTATGAACTACGTTTTGAACGGTTTAATATGCTATTTTAAGATGTTTTAATATGATTTTGTTAGATCTATTGAATAAAAGCTATTTTCTAAGCTGTAATTGCTGTTAATTGATTTAAAATGCTGAGATTTTGGCTGATCTACTATAAACTTGCCTTAATTGAGCTGTTAAAATAATTTTGGCGGTGTGCATCATGCTAAGATATGTTTTGCATCATTATAGAGCCGAGTTACATGTTTAGGTGGGTAGACATGTAACGGTAAGTTCATGCTGAGCTGCTGTGCTGTGCTGTCTGGATCCAGATACCGGAATGGGTCACTCCCGGACTGGCTCGGTTCCTTCTGGATTACTTAGGCTGTGAAACCAGTTGAAAACTGTTTTCATGTTGTGCATTAGATGGGCTGGAAATGCATGGGATTATTGCTGTGAGAAGTATTTTGCTCTATATATATGTTTTTATTTTAAGTTTGGTAAGCTCACCCTTGCATTTCTTTCTATGTCGTTGTGTGCGTGTGTACTGCGATGATCGTACGGTGGTACATGAGCAGATGTAGCAGGTGTTGCATCTATTTCACAGGCTGAGGGGCCAATGAAGAAATGTTAGAAGCTGGGGTCGAGTAATATTTCATCAAAGTCCTTTTTTCCTTATATTTTTAGATCTCATGTAGAGGGAACTATATAGTATAATTTTGGGTATTTTGAATATTATGAACTAAATGTAATATTATGTTGTTCTGTTTGATATTTGTTGTAAGAAACTTTGTTTTATTTTAATTGAGAAGAGAATTTCATACTTATATTCTCTATTATTTATTTATCTTAAATAAGTATGTGATATACAAACAATGTTCTCGGTTCCTTACAAAAAGGGGTCGTGACACTGTAACATCCTCATTTTATAATTTATTATTATTGCAATTAATATTAGTTGTTTGTGTATGTTATTTGAAATTAGAAGTGTTTGATTGAGGTAAACTATAGGATATCTCGCTATAGCGAGAATGAGGCGATGAAAATGGAACATTCTGAAGCCCTCTCGCTGTAACTAGAATCTCTCGCTGTAGCGAGAATGCTACTCTCTCGCTATAGCGACGAGCTCTCGCTGTAGCTAGAATGACAGACAGTAAAGGAAAAAAACTTCTGATTTTTTCGTTGTAGCGAAAAAGTCGCGAGTTTGAAAGATATTTAAGGAACTCTCGCCCTAAAATTTTCATTTTCAACCAAATCACATATCCCTCTCCATCCTCTTCGTTCTCTCCCTCTCCTTTCTCAAAGAAAACCTCCAATAACTCTGGATCTTCTTCAGATTTGAGCTCAAACATTCGTTCTTCTTGGATCTAAGTAAGTTTCTCAGAGCTCAGATATCTATTTCATTCCTTTTCTTCGATTATCTTCTTATCTTAAGATCTCTACCTCGAAATACTTAGAAAATATTATCTTTTAGAAGATCTCTCCGTGGATAGTGTGGAATCTCTCCGTAGATCACTTAGAGAACTAGTTTGGAGGAACCGTTATCAGGTAAGGGGAGTATTTTCTAATTGTAGTTATATATGTATATATAGATCTAGTGGTTCTTTGAGAAATATGAGTATCTTACTTAGTAAAGTTCTGTAAATTTTGATAGTATCATATGACAAAGGTGTATTTTGATATAAAGAGAGGTTTGGAGTTTATTTTAATCTGATAATATCATATTTTTAGAGAAAATATGGGCTTAAGTAGTATTAAGAGATTTTAGAACTGAGTTCTTTAAGATATATATGAATTAAGTAATAAAAGATATACTATAATGAACTTTAGGTTAGGAGACTATATATTGAGATTGTACAAGCTGGGCTGAGTTCGAAAGTGTTCGATCCTCGGCATATTGTACTGATTGTATGGTGTGATATTACGTGGTAGTCTCTGTGATAAGTTTGATATATTGTATTGGTTGCATGATATGACTTTGTATGACAACTTTACATATTGAACTGGTAGAATTATGGAAATGAATGAAGTGTTGAATGAAAGTGAAAGCATGTGATGTATGAATGAGAAATGAGAATATGATTTAGAAAAAATATGAGGCGTGATCATAATGCATGAGTTCACGCAACTTGAAATAGAGTGATTATGCTATAAATTATAGCACATCGAAAGGGTGTGTTATCATATATATTGTAATCCATGAATTTATATAAATTGTGACTCATGAATCATGACATGCTGATTGATATAAAGAATGTGAAATGGGAAATGTTGAGAATGAGAAAAAGAATAAGTATAGATAATACAGTGATACAATACATTGGGGGTATAGAGTTAAGGAGAAGATTTGAAAAATCTTAGAGAAATGAAGATGGTGAATGTTAACAATGAAAAGGGTGCACAATAAATTATTGAAAATAAACATTCACAGGCCACACCCTCATCTCTCGACGAAGCTCCTGACTATACCTTTGCTAAAAGGGGCTGGGGCGGCACACGTGTATCTGTGATGTTGCGGCCAACCAGCAGCTATCTATGCTAGAAGTCCTCAAGGAATCACAGGGGCAATTATTATGATGAAAAGTGATATAGATAAGATGTGGTAAAGAATATGTATGATATGATATATGTATCGTAGCATATCAGTTCATGTTGTTATAGTATGTGTGTTGTAGTACATCGACGAGTGTTACTGGGACAGATATATAGTGACACATGAATTGAAATGATATGATACATGTATAATAACATACAGGTTAACATAGAAATGTATGTATAATGAGTGAAATGTTATATGTGTTTGATGAATGATTGTATGACTACATGTATTTGAATGAAAATGAATTAGAATACAGTATTAGGCTATGACTCTAATCATTATTATTAGTTAAGATATACTAAAAGAAATTTAGTGGGCGAGAAATACTCACCCTTATTGAAATGTTTCAAGTACTGAAATAGGAGGAATGGAGATGAATGATCTGTTATAGGGTCATACTCATCAAGGAGTTGTGGGAAAGGAACTGCTCGGATATAATAAAATTTTATGAAATAGATGTATAAATCTTTAATGTATTTTCATTCATTTTAAAAGAAAAATCTTGTGTTAAGAATATATTTGTATATTGATGAAGAAATATTGTAAATTCGTCAAGTTTTCTAATTCATGTTCACATACTGTACCATTTATTTAAAGTATACAAATTTTTGCTAATTATGTTTTAATAATATTAGTGTTAAATGTAAATTAATTTCAATCTGAAAGAGGGATGTTACACACAATCTTTTATAATAAATTCTACAACTTTATTTTTAAAATAAAGCTAATGTTAAAATAAATATCTTTAAAAATTTTATAAATTTCAAATTAACCAACTATTTTATAATGTTTTTAAATAGAAAAATGTATTTAAGTTTCTCATTGCAGCTGAAGATATATAAGAGTGATAATTAAGCTTGTCAAATTAAAATAATTTTTTCTTTCTAAAATATCAATTAATGTTTTATTAAATAATTTATCTTTCTTTAAAAAATAAAATTATAAATTTATTATTTAGAGCTTAAATAAATATATTCAAAATTATAATAAATTTACATATTTAAATTAATTTAAGATAACTATTACTTAAACAGACGTTTAC
Organism: Abrus precatorius; assembly: GCF_003935025.1. NCBI lineage: Eukaryota > Viridiplantae > Streptophyta > Magnoliopsida > Fabales > Fabaceae > Abrus > Abrus precatorius. The sequence goes on along the minus strand of NW_020874406.1, from coordinate 5,430,680 downwards.
GTTGTAGGTGCTAATATATTATGTAAATAACTTTTAAATTCATTTTTTTTTTCAAAATCATTCTATCTTAAAGGTTTTTTTAATTTTAAAGTTTTCTTTGATAAACTTTAAAGAGAATTCTCTAATTTTATTTTTTTTAAAGTATTTTATTTCTAATTAAATGTTTTCTAAAGTACGCTTGCTATCCTGTCCCTATGCACGTTGCAACCACAGTTTGTTTTTGCTGATATTAGTGTTTTTAGATTCACTCTTCAAAATTGATTTTCTTTTACTCATCCAAACCAGGATTGTGCGAGAGAAGCCATCAAACATGTCTTTGCTTCGCAAACCCTAATTTGTTTTCCCAATCTTTTTCTTTTGATTCAAGCTTTAATCCAACTGAGAACACAAACTCTTTTATCTCTTCGTTAAAAAAAATCATGTTTTGCTAGATTTTTACCACTTTGAGTTTGAAGAAACCAAGCTCAAGGTGTTAAAGTAGACACTGCAAAATCGACGAGATGATTTTACTTGCTAAACTCATTTTATCTGATGTCATTAAGACTTCGATTAAGTTATTATACCCACTTTTATTTTTGTTCCTCTTTTTTTTGTATTCATGTGTTCATACATGTTTTTGATGTTTCAGTGCCTTTTCTTAGCCTACGCATTTTGTTTCAATAATAATATTAAATACAAAAAATTAAAATATTATGTATTTATTATTATTATTATTATTACTAGTTGTTATTGCGAATGAATACTTCATTTGTAAATTTGGTTGTGCATTAATTTTTTTTAATAAATTATTTATGCGGCATGTACATAATAAAATTAATCTCTTTAAAAATAAAAGTTAAATAATAGCAAATGATAATAATAAAATAAAAATTGAAACTAAAAAATAATATATTTTTTATATTAAAAAATTATATTTTCTATTCTTGATATTTTGCATCAATGTATTTATTAGACACCTTATTTACTTTATTATTTTTTTCTCTCTCTTTCAATCATTTTATTTTTAAAGAAAATCATAAAAAAAAAGTAATTTCATTTGAATTCATGCATAGATTTGAAATCACAGTATATATTTCTTTACCATGTGTTATCAATTTTCTTCTTTCTTTTTCAAGTAAAAAATATAAACAAAACTCTTTCAACTAGACAATAATTTTTGTTGGTTTATATTCCGAGTATTTTTATTAAAGGCAATTCTATTCGGGCTAAATAAGATTACTTTAAACAGTCTATTATGCAATACTTTATAATTATAAAATGTAATTTTTATTAATTATAAAAGTATAAAAATACTTATGTTAACTATTATACTTTGTACTTACATGCATTAATCTTATCTTTTTTTTTAAAATTAATTGTAACATAGAGTCAAAATAACATAACAAGAGAAAATAAATTTTAGCAACCAAATGAAGTAAAAAAAAGAAAAAAGTAAGAAAATTTGTTATGGCAAAAAGGCATATGTGAAATGATTTAGGAGAAAGAGACATGTGAAGAAGTACTAGGCTGAGGAAGAAGAATGTTTTATTAGAAGGCTTCGTAGAATGAGAAAGTTATGCATGTAGTATTATCCAATTCTCTCTAATTCTTCTCTCTTCTCTGAGTTCATCTTTCTTCGTCTTCTTTGGATTGTTCTTCCTATGATTCTTTCTTCTGTCATGTTGCTGGTGATCGTAATCATTGCTAACTTAATTTTACAATTACTATAGTTACTCCATTATAGTTATTACAGTTTTAAATTCTATTCACTGATTTAGTAACATGAGCAATACATACATACATATATATATATATATATATATATATATATTATTTTAAAATAAATATACATATATTTAACATATATATTTCATTATTTTCTTACATGTTATTGTAAATGTTTTATTTTCTATTATTTTCTTTATCATTCATCACAGTACTTTTAATCATGTAATGTGAAAAGAATGTTAATAATGTAGGTGAGCGTATTCATGACATTACATAATTTGGATGATACAATACAATATGGAAGTTTTGACTCATTTACGATTTATGATTATAGCAAATTGTATTGCAACATGCAATGACCAATGAGAATAATTATTAGTGCTTACAACACATTAGAAAGTGTTTTGGGCATTACAGAGATGTAGTAGAATGACTAATGTGTTGTATAATTTTATAAAAATAAGTTTTAAAAACTCATTCGTACCTAAAATAGTATGTGTAAATGCAAGTTATATCAGCACTATACGGTGGTAGAAATTATTTTTAAAAAAGTTATAATTATAAAAAAGTTTTAAAAGTTTTAAAAACTCATTCGTACCTAAATTATTTTTTTAACAAATTTTAAAAAAATAAAATAAAATAAAATAAAACTAAATTTAGATAAATTAAAAATATTTGAACTTAAATATACTATTAATCTCATCATAGAAATGCTAATGTATTTGTGAAGAAATGATAGACTTCTTCAAACTTACGGTTCTTATCCAAGTTAGTCTTTAGGCTGCTTGAAATGTTTATGCTATTAGACTTGTTGACCGCTGGGTTGGTCAATTTTTACTAAGAGTTATTTAATTCTTGTTATTCTAGTAAGTCCCGAAGAATATTAGTTTCATCATGCTAAATGAATTAAATTGGGTTATAAAAATAATATATATATTTTTTTTTATCTAACTGCAATTATAGGCAAAAAAATAAAATAAAATAGTATTCAAACTTTTAAATTATGTTTGAGAATTGTGTTTAAGGGGGAGAGGGGAGGAGAGTGGAAAGAAAGGAAGAACTTAATCATTGTTTGGGAATTACTTAATTCGTAGGAGAAGGGTTTGAAGTGTATTCTAAATCCTCCAAAACTTTTTAAATTCTAGTTTTTTTAGTTCCTCCGATTTGAGAGTTTTCTCCCTCCTACTCGGTTGTACTCTTTCACTATTAGAATTCTTTTTTATTTAAATGTTAGTTTTTTAAGTAAGAATTTTTTTTAAAAATTTATAAAAAATAAAAATATTTAAAATTATTAATTTTTAGAAAAAAATATTTATTTTTATTTTTTGTAAAAATAAAATTTATAAATGAAAAATAAAAAATATAATAATATTATTTATATATTTAAATTCACCATCACCCTCCCCTCTCAATATTAAACATCTAAATAAGGAAGAGGTTTAACATCCTTCCTCTCTCTTCTCCTTCCCTCTTCCCCCTTCCCCTTTCAAACCCTTTCCTTCTCCCCTCCAAACTCCTAAAAGCCTTAAAGAACAATTAGGGATTTGACTTCTCATTATTTTCAAGAGCTGTATATATATAATTTGGTTGGAATAATGTTGGGTCCAATTGCCTTGTATTATTTTAAAATTAGATTAAGAAAATTTTTATGATACATTAAGTTGGAGTTTTATAAATGAATGTTAATAAAGTTAGTTTTGGGAATCCTTGGTATGTTTTGTAACACCTTAAATTTAATTTTAATTAAATAATAATTTCGTAGATTCGAATAACTAAATTTTCATAAGATATTTCGAAATAAGAGAGGGTTACAAATTAATATTAAATAACTACTACAGGCACTACATCAGAATGGAGGTCTGAGAACGGTTCCGTTTTAAATTAGAGAGCGTTTAAAATTGCTCTAAAATCTTACGCTATCCGATGTATTATATTTAAAAGAGCTGTTAAATAATCGCTCTTAAAAGTTAAGATTGAGCAGTTCTATGCGGAACCGCTCTCCAAAGTATAGGTGTAAGATTAGAGAGCGGTTCTACATGGAACCGCTCTCTAAAGTATAAATGTAGACCGCGAATCTGAAATTTGAAATTGGTTTCTTTTTGAGTTTTCTGCTGCAAAGTAAAATTAATTTATTATTACCTTTAAATCAAAATTTAGAATTGATTTCTTTGTGAGTTTTCTTCATTTTTATCACAAATCAAAATTAAATCTTGAGTTTATAGGTTTGATGTTAACCAATCAGTCCACATCTGCATGAACCAAATAGAAAAAAAAAAAAACAAATTAGTAGGATGATTTTTAACGTTAATAGAAAGAAAAAAGAAAGAAAGAGAAAATGGATGATTCACCGTTAATAAAGAGAAGAAGAAAGAAAGAGAGAATGAAAAAGTACCTACAGATGTGAAAAAAAAACCAATTTTTTAGCGCAGAAAATATGAAGAGAACAGGCTAACAAAGAATGAAGAGGTACCTACAGATATTAAAAAAAACTAATTGTTAGCGTAGAGAAGATAAAGAGAGCAGACTAACAGAGAATAAAAAAAGTACCTATAGATCTAGAAAAAAAAAACTAATTTGTAGTGAGAGAAAATGAAGAGAGCAGGTTAACAGAAAAATATGAAGAGAACATAAGAGAGTAGAGAAGATGAACAAAACACAGTAAAAGAGAACAACTTTGTTAGCTAAGAAGAAGAAATGCGTTGAGCGTATTTCATTTATAAACAACTTTAATGACTTTAGAGAGCGGTTAATAGATAAGCGCTCTCTAATGTGTGACTTTACAGAGTGGTTAATGGAGAACTGCTCTCAAAAGTATAGATCTGAGAGCAGTTCTCTGTTAACCATTTGCTTAAGCAAAAATAAAACAAGACAATTCCATTCGCACGCTAACTATATTGAATTTGTATATTTTTTTTTTTTTTTAACAATGGTTGGATTGTCTCATTATTCTCATTATACGTATCAACAAGACACACACCATAACAACATGCATACCCAAGGTCTCTCATCTCTCAAACATACAGTCACGTGCACATACCTATATTTAATGAAAAAAATATAAATGCAATTTTTAAATATTAATATTTAAGTTATTTTAATAATATGCAATAAAATTAAAAATATAACTTTAATAATGAATACCAATAATTACACATAAAGAAGAATATAAAAATTGTATCTTAATTAACGTATGCATGTAATTAATTTATAAAATTATAATATTTTTATATGATTTTTTCTACATATGATGGAGGGACACTAGAATTTATGCACTTTTTTTTTTGGACAAAAACACTTACTGCAACTACTTTTTCTTTTTTATTTCTATTATTCTCTCTCATCAATCTCACATATCCCTTTACTTCATTCTCCACTTTTTCCAAAACCCACCATGGTTTTCTAAATTATAGAGTATTAGAAAAGATGAGATAATGGGATGATAATAGTCTTGGCCATTCTAAAACAATAGCTTATGAAATTAATAATAAAGATTTATCATCGCTCCATTCTATTCAATATACATTAGTATAGGCCATTTTAAAACGATAATTTATTAAAATAATAATAAAAATTTATTATCATCTATTTATGGGCGATACTATTATTAACATGGCAACAAAAATTACTAAACAAGAAATTAATTTTTAAAAAAAATTCTATTTTGGGAAACTATTTTTAAAAAGTATTATTTAAATAAAAAAACCTAATTTAAATCGTCTAATATCATTTAAAATAATTTTGGTAATTCATCTCTACTTAAAATTGAGTTATTCTATATTTATAGTCCCTAATTCTTCATTAATCGGTTTATTTTCAAGTAAATTTTACTAAGTAAATTTTATTTCTAAATTTTAATATATTATCTAATTTTAATTTATTTAAATTTATATGATTAATAATTAATTTAGAAGTGATAAAATTTTGAGATATTATAAACTTGAGACTACTTACCTGTTTACATAAATAAAATTGATCGGTAAGATTTATAATATTAAACATAGTTTTATAAATTAAATTTTTTTTAGTAATACAATCAATAATCTTAATCCTCTCCTTTATAATTAAAAATAAAAAAAATTTAGTTTTATTTGAGTTATAATTTAATTATTAAAATAAAAAAAGTTATAAATCCTTAATTTTATAATCCATATATTTCCTTAGCTACCTATTAATTATTAAAAATGTCAAAGTATTGTTTCAAAGTTAACCCACGAGTACCAGGTGATTAATAAAAAATATTTCCTTAGCTACCATTTCCACTTTCAGCGCTTGACTTTATTTTCGGGGCCTATAAAAATATCTTTTCGTGGATGAAATTAAGTCGACGAAGGAATTGTTCAAATGATAATAAATTATCAACAGCTTTTTCTCTCTTCACAGCATTAGCCGCGTTCAAGCTCATAATTGCATTTTAGTATATGAATTGTTAAAATTGAAAATGTAAGTCACATACATTTTTTAAAGAGTTTTATGACATTTTAAGTGATCATACAATTTCGTAAATCTTTTAATTTTCTATGTGTGATCCAAATTTACTCTTCTCGCACCCTTGTACACAATATTAATTCTTGCACTCTTAATATTTTTATATAAAACAATATTTTTATTAATTTAATCATTTTGTTATAATTATATATATTTTGATTATCTATATTAATATTTTTTAAATTGGACAAGTATAATAATACAATAAAAATTCATTGTTTTTTATATAGTCCAAAAATATATATTATGTTAGTTTTGGTATGTATAAATAAAAGATAAATAATTTTAAATTGATATAAATTTTATAAATATAATGTCTATAATAATCTTTTTTAATTTAATGATTGATTATGAAACAAAGAATATATACAATAAATTATAAGAATAAGTGAAACTTACTCATTTAGTCCCTCTCGTGCATACACAAAATTTACGTATAAAAAATTTATAAAATGTTACATAATATTATTGAATTTAGTATAATAACAATGTTAAATATTATATTTTTTATTATATGTTTATATATATAAATATATAATATACACAAAATTTGAAATTGATTTAAAATTATTTAATATTATATGTATATATTAAAATTAACGTTATATATATATATATATATATATATATATATATATTAAAAATGTATGAAAATAAAGACAATTTAACGATAATCTTATAGATTTTGAATTTTGATAATACAAGAGTGTGTACACTTACGTCCGTTAATTTGACTATATCGCGTGCGTGTGTGTATATATACACCCCTTGTTTTGTTCCTAGGATAACTCAACTTACGCATAGTCATGGAGAAGATTTGCTTCAGTTTTGCCTTAGTGTTGTCTTTCCTCCATTTCATTGCCTCCACGGAGATAAGCAACAGCAATTATACGATAGACCAATCTGCACTGTTGGCCTTCAAATCTTATATCACTTTGGATCCTCAACACATATTGGCCAGCAATTGGTCTACTAAATCCTCTGTGTGCAATTGGTTTGGGGTCACTTGTGATACCAACTATGGAAGGGTCACGAGCCTAACTCTAACAAGCATGAATTTAAGTGGTTCCCTTCCACCCCAATTAGGAAACTTAACTTTTCTCGTTCATCTTGATCTTCGCAACAATGAGTTTCATGGGACTCTACCAAGAGAGTTGGCCTTGTTACCTAGATTGAAGGTGGTCAACTTGTGCACTAACCAATTTGGAGGTCAATTCCCAACCTGGGTGGGGGAGTTATCTAAACTCCACCATTTGAGTCTTTGTAATAACAGCTTTTCGGGTTCAATTCCCAAATCCCTATCTAAGTTGTTGGAGTTGGAGACTTTGGATTTGAGCTTTAATTTCGTAGATGGGAACATTCCACCTGAGCTTGGAAGGCTTCATAATTTGACAGTTTTGGATTTGGCACACAATCAGCTATCCGGTGACATCCCTTCTTCAATCTTCAACATCTCCACGTTGCAAGAGCTTGATTTCTCATATAATTATTTATCAGGTAAATAAATTTTATTATTATTATTGTCGTTAAAACCTTAAAATTAATTGCAATAGTTAGGAAATTAGTTTTGCTATATAAGCCTTATTACTCTTTTGTAACTCACTTTTTACTATTTCGTGTCGTCAAACACACTTTGTTTCTGATTTGGTTGGTTTTTATTTTGTTTTAGATACGTTATTGATGTTTTCTCCTTCTTCTTTTGGGGCCTTCTTTGTTGTTCACTAAAGGAACTATTGACCTCACCCAAACTTTCTACATAAATTATTGTCAATTGCAAGTCTTTCTTCGATATTAGATTGATACTAGATGAAGTCAGTCTGCAAGATAAAATTCATTTTGCTGCTGTGAATATTCACTATGTCTAGGTTGGAATAAATTTTTTCTCAAATACTTGTAAGAAAAAAAATTAAATAAAAATATAGACCAAATTTTTTTTATAAATTAAAATTAACTTATATATATATATATATATATATGGGATAAGATCTATTGAACCCTAAACCCTAAAAGACTTACACCAAATCTCAACTGTTTAAATCAATAATTTAATGATTGGAAAGTTACCTCTTTCTATTCACTTATACTTTATTGTTTTAGTTAAACAACATGTAACTTTTCAACTATTAAATTATTAATTTGTACTGTTGATATTTAGTGTAAATATACTTAGTGTCAATAAATCCTAATTATATATATATATATATATATATATATATATATATATATTACAAAAGTTATTTATATTTAACTTCTTTAAAACTTGACTTCTTTAAAACTTGAAGAAATAAGTTGTTTTTAATTTATGAAAAAAAATTGTTATATTTTTATATTATTTTTCTTCATTTATATATACTTAAGCTTCCACAAATTGTGTCTACGTAAATCTTTCTTATAGATTAATGTGCTCATAACTTTTCTAAAGATTTCCTAAGAATTACATATAAAAGTTAATCTTTTTATATACTATTGTATTTGGTTATAAATTCTCGAAAACGTGATTACAAGAAAAAAATTGTAGGCAAATGAATCTTACATTTTTTTATTCGAATAAGATAGGAAGCATCCCTCAAGAAGTTGGTGACCTACGACAACTAAGAAGTATAAATGTGAGCAAAAATAAACTTTATGGTTCGATACCATCGTCCTTATTCAATGTGCCTACCCTTCAAGAGATTCAATTATTTTATAATAACCTATCTGGTTCTTTGCCATCGGATATGTGTCATGGACTTCCAATGCTTGAAGAGCTTGACCTCTCTGGAAATGCAATTTATAGTCAAATTCCATCAAGTTTGCATCAATGTAAAGAGCTCAAATATCTGAAGATGATCAGCAACAGATTTTATGGTCATCTACCTAATGATATCGGGAGATTATCTATGCTTGAGGAGTTAGATTTTAGTAACAACAATCTAACAGGTACAGTTCGTAATATTTTGTCTATTTATTGGGTGTGCTAGTATCTTGTTTCTTAACTCAATTCACACACCAACTAAATTTTAGCCTTCATTTTTTTTTCTTAAGATAAAACTACTCTAAGTTTGTTCATTAGAGTGCATATAAAAAAATCTTGATTACTAAGTGGTACTTTATTATTAGGTCCTTTTCAAAGTACCCATACACTAATATATCCTAACCGCAAAGTGGGAGCTTACCTTTCTTTAAACTTTTTGTCACAAAAATGATGAAACCAAGATTAAACAGTTTATAATTTTCAATACAAAGATGGACTAGGAAATTGCACTTTATAGTTGTCATTGTACATGAATCATTTGAGTTTGAAATATGTAAACCAAGCACAAGCCTATCTTGCCTGTACTCTGATCCCATATTAAATATCAATTCTTTTAAAAGGTGAAGATGGTCAGCACCCAAAAATAAAATGTTTGAAATGATAGGTGAAAATTTATGAATAGTTATGATGTCTGACACGGTACACATGAAACAAGCAGAGTGGGACAATGCAGTTGCACTATATAAGATATGAATGGGTTGACTCCAAATCGAACCACATCATGCCCACTTAATTTGATGTATTAATTCTAATATCTTTTTGGAACGTGTAAATATTCCTACTGATATAACAGTTTTATGAACAGGTTTTTAGAATATTATTATATTATTTACAAATTTGATTCAAAATATTTATAAATACTATGATGAATTGGGCACGTTTCAGTATTTTTCTTTCTATTGATATATACAAAATTTACTGTCTTTGAATATTTATAACAGGCCCACTTCCACCGTCGCTTTTTAACATATCCTCTTTGAGATTAATAAATCTTCGGAACAACATATTTAGTGGTCAACTTCCAGAAGAAATGTGTCAACGGTCTCACTCCCTACAACAAATTTCTATATTAAATAACAAAGTTGTGGGAATTATTCCAAAGTCTATTAGCAATTGCACTTCGTTGACACGCTTATTTTTGGGAGCAAACTTTCTTACAGGTTTTTATCTCTTCCCTTCCTTCTTTGTTAATTCTAATTATCGGTTTCTTCATTGCATGTTTAAAATTATAGAATAAACTAAAAATAAATTTTTTTATTAAAATTAATAGCATTTAATATTATTAATGCGTTGTATTCTTTTATAATTTCTAATAAAAATCATTATGAATAAATTCTTAAACCACGTGTTAAAAAAATCGTATATTTATAAACATATCAAAATAAAAGTTTACAGCTAGACATTAACTCCAATCATTCAATATATTGTAGGTACCATACCTTTTGAGATGGGTGACTATTTAAGAAAACTTGAGAAATTGCATTTGCAAGGTAATAGATTAAGAGGATCTATTCCTACAAATATTTTCAACATCTCAAGGTTGCAAAGCTTGTCATTGTCAAATAACCAACTCTCAGGAAATCTTCCAATTTATGGGCATCATAGCCTATCCAACCTCAAATTTTTATACGTGTCAGCCAATAATCTTAGTGGAGAAATTCCAAAGAGCCTTTTCAATGCTTCAATGCTTCTTCAACTAGTGCTTGCCAACAATTCATTTTCGGGAGTTATACCTGACTCAGTTGGGAATTTAAGAAACCTCGAGTCCCTTTATTTGATAGGAAATAAGTTGACTAGTGATCCAGCTTCTCCAGAAATGAGTTTTCTCACTTCATTAACAAAGTGTAGACAATTGAAGAAAATTTTATTGTCACTGAATCCTCTTGATGGGACACTTCCAAATTCAATCGGAAACCTATCAAATTCTCTTCAAATTTTCGATGCCTGGAGTTGTAATATTAAGGGTAGAATTCCCTCGCAGATTGGCAATTTGAAGAACTTGTATGACATAAACTTGAATGAGAACCAACTTAGTGGACAGCTTCCTAGTACAATTGGTGCTTTGCTATCGCTTCAACGTTTGGATCTTTCAGACAACAAACTAAATGGCTCAATCCCAAGTCAAATTTGTCAACTAATAAATTTGAATGAGTTGCGTCTTAGCAAAAATCAAATTTTTGGGCTAGTGCCAGGATGCATGGGGAGTCTTGGTTCTTTAAGAAATCTTTACCTGGACTCCAATAACTTGAACTCTACAATACCTCTTTCTCTTTGGAGCCTCACTGATATCTTGGAGGTGAATTTATCCTTTAATAATTTTGGTGGGTCTTTACCAATTGAAATAGATGGGATGAGTGCTGTGATAAAACTTGATATATCTAACAACCATCTTTCAGGAAAGCTTCCTAGTGAAATTGGTGGCATGCAAAAGTTAATGAACCTATCATTAGCTAATAATATGTTACAAGGGCCAATTCCTGATTCAGTTGGGAATATGCTAAGCTTGGAAGTTTTGGACCTTTCCCACAATCTTTTATCAGGCAACATCCCCAAATCAATGGAGAAGCTTCTTTATCTCAAATTTATCAACTTGTCTTATAATAGACTACAAGGTGAAATTCCTTCTGGTGGTAGACTTGTAAATTTCACATCTCAATCATTCATGATGAATGGTGCACTTTGTGGGAGACCTGAACTAAAAGTGCAACCATGTCCTAGTAATGGGGTTAGACATAATAGTAAAGGCAAAAAGCTTGTACTGAAATTGATTATACCCATAGTTGCATCAAGCATTTTCATTGGTTGCATAATTTTTCTTATACACAGAAGAGCGTACAATGAAGGATCAACAAATATGGATTTACCGATATTTCAATTTCAAAATCGAATTTCGTACTATGAACTTGTGGAGGCAACACAAAAATTTCATGAGAGCAATCTTCTTGGAAGAGGGAGTTTTGGTTCTGTGTACAAAGGTGAACTTTCTAATGGAGGGGTGATTGCAATTAAAGTATTCAATTTGGATGTGCAAGAAGCATCAAGGAGTTTTTATGTAGAATGTGAAGCAATGCGCAATCTTCGTCATCGTAATCTAGTCAAAGTCATTACTAGTTGTTCTAATACTGTTGATTTCAAAGCCCTGGTAATGGAATTTGTGCCAAATGGGAACCTAGAGAAATGGTTATATTCTCATAGCAACTCCCTAGGTTTCATAGAGAGGTTGGATATAGCAATTGATGTTGCATCTGCCTTAGAGTATCTCCATCATGGTAACTCAAAACCTGTGGTACATTGCGACTTAAAGCCAAGCAATGTCTTGCTGGATGAAAATATGGTCGCTCATGTTTGTGACTTTGGCATTGCTAAACTCTTGGAAGAAGGACAATCTCAATTACACACCAACACTTTAGCAACACTTGGTTATATTGCACCAGGTGAGTGATTGCACATTTTTATTCTTTATTATATCTTTAAAGGTTAACAATGGTCTCGTGCCAAAATTCCTATTGCACACTTTTACACATCTATTATTACGTATAAATAATTTTGATTTTTTTATACTCAAATTCTTATTTTCATCATATCATTCGTTGCAATTTATTATTATACTCTTCTTTTATTACTTCTTTCATCATATTATTATACTCTTCTTTTATTACACTCTTGGAAATGCGCAAACATCATTTTTTAACTCTGAAAGGTTATTCATTTGCGTAACAAACTATTACATTAGCTTTTACACAATCCCTTTCACATGAAAAGATAGACAATGTGTGCTAGAATGTATTCAGTTTTTTTTTATCTTATTATTGAAAATGCAATTAAATTATAATAGTGTAATGAAAATGGCATGTAAATATCATTATTGAAAATTAAAACTGTATTAGAAAGTGAGATAAAATTTAAAGTGATCATATTAGCAGACTCAAAAGAGTTACACCATTTTACTTTATGAGAAAAAAAAATGTAAGGAGAGTACATTAATTAAAAAGTAGATTGGTTATTATTTTATTATATATAAAACAAATGATCAGAGAAGGTTTGAAGTTTGTGTGTGATTTTTGTAAGAGACATGTTATCAAGTTATACTATCCTCACATTTTGCATCCCAAACGCTCACACGTGTGTGCATATGAATAAACATTGATAATTGGAAATGCAGAATATGGAACTGAAGGTGTTGTGTCTGTTAAAGGAGATGTATATAGTTATGGCATTATGTTGACGGAAGTATTTACAAGAAAGAAGCCAACTGATGAAATGTTTGAAGAGGGACTAAGCTTAAGGTCATGGATTCAAGAATCAATGCCACATGGGATCACTCAGGTAGCAGACCCTAATTTGTTAGAAGGAGATGAACAATTTAACTATGCCAAAGAAACAACTTTAGTAAACATCATGCAGTTGGCTTTGAGTTGCTCTGTAGACTCCCCTGAAGATAGAATGAGTATGTTGGAAGTCTTAGGTCGCTTAAACAAAATCAAAACAATATTGCTGCAAATGATAAATTCCAATTAAGTAAAACCAATACTTTGTTTATGTTTCCTTAGCAATTATGGATGAAAATTTGGCACATGTTAACACTTATGTTATTTTCCTCCTATTAAACTTGGATGAACTTTTCAGTTTATTATGTCAAAGTATATATGCGACAACTTTTTATATCGATTAAATATCAAGCCAATGTAAATAAAAGAATAGTGGCAAAATTTACAATTTTAATGTGCATTTTACTAGACTGGTTGATAATAGAATCAATATAAAATTATTTTTTATATTAATTAAGTTTTATAACGAATGTACAAAGGAAAATTTAAAATGGTTAATTGTATAGCCGAAGTAGAATATGTTATTTTTCAGATCGATTATTCATATAACCGGTTTAAAAAGTCTTCTTTTATTTAGATACCTTGTTACACTATTGTTGTTACCTTTAGAGCTTTAAGTACATTCCCTTATTAGCTTTGTTTTCATCTTAAAATAATTCCAATGCTTTCATCTTTGGTTTCAACATTGCAAATGCATTTTGATCCCAAGAGCTGAGTCGTTTCCTTTCCTTTGTTCATTTGATAATATATTATGTGCCCTTGCACGTATAAGGAGTTGCACCTTTGCACATTGCCCTTTTGCAAGCCTTCAGCAATAATAGTAAGAGCAATAATCTGAGGCTATGCTAGATTCTGTGATTTGTATTTATGCCCTCCAATTCTGGGCAAAATCTTGTCCTAATAAACATTGTAGATATATCTTTCTTGTCTGTTGTTATATTCTTAGTTGTTACTCTTATTTATTTACAACTAAGCTACATATGCGGTGAGATAGGATTATTTTGTGGGTGGTTCATATAGCCCTACACTAAACTTTATGTGAACGCGACTACGTGCCCAATTAGATACGATCATTTTCTCAAAACTTTGATAAGTGAAAGATATGACATGCCTACTACGGATTCTAGACTGTGGATAGTTTCTCTTATGACTAATTTTTTCTTCTCCCAAAAGATATTACCTCCAAATATTAAGCCAAATATAAAGAATGGAGCTTGCAATCCGCTTGCTCCTCCGTTTAGCATTGCTGCTCAAAAAATAATTTGCTTTAACATGCATACAAAGGCGTTGGACGATCGCAATGATACACTGAAAACGTGTTTAAGAAAAATATTTTTTATAAATAAAAATATTTTCTAAAAAAATTAGAAGAGTTGCTATTAAAATTTATTGAAGAAAATCTTAAAAAAATATTTTAAAATAATATGATATTTTGAAACTAAAAATCAGTTTAGGAGTTGTTTATCTATTAGCATTCTACGACGTCTGTTTAAATAATAATTACTTTAAATTAATTGTGTAAATTGATTTTAATTTTGAAAAATATTTATTTAACTCTAAAACAATAAGTGTTGTTATTTTATTTTATTTTTAAAAAATTTATTTATTAAAATATTGACGGGTATCTTAGGAAAGAGAAAATTTATTTTAAAAATTGTTTTGATTCGGCAAGTTCTATTCCTGTTCCTATGTATCCCCAGGTGCAATAGAGAACTCAAAGTCATGTAGTTCTATTATAAAAATCATGAAGTTGGTTGATTAAAATTAAATTTAGTAAAAGAAAGTTTATTTTGAGATTAAAGTTACTTTGATAGGACTATTATGCTTAGGATATAAGATAACGCGGATATACATGCATCTTATGATGAACAATATAGAAAGCGAAGGGTGATCACACAACTATATTATAAATTATTAGAAAAATATTTTTATTTATAAATGAAATATTTTAATTATAATTCATGTTGAAAAAGAATTTAGGATAGTGTAAGCTATACATAAATATCTTATAATTTATTAGACAACCGAAGTTAATGTAAAATACATATCCATGTTGTAAAAAAATATATAATAAAATAAAGAAAAATAATTAATTATTTAGTTATTTAATTAATTAAAGTTAGAAATATGGCTTAAGAAATTTTAAAATATGAAATTAATTTCATTTAATGAAAGGAATAAATATATTTGAATTGATTGAAGAAAATATTTGTTTAATAAAAAGATTAAAACTTCATTTGATAAATTTATATTGCATAGGATTCAAGATAATGTTGGTACAAAAAAGTCTTAACAATTTAAAGCGTATAAAGTAGAAACACTACATAATAACATTATAAATTGTTATATTAATATAATAAAAATAATATTATTTAATTAAATCAATGAATTTTTTTAATGATAGAAAATAGAGAAATATTTTTAATTAGATAATATATTTTAATTAAATAAAAAAATCATGTAATTGATTAATTTTATAAGTTAGATTTAAGTTTTGTATAAATTGATTGTATGTAAAAACTAAGGTAATTTTGGTATACATAAATTTTGATAATTTATAACGTATAAAGGTAGAATCGCTACATATTAGCATTATAAATTATTCTGTTAATAAAAAAACTTAGATTTAAATTAGTTGATTGATTAGTAAGTTAGTAATTAGAGAAGGAACACATTATGAGTAATTATTAAGATAATTATCAAATTAATTAAATACAAGATATGATAAATTAATATTGTATAAAGCTAATGTAACATAAGTATACTTAGACTTTATCAATTTATAATACATGACAGCAGAGAAGTAATGCATTAGTATTATAAATTAATACAACTATATTATTATTTATTTATTTTATAAAAATTAATAATTTACTATTCATGAAATAAAAGAAAGTAAATCATAAATATAAAATTGAATCATATTAACATTCTACAATTATACAATAAATAAAATAAAGATAATAATTCTAAAAAAACAAATAACTAATATTTAAATAAGACATAAATAATGAAATAACATGAAAAATTATGGAGAGAATTTATTGTTAATGTTAGAATAAAAAATTTTACAAATAAAAATTGTTAATATTTGGTATAATTTAGACCACTTGCTACCAAAAAGAAAAATGGAAATAAAATTTTTAGATTAAAAAGAATTAAATTTTTTATTTTAAAAAAGAGTAGAAAGGTCCAAAATAAAAAATTAAAAAAAACTCTAGATTTGAGTAGTTGAGTTTTTTAGGGCAACAAATGAGTTTTTTTTTTCTTTAAAAAAAAGATCATAAAAGGGATGAAGATAAGTTTGATGGAGGCCATGGTTGGGTGATGGGTGAAGGAGGAAAAACTTTCATGGTTGAAGGTGATGAGTTGAGGGAGAAAAGTTTTTGAGATTCAGGATGTGGGTTGAGGGAGAGGTAGAAAAAATGTGAAGAAGAAATGAATTGTTCTTGGTTGGAGATGAGTTAAAGGGATGAACTTATATGGGTGAGAATAGTGGATTGATAGAGATGAAAGGAAGTGGTGGAGAAAAAAGATCTTAATAGTGAATTTAAAAGGTTGAGGATGATTAAAAGAGGATTTTAAAAGCTTTATTGAATGAAACTTATATTAATATACATAATAATTTCATAGAATGTATGCGACTTACTTGAAATTTTTGAACCTCTTTTCTCTTCCCCTCCTTATTTTCTCTCTAAGTTTAGGAATGTCTCCTCTAAAAAATTTTAGCCTCTCCTTTTCGTCTCCTCTTCCTCGGTAGTTTTTGTAAGGAAAATGGATGCAAAGGTCTAGGAGGTTGACTCGCGTGTGGGACTGGAGGGAATAATCACTGATAGAAACATGGTGAGAGGCACGGAAAGCATGATAAGAGGCAAAGGCGCACGATCCAAGTGTGTAAGCACAAGGCTGAAGGACTTTGAGTGGGGTATTTTGATAATTGTATAAAATAAGTGATTTGAGATCATGATTTGAACACTTTTCATGTTAAAAGTTGGATTATTTTGTTAAATTCCCCTTAAACTTGGAACTTTTACAATTACTTGTATATTTTAGGAAAAGAATGCAATTGTTAGTGTTTTGATTCCCTTTTGATCTATATTGTAGTAAGAATCAAATGAGAGACATCATTTAAAGTTGAAGAAGATTTGAAAAGTCAGAAAAAAAGCATATAAAGCATGAAGTTGTAGAAAAGTTAACTTCTGAAGGTTTCTCCGTACAGCGAGAATGCTTAATTGTGAAGAGGGTGATTCTGTGCTGCTCTAACTAAAGCGAGAATGGGTCGCTCAGAATCAAATGAGAGACATCATTTAAAGTTAAAGAAGATTGCAAAAGTAAAAAAAAAAGAGCATATAAAGCATGAAGTTGTAGAAAAGTTAACTTCTGAAGGTTTCTCGCTGCAGTGAGAATGCTTAATTGTGAAGAGAGTGATTCTGTGCTCCTCTCGCTACAGCGAGAATATGTTGCTGTAGCGAGAGTCTCTTGTGTCGTTGTAGAGAGAAATATTGCTGTAGTGAGAGACATACAGAATGATCTAATTTCTATCTCTATGTCTCGCTACAATGAGGAGGTGTCGCTGCAGTAAGAGAAGTTTGTACAAACCAGTATAAAAGATGACTTTTATGTTTTTGAAGGGAGGTTACTGTTTCATATACATTTCTAGAGAGGGAGAGCGGCGCAAAACATAGGAAAAGAGTAGGAATACTTGGATTTTGATGTTTTACTCCGTTTGTATCTCAATTCTTGTTACTATAGTTGCCATGAGCAGCTAGAATTTGTGTGAGATTGAATGTAAATCTTCAAACTTGATGTATTCTCAATAGTTTATATAAATATAGTTGTTTCTTCTTCACTTATATTGATTTAATGATTTCAATCTGTGTTAATGGTTGAATCTATCTATTTGATGGTTTTTGGAGCTCACACTACTAGAAAAGCGCTTAATATTAAAATCCGTCTGTATTACAGACGGCTTTACAGACGGATTTGTGAAATAAATTTTTTTTTTTTTTGAAAAATCCGTCTGTATTTAGCCCGCCTTTTGGCGCCAAACGTTATAGACAGCAATTACAGACGGATTTTTCCGTCTGTAGTTTGAAAATAGGACGAAATATTATAGCGGGAAATTACAGACGAATTTTCCCGTCTGTAAATATGGCAGTTTTAGCCGACCTTTCAGGTGGCACATTACAGACGGATTTTTCCGTCTGTAAATGGGATTGACGCATTTACAGACGGAAAAATCCATCTGTAATGTGCCTCCTGAAACGCACCGTTTCATTAAACCCATTACAGACAGATTTTCCCGTCTGTAATGACTGAAACCCATTAAAATCGCGTCTCCTCTTCCCCTCCCCCATTATCAGAACCCTCTCTCTCTCTCGCTCCCCCCTCTCTCTCTCTCTAAGAGCTCAGTGTTTTGGCCATTGCGAGTTATTGGAGCAACCATTTGAAAGTTTTTTTGCATCATTGTATTCCTGGTACGATACTCTAACTTTTAATCGGTTTAGTTTTTTAATTTTTTATGTTTTTTAGAGACTTAAAATTTCTAAGATAGAGTTGTAGGATTGAAGATTGTATGACTGGGGGGAAGGGCGTAGAGGTCCTTCTCCGAACATGATTATTGTGTGCTGTGGGATTATTTGTGTTTGTGGAGTTTGTAGAATATGCATGTTGTGGAGTTACAAGGGGATGTGCTCTAGAACGGTTTAGGATTGTGATGTGTTTGTGTTTGATGTATCGAATAATTTATTGTTATATAATTTATTAGTTGATTTTAGGTGAAATTTTCATTTTTGTAAAAAAATAGTAAACAAATGTAAGGAAATTAACATGTATTAGGGGAGATTCTGCCAAAATTTATATTAAAATTTTCTGTAATGTATTTTAGAAGGTTGATACCACATTGTATATTTGTATTAGGTTTATATAGTTCTTGAGGAAGATGTTTCTCAGAAATCGTCAGTGGATGTATGATAGGTTGCACTCAAGTCGGGGGGGAATAAAACCTGAATTCTTTGAGGGTGTAGAGGAATTTATACGCGTCTGTTGTAATTCGCAGCAATTCATCACCAATCAGGTCGTTAGGTGTCCATGTTCTAAGTGCAAGTGTAGAAAGTTTTTGGATATTGATTCAATTAGATATGATTTGTATAAGTTTGGATTTAAACATGATTATTGGATATGGACTGAGCATGGGGAAGAAGTTAATTTAGAAAATCAAGTAGGTAATTCAAATATATTACAATCAGGTGGTCATGTAGGTAATGTAAGTTGGGAAGAAAGCAATAGTCGTTATCAAGAAATGGTTTATGATGCTGTTGGTCCTGAATTTAGAATTTTTCATGATTTTGAAGCTGAAGAAGAACCTAATGGAGAGGCTACAAAGTTTTATATTGTTTTAGAAGCAGCAAACAAGCCTTTATGGGATGGGTGTGTGCATTCAGAGTTATCTTTAGCAATAAGAATGTTAAGAATAAAGTCAGAAGGCAATCAAAGTCAGAGTTCATTTGATCAATGGGCTACATTAATTAGTGAGCTTAGTCCCGAACTTGACTCCATCCCAAAGGACTTTTACCAAGCCAAAAAATTAGTTTCCAAACTTGGATTAAAAGAAGTCAAAATTGATTGTTGTTTGAAAGGCTGCATGCTGTATTACAAAGATGATGCTGTTTTGACCAATTGCAAATTCTGTGGAGAGCCTAGGTTTAAACCAAGAAGAGGTGGTAGAAGTGGTAAACATAAAGATGTACTGCAAAGTAGAATGTATTATTTGCCTTTGATTCCTAGGCTAAAAAGGTTGTATGCGTCTATGAGTTCAGCTCCTTACATGACGTGGCATGCTGAAAATAAAAAGAGTGATGGGATAATGACTCATCCCTCTCATGGTTAGGCTTGGCAACATTTTGATCAAGTGTATCCTGAGTTTGCATCCGATCCTAGAAATGTAAGGTTAGGGTTATGTGCTGATGGGTTCGCTCCAAACAATCAATTTAATAAACCATATTCTTGTTGGCCTATTGTGGTTACACCTTTTAATCTTCCTCCTGAAATGAGCATGAAAAATCCATATTTATTCTTGACTGTAATAATTCCTGGTCCAGAAAATTCAAAGGCTAAAATTGATGTATACCTTCAACCTTTGATTGATGAGTTGAAAGAGTTATGGTGTGAGGGTGTAGTAACTTATGACGTATCAAGGAAGCAAAATTTTATCATGAAGGCAGCACTGATGTGGACGATAAATGATTTTCCTGCTTATGGAATGTTGTCTGGATGGATGACTCAAGGGAAATTAGCATGTCCAATTTGTATGGAGGATACAAAGGCATTTACTTTAAAACATGGAGGAAAAAATTCATGGTTTGATTGCCATAGGAGATTTTTAGATATGGAACATCCTTATAGGCGTCAAGCATACAAATTTAAGAAAGCAACTGTTGAGAATGAGGACCCTCCCGCCCGTTTAAATGGTCATCAAGTATGGGATAGAGTTAAACACTTGCCAAAAATAACAGAAGTAGGAAAATCCATTAGGTTTCCTGGTTATGGGATGACACATAATTGGACCAAACAAAGTATATTCTGGGAGCTCCCATATTGGAAGGATAACTTAGTTCGTCATTGTTTAGATGTGATGCATGTGGAAAAAAATGTATTTGACAATATCATGAATACTATAATGGACACTGATCGAACTAAAGATAATGTCAAGGCAAGGCAAGATTTAGAAGAATATTGTAGGCGTCATGAATTGAGGTTACAACAACTTGCAGATGGTTGATGGTCAAAGCCAAAGGCAAGTTACACTCTGACTTTACCACAAAGACAAGATGTGTGTAAGTGGGTGAAGGAGTTAAAAATGCCTGACAGTTACGCATCAAACCTCAGTCGTTGTGTGAATGTTGAACAAGGAAGATTTTTTGGGATGAAAAGTCATGATTGCCACATATTCATGGGGTGTCTTCTACCTGCTGCATTTAGGGAACTACCAGACCATGTTTGGAAGCCATTGACTGAGTTAAGTGAGTACTTTAGGGACCTGTGTTCACCTACTCTAAGGGTTGAAGATCTATTAGTTATGGAGAAAAATATTCCTGTCATTTTGTGCAAATTAGAGAGAATACTTCCCCCTGGTTTCTTTGACTCTATGGAGCACTTGCCTATACACTTAGCGTATGAAGCACGTGTTTGTGGAGCAGTACAATACAGGTGGATGTATCCGTTTGAACGAGAAATTGGAGGGTTCAAAAGGACTGTGAAAAATAGAGCTCAAGTGGAAGGATCCATATGCCAGGCATATATATCAAAGGAGACATCAAATTTTTGCACATACTATTTTGAACCTCATGTTCAATCTAGGAGAACTCGGGTTGGTCGAAATGATGATGGGGGAGAAAGTAGTAATGAGCCAAGTCTATCTATATTCAACCAACCAGGTTGTGTATCTGGAAAATGCGAAGAACGATGGATCTTAGGTGATGAATCAGAGGCCGCCCACTTGCACATCTTATTAAATTGTGATGAAGTTCAACCATTCAGAACGTAAGTGACTTATGATTGCTTTAATGATTTTTTCTGATCATGGTCATTCAAATCTAGTTAATGATGTTGCAATGTTTACAGACATTTTGAACAATTATATGGTCACGAATCCCTTAATCAATTTCCATCATGGTTCAAAAGTTATGTAAGTCATGACATTTCCCTAACATGTTAGTTAATCAACTTTTTAATATTATTCTGTATTCAATCAATTGACATCGATTTATGGTATGTGTAGGTGCGTGATCCTATTAATGGTATCACAGATCCTGACCTATATAACTTGTCCAGAGGTCCAAAAAATAAAGCATATTGTTGGCCAATTTACTTTGTTAATGGGTATAAATTTCAAACTATTGAATCATGTCAAGGGAGAAAAACAGATAATAGTGGAGTTAGTGTAAGAGGAAATTCAAGTGATGGTGACTGTGATTGGTATGGAAAACTTCATGAAATTGTTGAGCTTGAATATGCTGGTGAAACCATAAAAAGGATTGTCTTATTCAAGTGTGAATGGTTTGATCCAACACGTCCAACAGGTACACGTAAACATAACCATTACAATATAATTGAGATTAACCATACCAAAAGATATAGAGGCTTTGACCCCTTCATCATTGCACAAAATGCGAGACAAGTATATTTCTTATCTTACCATGGAAAATGTAATAAAAGTTGGAGGATTGTAATTAAAACTAAACCAAGGGGTCGAATTGAAAGTGATGAAGTAGATGATGAAGATGCATATCAAATTGATGACTCAATTCCTTCACGTGTAGTAATAGACAATGTTGTCCCTCCAATTTTATCT
This sequence comes from Abrus precatorius, assembly GCF_003935025.1. Taxonomy (NCBI): domain Eukaryota; kingdom Viridiplantae; phylum Streptophyta; class Magnoliopsida; order Fabales; family Fabaceae; genus Abrus; species Abrus precatorius. The sequence continues at coordinate 5,408,014 of NW_020874406.1, read as the reverse complement.
TCTCCTTTGAATGAAATTGAAATAATTGACCCTCCTACCCAAGTTATGAGATATAATGAAATGGATGACATCATAGAAGACGAGGATGAAGGAATTATGGATGAACTTTCATCGAATGATGATGAAGGTAGTCTTGAACTATCAGAGTAAATGAGGTAAAGTAAGTAGGTTTGTCAATTTACTATGTTGCCATGATTATTTAATTTGAGTTATCACCAATATTATTCATATTTTAAACAAATTATAGTATTTGTCTCTAAACATATATATGGTTTGATTCAGATATGGCAGGTAAAGGTAAAGGTAAGAAGGGTATTACTTAGCAAACTGATCGTGGCAACACTTCTTCACCTACCGCTCCGACTTCGACGTCCACACCAGCAACAGTGCAGACCTCCCAGGTTAGGGGACAGGAGCAATTTATCATGGTGCCGAATCCTGGGTATATTGCTCCTCCCCCTCCAGTACAGCGAGTTTCACACTCTGCACCCCCTACTACACAGGCCACACAGTCACCTGCTACACAGGGCACAGGAGATGGATCCACTGCTGTCCCATCTGTAAGCGGGCAGCAGTCATCACAGACCCAGGCATCATCGAGATCGTTAGAAACTTTGAGATGGGATGTGTCCACTTGGTAAGTAATTCAATCAAATATGCCTAACATTGCGTATTTTATGTGAATGTTAGTAGTTATGTTTTATTTTATTGTGTTATCAGTTGGATACCACCACAGAAAGGTCTCCATCAGGTCACAGATACGATTAAGAAGATGTTTGATGCGCCTTACAGAAGTTTTTCAAAGGTGCCAAATGATACAAAGATAGAATGGTTCAAAGATTGGAAGGTAATAATAGTGTATTAATTTTAACTAAGTGCAATTACATATGACTGTTTGTACCTCTTCTAATGAAATTGTGTTTCTGTAGAGCAACTTCTCCATTCCCCCCCAGGATGAAAAGATGATTTTCAAGGCCTGGAAGAGTCGCACTGCAAAGCGACTAAGACAGATGTACACTGAGGCTCGCCAAGACCCTTCTACTGCTGACCCAACTTTCTTCATGCCTTGCAAGAGTATTGGGGTACAGATGAGTTTAAAAATCTCTCTATAAAGAACAAGACAAACAGGGCATCTAATAAAGGGGGGTCACTGCATACTGGTGGGTCTATGACTTTGGCTGGCAGTAAGACAAACTTGGTATGTGATTTTAAAATTCAGTTTACTCTATCTATAATTTCATATTTGAGATTGTGATTTATTTCTAATTGCAGGAGAAGTCATTGAAGAGGCCACCTACTACTGGAGAGTTGTTTAAAGAGACACACACTCGCAGGCAGGACAAAAACCTGTGGGTTGATACACGATCTCAGGCCACATATGTAAGTCATAGTTATTGATAATATATGTTATTATTAGCGACTTATTAAATAGTTCTCCAAACTAATATCTAATTATCTGAACTGAACTGTAGGATGACTATATTCAAAGGCTTGAGGAAGCATCTTCTCAGAATCCAGAGTCAGTAGATGAGGATGCTATGTGGTCACAGACAGTGGGTGGCCTTTATAAAGGTCGCATTTATGGCATGGGGGGCCGCTTTGCAGACTCCATGTCCCCTGCATCTGTCACTGGAGATGCCCCTTCTCTTGCACCTGAGGATGTAGAGGACATGGTCCGCACTCAGGTCCATGCCCTCAATGAAGAACTCCAGAAGCAGAATGAGGAGATGTGGAAGAGCAAAGAAAGTGCATGGAAGAAGAAGTGGGCAAAGAAAATGGAGAAGAAGATAGAGAAGAAGGTGGCGTCGAGAATGCAAAGGGAGGTCCAGCAGCAGATGACGCAGCAGCATATGCAAATGCAGCAGATGCATGCTTATTTTGAGCTCATGAGAGCAAGCAGCTCCACACCTCTTCCTCCTCCTCCACCAGCTCCAGCACCACCAGTTTTCACCTCCATGCATCATTCCTCTACTGATGATGATGCTCCTTCGGATTCTGACCATATAGATTATTCCTGATGAAGACTTGTATTTTATTTTTAAATGTATTTATTTAGATACTTTTTTTTCTTCCTTTGTAACAACATTTAAATTTTATATTTTATAAATCATTTTGGAATGTTTAGATGCCGAATCTATAGTTTCTATTTTGTTTATAAATTGTGATAATCAAGAACAGCAGGAAATAACTATCTATACAAATAAAAAAATATCAATTATAGTAAAATATATCACCGACGGATTACAGATGGATTTTTTCGTCTGTAATTTATAGGCGGATTTTTCCGTCTGTGACTTACATACGGATTTTTTCGTTTGTGATTTACAGACGGATTTTACCGTCTATAACTTATAGACGGATTCTACCGTCTGTAACTTACAGACAGATTTTTCCGTCTGTAACTTACAGACGGATTTGAAAATCCGTCTGTAATTATTTACTGACGAGGATATTACAGACGGTTTATATCCGTCTGTAATAGAAAAAACCATCTGTAATGCTCTAAAAATCTGTCTGTATAAACAGACTTTTTAGTAGTGTCAAATCTTAGTTATATTTGAAAAAATATTACTTAGATCTAGATCTGATTGAGATTACTCAATAACTTGTTACTCTTGGAATAGATTTTAAGTTATTGATTACTTTTAAATCCTGATTTTAATACTGGATAGTTTGTTAATTGTTTGAGGAATCAACATTTGAGAAATTATCTTAGAAATATATTTTCAAGGAATTGAAATATAGGACTTTTGTATTTTGCATCAAATTCATTGGAAATGGTTGCTATATTTATTGTTGAATTATTAGAATATAGAGAGGGAGATAGATGAAATTCAATCCTAATTTCTTAAACTTGAATTTTACCCATATTTTACATTATCATTTAACATTTTAATTTTTATTCAAAATTTCATAAAAATCATCAATCAATTCTATTGTATATAAGCTCATTAATTTGTATCTTAATAATTAATACATTTGAATTGCTCCCTGAGGACGATACTCCGGTACCTACTGGTTATTACTTACAATATACCCGGTACACTTGTCATGTTTGAAGGAAAATTCTCAACAAGTTTTTGGCATCGTTGTCGGGGAGCAATGTGCAAATTGTATTAGGTTTTAAGTATACTTAGTTGAGTATTGTAATTAGTTTTATTTGATTTTTGTTTATCTGATTACTCTTTGTTGCTAATCTTATTTCAAGTTCCTTGTTTATGATATTGCAAGGAAAAGCTCCTGCAAATCAATTGTTGTTTGATCCAGAGATTGAAAGAACATCTAGAAGAAATAATAGTGCAACAAGGAAGAAAAATAAGCAAGCATAACAAGGAGCGTCTTCAACTGCATAACCATTGAAAATTCACTCAGATTCAGAAAAGGAAGAAATGACTGATCTTGGAGAAAATAACCAAGGTGACAATGGGAATGGTGGAAATCATGGAGGGAATGAAGGATTAAGAGCAAATCCACCACCAAGAAGAACTCTTGGTGATTATGCCATGCGTCAAGGTCCAAGGCACTATTCATGTATAGTGGTTCCACCAAATGCAAGGGTTGTAGAAATTAAGCCTGCTTTCCTAAATTTGATTAGTTCACATCAGTTCTCAGGTAAGGACCATGAAGACCCACATGCCCATCTTGATACTTTTTATGAGTTGGTGTCCACTATGAGATTTGATGATGATGATGAGGAGGCAACATATTTGAAGCTATTTCCATTTTCTTTTATTGGGGAAGCAAAAGAATGGTTAAAATCACATCCAAATCAGAGTCTAACAAGCAGAGTGATGTGGAAAGAAAATTTCTTACCAGATTCTTTCCACCTTATAAGTATGTTAGTACAAAATCTGATATCTCTATTTTTAGACAAGGTCAAGATGAAGCATTCTATGAAGCTTGAGAACGTTTTCAGTCCTTGCTTAGGAAATGTCCTAACCATGGGTTTGAAGATATGGATCAGTTGAATATATTTTGCAATGGTTTTCGGCTAGACACTAAAATGATTTTGGATGTTGTTGCTAGTGGAACAATGATGACAGTAGATGCAAAGTAAGCCACAAGAATAATTAATGCTATTTCATCCACTGATAGGCAAGCTTAGCATAATAGAAGGGTAGTGCAAAGAAGAGAAGTCTTAGATTTGAGCACATCAGATGCTATTCTTACTCAAAATAAAATTTTAACTCAACAAATTAAAGCCCTCACTAAACAGATGACCAAGTTGCCACAACACCTTTATTCAGTTCACTCCACAACTAACTAAGTACTCAAGTGTGATTTCTGTAGAGGGGACCATCTAAATAGCAACTATGCTTACCCAACTCACAATGTAGAAAATGAGGAAGTTAATTATATGAGCAACCCACCTCGGGGAGGTAATTTTTCTAACCCTAACACTAATTCTTATTCTAACAATTTTTCACAGGGTTGGAGGCAGAACCAAAACCAAGGATATGGGTGAAGACAAGAAGCTAGACCATCCAACAGACCACACCACCTTTTCATCAGCAATCTTCATACAATCAACAACAACAGAAGTGGAGGATACCCTATAGAAATTCATGCAGATGTCAATGACAAACCAGAAGAACACTGAAGTATCTATAAAAAAATTAGAGACATAAGCGGGGCAGTTGGCAAAACAGCTATCAGAGTAGCAAACTTCAGGACATTTCTCTGCCAACACACAAACCAACCTAAAGGAACATTGCAAATCAATTACCACAAGAAGTGGTAAGGAGATTGAAAGAGGGATTGGTGATCATTTGGCAAATAAAGAGGAGGTGAAAGAGAGAAAAGAGAAGGAGAGAAAAGAGAGTGAAAAAGAGAAGAGTGGAAGTGAGGAAGAAGTTGAAAAGAATAATGAGAGAAGTGTACATAGTGAGAAAAAGAAAGAAAAAGAAAAGAATGAGAGTGATAAAAAGAAGGACAAGGGTGAGCTACTGTAATCAAAAGACCTATCATACCCTAAGATTCCTTCCAAGAAAGACAAGGAGAGACAATTTGCCAGATTCATGGACATTTTTAAAGATTGCAAATTAACATTCCTTTCATGGAGGCTATGGAGCAGATGCCAACCTACGCTAGATTTATGAAAGAGTTTCTCACAAAGAAAAGAAGATTCTCAGAATAGACAGTTGAGTTAAAGGCATGTTGCAGTGCAATAATCCAGAAATCTTTACCTTAGAAAACAAAGGATCCATGTAGCTTTACAATTCTAGTAACCATAGGTGCATTACTTGTGGGAAAGACTTTATTGAATCTGAGAGCAAGTATCAATCTGATGCCATTATCCATGTTGAAAAGGATTGCCTACAAGAATGACTTTGCAACTGGTAGATAGATCTATGAAATTTCCTTATGGTGTAGCAAAGGATGTCTTAGTGAAGATCGATAAATTTGTATTTCCAGTTGATTTTGTCATCATGGATATGGAAGAAGATGTGAAAGTTCCTCTAATTTTAGGAAGACCATTCATGAAGACTACCATGGTGATTATTGACATAGATGATGACAAACTCAAAGTGAAAGTACATGATGAAGAAGTGAATTTTAATGTCTTTAAAGCTATGCACCATCCTAAAGATAAACAATAATGCTTTATGATGGATGTAATTGATGAGCTATGCATGGTGGAAAAGACACAATTGCACAAGTCCAGTCCATTGGAAAAAGCTTTAATTGAAGGTTATTAGGATTTAAATGAAGAAGAGGAAAAGGAGATTGAAGATTGTTTGAAGAATCTTGAATACTCTAAAGAACTACCTCCACATGAAGCTCACTATGAAAACTTGCCTCAGGAAGAGAAGATAGAGGAGCAAAAATTAGAGCTGAAAATGTTACCATCACATCTTAAGTATGTGTTTCTTGAAAATGGAGAGAAGAAACCAGTAGTAATTAGCAGTGCATTATCAAAAGGAGATGAGGAAAAATTGATTTCAGTATTGAAAGCAAATGAAGGAGCTATATGATGGACTTTATCATATCTTAAAGGTATTAGTCTTTCTTATTGCATGCACAAGATTCATATGGAAGCAGATTTCAAACCAGTGGCTCAACCTCCGAGACGTCTGAATCCTACCATGAAAGAGGTTATAAAGAAGGAAGTGATGAAACTACTGGATGCTGGAATGATTTATCCTATTTCAGATAGTGCCTGAGTTAGTCTAGTTCAGGTTGTCCCAAAGAAAAGAGGGATGACTGTAATCAGAAATGACAAAGATGAATTAAATCCTACAAGAACAGTTACTGGCTGGAGAATGTGCATTGACTCAAGAAAACTTAACCAGGCTACTAGAAAAGATCACTTCCGTTTTCCATTTATGGATCAAATGTTGGAGAGATCAGCTAGACAAGCCTTCTACTACTTTTTGGATGGATATTCTGGTTACAATCAGATTACTGTAGATCCAGAAGATCAGGAAAAAATTGTCTTCACATGTTCATTCGGTATTTTTGCTTATAAAAAGATGCCATTTGGATTGTGTAATGCACTAGCTACTTTCCAAAGATGCATATTGAATATCTTCTCAGATCTAGTGGGGAAATGCATAGAAGTATTCATGGATGACTTCTTGGTCTTTGGATCATCATTTGAAGATTGCTTGGCAAACCTAGACACCATACTGAAATAGTGTGTTGAAACAAATTTGGTGGTCAACTGAGAAAAATGCTATTTTATGGTGACTGAAGGTGTGGTGCTGGGCCACAAGATCTCCTCCAAGGGATTTGAAGTGGATAAAGCAAAAATGGAGGTAATTAAGAAGCTACCACCACCAACAAATGTAAAAGGAATCAAAAGACTTTTCAACGATTGCAAAGCCACTCATCAATTTACTCAATAAGGATACTCCTTTTAATTTTGATGCTGAATACATGCATGCTTTTGAATTACTTAAACAAAAATTAATTTCAGCTCTTATCATAGTCACCCCTGATTGGAATTTAGATTTTGAATTAGTGTGTGATGCTAGTGATTATGTTGTAGAGGCTGTACTAGGACAGAGAAAATCTAAAGTTTTTCATGCCATTCACTATGCTAGTAAAGTTTTAAATAAAGCACAAGTGAATTATGCTACCACTGAAAAAGAATTACTAGCAATAATGTGTACATTGAAAAAATTTAGATCTTATTTGATTGGTTCCAAAGTTGTAATTTATACTAATCATGCTGCAATTAAATATTTGTTAACTAAATCTGATTAAACACCAAGATTAATTCGATGGATTTTGTTATTGCAGGAATTCAATTTAGTTATCAAGGACAAAAATGGCAGTGAAAATTTTTGTTGCTGATCATCTATCAAGATTAGTGAACCAGGAGGTGACCAGCAAAGAAATGGAAGTGATAAAAGAGTTTTCAGATGAAAAACTTCTTTTGGTGCAAGAAAGGCCATGGTTTGCAGACATGGCTAATTACAAAGCAGCAGGTGTTATCGTTAAAGATTTTAACCGGAATCAGAAGAAGAAATTTTTGAAGGATATTCGGTACTATGTCTGGGATGATCCTCATCTTTTTAAGCTGGGAGCTAATGGATTATAAAGATGCGTTGCATCAGATGAAATTTAAAGCATATTGTGGCATTGTCATAATTCTCCCTATGGTGGGGATTTTAATGAAGAGAGGATTGCTGCAAAAGTCCTCCAATTCGAATTTTATTGGCCCACTATATTCAAAGATGCACACAAGTATGTTCAGCAATGTAACAACTGCCCTTGAACACCATTCTAGAAGTTGAAGTGTTTGATTGTTAGGAAATTGATTTTGTAGGACCACTGCCATCCTCATTTTCCAATGAATATATTTTGGTGGCATTTGACTATGTATCAAAATGGGTTGAAGTAGTTGTAACCCCTAAAGCCGATGCCAAAACTGTTATAAAGTTTCTCATGAAAAACATATTCTATAGGCTCGGTACTCCAAGAGCGCTAATCAGTGATAGAGGTTCATATTTCTGTAATGTTCAACTACAGAAATGTCTGGAGCATTATGGAGTTAGACATAAAATAGCATCACTTTATCATCCACAGACTAATGGACAAGCGAAGGTGTCAAACAGCGAAATTAAACGCATTCTGAAGAAAACTGTGACATCCTCAAGGAAAGATTGGTCACTAAAATTGAATGATGCACTCTGGGTTTATAGGACTGGATACAAGTCTCCTAAAGGTCTCACTCCATTTCAATTGGTGTATGGTAAGTCATGTCACTTACCAGTGGAGTTAGAACACAAGGCATACTGGGCCTTGAAATTTTTGAACTTTGATTCTGAAGTAGCACGTGAAAATAGGAAGCTACAACTTGCATGAACTGGAGGAAATGAGACTCAGTGAATATGAGTCCTCTAAACTCTACAAAGAAAAAGTGAAATCTTATCATGACAAGAAGAACCTCAAGAGAGAATTCAGGCCTTGACAATTTGTACTCCTGTTTAATTGTAGGTTGAAGTTGTTCCCTGGAAAATTGAAATCAAAATGGTCAGGACCATTTCTTGAGAGAGAGGTGAAGCCTTATGGAGCTGTGGAATTACAAGATCCAGCTACTCAGAGAAGTTAGATAGTCAATAGACAAAGGCTCCAGCCATACCTAGGTGGTGAAATGGAGAGACTCACCACCATTATTTCACTGCATGATCCTTAAAGAAACAGGCGTTAAGCTATGAGACGTTAAACAAGCGCTTCTTAGGAGGCAACCCAATGTTTGTTTGTGAAATTCTATCTTTTATGTTGTTTATTTGTTTGTTTTTCAGTGTTTATTAGTTGTTTAGGATGTTAACTTAGTATTTTGTGACTCTGTGTATGATTCAAGGTATCTATTCCTATTTTGTTGTGAATTTGAGTGTCGAATGTTAATTGAGTTGATTTTGAATGACAGAGTGATTAACGGGTGAAAAAGAAAGTAGAATGGTAAGGTTAGCAAAGTGCTAAAATAAGTCAAGGGAAGCATTCTGTAAGCTTCTCGTTACAGCAAGAACTCTCGCCGTAGCGAGAGAAGAGTAAAAAAAGGACCATAAATTATGAGCTTGTTGCTACAGCGAGAGACCTCTCGCTGTAGCGAGAACCCTCTCACTATAGCTAAAAAATCAGACAAAGTTGCAGACATTTTTTTGAAGTGCACTTTGAAAAACCATTGAAATTGTTGCCTTGTCACTATAGCGAGAGATCCCTCATTATAGTGTGAACATCCTGAAGAAAAAAGGGCAAATTGTCGCCCTGTCGCTACCTCGAGATCTTGTCGCTATAGCGAGAGGCTCGTAACCCAGTTTTTAGATTGAGGAGAAGAGGGCCACTTTCACATTTTAAATGCGCCCTCTTCCCTCCAACTCCCTCCAATCCCTTTCTCCATCACTAATCAATCAACTTTCACTTTTTTTCACTTAAGAATTTGCACAATGAGTCAAAGGTAAGTGATTTTTCTTCTTATCTCATGTAAATTTTGTCCCTCTTTTTTATTTCTTCTCATTCTGTGAACCCTAGGTATTTCTGTGTACAATTTCTGGAAATGATTGATGAATCCACATTTTATTAGATTTTTACTTGTCTTTTTAGTGTTCTTTAATAGAAAAAGTAGACTTAGGAAGTGTAAATAACATAGAAACATCATTTTAGTCAAATATCATAGGTTTCTTAATTTTTGGTTAATTTACATTGATTTAATTTCCAATTTTGATCATTTGAATAATTGTGCAGGAGTTTTTAGGCTTGTTTCATGGATTTCTAGCCTTTGAGAAATTTTGAGTTAAAAGTAATCACTTTGGATTCCATAGTGGACACTACAGCAAGCTAGATCCAGAGGGAAGACCAAAGTGATCACTCTAACTCCATAGTAGACACTACAGAGACCTCAGTTTAAAGAGGTGTTGTGCGTAGCTACTTTGAGTACATAGTGAACACTCTAGAGAAAGCCAATTTCACCTAGACTTACGCGTAACTACTATGAATCTAAAGTGAACACTCTAGAGAAAGCCAATTTCACCAATCTTGCGCGTAACCACTATGAGTTCAAAGTGAACACTGCACAGAGGGTTAATAACAAGGGACACCTATGCGTAACCACTATGAAACCACAGTAGCTACTATGGGCGACGACTACTGCACTATAAATAAGATTTTAGAAATTAGGTCAGCAGCTTTTTAATACTCTTAGATTTCTTGCCATTTTAGGAATGCTTGCAGAGCTTAGGTCAGCCTTGGGTGACAGCCAAGGCCTCAACCTAGGGTTTGATTTCAATTTTCTTCCTATCTTTCTTTACTTCTTGCATTGATGGTAGTGATTTCTTCCTATTTTCATTTGAGAGTTGTAAGACCCATTCTCATGGAGGGCTAAACTCTTTTGTAATCCCTAGTGAGTTCTTTTTCTTCCATGAATTTCTTCTTCTTAATATCTTGAATTGAATTAATGGGTGAATGAGGGGAGCATTGCGTAATGAACCCTAATTTGTTTTAATGAAATTCTAAATTTGAATTGCTTAATTCTTGTTAATTCTAAGATTGCGTAATCAAGGAATGAGAGATTGGAGTTCATTAGATTGCTTAACTCATATGAAAACATAAGGTTGATTTTTGCTTGTTAAATTAACCTAATTCTGGGAGGAGAGGAAAAGTATTAAAATCTTAAGAAGAATGAGGATAGAGTCCATATGAATGAACTAGGGATTACTACTTTTTATTGATTGAACATTATAATTCTATTTCTTGTTCTTCATATTAATTTTGGAATCAAACAAACCCCCGCCCCTTTTTAATTGCTTTCGTAATTAATGTTCTTAACACGTTTGATGCATATTTTCAACCATTGTCGTTAGAGTCGACCTAGGTTAGTACCCTAGTATTACATTAATTTCTGTTTATATTTTGATGAGGATTCGCGACAAATTTTTTTTCATCAATAATGTTTGAAAATAGAAATTGTTGCTATGAGGGTGGCGATTCAGGGTGTTTTGTCGATTTTTGGAATGTGGAGTTAGGATTCTTAAACCCTAGAACCTTAAAATGTGGAATATTGATGCTTAGGGTCATAATGTGATTGTGAAATTGGAAGGAACTTGATTATAGTGACATTTATGGGTATAAAGGCATCAATTCTCTATGAACCCTAGGTTTCTGATTAGGATATTTTGAGAATTAGATTTTAGAATGTAGAGATAGGGTCATTTAGAAGGAATATTGTTAGGGTTTTGTGGATAATTGAGAATGACAGTTCCTTAGGTATCAATTTTCCTGATTCTGTGAACCCTAAAATATGAATTGTGGTGCATATAATATAGGTGCTACTTAAAAAGGGATAGATTTTGAATTAAATACAATTCCAGCAATGTGGGTGTATATAATCTAGTTCTTAATTTTCAAATTAGACCTGTTTGATTTATCGTGTGTTTTGAAAATTAGAACTTGAATTGTGGTGTTCATGTTGCAATAAAAGTGGTCATGATATTGTGAATTAGATTTTCTTTGTATTTGGTGTAGCTAAATGTGTACAATTTCCTGAGATACTTTGATTGAAACATGTTGTTTTAATTTTGAGACTGAATTATTGAGTGAATTTGATGATAATAGAATTGTTATTCACATGTATTTAACTATGTTGTGATACTTGTATTGAATTGTGTGGTTGTTGTCTTGATGTTTCAGGAGAATTAAGGTTAGAGCTTACAAGGACCCAGCTCCCCCACTAAAGAAACAGAAAGATGCTTCTTTTTCACAACCACCACCATCCAATCTAAGGAAATTCAGAGATAAGGACAGAGAGGACAGATTCAAGGAAATCCAAGATTGGTTAATCATTGAGGAAAGGAGAGTGGACCTAAAGGGAAGAGAATTTGATGAGTTTAACGAGATTGAGAGTCGTAGATAAAGGAAATTGGCAGAACCAAGAGGGTATTATGACCTAGACATTGTTAAAGAATTTTATGCTAATGCCAAGCTAGAGTTCAACTCAAGAAGATTGGATACAAGGTCTAAGGTGAGAGGAGTATGGGTTGACTACTCTAGGGATGCTATCAACAACTTCTTGGGGAATCCATTGCAGCTAAAGGAGAATGAGAGAGATTTTTTCCACACAAAGCTCAACTCATGCACCTAACCCTTCAGTGATTTTGCCACTATGTAGACTTTGTGCATTGCCAATAGAAGCTGCACCACAAATCTAGAAGGAAAGGCTTTGAGGATTTATAGGAAGAACATGACCACCTTAGCCCAAGTATGGACCACTTTCATTTGCCATAACATAATCCCTAGAGTCCACACTTCATCCATGACCATGAGGTACTACTACCTCTTGTATAGTATTTTGAGAGGAAGATTTGTGGATATGGCTCGCATTATCACAGATGAAATTTATAGGTTTGTGATCAAGAAAGGAGAGAGTGGCTCACCTAGATATCCAGCTCTAACCATAACACTTTGTCAGGAGCAGGGAGTTTAAGGTATCCAGTTCAGTGAACCTATCAAGCTTCCCATCACCCTAACCTACATTTAGAATCACTACATGGAAGATCAGCCTGGAGCTCTACCACCTCCTCCACCACCACAGCCTCAGCCTCAGCTTGAGGAGCCCCTAGTATAGGAAGTGCCCAACAGACCAGATGACTCCGCCTTCGTAGACCGCCTCCATTGTCTAGAGCTCCGATTAGACTATTTGGCTCTTCATAATTTCGCCATCCATAGCGGCCAGATGCATCAGCAGCATGCTTACCACCATCAATCTTAGTTGCAATATTCAGGCCAACATATATGGATGAGCTTAGAGGAGTTTGTAGCTTATCAGCAGTGGCCTGGGGACATGCCATACTTCCAAGGAGGGGCAAGATCATCTGGAGCAGCTGATGGAGATCGAGAGGGAGATAGAAATGATGATGATAAAGATACTGGTGCTGACATGGAAGAGGAGGATTAGAGAGAAAATTATTTCAGAAAGGAAGAAAGAAATTAAGGTACATGTTTATATTTAGTTTATGTTTATGGTTATAATTTTGTTTTGTTATTTCTGTTGTTTATGTGGTAATTGACTATGTGTTTTAGTTTTGGGTTAGTAATGTGAATATGTGGCATTATCGGTGGTTGAAGCATATTTTGGCAAGTTATAAGTGCATTGGTGGTTACATGGTATAGAATTAGCTAATGTGTAATGACATGTGGAGTAAATGCAATTGTTAGTTTTTAGAAAATGATTCGAAAAACTCCTTTTTGGTTTTTAGAGGTAGTACCATTTATTTTGTGGAAACTGGTTTGGAGATACTCAAATGGGCCATGTTCTAAATTTAGGAATTGTTTTGAAAAATGAAAGAAAAAGGATTTTTGTGAATGTGAAAAGTTGAGGTTTAAATGAAAGAGGGTTAGGATGTCTTGTGCATGGAAATAACCAATTAGAAAGTTTGAGCAATTCATTTATCTTAATCAAAGAAAAAAAATTATTTCAGACAAAGGAGTGAAAGTGTGAGTGCCGTAAATAAGTGAATAAACTTCACTGAATTTTGGCAGTTAACTTTGCTCGAGTTTCTAATTGCAAGGCATAGTTTGTAAATATAGTATTATAGCTCGAGCCAAAAATTCAACCCATATTCAAGATTTATCCATTTTTTTTTTGGAAGCCCTTGAGCCTAAAAGCAAATATTTTGGAAAATGTATGTACTTTGAGCCTTTACACGAGAATTATTATTTTTCATACCTTTGAGGAGGACATTAGGGCATGATATGTCTTGAATGTTATTTTTTACAAAAATATGAGTTAGTTGTACATAGAAATTGAATGAATAATTGGAGTTTCCTTTTAGAAAAAAGAAAAGAAACAAATATAATAAAAAATGAAAATTAATGTGACAAAAGAAAAGAAAAATGTTGAAATTAGAAGAAGACATCCAAGGATTGACACGAGGTCGTACACAAGTCAAAATAAACCTAATTACTATAGTACGGGGTAAGCAACTAGGGTCGTTTCTCAAAGAATCACAATGGCAAATTAATCTATTTAGAGAGTGTATAAGACGGGTGGGGTTTGTTTATAAAGGAAACAAAAACGCACTTAATTATAATTAGAATGAAGAGTGAACAGAAATTGAAATTCCAATCCAAGAATTAAGAAGAAAAATGACTACTCTATCACCGAATTTTTAAGAGAGTACATCAACAAACAATTCGGTAATTAACAATGAATCCGAATGAAACCTCAATTCAAACTCAGCATTCACATGAAGACCTTCATGCATTCGATTAGCACATAATTAATTAAAATTCAGAAAACTCTAGAACCTAATTGAATTGTGCCAATTTAATTTACCAATGCCGTTAATCGTAGTTTTCAAACCTAAAAATTCAATTCATGTTCCTTAAAACTTAATTATATACATCAATCGAATAATAAGTAATCAACTACATGCATAATCATCAATCCAAACGAATAACTTCAATTCAAAAATATAAGGAATAAGGAATAGATGAAACCTGAAATTGTTATTGAATTTATGCCAATGTGCGATTAATCAATCCTCAAGAGTGTCACGTCTCTTTTAATCCTTGAATTAGATGGGAATCTAAGCCTCCATGGATGGAGGGAAACAATTCATGAAAGGGAAAAAAAACAAAAACAGAGAGAAGAGAGAGGAAGAAGAGAGGAGAGGAGAAAAAAAAAAAAAAACTTAAAATTCCAAATTCAAAATTCCGTTTGTCACTTTGTTCCATTTTTTTGGCTATGGAAACAGACTCTTTTTGGTTCGTGGCCTGTAAGACAATTGTAGCCTTGGATGTCAGCTTCAAAACGCCACTGGAATGGGCTTAATCGGATGTCTGTGGACTGAGATATGGCCCAAATACCACACCTTGCTCAGGATCCGCGATTGTAGCGTTCCGACTTTTTCCAGGCCCAGTTTCAGCTTCTTATCATCAAAATTGGTTTCTTACCTCTCATAGAAATTGTGCACCTTTCTCTTAGCTTTCCTACAAATCAAGAATCATAATTAAAGGAGTTCTACAACTCAAGATATGGTCCAGAAACCAAAATAGTATCAGAATTTGCCAAATACTGGAAAAATTAAATAAAGTCCAAATAAAATTTAAACATCATAAAATTATCCAATTCAACCAATTAGGCACAAAAGAGGATTAATGAGCTAGGAATTAGAGGAAATAATGTTATAAAAATCCAATTGATCAAATTCCCCCACACTTAGCTCTTGCATGTCCTCATGTAAGACACAATCAAGCAAATAAAAACATGTAACCTAAAAAATCATAGAATAATCAAAATAAATAAACAAATTCTCCAATGAACCCTTAGAAGTGATGAACTTAGGGACACAAGATCAAATAAAGTATCAAGAGTTCTATAACAATCAAACATCCAACTCCCAACCTCTCAAAAATGCAAGTCAAGCAATATAATTCAAAGTGTATAGATCAAGCATGAAAGATCTCACAAGATGGTGTATACAACTCAACTCTCAAGTGTATGGTTCAAAGTGTTTCACTCAAGTCACCTCAAAAGACAATGCATTACCATAAGCTTGTTAATCTTCTACTTCTTACTACTTACAATCATATGCAAACACAAATCAAGAGGACTTTATTCAATGGTTGTAATGGGGCTAATGTAAAATGACAAGATACAACCGAAGAGAATAGGAATAACATTGGTCCTTAAACAAATCAAGCCATAACACACATTTACTCTCCTTGGAATTTCTTTTCCCTTTATCAAAAATTCTCATTTTCTTTGTAAATTATTATTATTATTTTTTCTTCTTCTTTTTTTTTTTTTTTTTTTGGCATTCTTTCCGAACCCCCACACTTGAAATACAATAACATTAATGAAACCAATGCACTCCCTATTCCCTAAGGTTAGGTATAACATGGTTTTCCACTTAAAAGCTTATAATGTGCTAGAAGCCAAAGAATAGTCAATAAGGCTCAAAGGGACTAAACAAAGGACAAAATGTAAGGTAAGCTATATGGCCAAGTGAGTACAAATTTGAAAGAAATGCCTCTACCATGTTCATAATTGCATATGAAAATTGTAGCCTCAAAGAAGAATCAAAACAAGTTCTAGAATGATAAAATCTAAGAGGGAAAACACACACACAAGAAAGAAAAGAATGGCATGAATTTCAACCATCCAAAAAATAAGGCTCAAAAGCTCGCAAAGGTAAAGTCTAACATACTCAATCATACAAATAAAAATCAATCACCCAATTCACATATATCAAGAGGAAGAAGCAAAAATAAAATCATGTAGGAACTCTATCCTCCTTAATGACTAATGCCTTAACTCAACAACTTCTAATTCAACAAAGGAAAACAAAACAAAAACAAAAACAATGCTAAATAATAAAGTTACTCTCCCCCCATACTTCAACTTTACATTGTCCTCAATGTAATGTATAATGGAAATGTAAAATATAGTAAAGAAAAGGCAGAGGGGAACTCCTTAATCAAGCATAAGTGGCCGCTAGCAAGCGGACCTCCTCAATGGTCTCCAAGGGTGTGTCTTCATGAAAAGGCTTCAAGCGGTGGCCATTCACTGTGAATACTTTATCTGTTCCAGGCTCCAAAATTTGTATAGCACCATATGAAAAAATCTTAGTTACTATATAGGGGCCAAGCCACCTAGAACGAAGCTTACCTGAAAAGAGCTTGAGGTGAGAATTGTAGAGAAGCACTTTCTGGCCTATGAAGAATTCCTTTCGTAGCAACATCTTATCATGAATGAGTTTTGTCTTTTCTTTGTACATGCGGGAGTTCTCATAGGCTTCCAACCGAATCTCCTCTAACTCTTGAAGTTGGAACTTCCTGTGAAGTTCGGACTGGCTCATATCAAAGTTACAATTGTTAACTGCCTAATATGCTTTGTGCTCAATTTCCACCGGAAGGTGGCATGCCTTGCCAAAGACAATTCTATAGGGGGACATTCCCAAAGGGGTCATGTAGGCAGCGTGGTAAGCCCATAGTGCATCTTCAAGCCTCTTGCTCCAATCCTTCCTGTTTGTCTGAACTGTTTTCTCCAGAATATGTTTCAGCTCCCTATTTGATACCTCTGCCTATCCATTAGTCTGCGGATGGTATGGAGTTGAAACCTTGTGAGTGACACCATATTTCTTTAGTAGGGATGCCATGTTCCTGTTACAGAAATGGCTTCCTTGATCACTGATGATTGCCCGAGGTACTCCGAACCTGCAAAGAATGTGTGATTTGACAAAATCTACAACAACATGAGAGTCATCAGTTTGGGTGGCCTTGGCCTCCACCCACTTGGAGACATAATCAACAGCCAACAAAATATAAACAAAACAAAATGAGACAGGAAATGGACCCATAAAATCAATACCCCAAACATCAAATATCTCACAAAACAATAATGGTTGTTGAGGCATCTCATTTCTACGGGAGATAGTACCTGTCTTCTGACATTGTTCACAATTCTTACAATAGGTGTAAGAATCTCGAAACAATGTGGGCCAGTAAAAACCTGCATCTAAGACCTTCCTAGCAGTGCATTGTGGCCCAAAGTGACCACCACAAGCAAGTGTATGACAAAAATGCAAAATGGAAGGAATCTCAAGGTCATGCACACAACGCCTAATAATCTGATCACTACACATGCGCCATAAATAAGGATCATCCCAGACATAATATTTGGCCTCACTCCTAAGTTTCTCTATCTGATGCTTTTTAAAATAAGCAGGCAATTCAGAGGCAACTAAATAGTTAACCAAGTCAGCATACCATGGGTCCTTACCTCGCAGCTCTAAAAGCTGCTCATCTGGAAAGTTCTCATAGATAGGTAGAGGCTCCAAAGTCTGTGGAATTCGACTCAAGTGGTCCGCCACCAGGTTCTCAGCTCCACTCTTATCCTTGATCTCTATGTCAAACTCCTGCAACAGCAACATCCACTTGATGAGTCTGGGCTTAGCATCCGGCTTCTTTAATAGGAACTTCAATGCTGCATGATCAGAGAAAACAGTCACTTTAGTTCCTAACAGATAAGCACAAAATTTATCTAAAGCAAAAATGATAGCCAAAAGCTCTTTTTCTGTAGTGGTGTAGTTAGCCTGTGCAAAATCCAAAGTCCGGGAAGCATATGCTATGACATGAGGGGTCTTTCTAATTCTCTGCGAAAGTACAGCTCCAACTGCAAGGTTTGATGCATCACACATGAGCTCAAACGGATACTCCCAGTTCGGTGACTGTAGGACAGGAGCAGAAATTAGGTGTCGCTTCAATTGATCAAAAGCTCTCCTGCACTCGTCATCAAACTGGAAGTCTATATCCTTCTGCAGAAGCTTGGAAAGTGGAAGGACGATTTTACTGAAATCTTAGATAAATCACCTGTAAAAACCTGCATGACCAAGAAAAGAACGTACTTCCCGCACGCATGTAGGGTAAGGTAAAGAAGCAATAACATCAATCTTGGAACTATCAACAGCTATACCCTCACCAGAATTAACATGTCCTAAGACTACACCTTGCCTAACCATAAAATGACACTTTTCATAATTCAAAACAAGGTGAGACTCAACACATCTATTCAATACCCTAGCAAGGCTATCCAAGCATGCATCGAATGAAGTACCATAAACAGTAAAATCATCCATGAAGACTTCCATGTAATTCTCTAGAAAATCAGAAAAAATGCTCACCATGCATCTCTGAAATGTACCTAGGGCATTGCATAGACCGAAAGGCATTCTCCAGTATGCAAATGTACCGAATGGACAGGTAAAGGTTGTCTTCTCTTGATCCTTAGGTGCAATGTGAATCTGAAAATAACTAGAGAATCCATCAAGAAAACAGTAATGTGACTGACCTGCCAATCTTTCCAGCATCTAATCAATGAAAGGCAATGGGAAGTGGTCCTTCCTGGTGGCCTGGTTTAGCTTCCTGTAGTCAATGCAGACTCTCCAGCTATTCTGCACTCTTGTGGGAACTAGCTCATCCTTTGAGTTCTTTACTACTGTTATTCCGGTCTTTTTTGGAACCACTTGCACTGGGCTCACCCACTTACTATCTGAAATTGGGTAAATGATGCCAGCAGCTAGAAGCTTGCTGACTTCTTTCTTGACCACATCCAGAATCAGAGGGTTCAATCTCTTCTGAGGCTGCCTCACTGGTTTTACTCCCTCCTCTAACTGAATTCTGTGCATGCATGTGGAGGGGCTAATCCCAGGTATGTCAGCCAATGTCCAGCCTAAAGCATTTATGTTCTGCCTCAGAATGTTTAGCAACTTCTCTTCTTGTTCTGGTTGCAAATCCTGGGCTATGATGACTGGTAGCTTCTCATTTGGTGCCAAGAATGCATACTTCAAATTTTCTGGTAAAGGTTTCAGCTCTAAGGTGGGTGGCTCTTGTATGAAGGGTGCTAATCTTGGAATCTGCTCTGTTTTTCTAATCTCAGTACCTGCAACGTGTGAAAAATCTTGCACAAGAGCATTATCATATCCCACAACAGAAAGATCAGTATAAGAGTTATTTCCACACCCCACAGAATAATCAGAATGTGCACAATCAGTATTTTCCACTACTGCAAAACTAGAATAAGAATTTGTTCTAATAACATCATAACTTAAACTTCCAGGATCAGCATGTAAATTCTGTGCAGACTCTGAACCATATATGCATGCGTTAAATTCAGCACAAACAGCACATAAATCATGAATTTCATCACAATCTGAACATTGAAAGTCATCTCTAATGCCTACAATTTCAGGAAACTCAGCACACAAATTCTCATGCATATCATCAACCAATGTATCAATGATGTCTAAATGAAACACAGAATGCTCTTCTGGTGGATATCTCATGGCATCATGCAGTTTAAAATGCACCTTGTTATCTCCAAATTCCATGGATAAAGTACTAGAGTGTACATCAATCTTAGTTTTAGCAGTTTTCAAAAATGGCCTACCTAAGATCAATGTTGGTTGATTAACATCATCCTCCATGTTTAACACATAAATATCAACAGGAAAAATAAGATCATTTACTCTTACCAACACATCTTCTAAAACTCCCTCAGGGTGTACTGTACTTCAGTTGGCAAGTTGGATCACCACTCCCGTTGGCTTGAGCTTTCCAATGTGCAAAGATTGGTAGACTGATTTGGGCATCACATTGATTGAAGCTCCAAGGTCCAACATGGCTTGACTGAATTGCTCGCTTCCTATGATGCATGGAATGGTGAAAGTCCCAGGATCCTTGCATTTTGGAGGAATGCTCGGCTGAATGATGGCAGAAACATTTCTACCCATGCTCACTTTTTCATTTCCCTTTAGCCTTCTTCTATGAGTGCACAAGTCCTTGAGAAACTTGGCATACTTTGGAATCTGTTTGATAGCTTCTAGGAGTGGAATATTGACTTCAACTTTCCTAAAAGTTTCCATGATCTCCTTGTCCATTTCTGCCTCTACTATCTTCTTGTTTTGAGTCACTCTATTTGGAAAAGGCAGCGGAATGTTTGGTTCAGAATGGCTATTGTCTCTCTTGTTGGATGGCTCTAGTTGCTCTTCAGTTGCATCTATCTCTGCAGAAGTTGATTTTTCTACTGCAGCATTTGGAACTTCAAGTTGCTTGCCACTTCTTAAAGTGATGGCGTTCACATTCCTTGGATTACTCACAGATTGGGAGGGAAGGTTGCCAGAACCTTGGGATTTCAGCTCATTTACTGTTGTAGCTAACTGACCAATCTGTGTTTGTAGATTCTGGATGCTGGCTTTTGTTCTCTGCTGAAACTGGACACTGCTGGTTGTCATCTACTTCACCAAATCTGCTAGACTCGGTTCTGAGCTACTATTTTGTGGTTGGTCTGGTTTAGCTTGCTATGAATATTGCTGCCTCATGTTTGGTTCTGCAACATGGTGCCTGAACTGATATTGAGGTTGTTGCTGCTGCTGGAACTGATTAGAATTACCATACCTCAGATTTGGGTGATCTCTCCATCCGGAATGTATGTATTGGAAAAGGGGTCATAATTCCTTTGCTGCTGCTGTTGTTGGAAAGGTTTTCCAGGAAAAATTCCAGCAACTATTTCATTGGTTTCTTGCATCTGCGGACATTGATCTGTTGCGTGACTTGGTACACAGCAAATTCCACAAATGCTTGCTGCTGCTGGAATGGACTGCTGAGGTTGCTGTGTCTGACTGAGTGCCAGATGCCTCACCAAAGTTGTCAACTCTTCTATTCTGTTCTCCATCCTTTGCTGGTTTGTATCAGAGGTCTTCACTTCATTCACTCCTCTTGTAGACACCATGGCTCGGGTACCAAACTGTTGTGCATTGACAGCCATGTTTGCAATCAATTCACGAGCTGCAGTGGGAGTTTTGTCTACCAAAGCCCCTCCAAAAGCAGCATCAACCATACTTCTGTCCATTAGCATGAGACCTTCGTAAAAATATTGAATGAGGAGCTGGTCGCTGATTTGATGGTATGGACAACTTGCACACAATTTCTTGAACCTCTCCCAATACTTATGTAGAGTCTCTCCAATAATCTGCCTTATGCCACAAATTTCTTTCCTAATAGAAGCAGCTCTTGAGGCAAGGAAGAACTTCTCTAAGAACATCCTCTTCATGTCCTGCCAGCTTGTGATGGAACCAGGATGCAAGTAGTACAACCAATCCTTGGCAGATCCATCCAAAGAAAAAGGAAATGCCCTCAGCTTGATGTGGTCCTCCTCCACTCCATGCGGTTTCATGGTTGAGCACACCACATGGAATTCCTTCAAGTGCTTGTGAGGGTCTTCACCAGTTAAACCATGAAACTTGGGCAGCAGGTGTATTAGCCCTGACTTGAGCTCAAAGTCTGCATCCAAATTCAGATACTGAATTGCCAAAGCGTGATAGTTAACATCAGGTGTTGCAAGTTCCTTCAAAGTTCTGTTAGCCATATTAATAATATCCTCAGAATCAGAATGCACAAAAACAGAATGATTAACACTACTAATAGAACCTACACTATTATCAACTTGAATATTAGTAAAGGTAAGCCTTTTATGTGTTCTAATTAAATGATGAAATGTCCTATCAATTTCAGGATTAAAAGGATGCAATTTACCAGGCTTATCTCGTGTCATGCAACATCAAACACATAAGAATGATGGACACACAATATGCCAACAGAATGCTAATAGGGAAATAAAACCAACGAAATAATTTTTTAAACATATAGCACCACCACAGAAGTACTAGAAATAAAATTTTCTATTTTTGAGAATTTTTTACTATTTTTAAAAATGCTAAAATAATTAAAAAAAATTGAAAAAGTGATGATCTAAACGATGGAATTTTGGAATTTTAGGGGTGCATAACTCAATTTAGTCTCTAAATTCTGTGTTATTGATTCCTGAATTTTTCTGCAATGTCTGACCAAGTTTCAGCTCAATCTGAGTTAGTCGCCAGAAAAATTACCTTTTTACCCTTTTGTAGAAAAATACCTACCAGATGAAGGAATTTGCAGGAGCTCCTTTGGACAAAGTTGATCAGCGTGATGAATGCTATTTGGACAGCAAAATTCAGCCTCAAACTCCAAAGTCAAACTGGTAGTGAAATTTCCGCCTACAAGACTCACAATAAAAACGCTCAACGCAAAAACGCAAAACGCAAAACAAAATTAAAACACAGAACGCAAAACACACTAAGGAAGATTTACACTCTAAATATGTTAAAAATGCCAGTGATTCCCTGGCAACGGCGCCAATTTGACACGAGATCGTACACGAGTCAAAATAAACCTAATTACTATAGTACGGGGTAAGCAACTAGGGTCGTTTCTTAAAGAATCACAATGACAAATTAATCTATTCAGAGAGTGTATAAGACGGGTGGGGTTTGTTTATAAAGGAAACAAAAACGCACTTAATTATAATTAGAATGAAGAATGAACAAAAATTGAAATTTTAATCCAAGAATTAAGAAGAAAAATGACTACTCTATCACCGGATTTTTAAGAGAGTACATCAACAAACAATTCGGTAATTAACAATGAATCCGAATGAAACCTCAATTCGAACTCAGCATTCACATGAAGACCTTCATGCATTCGATTAGCACATAATTAATTAAAATTCAGAAAACTCTAGAACCTAATTGAATTGTGCCAATTTAATTTACCAATGCCGTTAATCGTAGTTTTCAAACCTGAAAATCCAATTCATGTTCCTTAAAACTCAATTACATACATCAATCAAATAATACGTAATCAACTACATGCATAATCATCAATCCAAACGAATAACTTCAATTCAAAAATATAATTAGCAAAAGGGAGAGAATAAGGAATAGATGAAACCCGAAATTATTATTGAATTTATGCCAATGTGTGATCAATCAATCCTCAAGAGTGTCACGTCTCTTTTAATAATTGAATTAGATGGGAATCTAAGCCTCCATGGATGGAGGGAAACAATTCATGAAAGGGAAAAAAAATGAAAACAAAGAGAAGAGAGAGGAAGAAGAGAGGAGAGGAGCAAAAAAAAAAACAACTTAAAATTCAAAATTCAAAATTTTGTTCGTCACTTTGTTCCATTTTTTCGGCTATGAAAACGGTCTCTTTTTGGTTTGTAGCCTGAAGGACAATTGTAGCCTTGGACGTCAGCTTCAAAACGCCACTGGAATAGGCTTAATCGGATGTCTGTGGACTGAGATATGGCCCAAATACTGCACCTTGCTCAGGATCTACGACTGCAGCGTTCTGGCTTTTTCCAGGCCCAGTTTCAGCTTCTTATCATCAGAATTGGTTTCTGACCTCTGCATAGGAATTGTGCACCTTTCTCTTAGCTTTCCTAAAAATCAAGAATCACAATTAAAGGAGTTCTACAACTCAAGATATGGTCCAGAAACCAAAACAGTATCAAAATTTGCCAAATACTGAAAAAATTAAATAAAGCCCAAATAAAATTCAAACATCATAAAATGATCCAATTCAACCAATTAGGCACAAAAGAGGATTAATGAGCTAGGAATTAGAGGAAATAATGTTATAAAAATCCAATTGATCAAGGATTAACAAAAATGTGGTGTTAATTAGTGTGAGGAACAATAGAGATGGAAACCAACAAAAGGATGGTGATCTTGATTGCATTAATGCTCTAACTCACTTTGAATTCCAAAAGAATAATAAATTATTTGTAAGCCTAGCCACATTACAACCTTTTTGAAAGACCTTATGATCTATGTCTTTTGTGTGTACTTAGTTTGATGAGAAGTGAAGAGTAAAGCCAAACTTAAGGAATTCATTGAAGAAAGTGAGAGAAACACTAAATTTGTGAGAATGAGAGGATTTTTCTTTTGATTATTGAATGGTGTTGCTCTTATTTTCTTACAAATAAACTGCACTAGCATCCTGATTCTTTTAAATGGATAACCAAAATCCTTGATCATGAACAATTCCCTTTGGTTGAAAAGTTCTGAAAAATCTTAGATGATGAACATAGAAGCAAAGATGATTGATTTTATCTCAAACCAATTTCAAAGGTTTCTTGTGAAAAAATTTTGTGCATTCAATTTCTTTGCTTGAGGACAAGCATGATTCTAGGTTGGGGGGAGTTGATAATTCTATAAAATAAGTGATTTGAGATGATGATTTGAACACTTTTCATGTTAAAAGTTGGATTATTTTGTTGTATTTTCCTTAATCTTGGAACTTTTACAATTACTTGTATATTGTAGGAAAAGAATGCAAATGTTAGTGTTTTGATTCCCTTTTGATCTATATTGTAGTTAGAATCAAATGAGAAACATCATTTAAAGTTGAAGAAGATTACAAAAGTCAGAAAAAAAGAACATATAAAGCATGAAGTTGCAGAAAAGTTAACTTCTAGAGGTTTCTCGCTGTAGCAAGATAACCTCGCTGCAGCGAGAATGCTTAATTGTGAAGAAGGCGATTTTGTGCTCTTGTGTCGCTGTAGCGAGAAATATCGCTGCAACGAGATACAAACAAAATGACCTAATTTATATCTTCTTGTCTAGCTACAACGAGGAGGTGTCGTTGTAGTGAGAGAAGTTTGTGCAGACTAGTATAAAAGGTAATTTTTATGTTTTTGAAGGGAAGTTATTATTCCATATACATTTTCACAGAGGGAGAGCGGTGCAGAGCATAGGAAAAGAGTAGGAATACTTGGATTTTGATAATCTACTCTGTTTGTATCTCAATTCTTATTACTATGGTTGCCATGAGCAGCTATAATTTGTATGGGATTGAATGTAAAACTTCAAACTTGATGTATTCTCAATAGTTTATATA
This sequence comes from Abrus precatorius, assembly GCF_003935025.1. Taxonomy (NCBI): domain Eukaryota; kingdom Viridiplantae; phylum Streptophyta; class Magnoliopsida; order Fabales; family Fabaceae; genus Abrus; species Abrus precatorius. The sequence continues at coordinate 5,382,790 of NW_020874406.1, read as the reverse complement.
AATATAGTTGTTTCTTCTTTATTTCTATTGATTTGGTGATTTCAATCTGTGTTAATGGCTGAGTTTGTCTATTTGATGGTTTTTGGAGCTTAGATCTGAGTTATATGTGAAAAAATATTGTTTAGATCTAGATCGGATTAAGATTACTCAATAAGTGGTTACTCTTGTAATGCCCCTAATTTTGTAATATTAATAAATATTATTTATATAAATCTAAAATCTAAATATATATATATATATATATATATATGTGTGTGTGTGTGTGTGTGTGTGTGTATGTATTTTGGATATATGTTGTGGATGTGTGTATATATATATGTATGCATGACTGGATAGGGCTGAAATGGGCTAAATGCCTAAGCGCAGGGCGTGATACTGGGCTATTCTCGCTGCAGCAAGAGGATTTTCGCTGTAGCGAGAGGGCCTTGGGAGGAAGGATTGAAACTGTCACCTTCTCACTGTAGCGAGAGACGTCTCGTTGTAGCGAGAGAGCGTGTCACTGTAGCCAGATTTTGTAGAAACCAGGGTGCAGTTTCATCTGATATTTTTGCTACAGCGAGAATATCTCGCTGTAGCAAGAATGTTGCGACCAGGAAAGGATTTAAAGAGAGTTAAGGTTCGGGGAGGGTTATTTCTCCCTCTTCCTTCAAATTCCCTTCGATCCTCTCATTCCCAAACCCTTTTCTACTGATTAAATTGCCTCCAAAGCCATTTTGGAGCTTGATTGAAGGTTGAATCTTTGTGGGAAACACTTGGAGGTGAGTTTTAATGGTTAGGATTCTGTTTCTCATCCCTTTTCTCTATTTCTGGGTTTCCTTGGGTTCTCATAGAGTTCTTTCATGTGTTTTAGGCCTCAATCTGTGTAGGGAGCACGTCTGTGGTCGAATTCGAGTGTGGGTCTTCAATCCAAGGTAAAGGGCACTCTATCCTACTCTTTGTGCATGAATTGTTGATATTTTGCAGAAGATTGTGTTGTGACTGAGTTAATGGGTAGGAAATTGTTGAGAAATGTAATGTGGGCCATATGCCGTGATATGTGAACATTATGTGTGTTGATCCAAAATTGATGGATGTGGATTGTATGTAAATGTTGTGTGATAGAATGAGTATGGGCACTTGTGCCGTATATTTGAATGAATACTGTGAAAATGTGGGCTCAAAGGCCGTGTAATATGAACGATAATTGTAGGTTGCGTGCCATGTGTTGTGAAATGAAATGTGGGTTGTGTGCCGTATGTAAGCATGATTACTGCATGCATGAATGGAATATGTGTGAATGGGCGTGTTAGCCCGTTGTAATGTGCTGTGAATGGTTCAACGATACACTGGGGGTAGAAGATGAGGACGGTAGAAATACCTTGCGGAAAAGGAAGTGGTGGTGACACTGACTGTGGAACGGGTGCACCATGAGCCACACACTCTCTTCTTGACTAGACCTCTAACCACTATCTTTGTTGAGCGATCTGTGACTGCCCACGTGCTATCTGTAAGGCGGGGTAACTGACGACCATTCATGGTGTAAATCTATGATCACAGTGTCACAGTGAGTTTGGCTAGCGTGCATATGCATGGGTTTGTGTATTGTACTTATGGATGTGAAATACTGCCAATGCCGTGAGTGCATCGGTGTTGAAATGACATGAGTTGTGTGACCATGCTGGTTGTGATTGTGTTTGTTTAACGTAGTGAAAATTTGCTGGAGGTGAGACTTTATGCTGACTGTGTGTTTTTGGATAGTGTAGAGTATTTACCCTTACATTCATTTTTCAGGTAATCAAGACGATCAACACTAGACTCAGTGAAGGGGTGGATGGAACTGCTATAGGACTTATAATATTATTTTGAAAACTGTTGTATTTGAATAAGTCCTATAGTAGCTGTTTGATGAAATTGTAACCCTCTTTCTTTATTTTCAAATGTTTGACGAAACTTGAATTAGAAATGGAAGTTTTATTATTTCAAAAATTTTAAACAATTCCTTATTTACTGAAATTAAATTTAAGGTGTTACAACCCTGGGAATAGATTTCAAGTTATTGATTACTTTTAAATCATAATTTTAATGCTGGATAGTTTGTTAACTGTTTGAGGAATCAACATTTGAAAATTATCTTAGAAATATATTTTCAAGGAATTGAAATATAGGACTTTTGTATTTTGCATCAAATTCGTTAGAAATGGTCGCTATATTTATCGCTGAATTATTAGAATACAGAAAGGGAGATAGATGAAATTCAATCCCAGCTTCTTAAACTTGAATTTTACCTATATTTTACATTATCATTTAACATTTTAATTGTTATTAAAAATTTCATGAAAATCATCCATCAATTTTATTGTATATAAGCTCAATTAATTTGTATCTTAATAATTAATAGGTTTGAATTGCTCTGTGAGGACGATAATTTGGTATTCTACCGATTATTACTTGCAACAGATCCGGTATACTTGCCATGTTTGAAGGAAAAGTCTCAACATATTCGCTAGTATAAATGCAATAACCATTTAGTGAGAGAGGGGGATGGTGGTGTTGGAATTTCTTCTCTCTCTAATTTAATTTCCCTATTCCATTGGGTCTCTCATTTGAGAACCATTTCTATATTGCGGAGTACTGTTTTTGTGAAATTTCATTGTCCTTGTACTTCTCTTCATTTCCATTAACAGAGAATAACCTTCCCTGCTCTGTTTAGTGCTTCCTTTTTGAGTGCCTCATTACATTTTTATTCCCCTCCTTTTGCTTTTAGGATTTTTTACAAAAGTCCAAAAATTCTGATATTTTCCTTTCTTATGTATAAAACAAGTATTGCTTTATAGGTAAAATTATTTACAATGTTTCATTTTGAAGCCAAATATAAAATTTTCCATTTTGTTAAAGCAAACTTTAATTTTCTTAAAATATTTTGTTCTTATTCTCTTTTTATAAAAAATAAATTTAAAATTTTTTAAAAATAAAACAAGAATTTTTAAACAAAAAATTTAAGTATTCACAAAAGGTAACTTTTCTCCTTTAGTGTCTTTTGAACCCTCAACTAATGAAAGAAATTTGAATTTGAAATCTTTTGAGACATCGTGACCGATGCTTTCTACTCATCTTCTTTTTGGACTTATGTACTCATAATTATCAAAACTACTAGGCTTTTACATAAACCATCAAACAACTTTTAAAAGTCACAAAGCATGCAAGGTATAGGATTTCACGAGATGTGAGGTCACGAGTTTCATTTTTTTTTAATAACTATTACTTGCAATATTGAATGTGGTATTGACTTTTACAAGATGCTAACAAATGTACTTTAGATAGCATTTCACAAAACTTGGAACAAGAACCATTCAACCATTTGAATGTCTTCAGCTTTTTAATGTGATTGCTTTATTTAAAATGTTTGCTAATCACTCTCAAAATATAACTTTTCACATCTATTATGACCCACATGTCATAATCAATGTGAAAAAAGCGGCGGGAGTTTTTTCAAAATTTTTGTTGAAGATTTTTATATTGGGTGTAATTCACGACCGATATAAAATGTATCTTTTACATCTCAAAAACTATTGTTAAAAAATAGTTATATATATATATATATATATATTATACTTTCTGTCGCAACTAGTCAGTCACAACGTTACGACGAATACATGTTTAAGAAAAATATCTTTTAAGAATAGAAAAATATTTTCTAACAAATCAGAAGAATTACCACCAAATTTTATCAAAGAAAACCTTGAAATTTTTTTGAAAAATGATCCTTGAAACCAAATTTGAGTTTGTAAGTTATTTACGTGTAAGGAAATTATTAGCACTCTACAATGTCCATTTAAATAATGGTTACCTTCAATTAATTATGCAATTTTATTTTAATTTTAAAAAATATTTATTTAAACCCTAAACAATAATTATTTTTATTTTTGTTTTAAAAGAAGACAAAAGGATATCTTAGGAAAGAGAAAAAATATTTTGAAAATTGTTTTAACTCAACGGGTTTGGTTCTGCTCCTACGTATCCCCTAGTGCAATGGAGAATTCAAAGTTACATTGTTCTATCGTAAAAATTATGAAGTTGGTGGATTAAAATTAAGTTTAGTAAAATAAAGTTATTTTTGAGTTTAAAATTATTTTTCTAAGATTATAATATTTAGGATACAAGATAACGCAGTTATACATGTATCTTAGAAGAAACAATACAGAAGGTGAAAGAAGATCACACATCCATATTGCAAATCGTTAAAAAAATTAATAATTAAAGAAAAAATATTATAGTTTATAAATGAGAAAAAGTTTGAATTTGAAGATTTATATTGAAAGAGAATTTAAAGTAGCGTAAGGTGTACATAAATTTCTCATAATTTATTGGATAATCGAAGGTAATATAAATTACACATCGATATTGTAGAATTTTGTATAAATAAGTAAAGAAATGTTTAATTATTTAATTTATCAAAATTAGAAATATGGCTTAAGAAATTTTAAAATATGAAATTAATTTCATTTTAATAAAAGAAATAAATCTATTTGAATTAATTAAAGAAGATACTTATTTAATAAAAATATTAAAAACTTTATTTGATAAATTTATATTATATAAAATCTAAGGTAACGTTGGTACACATAGGTTTTTGACAATTTATAACGTATAAAGGTAAAGTCGCTATACATTAACATTATAAATTATTCCGTTAATAAAAAAATTTAGATTTAAACTAGTTGATTGATTCGTAAGTTAGTAATTGAAAGAGGAATACATCTTGATTTATTATTAAGATGATTAACTAATTTGTTAAAGACAATGTATGATAAATTAATGTTGCATAAAGTCTTGATAATATAGGTATACATAGACTTTATCAATTTATAATACAAGATGATAGAAAAGTTATACATTAGTATTATAAATTGATGCAATTATATTATTATTATTTATTAATTGATTGTATAAAAAAACTAATTTACTATTTACAATATAAGATAAAGTAATCCTAAATATAAAATTAAATCACATCAATATTCTATGAATATACAATAAATGAAATAAAAGATGACAATCCTAAAGAATAAGTAATCAACATGATAATTCAGATATAAATAATGAAATAATAAAAAAAGAGAAGAATTTATTAGTAATGTTAGAATGAGATAAATTAAAAAAAATAACTCAAATATAATATTATAAAATAAATAGTATCAAGAGAATTAAAATAAATAAATAAATCAAAATCAAATTTTTTATTTAAATTAGACTAACATAAAAATAAAAAATAAAAAAATAATAAGAACTCATTCATTAAACAAATTAATCATCATCATAATAATAAATAATAATATTACTAATAATAATAAATAAATAAATAAATAAGTAAATAAAATAAATAAATAAAACTGGAATAAAAAAATATATATTGATTTAAATAATAAAAAAAAAATTTGGACTCAAAAAATAATAAAATACCAAAAATTTGAAAATTTTTCTTTTTATGTATAAAGTAACATTGGTTTAACAGTTAATTATTTGCAATATTTTATTTTCTTTTTAAAAATTAATTATGAATTTTTTCTATTTTCTTAAGACAAATTTTTATTTTTTTTCTTAAAATCCTTTGTTTCTATTATTTTTTTGTAATATTAAAATTTAAATTTTTTTAAATCAAACTTTTTGTGTTCACACTTTGCACATTGGATATAATTTTCAACCGATATAGAAAGTTTTTCTTTACATCGGTTTCTTCGAGAATTGTAAAATAATATTGAATTTTAATTTTTTTTTATTATACTTTTCACATCGGTTATGGCAATGTAAAATATTATTTTTTTTACATTGGTTGTTAATTATAACCGATGTAGAAAAGTGTTTATGACTCCACTTTACCGCTTACAAGCAATTACTTTTCTCTTGTCCATAAACATAGCACACCATTTTTTCTATTTCTCTCTCGTCTAAGGCAAAGAAGCTTGTTAGAACAACTCTATCTTCTTTCTGCGTCATGTAAGGTACATAAATCCCTCTCCAATTTCATGTTTTATGGTTTCAACCTTAGTACACACCATGTCCTTCTTACACATTTTATGTTTAGGGTTTAGTATTTTCTCTTGTACAACCTCAGCACCGCTCACATTTTTTAGAAGAACACTTTGAACTTTGTTGTGACAACTTATCAAGTAAGTAAGTTTACCTTTCTATTGATAGTTCACTTTGCTTTGATTATTCCATCCAATTGCATGCTTTCTTGCTGAACGAGCATTGATTATTGTATTGTTCCTTTTATTTAACACAAAATAGTGTATTATAGACTCTGCCATTATATAAGTGTCAATTTTTGTCATAGTGTATTATGAAATTTTGCCATTGTATTGTTCCTTTTTACTGCCCACACAACCTGTTTGATAAAACTATTCAATGAAATGTTTACTTATTTAGTTTATTACACTTATGATTATTATACTTTATGTTAACTTCCTTTTATATTATCAAAGTACTGTATTCTGAACTCTGTCATTGTATAAGCTAGTGTCAAGTTTTGTAACCCTTTTCGTGTTACGCACACAACCAGTTTGATAAAATTGTTCAATGATTTGTTTACTTGCTTAGTTTTGTATATTTTATGCTTAATTTAGGGCTGGTTGATACAATTAGTTTGACCTAAATAGATTTTGACCAAAGAACAAGTCTATAAATGCCCTAATTCTTTGGTACTAAAGGCTTACCAAAAAATTAGGGATGAACCCCAATTACAAATGAGGAGATTGCAGAGCACGTCTTTGATATACCATAAAGGGCCCTCAAAAAGTTTACCAAATCTTATTGAATTTCTCTCTAAACTACCCTCATAGTTTGCATAAGACATGGTTAAGTGTATTACGTACTAGATAAGGAAAATTATTGAGGACAACTTTGGTAAAATGGTTTAGGTATATGAGAACACATCCAAAAATATATAATTTGTTTAACAACTAAAGAAGTTAAGCTTTTAAGGTGATTCAAGTAAGAAATTTAGCAACCATTTACCAGAAATATGTTGGATTAATATTGAATAATTTTCTTTTTGTTGTCATTGATGGATAATTAGCAATTGAGGTTCTCTCTTCTTAGTTCTATATTAGCAGTGCATGTAACACCCCTATTTTTGTTATTCATTAATTTTGTATTTTGTGATGATTGATAATGCATGTTATTTGAAATTAGAAGGGTTTTAGGTATGTGAGTTGCAGGATCTCTCGCTGTAGCTAGATATGTCTCGCCGTAGTAAGAGAAGTCTTCCAAAATCAGGCTCTTTAAAGCTCTCTTGTTATAGTGAAAATATCTCGCTATAGTGAGGATTCTGTCTCTATAGAGAGGAGCTATTGCTGTAGCTAAAATGACAGGTAACAAGGGAGAAAATATGTTTGGTTTTTTTGCTGCAGCGAGAGAAGAGCTTGTTGTAGCGAGAATGTTATGAGATGAGAGGTATTTAAGGGTTTTCAAGTTGAGAAACTTGGATTATAGTCCAAGTTACGACGCCTCTCTATTTCATTTAACCTCTCTTCTCCTTTTACTCAGAAAATCCTTGAGAAACTCCAATCTTTCTCTGATCCAAGCTTAGGAGTTCACTTCTTCTTGCTCTTTGGTAAGTTCTTGAAGCTTAGTTCTCCATTTCCTTGGTTATTTTCTTGTTTTTCACCTCTAAATAAGATTTCTTATAATATTTAGAAAGAACCCAGCCTTTTGAGCAAGATCTCTCATAAACCATTTACTAAACTTCCCTTTCAAGGTAAGGAGAGCTTTATCTCATTGCTAAAAACATAACCATATGTACTCATGAAAACGTTGTGGTGTGATGCATGATGATGGATGGAAATATATTTTTCTGTGTTTGATGATATGAATGACCTTTATTTTGAGCATATCTATATGTATGTATGTTGTGGATTGAGTTCAGAGGTGACCAACGTTCGATAATGTTTGATTAGTATGTGATATAGATAATAAACTTGAATAAAAGAGAGAGAGAGAGGAAATGATGAACAAAATATTAAGGTAGAAATGTCAAGTTGGGTTTTGATGTGAAATATGAAAAGAGAAATGAAATGAGAAGGGAAATGATAAGGACAAGTGTGGATAGTTCAGAGATACACTGGAGTGTGGAAGATAGAGGCGATTTGAGAAATCTCAAGGAAATGAGGGTGGTGGTTGCTTTTCTTGATTTGTGCAAAACAACTAAGAGTAGGAGCACCACAAGCCTCACACTCATTTCCTGACTTAAACTCCTGACTATGCTTTTGCTAAAGGGGGTTGGGTCTACACACGTTGTATATATCCATGTAGTTACAGCTATCTAGCAACTATCTATACTGAGGAAGATCTTAAGGGATCCTAGGGCAATGAGAGTGTGAAATAAGAACTCCGAGTTTTAGCAGAAAGGAAATGTAACAAACTAAATAATTAATGATTGTTGCATGTAAATGAATATGATTTTGTGGCATGGTTGATTGTTGTATTGCCTTTGCTCGTACTGTGTGACTTGATTGTAGATGTATACTTGGTAATGAGAATAGAGGCTCATCCTTACATAACCTTTTAGAAAACTAGGATGACAACACCCAAAGAGAGAATTAGACTCATAGATAGTTTTATACAATGTAGGTTAAATTATGTATTTAATGAATATCAAAGGACTTGTCATTTTGTGTTTGTTGTACACGTGGACGATATACCTAGGAATATTATTATGATGGAAATGGAATTATATTATAGTATGCATTTAAATTTTCTTGTAAATAATAGAATCCACCACACCCTATGTATGTACCTTTATCAAGGCACAGTTAGAACTTCGTCGGCTGTTACCTACCTGTTCACTTATCACAATCATAACTTTTTAGGGAGGCCGACTCAAGTCACCTTTGAGCAAGTTTCAGGTGTGAAAGTCATTGCAGACTTTGGAGATCTCTATTTTGGAGCAGATGATGATCTCAATTCCGAAGACCTTGCTAAGGTAAAGAGATGGCACGGAGACAACTAGTATCATCTTTAATATCTTAATTGATAAATTGCTCACTAAGACTTGTTATATTTTGTATTTTGTAAATGATATAAATGAGTTCTAATGTATTTTGATGTATATCTTGCTAATGTCAACTTCTTGGAAACCGGTTATATGAACAATCGATCTAAAAGATAATATATTCTACTTCGAGTATACAATTAACCATTTTAAATTTTTCTTTCCACGTTCTTTATAAAACTTAATTAATATAAAAATTAATTTTATAATGATTCTATTATCAACCAATCTAGTAAAATGCGCATTAAAATTTTAAATTTTGTCACTATTCTTTTATTTAATCACATTGGCTTGATACTTAATCGATATAAAAAGTTGTCGCATATATACTTTGACATAATAAACTGAAAAGTTCATCCAAGTTTAATAGGAGGAAAATAACATAAGTGTTAACATGTGCCAAATTTTCATCCATAATTGCTAAGGAAACATAAACAAAGTATTGGTTTTACTTAATTGGAATTTATCATTTGCAGCAATATTGTTTTGATTTTGTTTAAGCGACCTAAGACTTCCAACATACTCATTCTATCTTCAGGGGAGTCTACAGAGCAACTCAAAGCCAACTGCATGATGTTTACTAAAGTTGTTTCTTTGGCATAGTTAAATTGTTCATCTCCTTCTAACAAATTAGGGTCTGCTACCTGAGTGATCCCATGTGGCATTGATTCTTGAATCCATGACCTTAAGCTTAGTCCCTCTTCAAACATTTCATCAGTTGGCTTCTTTCTTGTAAATACTTCCGTCAACATAATGCCATAACTATATACATCTCCTTTAACAGACACAACACCTTCAGTTCCATATTCTGCATTTCCAATTATCAATGTTTATTCATATGCACACACGTGTGAGCGTTTGGGATGCAAAATGTGAGGATAGTATAACTTGATAACATGTCTCTTACAAAAATCACACACAAACTTCAAACCTTCTCTGATCATTTGTTTTATATATAATAAAATAATAACCAATCTACTTTTTAATTAATGTACTCTCCTTACATTTTTTTTTCTCATAAAGTAAAATGGTGTAACTCTTTTGAGTCTGCTAATATGATCACTTTAAATTTTATCTCACTTTCTAATACAGTTTTAATTTTCAATAATGATATTTACATGCCATTTTCATTACACTATTATAATTTAATTGCATTTTCAATAATAAGATAAAAAAAAACTGAATACATTCTAGCACACATTGTCTATCTTTTCATGTGAAAGGGATTGTGTAAAAGCTAATGTAATAGTTTGTTACGCAAATGAATAACCTTTCAGAGTTAAAAAATGATGTTTGCGCATTTCCAAGAGTGTAATAAAAGAAGAGTATAATAATATGATGAAAGAAGTAATAAAAGAAGAGTATAATAATAAATTGCAACGAATGATATGATGAAAATAAGAATTTGAGTATAAAAAAATCAAAATTATTTATACGTAATAATAGATGTGTAAAAGTGTGCAATAGGAATTTTGGCACGAGACCATTGTTAACCTTTAAAGATATAATAAAGAATAAAAATGTGCAATCACTCACCTGGTGCAATATAACCAAGTGTTGCTAAAGTGTTGGTGTGTAATTGAGATTGTCCTTCTTCCAAGAGTTTAGCAATGCCAAAGTCACAAACATGAGCGACCATATTTTCATCCAGCAAGACATTGCTTGGCTTTAAGTCGCAATGTACCACAGGTTTTGAGTTACCATGATGGAGATACTCTAAGGCAGATGCAACATCAATTGCTATATCCAACCTCTCTATGAAACCTAGGGAGTTGCTATGAGAATATAACCATTTCTCTAGGTTCCCATTTGGCACAAATTCCATTACCAGGGCTTTGAAATCAACAGTATTAGAACAACTAGTAATGACTTTGACTAGATTACGATGACGAAGATTGCGCATTGCTTCACATTCTACATAAAAACTCCTTGATGCTTCTTGCACATCCAAATTGAATACTTTAATTGCAATCACCCCTCCATTAGAAAGTTCACCTTTGTACACAGAACCAAAACTCCCTCTTCCAAGAAGATTGCTCTCATGAAATTTTTGTGTTGCCTCCACAAGTTCATAGTACGAAATTCGATTTTGAAATTGAAATATCGGTAAATCCATATTTGTTGATCCTTCATTGTACGCTCTTCTGTGTATAAGAAAAATTATGCAACCAATGAAAATGCTTGATGCAACTATGGGTATAATCAATTTCAGTACAAGCTTTTTGCCTTTACTATTATGTCTAACCCCATTACTAGGACATGGTTGCACTTTTAGTTCAGGTCTCCCACAAAGTGCACCATTCATCATGAATGATTGAGATGTGAAATTTACAAGTCTACCACCAGAAGGAATTTCACCTTGTAGTCTATTATAAGACAAGTTGATAAATTTGAGATAAAGAAGCTTCTCCATTGATTTGGGGATGTTGCCTGATAAAAGATTGTGGGAAAGGTCCAAAACTTCCAAGCTTAGCATATTCCCAACTGAATCAGGAATTGGCCCTTGTAACATATTATTAGCTAATGATAGGTTCATTAACTTTTGCATGCCACCAATTTCACTAGGAAGCTTTCCTGAAAGATGGTTGTTAGATATATCAAGTTTTATCACAGCACTCATCCCATCTATTTCAATTGGTAAAGACCCACCAAAATTATTAAAGGATAAATTCACCTCCAAGATATCAGTGAGGCTCCAAAGAGAAAGAGGTATTGTAGAGTTCAAGTTATTGGAGTCCAGGTAAAGATTTCTTAAAGAACCAAGACTCCCCATGCATCCTGGCACTAGCCCAAAAATTTGATTTTTGCTAAGACGCAACTCATTCAAATTTATTAGTTGACAAATTTGACTTGGGATTGAGCCATTTAGTTTGTTGTCTGAAAGATCCAAACGTTGAAGCGATAGCAAAGCACCAATTGTACTAGGAAGCTGTCCACTAAGTTGGTTCTCATTCAAGTTTATGTCATACAAGTTCTTCAAATTGCCAATCTGCGAGGGAATTCTACCCTTAATATTACAACTCCAGGCATCGAAAATTTGAAGAGAATTTGATAGGTTTCCGATTGAATTTGGAAGTGTCCCATCAAGAGGATTCAGTGACAATAAAATTTTCTTCAATTGTCTACACTTTGTTAATGAAGTGAGAAAACTCATTTCTGGAGAAGCTGGATCACTAGTCAACTTATTTCCTATCAAATAAAGGGACTCGAGGTTTCTTAAATTCCCAACTGAGTCAGGTATAACTCCCGAAAATGAATTGTTGGCAAGCACTAGTTGAAGAAGCATTGAAGCATTGAAAAGGCTCTTTGGAATTTCTCCACTAAGATTATTGGCTGACACGTATAAAAATTTGAGGTTGGATAGGCTATGATGCCCATAAATTGGAAGATTTCCTGAGAGTTGGTTATTTGACAATGACAAGCTTTGCAACCTTGAGATGTTGAAAATATTTGTAGGAATAGATCCTCTTAATCTATTACCTTGCAAATGCAATTTCTCAAGTTTTCTTAAATAGTCACCCATCTCAAAAGGTATGGTACCTACAATATATTGAATGATTGGAGTTAATGTCTAGCTGTAAACTTTTATTTTGATATGTTTATAAATATACGATTTTTTTAACACGTGGTTTAAGAATTTATTCATAATGATTTTTATTAGAAATTATAAAAGAATACAACGCATTAATAATATTAAATGCTATTAATTTTAATAAAAAAATTTATTTTTAGTTTATTCTATAATTTTAAACATGCAATGAAGAAACCGATAATTAGAATTAACAAAGAAGGAAGGGAAGAGATAAAAACCTGTAAGAAAGTTTGCTCCCAAAAATAAGCGTGTCAACGAAGTGCAATTGCTAATAGACTTTGGAATAATTCCCACAACTTTGTTATTTAATATAGAAATTTGTTGTAGGGAGTGAGACCGTTGACACATTTCTTCTGGAAGTTGACCACTAAATATGTTGTTCCGAAGATTTATTAATCTCAAAGAGGATATGTTAAAAAGCGACGGTGGAAGTGGGCCTGTTATAAATATTCAAAGACAGTAAATTTTGTATATATCAATAGAAAGAAAAATACTGAAACGTGCCCAATTCATCATAGTATTTATAAATATTTTGAATCAAATTTGTAAATAATATAATAATATTCTAAAAACCTGTTCATAAAACTGTTATATCAGTAGGAATATTTACACGTTCCAAAAAGATATTAGAATTAATACATCAAATTAAGTGGGCATGATGTGGTTCGATTTGGAGTCAACCCATTCATATCTTATATAGTGCAACTGCATTGTCCCACTCTGCTTGTTTCATGTGTACCGTGTCAGACATCATAACTATTCATAAATTTTCACCTATCATTTCAAACATTTTATTTTTGGGTGCTGACCATCTTCACCTTTTAAAAGAATTGATATTTAATATGGGATCAGAGTACAGGCAAGATAGGCTTGTGCTTGGTTTACATATTTCAAACTCAAATGATTCATGTACAATGACAACTATAAAGTGCAATTTCCTAGTCCATCTTTGTATTGAAAATTATAAACTGTTTAATCTTGGTTTCATCATTTTTGTGACAAAAAGTTTAAAGAAAGGTAAGCTCCCACTTTGCGGTTAGGATATATTAGTGTATGGGTACTTTGAAAAGGACCTAATAATAAAGTACCACTTAGTAATCAAGATTTTTTTATATGCACTCTAATGAACAAACTTAGAGTAGTTTTATCTTAAGAAAAAAAAATGAAGGCTAAAATTTAGTTGGTGTGTGAATTGAGTTAAGAAACAAGATACTAGCACACCCAATAAATAGACAAAATATTACGAACTGTACCTGTTAGATTGTTGTTACTAAAATCTAACTCCTCAAGCATAGATAATACATTCTAGCACACATTGTCTATCTTTTCATGTGAAAGGGATTGTGTAAAAGTTAATGTAATAGTTTGCTACGCAAATGAATAACCTTTCGGGGTTAAAAAATGATGATTCCGCATTTCCAAGAGTGTATACACCTTGGAAACAAAAAGCGAAGTAATAAAAGAAGAGTGAAATAATAAATGCAATGAATGATATGATGAAAATAAGAATTTGAGTATAAAAAAATCAAAATTATTTATGCGTAATAATAGATGTGTAAAAGTGTGCAATAGGAATTTTGGCACGAGACCATTGTTAACCTTTAAAGATATAAGAATAAAACTGTGCAATCACTTACCTGGTGCAATATAACCAAGTGTTGCTAAAGTGTTAGTGTGTAATTGAGATTGTCCTTCCAAGAGTTTAGCAATGCCAAAGTCACAAACATGAGCTACCATATTTTCGTCCAGCAAGACATTGCTTGGCTTTAAGTCGCAATGTACCACAGGTTTTGAGTTACCATGATGGAGATACTCTAAGGCAGATGCAACATCAATTGCTATATCCAACCTCTGTATGAAACCTAGGAAGTTGCTATGAGAATACAACCATTTCTCTAGGTTCCCATTTGGCACAAATTCCATTACCAGGGCTTTGAAATCAATAGTATTAGAACAAGAAGTAATGACTTTGACTAGATTACGATGACGAAGATTGCGCATTGCTTCACATTCTACATGAAAACTCCTTGATGCTTCTTGCACATCCAAATTGAATACTTTAATTGCAATCACCACTCCATTAGAAAGTTCACCTTTGTACACAGAACCAAAACTCCCTCTTCCAAGAAGATTGCTCTCATGAAATTTTTGTGTTGCCTCCACAAGTTCATAGTACGAAATTCGATTTTGAAATGGAAATAATGGTAAGTCCATATTTGTTGATCCTTCATTGTTCACTCTTCTGTGTATAAGGAAAATTATGCAACCAACGAAAATGCTAGATGCAACTATGGGTATAATCAATTTCAGTACAAGCTTTTTGCCTTTACTATTATGTTTAACCCCAGTACTAGGACATGGTTGCACTTTTAGTTCAGGTCTCCCACAAAGTGCACCATTCATCATAAATGATTGAGATGTGAAATTTACAAATCTACCACCAGAAGGAATTTCACCTTGTAGTCTATTATAAGACAAGTTGATAAATTTGAGATAAAGAAGCTTCTCCATTGATTTGGGGATGTTGCCTGATAAAAGATTGTGGGAAAGGTCCAAAACTTCCAAGCTTAGCATATTCCCGACTGAATCAGGAATTGGCCCTTGTAACATATTATTAGCTAATGAGAGGTTCATTAGCTTTTGCATGCCACCAATTTCACCAGGAAGCTTTCCTGAAAGATGGTTGTTAGATATATCAAGTTTTATCACAGCACTCATCCCATCTATTTCGATTGGCAAAGACCCACCAAAATTATTAAAGGATAAATTCACCTCCAAGATATTAGTTAGGCTCCAGAGAGAAAGAGGTATTGTAGAGTTCAACTTATTGGAGTCCAGGTAAAGATTTCTTAAAGAACCAAGACTCCCCATGCATCCTGGCACTAGCCCAAAAATTTGATTTTTGCTTAGACGCCAATCATACAAATTTATTAATTGACAAATTTGACTTGGGATTGAGCCGTTTAGTTTGTTGTCTGAAAGATCCAATCGTTGAAGCGATAGCAAAGCACCAATTGTAATAGGAAGCTGTCCACTAAGTTGGTTCTCATTCAAGTTTATGTCATACAAGTTCTTCAAATTGCCAATCTGCGAGGGAATTCTACCCTTAATATTACAACTCCAGGCATCGAAAATTTGAAGAGAATTTGATAGGTTTCCAATTGAATTTGGAAGAGTCCCATTAAGAGGATTCAGTGACAATAAAATTTTCTTCAATTGTCTACACTTTGTTAACGAAGTGAGGAAATTAATTTCTGGAGAAGCTGGATCACTAGTCAACTTGTTTCCTGTCAATTTAAGGAACTGGAGGTTTCTTAAATTCCCAACTGAGTCAGGTATAACTCCCGAAAATGAATTGTTGACAAGCACTAGTTGAAGAAGCATTGAAGCATTGAAAAGGCTCTTTGGAATTTCTCCACTAAGATTATTGGCTGACACGTATAAAAATTTGAGGTTGGATAGGCTATGATGCCCATAAATTGGAAGATTTCCTGAGAGTTGGTTATTTGACAATGACAAGCTTTGCAACCTTGAGATGTTGAAAATATTTGTAGGAATAGCTCCTCTTAATTTATTACCTTGCAAATGCAATTTCTCAAGTTTTCTTAAGTAGTCACCCATCTCAAAAGGTATGGTACCTACAATATATTGAATGATTGGAGTTAATGTCTAGCTGTAAACTTTTATTTTGATATGTTTATAAATATACGATTTTTTTAACACGTGGTTTAAGAATTTATTCATAATGATTTTTATTAGAAATTATAAAAGAATACAACGCATTAATAATATTAAATGCTATTAATTTTAATAAAAAAATTTATTTTTAGTTTATTCTATAATTTTAAACATGCAATGAAGAAACCGATAATTAGAATTAACAAAGAAGGAAGGGAAGAGATAAAAACCTGTAAGAAAGTTTGCTCCCAAAAATAAGCGTGTCAACGAAGTGCAATTGCTAATAGACTTTGGAATAATTCCCACAACTTTGTTATTTAATATAGAAATTTGTTGTAGGGAGTGAGACCGTTGACACATTTCTTCTGGAAGTTGACCACTAAATATGTTGTTCCGAAGATTTATTAATCTCAAAGAGGATATGTTAAAAAGCGACGGTGGAAGTGGGCCTGTTATAAATATTCAATGACAGTAAATTTTGTATATATCAACTGAAACGTGCCCAATTCATCACAGTATTTATAAATATTTTGAATCAACTTTGTAAATAATATAATAATATTCTAAAAACCTGTTCATAAAACTGTTATATCAGTAGGAATATTTACACGTTCCAAAAAGTTATTAGAATTAATACATCAAATTAAGTGGGCATGATGTGGTTCGATTTGGAGTCAACCCATTCATATCTTATATAGTGCAACTGCATTGTCCCACTCTGCTTGTTTCATGTGGACCGTGTCAGACATCATAACTATTCATAAATTTTCACCTATCATCTCAAACATTTTATTTTTGGGTGATGACCATCTTCACCTTTTAAAAGAATTGATATTTAATATGGGATCAGAGTACAGGCAAGATAGGCTTGTGCTTGGTTTACATATTTCAAACTCAAAATGATTCATGTACAATGACAACTATAAAGTGCAATTTCCTAGTCCATTTTTGTATTGAAAATTATAAACTATTTAATCTTGGTTTCATCATTTTTGTGACAAAAAGTTTAAAGAAAGGTAAGTTCCCACTTTGCGGGTAGGATATATTAGTGTATGGGTACTTTTAAAAGGACCTAATAATAAAGTACCACTTAGTAATCAAGATTTTTTTATATGCACTCTAATGAACAAACTTAGAGTAGTTTTATCTTAAGAAAAAAAATGAAGGCTAAAATTTAGTTGGTGTGTGAATTGAGTTAAGAAACAAGATACTAGCACACCCAATAAATAGACAAAATATTACGAACTGTACCTGTTAGATTGTTGTTACTAAAATCTAACTCCTCAAGCATAGATAATCTCCCGATATCATTAGGTAGATGACCATAAAATCTGTTGCTGATCATCTTCAGATATTTGAGCTCTTTACATTGATGCAAACTTGATGGAATTTGACTATAAATTGCATTTCCAGAGAGGTCAAGCTCTTCAAGCATTGGAAGTCCATGACACATATCCGATGGCAAAGAACCAGATAGGTTATTATAAAATAATTGAATCTCTTGAAGGGTAGGCACATTGAATAAGGACGATGGTATCGAACCATAAAGTTTATTTTTGCTCACATTTATACTTCTTAGTTGTCGTAGGTCACCAACTTCTTGAGGGATGCTTCCTATCTTATTCGAATAAAAAAATGTAAGATTCATTTGCCTACAATTTTTTTCTTGTAATCACGTTTTCGAGAATTTATAACCAAATACAATAGTATATAAAAAGATTAACTTTTATCTGTAATTCTTAGCAAATCTTTAGAAAAGTTATGAGCACATTAATCTATAAGAAATATTTACGTAGACACAATTTGTGGAAGATTAAGTATATATAAATGAAGAAAATTAATATAAAAGTATAACAATTTTTTTTTATAAATTAAAAACAACTTATTTCCTCAAGTTTTAAATAAGTTAAATATAAATAACTTTTGTAATATATATATATATGTATAGAGGATTAAGATCTATTGATACTAAGTGTATTTACACAAAATGCCAACTCTTACAAATCAATAATTTAACGGTTGAAAAATTATCAGTTACTTAACCAACGTGTAAAAAAATATAACTTTTTAACTGTTAAATTATTAATTTGTATGATTAAAATTTAGAAGAGTTACACCTAGTGTTAATAGATTATATCCCATATATATATATATATATATATATATAGTTTATATTTTTATTTAATTTTTTATTCTTACAAGTATTTGAGAAAAAATTTATTCCAACCTAGACATAGTGAATATTCACGGCAGCAAAATGAATTTTATCTTGCAGACTGACTTCATCTAGTATCAATCTAATATCGAAGAAAGACTTGCAATTGACAATAATTTATGTAGAAAGTTTGGGTGAGGTCAATAGTTGCCTTTAGTGAACAACAAAGAAGGCCCCAAAAGAAGGAGGAGAAAACATCAATAACATATCTAAAACAAAATAAAAAACAACCAAATCAGAAACAAAGTATGTTTGACGACACGAAATAGTAAAAAGTGAGTTACAAAAGAGTAATAAGGCTTATATAGCAAACTAATTTTCTAACTATTATTGTAATTAATTTTAAGTTTTAACAACAAGAATAATAATAATAAAATTTATTTACCTGATAAATAATTATATGAGAAATCAAGCTCTTGCAACGTGGAGATGTTGAAGATTGAAGAAGGGATGTCACCGGATAGCTGATTGTGTGCCAAATCCAAAACTGTCAAATTATGAAGCCTTCCAAGCTCAGGTGGAATGTTCCCATCTACGAAATTAAAGCTCAAATCCAAAGTCTCCAACTCCAACAACTTAGATAGGGATTTGGGAATTGAACCCGAAAAGCTGTTATTACAAAGACTCAAATGGTGGAGTTTAGATAACTCCCCCACCCAGGTTGGGAATTGACCTCCAAATTGGTTAGTGCACAAGTTGACCACCTTCAATCTAGGTAACAAGGCCAACTCTCTTGGTAGAGTCCCATGAAACTCATTGTTGCGAAGATCAAGATGAACGAGAAAAGTTAAGTTTCCTAATTGGGGTGGAAGGGAACCACTTAAATTCATGCTTGTTAGAGTTAGGCTCGTGACCCTTCCATAGTTGGTATCACAAGTGACCCCAAACCAATTGCACACAGAGGATTTAGTAGACCAATTGCTGGCCAATATGTGTTGAGGATCCAAAGTGATATAAGATTTGAAGGCCAACAGTGCAGATTGGTCTATCGTATAATTGGTGTTGCTTATCTCCGTGGAGGCAATGAAATGGAGGAAAGACAAGACTAAGGCAAAACTGAAGCAAATCTTCTCCATGACTATGCGTAAGTTGAGTTATCCTAGGAACAAAACAAGGGGTGCATATATATATACACGTTGAATACCCCAATTTTGTTTAAAAATTCTTAAGTTTTATATTTTAAAGAAATTCTGAATTTATTTTTTATGAAAGGGAATAAAAACAAAATGTTTTATGAAAATTAGTTTTTTTTAATAACAAAAAGGGAAAAATTCAGATTTGACTCTAAAATAGGAATGGAAACATTGCATGAATTAAAAAATTATAAGCAAAGTCTTTTAACATGAAAATGGAATTTGAATAAGATATTTGACTTTTTCCTAATTTTAAGAGCATAAAAAACAAAGAGAGGCATCAAATGGGAGGCTGGGAAAATTTAGAGAAGAAGGGATGTTGCTGAAAAATAGTAGAGGAGATAGAAAGTGGGAAAAAAAAGTCAAGCAAAGATAAGATTTCAATAATTTCAAGTAAGTTTTATTATACATTCTATAATTTATTATATTTTATTTTATTTGACATATTCATATTTCGAATGAGCATTTCATATATCAAGTCAATCTCAAAATGTCCAAATTTTTTTTAAAAAAATTACAAACTACCACTGCTGGCCGCCATAAACCGCCACCGGCCACTATGAAAGATCTTTCCTTTTTCACCATTCTTTCTCTTCTCTTCTCTAAACCACACCACCTTCAATCACCCAAAATTTACCTCCTTTTTCCACCCATCTTTCTTTTTTTCTAAATCACCACCTTTAAGCCCCTAGCTCCACCACCTCACTACCCATCATTTTTCCTCTTTCTCAATCCATTATTATCTTAAGTATAAAACCTACTATGGAAGCTCTTACTCTACCCTTTCTCTTTTCTTTCCTTCTCTCTCACATTGATAACTACTAGGCAAGTGCACCGAATCATTTAAGTAATAACTATGGTAAATGGGTATCATCCAACAAGGATTGACTTAAAAAATAGTACTTCACTAATCAAATTTCTATTTAGACAATATCACCTATTTGGATTGAAGAAAGCTCTAAAATTATAATTAAAGCATAACAAATATTTATAACAAAATAAATATTGACTTTAACAAGGGTGATCTTAAGATTCAAAACATTAGAGATTAGGATGGTCTGAACTTTTTCTTTATCCTTGTTTAATTTCTAAAACACTTGAATTGAAAATCTTAGATTAATGAAAGGATATTAAGTGAATGGACCCCAATTTCTTAGTGAGTCAATTCTCCTACTTGTGATAAAATATGACAATTCCTTGACTATATTTCAACACAAATATAGATTAAGCATTAAATCAATCCACAGGTCACACAAAATTCAAAAAATATTCTTAAATCTTGAAATTCATGTAGTTAATCATTTGAGCTAATTTATACCCAATTTTTCCAAATTATGTAGGAACCCTAATCCAATCACGAATAACAACTCATAATCTTTGCATATAAAAACGAAAGATGAACAATCAATCCAAGAAATCTGATATCAAAATATTATAAATTCAATCTCAATACATCCATTTCAGACCTAATCCTTTTTCCTAGCTATGGAGTTTAGCAACTCACTCTATGAAGAAAAAAGAAAGAAAAGCGCAGAAAATTTCATAAAGAACCAAGAATTGAAAAGATGAATCTTCAATGTCTCATTTTTCTCTTGTTCCCAAGTTGTTCCTCTAGCTCTAGAGCTTCTTCCCCACTGTTTTCTCTTGAGTTCTTCCTTCTTCTTGAATGCTAAAACTTGCTTCTTTTCTTCTATTTACGTGAAAATTCAATTGACAGCATACTATAGGCACCTAGATGTTGCGAATTAGGCGCCTAAGCTATAGGTCATGTGAGAGCAAAATAAAATTAGTAAACTTCAAGCAAGCGGTGGAAGTTTAGCACCTGAGCGCTCCTAAATCCAACAAATTGTTAAGAAAATGCAATAACATAAACAACTAATAAAAACAAAAAAAAAACTTCTCAAAAGAAATTTTTAAAGGATTTTGTATGTCTTTATACTCTTAAATCTCAACAAATTAATGGAACATCACCCCCTTAAACCTAAGATGTTGCTTGCCCTCAAGCAATAGAAAAGTTAAAAGAACAATTATGCACCTAACCAATATTTTCAAATAAGAATTGTGTATCTTATATGTATTCTCAAAACAACTTCTCAATATTGGTTAAAAAATAAGCACAAAGATCAAATAATATCAGGCAATCACCACTTGCACTCCTTATGACCAAACCAAAAATGCATAAAACCATGGATTAGTTTCAAATCATAAAATTCAGATTAAGTTATGCAAATACTCAAGAATTACTCAAACTTAGTTCATATGTTTCATCTTTATCTTCATTAATGTCTTTTAAAGCTTGTAATGTAAAGCCAAAGGTTAAGGTTAAGAAAGAAGGGAAAAGAAAAATTTACACTAGGTTAAGTACTTAAAGCATACATTACAGTTCTAACTAATATTAATAACAAGGAAAAGAAAGTAGTGCCATAATTCTTTATTTGTATATATATATTTTTTCATATGCTTTGCATTTCTTTTATTTTACTTTAACATAGCATGTAATGCACCACTTATTAAAGAACTCAACAAAAATTTATTATATGTGGAATACTTTTTTTCCATGGCTTAAAGAAAGGTAGGATAAAAGAAAGCTAAAACAAAGGGAAGGCCTGTTATCAATGTTTTTTCAACTTCAAAAGGAATCTATGGGTATACATTAGCAGGTTGGCTTGAAAGGCTCAAATGGTCCAAAGAATGTCCTAATCATTTCACCAAGATTCACTACCCTAGGATTTTGCCTCAACAGAGAATCACACATTTTCCAAGATAAGAGTCAATCCAAGAATATCACATAATCTTTCTCTAAAAAAGTAATTTGATCCATCGCCAAGAAAATGCACATCTTAGATCAAAGCTATAATAAGCACGATAGATTATAGTATGATCCATTCAAAACATTGCGCTCATAATACTTCCAGTTCATAAAAAAATCTAGTCAAATAATTGAGCGCTCAACACATATCTTAACAAGAATTGTTACAACTATATAATAAAAAAAAACTTTAAAAAAAAAAAGATACCATTGACATAAATAACATTAGACATAAACAAAATATGAACTAAACCTATTTAAGAAATAAACTAAAAGCAACAAGAAACTAAAACAATAAAATAAACAGAAATAGAAAACTTTCCCATTTCTCCTCAACTCAATCTTCATCGACATCTTTTTCTTCTTCTTATCCAACCTCTTGCTCATGCTCAGTTTCAATTGGCCTTAAAAGATCCTCATGTAGTAATAATGGTTCCTTAAGTTCATCCAGTCCCATTTCTTACTCAATAGTTATTCATCTTACCATTACTTCTAATCCTTGGACAACACGAATGAGATATTGATTTCGACGAATGCTTAACCTATGATAGTTCTCTAATTGCTCTAACCTTTATGCAGTGGTAAGAAACAAATTGGCCCACTAGAAGTAGGCTATGTTTAAGTTTGTGGTCTCTGAATCTTTTGGGCTATAGTATCTATAGTAATTGGTTGCTTCAATAAGACTGAAATATCTCTTTCAATATTAACTCTTGCTCACCTGCACAATTATGTAATTAAATGTGGATATTCCAGACAACCAGATGATGCTTAAGCCATTTCATGTATCTTTAAAGCAATTCTCACATTAATTTATGCACCTCTGATTATACAATGAATGAGGATGGCTTGTTCCATGTACACTTTTGAGTGACTTAGCTTAGTGGTAAGTCTGAATTGAACAAATGTGTACCAAGCTCAAGGAGCTGAGGTTAAATCATCTTTCCTTAGACATAAAGATTTTCTATATGCATCCAATCCCTATGTTGTGCCTTCCTTACATAGATCACTTAATACATAAGCACATCTTTGTTCATTTTTCATCCTATGCTCATAACTACAAAAATGTGGGTATTGATATCCTATGCTATTCTGAAGGATGATACTGCATTTGAAACTTTAAAGTAACTTGCACAGGGTCTAAACTTTGATGTGATATGTTAGAGTGGATACGATATTAATAATTTTTGCTTTTATACTAAGTGTCAAGATAGTAAGAGTGCAGTGCAAAATAGTGATGTTATGATAGATGCTGAGTCACTACACTTCTCCAATTCAAAAGATGAATCCCCTGTATTGGTTTCCCTTTCTTATTTTGGGGTGATTGAACAAATTTGGGAGATTGATTATAATAAATTTAGAGTACCTGTTTTCAAATGTAATTGGGTTAACAATAATATTGGGACTTACATTGATGAATTCAATTTTACAATGATCAACCTAAACTTATGGGCTTATAAGGATGATTCTTTTATCATGACAAGTCAAGTTAGGCAAGTTTTTTATGTTACTGATCCTGCTAACAGCAATTGGTCAGTAGTGCTTCAAAGCAAACCTATGTCTAGTAAAGATGAGCTTCAACCTTTTGATCTTCAACCATATGATGAACTATATTTTTCCTTAAATTGTCCTACTTCAACAGAAGACAATGAAGTAGATGACTTATATGCCACATGACATGATCACGAAGAAGGGATATGGGAAAATAATTAAAAAAGAAGCTATATTATAAGTTAGTTGTATAAATTTTGTTCTACTATACATAGTGTTTACATTGATAATTTTACTTACTTTTTCATGTTCTTTTCTAACAATTTTAGTTTTATGTATGTAGATATGTTTGATTCAGTTTTGACAAAGAAGGGTAGACGTACGACACGACTCAAAGATTTAACTTAGTCATACTAGTGAACAAAAGATCCCTATTGAGCTTGACAACACAACAGGTAATTCAGTAGGACCCAATCAGACAAAGTTCAAGAGTTATGTTGCACTACTTGCAGGGGAGCATTTTGATCAAGGATTGGAATAAGGTGGAATGCATGTGAAGGAGAAAATATGGCAAAGCTTTATGGTAAACCAAATCTTTATTCACAAAGTTTTTAACTTATAATATTTGAAAAATTATAGTCAGTTAACACTTTGCGTTTGATTTCCACTGTAGCTAACTTATCACGTTCTTAACACTAACGCTCTTAAGAGGAAGTGGTTGTCGTTTGCGAGGAAATGTTGGAGGGCAATTAAGACACACTTGACTTCCAAGTTTGTGTTTGGAAGCCATAAGGATGTGTCTCCTTGTCAAGAATATACATTTATTAATGAGGACACATGGAAAAAGTTTGTGAAACCCGACTCGTTCCTACTTTTTAGGTTTGTGTAATACATTGGTGTTATTTTTTGAATTCTTTCTTCACTCACCAATATAATTAGTAGTTTATTTCCTATTTTTATAGGAGAAAGGAAGAAAACATAAGCAATTCAGGCAAGGAATTGCCAGCTCCACAAGTTGTCACGTAGAGGTTATGAGTTACTTGAGAAGGGGATGTTGGAAGAGAAAGCCAAAATTGTCCAAGCTTCTCAATCAAACCCCTCTAGGGTGGTCTCTCCTCCATCACCACCTACACGTCACAAAAAATGAAAGAGAGCACGCTAGACAGTGTCAGGAGGATACATTTCTTATCAAACTCGTTTAGTGGGCAAAAAAATTATGAGTATTAAATTATTTACCTTTTACACTTAATCTCATTTAGCTAAAAATAATTTCTCCTAATTAAATCAATATTATTCATTTCGTAGGATTCTTTAGTAGAGCAGAGTTCACAGAGCACCTTCACACCTTTTGGATGTCAAGACATTTTGTCTGTTGGTATTGGTCAACCAACACACCCTACTCATGTTTGTACTACTAGATGGAGTGTGGGCATTCATTAGTACTTTGACACAAGTACCTCAAAGAAGAAATAAATTGTCACACGTGAAGAATTAGAGGCAATTAGGGAGAAGATCATATAGGAGCTAAAAGCTGAGATTAGGCAAGCACTTGCCTCTTGGGGTCTCTCTCAAGGGAACACAAATCTTTTCATCCTTTCTAAAGCCTTTCATCTTAAGGAGTGTGTCAGCATGAAGGGTAGTTGTGCCCCAGTGACCTCAATGAGGACGATGCCCAAGTCGACCAATGCAAATTATTTGTGGAGGATCCTCTGTGACTAGTGGCATATGGCACAGTGTACAACCTGTGTCTAACCATACGATCAAATAATAGATGATGGTATCCTAAGAGTTGTAGTTGAATAGGTTGAAGTTGTTGATGCACTTGTCTCACTGCCAACAAAGGAGGTCAGGACAGTAGGGGAAGACCCTAATCATTTCATCTGCCTAGACAACTCATTCAATTATCTTCGGATGAGGTATATTATCTTTCATTTATTATTTACATATTTGTTATTTTAAATTTTATATATATCTAATTATTATCAGCATTGGCAATTGTATAAGAAATTGTTGAAACTAAAAATAAAAAAGGGCAAGAACTTGATGTGCTTCAACATTTATGCCTAATGGCAATGAAGCTAGGGAAGGAACCTATTCATTTGCACTTTGATGCTGGAATAGATGGAATTGTACCTCACACAAAATGACATTATAGAAGTTGCAATGAGTGAGGAGATGCTTTGTATTTCTGTTATTAAAGCATGGTTAATGTAAGTCTCATTATTGTTTATATTTTATAATTTATTAATATTTATGTTAAATCTGTAACACCCTATTTTTCATTATTTGATTAGTTGATGAATTGTTTGGTATTATATAGTGTTAGAATGTGTTAGGAATGACTTTTAGGTGTTTTAATAGAAGTTTGGTGCAGGGGACTTGCTCAAGCGAGATAAGTCTCGCTCAAGCGAGGTTGAGTGCCCAGAAGCACAAATGCATGAATATAAATTGATAAAAGATCAATAAATTTTACAACTTTACTGGTATAAAAGTCTCATTCATAATGAAGTAAAGATATATTTTTATAACTTGAATTTACAATTGAAATAAAGACTGAGATTTATGTAACACACACACACACACACACACACACACACACATATATATATATATATATATATATATATATCTATATAATTTAAACATATAGCAAAACAATGGTATTTTACAATAAATTAATTTTTTCAACTAAGACTAAGTATAAATCCTAACTTAAACAATTAACTATAAATTATTACACATAAACCTTGAATCATCATTTACAATATGTTTGTAGTACTTCAAGTTCTAATTAGAAACTCAATCAATATAATTACATTCTTCAAAATAACTGGTTCCAACAGAGTAGTCTTTTTCCTACTATTCCTTACGAGTATCATCCTAGAACATATCAATATTCTTTATTTCTCCTTTACCTCGCCCCACTAAAATTCTTATTTTATAAAAATAAAAAAAAATACAAAAACATTTTCTAATACTATTATAACAAATAGAAATATTTCATCCTTAACAAGTTTAATCAAACTAAATTATTCATATTTATCATTCATCATTAAATCATACACTTTCTATTTCTTATCTAATCAAACAAAGGTCATTCATACATATTATTCCACACTTAACCCGATATCATTATCCAATTTATAACTTTGCGCCACTTTTATCCATTTCAAGTCTGAACATCTCATCAATTAATAATACTCTAGGTACTCTTGAGTCCCCTAAATCGCTACCAATATACTCTCCCTAGTTACAAAGGACTTACACAACATGGATAGTCGATGGTCAGCTAAATCACATATAGATACAACGTGTGCGTTCATAGCTTTCTAAGGAAAGGTATAGTTAAGAGTTTAGTTAATAAATGAGAGTGAGGCCTGTATATGCATCCCAATTTTACATCATGTATACATTTAGTGAACCACATTTACCACTCTTATTCCCCCATATTTCCATAATCAACTCCAGACCCTATACCCAGTGTATTTTTAAACTATCCATACAGTATCTTAATAGTGGCACATAAAATCATATTGTTACAATACATATGTTACAATCACACTAATCAATATATTATAACATATGTGTTATAATCTTACTCGTCAGTGTGATATAACGCATATATCATAATCGCACCAATCGGTATTTTTATGACACATATATTAGTTACTCCTTTTTTACTTACATTTTCTTAACACTTTCATATATTTTTATCAATTTCATTTACTAGCAATTTCCATATATTCACACCAACCTCATACATTTCTATTCACTATCATATTTTTCATCATTTCTTTCTCATCATTTTATTAAGTAAAACATATCTAATGTTTCTTATATCCAAACTTAGTCCAATTCATATATTTATAATGAAACACACTTCTTTATTCAAATAGATAAATGATTTTCGTCAATCTCTTACAAAGTCAAGTTCTTCATTTAAGCACATAATCATAAAACAGAAACATATAATTATACAAATCAATATAATACGCCGAGGGTTGGACACCTTTGGACTCAACCCAAATCATATAATCCAAAATATAGTGCCAAAGATCACATTTTGTCAGTCTTAATAGAGTCTTCTAGCCTTAAGGTTAGCATATTCCACTTTTTCACCATTCAACATATATATTATTTAAAAAGATACTAACTTATCTATAAAACTCCTAAAACTCATTCTTACTCGTGACCTTTATGGTAAACTTTGTCTCCGATGATTTTAAAAAAATCAAAAATCTATTTTATACCAAAAATCTATTTTCTTTATATAGTTTAAAGAAAACTTTATTGATTTTCTATTTAGAATAAGGTAGTCCCATTCTTTCAAGATCAATAGATATATTTAGATAAAATCTAGGGTTTAGGAGTAACTCCCCTAACCTAAAGATGGATCTTTACACTAAGTTCTTTGTGGGCTCAAAGAGAAACTCCACTTCTTAACCAAAAACACTACCCAAGAACTAGAGTTCTTCCTAATATTACAGGATAGATTACTGTTATGAGAAGGAAGAACAGAGAAATAAGAATGAGATTCGAAGGTTAGGCTACAAAAAATTACTTAGGTTTAAGTGGAATAGACGCTGGAGCTCAGATCCGAGGGAGATCTAGAGTTATTGGAAGCTTTCTCTGGGAAGGGAGAAGGAGAGAACGAAGAGAATGGAGAGAGAAAGATGATTTGGTTAAAAATAAAGTTTCTAGGATGAAAGTTTTTTAAATACCCCTTAAACTCGCGACTTTCTTGCTATAACAAAAAAATCAGACAATATTTTTACTTTGTTGTCTGTCATTCTAGCTACAGTGACAAATCCTCACTACAATCCGAGAATTTCCCTCGTTATAGCAAAAATGTTATTGGGTCATCCTTATCCATTTCTCACTATAACAAGAAAGCTCAAAAAAGCCTGATTCTGGATAACTTCTCTTTATAGCGAAATATCTTGTAACACCCCAAATTTCGTAATATTGTTTAATTATTAATATAAGCGTTTATATGGATTTTCATATGTTTGTGCATTTGATATATATATATATATATATATATATATATGTGTGTGTGTGTGTGTGTCTGTGTGTCTGTGTGTGTGTGTGATGATGTAGACTTGTATGAACGTATGAATGTGAGTATGAGCATGTATATTGGTTGTGGTGGAACTAAGATTGTTGTATATGATTGGAATTGGAATAAACTATTTGAAATAGGCTGAATATAGGGTGCAGGGTGTTCTCCCTGCAACAAGAGAGGTCTCGCTGTAGCGAGAGGGCCCTAGGAAGAAGGCGTGAAACTTTCGCCTTCTCCCTGCAGCGAGAGAGCAACAGTTTGTGGTGCAATTCTAAGTGCAATCTCGCTGTAGTGAGATTTTATAGAAACCAGGATGTAGTTTCCTCTAAAACTTTCGCTGTAGTGATAAGGGCATCGCTGTAGCAATAGATGCCTCGTAGTAGCGAGAGTGTCGCAACCAGAGGGGTATTTGAAGGGGTTAGGGTTTGAAAAATTCATTCCTATTTCTCTCTTCAAAATCTCTTTTATTCTATCGACCCAACAGATTAAATTGCCTCCAAAACTATTTGGGAGCTAGATTAAAGATTAGATTAGTGTTGGGAATGCTTGGAAGTGAGTTTTAATGGTTAGAGTTTTGGTTTCTCATCCTCATTCTCTGTTTTCTCAGTTTCCCTTGGTTCTCATGGGATTCTTCCATGTATTTAGGACTAAGTTGGTGTGGAGAGCCTTCTCGTTATTGATTTCGTGTGTGGGTCTTCATTCTGAGGTTAGGGGAGTCTCTACCCTATCTCATTATGTTTTGATTACCATTTATTCTCTTAAATATTGCAATGTGGTTGAGATAGAGGGTAAGAAATGTGTGTTTTGATAAGAATTATTATGTGATTGAATACAATGTGATGTGTGATAAGATGGTTGAACCCATTGTGGGTGATTGTATATTGTGACATGCCATTGATTGGTGATTTAACAATGTGATTTAATGTTTAAGTGTGATGTGAGTGAATATGAGCATATGTGTTGTGTGTTGTGCATAAATGTGGGTCTGTGTGCCATGTATGAATATGAATACTGTATGTGACTGAAATGTGTGTGAATTGGAGGATGTTAAATGCAGTTGTGAATATCCTATGAATGCTTCAGTGATACACTTGAGGTGTGAAAGATGGGGACGGTAAAAATACCTTAGAAAAGAGAGAGTGGTTGTGACACCAACAGTGAGCATGGCTACACCACAGGCCACACACTCTCCTTTTGACTAGACCTCTCACCAACACCTTTGTCGAGCGACTCGTGATCGCACACGCGGTATCCGTGATGCGGGGGTATCCGATGACCATCCATGGTGTGAAACTGTAATCACAATGTCATAGTGAACGTGGCTAAGTGCAATGAGCGCATGTGTGTGTAAAATGTTTTGGTGCTGTGAGTGCATCGGTTATGAATTGAAATGAAATGCATGAAAGTGTTGCTTGTGATTGCCTATACTTGAGTAGAATATGTTAGAATACATGTGGGTGCGCAAGGTGAGTCTCTATGTTATGTATATGTTAGATAGTGTAGAGTACTCACCCTTACATTCATTTTTTAGGTGACTAAGACGATCAACACCAAACTCAGTGAAGGATGAATGGAACTACTATAAGACTTAGGAATTTATTTTAAAATTTGATGTATTAATTAAGTCTTGTAGCAATCATTGATACAAATTGTAATCTATTTCTATTTTGAAATGTTTTATTGAACTATGCTTTGGGAATCATGAATGAAAATTTCTATTATTTTCAAATTGCGAAATTTATTTATTAGAAAATTAAATCTAGGTGTTACATATCTTACACTTTACATCAATTAAACACTCCTGATTTCAAACAACATGCACAAAAAACTAACATAAATTTTCATAGTAATAAATAACAAAATAAGGGTGTTACAGAACCATTGTTTGGTATTCTCACCCAACCAAGAAAGGGCTCGCTCAAGCGAGAATCCCCTTGCTCAAGCAAGAGCTGCTCGCTTAAAAAAGATTGTGCAAGATTCAGGAGATATTTAAGGAATTTCAGACCTGAAACTTGCATTACAATCCAAGAAACATTTCCTAAATCTTTTTCTTTGAACTCTTTCTTCCTTAGTCTAGAGAAAAGCCTGCAAAACTCCAAAGTTACTTCAAATCCGAGCTTGAACCTCGACTCTATAGAATTATTGGTGACTATCTCAAAGCTTGACTCTTCGTTTACACCTCTATTTTCTCTGTTTTCTCTCTTCTCAAAGAGCATTTTTCTCTGGAAGGTGTAAGAAGAGAGAAGGATGGATAATACGTTAGTATAAAGATTATAATTTTAGGCTATATGACTAATGAAAAGAGTGGAGCCATAATGAAAAACATGGAAATAAGATGGGAAATATGGAAAGAGAAACAAAATAAGAATGAAAAATGATAAGGACAAGTATGGATAGTTCAGAGATACACTAGGAGTGTGGAAGATGGAGGCAATTTGAAAAATCTTGGGAAAATGAGGGTAGCGGATGCTTTCCTTGAATTGAGCACCACAAGTCTCACACTTATTTCTTGACCTAAACTTCTAACCATGCTTTTGCTAAAAAGGGCCGGGTCAGCACACGTTGTATCCCTATAGCTACGGCTATCCAACAACTATCAATGCTAAGAAAGACCTCAAGAGATCTCAGGGGCAATGAAAGTGTGAAATGAGAACTCCAAGATTTAGTAGAAAGAAAATGTGATAAATTGAATAATTAATAATTTTTGTATGACAATGGATACGATTGTACCGTGTGATTGATTAATGTATTATCCTTGCTTGTATTGTTGACTTAAATGTGAATTCATGTTTGGTTATGGGAAGGGAGACTCATCCTTACATAACATTTCAGAGAAAAAGATAACGGACCCCCAGGGACTTGTTAGTTTGTTCGAGTTACTTATCACTAGTAGAATAAATCATGTAGCTAGGGAGTGATAACAGTTATGCCATTGTAGTTTTATTGTACTTAGTATTGATGATTCTAATATTCTATTTACCTTAGAGATGACCATAGGCTATGATGTACCCTTAGATTACCTGGTAGAATCCACCATACCGTATGTGTAGTTATATACAAAGGTTTGGCTAGACCATCAAATGCATGAAACTATATGTAGACCTTTTTGGGCCATGATCAACATGGTAGCCCAAGCCGTTGCACTGCCAAGCAGATCACGAGCCTTGAACTGGTAGCTGACCAGAGTGACCTTGATGAAGATAAAGACTTATCCCCAGCAGAGATAGAGGGGTGATTTGGGGATGACGACTTGTATTGTCTTTGGTCTTTTGGTGGATAGACTACTCATTAGTACTTGTCATATTTTGTATTTTGTAAATGATATAGATGAGTCTTAATGTATTGTGACGTTATATTTTGCAAATGTATCTCTTGTAAATTTATGAGAACAATGTATATTAATGTTATTTTGACCTTCCATTTAATTTTGTTTAATTCCCATTACTTTGTCATTTAAATTTTTATAAGTATGAGTAAATTAAATAAAATGTTTTATAATTCCGCACTTTGTATTTTGTGAACAAAAAATTTAAATTAATTTCCCTTCTCAACTTCAAGATTATTTTTCCTATTGTATTAAATAAATAATGATGTTAAAAAGTTATGCCATATTTTATTTTTATTTTACCAATTTGTAGTTATCTACATCAACATGCAGTTACAAAGGGTGTGAATCATTTGTATGGGTTCCTTGACCCTCTTCAAATTCAGGGCTTAGGATACAAGCCTGAATCTATTTAGTCATATTATCATATCAGAAAAGATTGTGTGAAGGAAGGAAGCATTGTTATCTTGCACCATTTAATTATGGGTATGTTTATGCAAATTAGTCTTGTTATATGATTAGTTTTATAGTTGTTAATGTGGTCAATTTGGTTTATAGGCAACATTTGGCAATTATTTATCATTTGTCCAAAAAGTAACAAAGTCATTTTCTTATGTTCGTTATGAAATAAGCCCAGAAAAGAAATCAAGGCCATAATTGATTTGTAAGTCATCTTCACATGTATTCAATTTGTTTAACATATTTATATATGCATAAAATATTTACCTAACTCACTCCTTTGTGGTAATCTATTGAAGGGTAAGCATGTGAACATAAAGAAGCCTACATGGATCTGCCCACGTCTATGTTCACCTCAGATTTATTTAGTTATTTATTTTCTTCATTTCTATTTCTTATTTGATATTAAATATTTTTTATTGTTCTATTCACACTAACAAAAGGTGAGTTAGGTGTGTGGATATTATTTCATAAGGCATATGATAATTGTCATCACAGCCAACATTATAGAATCTTG
The DNA here is from genome assembly GCF_003935025.1 of Abrus precatorius. Lineage (NCBI taxonomy): Eukaryota > Viridiplantae > Streptophyta > Magnoliopsida > Fabales > Fabaceae > Abrus > Abrus precatorius. The sequence goes on along the minus strand of NW_020874406.1, from coordinate 5,349,484 downwards.
AGCTTTGGAAAGTATGATAATTGAATATAAAAATATAAAATACTTGTTTGCTTATAGTTATAAAGCTAATGTTTATTTGTTATTTGATTTTGTAGATATTTGCATATTCTGATCCAATACTTAAAGAGGAGATTAAAGAAATTAGAACATGTTGGACACAGATTACAACTCTTCAATTTCTTTATAAACATTGGATTAATTAAAATTGATTTATATATATCAAATTATTCCTTTTATATATTATAAAATATGGATGTTCTCAATATGAAACTATGTGATATTTTTCTATATTTCAAGTTTTGTACATAATAAAAAGTATATTTTAAAAAATGGATACTTTCTACATCAGTGGTGACCATAACTGATGTAGAAAGTATATTTTCTACAACGGTTATGACCACAACCAATCTAGAAAATATACTTTTTACATCGTTTCTGGTCATAATTGATGTAGAGAATATACATTCTACATCGGTTATAATCAGAATTGATGTAGAAAGATTACGTATTCTATATTGGTTCTAAGCAGAACTGATGTAGAAAGTATATTTTTTTCTACATCGGTTGCCTATAAAACAGATGCAGAATATGTTTTCTCTACATCGGTTGACAATCGATGTAAAATATCACCACTTACTACATCAACTATATCTACATCAATGTGATAACCAATGTAGAAAGCCATTTTTAACTGACGTAAAATGTCATTTTTGTACTTAGGCGAGAGTATTGAAAAAAGCTTGGAAAACTATTGTTTGATGTTTTGACTTAGATGAGAGATGAGATGACCTCACTCAAGCAATAATACGCAAATCTGAGGGGCATTTAAGGAAATTCCATTAAGAAAACTTGCATTACAATCCAAGCTCTCTGTTCTCTCATCTTTCCTTTTTTAGAGAAATCTTCCTTGAAACCCTAGTTTCTTTTGAATCTGGACTTAAACATTTGTTCTTATCATCTTCAAGTAGGTTTCTTGGAGCTTAATTCTTCAACTTTCTTTTCTATTTCTATGTTTTCTCTCTTCTTAAAAAAGTTCTCTATTTTGTAATATCTAAGAAGTACTTAGTCCCTTGGACGATATCTTCCATAAATCTTTTTCCAAATCTTCAGTTCGAGATAAGAAGAGCTTTATTCAATCAATAAAACATAACAAATATTATATACTCGTGAAAATGCTATTATGTGTTTCTTGTTTGTAAATATGTGTTTGAATGCGATTTTGATTATTGTGAAAAGTTGATGATCCATGTTTGGTTGATTTAAAGTGATTTCAATTTACTATATTCTATGTATGTGGTATGGACTTAATCCTGAAATGTTTAACTATATGAATGGTTCATGTAATTAATTAATGAAAACGAGTTGAAAGGAAGAACATTATGTATAAAAAAAAAGTGAAAGAATTAATGTGAATAGTTATAGAAATATATTAGGGGTATAGAATATGGAGTCAATTGTGAAAATTTGGGAGAAATTTAGGATGGTGAATGACATTCGCTTGTGTATACACAATCCATTGAGTGTGAATGTATCATATAGCCTCACATTCATTTCTTAACTAACACTCCTAACTATATCATTTGCGAAGAAGCCTTATGTTTTATAATTTGTATCGATGTCCACGGGCCAACCGATGACTATTCACCTATATGTGTAAGATCTCATGAAATGTTGGAGGCAATTAATAACCGTGATAACAATGTATGAGAAGATGCTTAAATGAGAGAGAGAAATGTATTGATTATGTAACATATGTATGGTGACATTTGATGTGTTTGTTATTATATTTGATAATATGCAAAATGAAATTAATTATGTTTTAATGATGAGAAAGAAACTCATCCTTATAAATGCTTTTAGGGGACAAGGATGACAGATCCACCAAGACCCTTTAGGTTGATTGAATGATTTATAAATAGTATGATAAATTATATATTTAGAAAGTGGCATCAATTTTGTCACTGTAAGTTTGTTGTAAATAATAGTAATGAATTTAATAATATTTTCATGTGAGAGATGACAATACAGTATAGTATACCTTTAATTACCCTAATAGTGGTAAGATTCACAACACACTCAGCCTATACATATATAAAGGTATAGTTCGAACGCCAAATGCAGTGAAATACGTGTATATCTTCCATGATCATGACCATTTGGAAAGACCAAGCACTTTTACCCAAGTTGTTCCTGATATCGGAGAACTTGGTACTAATGAGGACCTGACACCAGAGGAGCTGGTAGAGATAGAGAGTTGGTTTGGAGATGACGACTAAGATCATGTCTTTAGTGTTTTGGTGTGGATACTGACTACTCTTGGAACTTAGATTATTTTGACATTATACATATGTAAACTAAGTTCTACTGTATATTTTGACAACAATTTGTAAATATTAAACTTTTATATGTAAATAAACGTCAATATGTGTACATTTCTTTATTGTTTTAATATAAATTTAATTAATAAGATGCAATTTAACTTTTGTTATTTTTAATACTTTTTTATTTTTCGTAAATTGATTCATTTGCAACGAGTTTTAATTTTATCAAATTTTTATTACATATACAAGAAAAAAAATCTTTTATTTTCTTTATCTCGACATAAATTATTATGCAAACTAAATAAGAAATTAAGAGTGTCACAACCCTAAATGATGCAAAAATTAAAGTTTTATTTCATTCTTAAATTTGATATTTTATTTGTTAAAAAATAAGAAAAAAATTAAGTTTTAGATGTTTTATCTTCAATACTACAATATAAAAATTAGAGTCGTGTAGTTTTAAAAAAGAAAACCGATTTGTAGGTATAAAATTGAAGGAAAGAATTAAAAAAAGAAACATCTTGCAAGGTACGTTAAAACAGGAGTAATGCTTTTGAGATAGTTAAAGTGATTTAGATAAAAATATTTTTATTTTTAGCTTTTTCTAAAAAATTAAGATGAAAATTTAAATTTTATATATAATATATAAATGATAGAATAATCTAATTATCATCATAATGATTATATGAATTTATAATTTATTTTGATTGTTAAAATAGGAAAATTTAAGAAAATATTTAAATATTTTCTAAAAATAAATTAAAAGATAATTAACATCATACAAAATACTATATTATAATTAAACTTGTATCCCTACAATTTTATAACATTGAAATAATAGAATGATTTATACATTACTATTGTAAATTATTATGTGAATTTACAGCAATTTATTTAATTATTTTATTTCATAAATAAAATAGTAGAGGGTTTATAATTAAAGATATTCATTTAAATTTTTAAAAAAGTGTAAAAATACTTAATTGAGAAAAGATATGATTATATGAAAACATCAACGTGCTTGACTTTATAATTAATGAATAATAAAGTAATTTATATATTATCATTATTAATTATTATATGAATTTTTAAAAATATATTTTAACTTTTAAGATAGGAAAGTAATTTATACATTGCCGTAATAAACTGTAATGAACGTTTTTCTCATTTTATATTTTTTATGCTATTATTCTCATTTTATATTACTTAATACTTAATAAATTTATAAAATAAAATAACATGATTGAAAAAATGGTTTGAAAACATGGGACAAAACAAATTTCATTAAATGAATTCAAAATATATGGGTAAAATTTATGAGTTAAAATTAAAATTAATTTCATTAAGATCACGTAGATGAAAATATGAGCAAAATTTATCTAATTAATATTACCCATTGATTTTTGTCAAAAAAAATTTCATTTTTATATTATTTATTTTATTATATATCTAACACCAAATAAAACACATTATATTGAATGTATTCGTGCAAAGACATTTTGAATTATTTAGTACTTTTTCTACTATTATTATTAATTATTAATATATTTGAGAAAATAATAAATAAAATAAAAATTGAATAATAATGTAAAAGAAAACAAAAAGAAAAAACTGCAGCAAGTGTGTGCCTATTATTGGCTAACAATACTTACTGACCAAACACTAAACAATGAATTAAGAAAACAACAAAATCATAACATATTTTATAAGTTATTTATCTATATTCGACTATTAAGACGTATCTGCCGTCAAGAATTAAATCAAGACATTAAAAGAAATAAATCCATCAAAATTATCCAGGAACATAAAAATTACAACGAGATATTAAACTCAAATTTTGGTAATAAAGGAAAATAAAACGAAAATTTCAAAGATTGTTAGAGCAAATTAAAATTAAATATACTAGTATTTCAATATCAGAAACGAAATGATGAATTTGAAAGAAAAAGTTTAATGACCATTAACCAAAAGCTGAACTTTGAGCAAATTCTTTTATAGAAAATCAGAGAGCAAAACATGTAAGAGACCAATTAAGAAAAATAAAAGAAAAGAAAATTACTGAGCCATAGAGAGTGTACCAAATTTTTTATGATTAAAACCACTCCCTTTTTATCATGTGCATGTGTATATACAGTGGTGAAAGAGAAAATCTCTTTAAAGTCCCAAATCCTCAACGAAGTCCCTCCAAGCCAAAATGTGTTATAAGTAAAGTTAATGGAGGTCCAAAATGAATGATTGAAGTGTATAAAAGGAATCAATGTGATATGAGACAAGAAAAAAGGTCTATTGCTGTGATCACGGTCTTATTTAATTGATGTTATCTGAGACTATCTCCAACTCTACTTATTCTCTCCACATACCATGCACATGCAGGATTTTGATGTCCCTTAAATGGGATTTTAATGTTAAATATCGTTTTTCTAATTATTAAATGATGGCTCTTGAACAAATATATCTACCTTATCTTAGGATTCAGAAGATCGTGCCTGAAAAGTTATTATTGCTTCCCTTGTGAACCCAAAGGGGAATTATTTCTACAATAATGATGAGTGTAAGTATAGACAATAAATTGAGAAATAAAGAGAAAAAGTGGGGAGATTAAATTATATAAGTCATGTTAAATTAAATTGTAACTATATACTATTTAAACTATTTGTGTAAATTTTTGTAAAAACTGAATAATTATAAGAATGCTATTAAATAGATTTTATTTTTATATAGGCAAAGTTACTCTTTTAGTGTCTTAATTTTAGAGTAAAATTCATTTTTGTCTTCTAACTTCTTCTTTTTTTTTCAGTTTAGTCCTCTAACTTATAAAAAAGTTTCAAATAGGTCTTTTTCTGTTAAAGACTTTAATTCTGCTAGAAAATTTTATCATTTTATGCTACGTATATTGTGTGTTATTGTTCATCATCTTCTTCCTCAGATCTTTGATTTAGTTTCTGACGACTTTTTTTCTTCCTTCTTCCATTCATCTTTATTTTCTTGTACTCAAAACTTCATTTTCTTGCCACTAACACCAAGAACTCATTCTCAAATCTCAAACCATAAACAAATCAACTTTCTAAATACTCAATTTTTTATCTCTGACAGTATATCTGCCATAGTAGGAACATGAAGCCATAGTAGAAACATGAAGCACCCTATGATTTGTAGTGAGAGTGGGAGAGTCATCGTATCTCATCACTCTATGCTTGTTTTTTAGGCCATGGGCTCTAGAAAACACGGAACACTACACTGTCTTCTCTGGGATTGCAGTATTTAGGGGAATGACTTTCAAAAAATGCTCGCGTGAGTTACTAGAACATATCAATAGCTACCATTCAAGGTGAACACGAAATGTCCTTGTTCTACACAGATCAGTTCAAGGAGCAATGCATCAATATTGTTGATGGCAAGAAGTTGATTTTAGAGGGAATTTGAAAGCCAATGTAGAAATGTAGAAGTTGATTTTAAATTTATCATATTGGAGGTGGGTGCTTAGTGTTGTTGATGGCAAGAAAATGGAGTTTTGAGGATAAGAAGATGAAAGAAAGAAAGAAGAGAAAGAAGTGCCAGAAATAATGTCAGAGATCTGAGTAGGAAGACGATAAACAATAACGCATAGTACACGTGGTACAAAACGACAAATTTTTTTAACAGAATTAGGGTTCTTAACAGACAATGTTGCATTGCCAACTATTTTAACCTTTCTAAAACAAAAGAAGGATTTTCAATTAATTTTTCATATATGTGATTTTTAGCCAAACGACAAAGCTCGTGTTCTTTCAATATCAAATTTTGATTCTTATTTGGTTTTAAATTTGCCAGCAACTCCTTGTGGAATTCTACATACAGAACAACCTTACTATTATTTTGTATAAAATACACTACATGAGAATAGAGATCTAAGAGCGTTTAGAAATGCTCTAAAATCTTGCTCTATCTGATGTATTATATTTAAGAGAGTGGTTAAACAACAGCTCTAAAAAACAATTGTTAGCGCAGAAAAAATGAAGAAAGTACGCTAACAGAGAATGAAGAGGTATTTACATATATGAAAAAAAAATTAATTTGTTAGTGAGAGAAGACGAAGAGAACAGGCTAACGCAAAAGATGAAGAAAACATAAGAGAGTAGAGAAGACAAATAGAACTTACAGTAAAAGAAACCAATTTTGTTAGCTAAGAAGAAGAAATGTGCTTAGCATATTTCAATTATAAACGACTTTAATGACTTTAGAGAGCGGTTCTTTATCAACCTCTCTTTAAGAATGAACTTAGAGAGTGGTTCTCTATTAACCGCTCTCAAATATTCTGAGAGTAGTTCCTTGTTAACCGCTCTCAAAACTATACTTCTGAGAGCAGTTCTCTATTAACCGCTCTCTAATGTATGACTTAAGAGAGTAGTTAATAAAGAACTGCTCTCAGAAGTATAGTTTTGAGAGCGGTTAACAAGGAACTACTCTCAGAAGATCTGAGAGTGGTTAATAGAGAAGTGTTGTCTAAATATATAGTTACAAAGCAATTTTTACTAACCACTATCTAACCAAACCTGCCTCCTTCTGAATTTGCCTCTTAATTGTAAATTCTACACTGTATTATTGCCCATCTCTTCACCTAATCCAAGAGAAATTTGGCAACAATTTTCCTCAATTGTCTGAGTACACAACTTAATCAGGTGATATTATGTATAATCTAAATTAATATGTTCCCAAAGAATAACAAAGAAAGACAAATTGATATAATTCTTAGACCAAGATAAAAAAGAAAAAATTCAACAATGTATCTTAAATGCAAACTAGCAATCACTTTTGGACAATTCAACAACTTATATAATTGTATCAATAACACAACACAAATTCTTCTTGAATGAGAAACTATGGCAAATACTTCGTAACTTAATAATGCAACAAAAAAATAATTTTCATTTATAAGAAATTAGATTAATTAAAAGTGAGAGCAAATAACTACTTAGAGTTAAATAAGTTCCTAAATTCTAACAATATTTTGGCAGAAATTTTCCATGGTACAAGCTTTTCCAAATTGTCAATCACCTATCAATTCTCCAATTTATCATCCAACAATAATCAAATTCAAATAATTAGTTAACTGTAAATGCAACAATAATTTAGGATTATAGAAAATAGAGTCATGCAATAACTTATAAAACCAATTATGTTATATGTTATGTGTTCCATTGTATAAAAGTGAAATACTTTAGAAGAATATGTTTTCTGTTTGAGATTCTTTTTCTCAAGGGTTGGGTTGGATCATTCGGAATGGTTAGACCACTAAATTTTGGGGGATAATTGCATTCTCCATGTCCAAAATTTAGCTTAGTATGCTTTAAGCCCCATTCCAGAGGTAGAATTAGATATAGCTGTGAATTTTGTTACAAATCAAGAAAACTAGGACTGGGTTAGGATCAGATAGATTCTCCCTATTACCATATGTGACTCTATTGCTCAAGTCCAATCGTCTGATATGAGCGGAGGGGAAGACCTTATTTTCTGTAATCTTTGTAATAATGGATTATTTTCAATTAAAACTGCTTATAACTTGTTTAATACTACTGACCAACAACATGACCCTAGTAATAATACTTTTAAAGCAGTCTGGAAGTGGGATGGACCACCTAGAGTTACTCTATTTTTATGAAAGGTAGCTCATGGTAGGTTTCTAACAAATGAAGAAAGATGTAAGAGAGGCATAGCTAGTTCACCTCTTTGTCCTAGTTGCAATACAAACACTGAGAATATTATTCACATACTTAGAGATTATTGATTTGCTAAAGAAATCTGGGAATATCTTATTTTACCTGAAAATTGGGCCTCCTTCTTTTGTCTTGATCTGTCTAAATAGTTGCTTACAAATTTATCTAAATCTAAGTTTAATAGCTTCCCTTGTTGGAATAGGCTATTTGGGGGTGGCTATCTGGGTAATTTGGAAGGACCAAAATAATATCATTTTTTAATTTTCATCAATATCTCTTATTTCCTTATATCATAAAATCTGTTGTTTCAGGACCAATTCTATTATGCAACTAAATCCTCTAGGAATTCAAAGTCTATAGAGACAGTATCCTCCTCCTCTGAACTACATGAAGCTTAACATAGATGGAGCTGTCTCTCAGGTTCATGGAAGTGCTAGCTGTGGAGGTTTAATCAGAAACTGTCAAGGCTATGTTATAGCTAGATTTTTACAGGGGCATTACATTATGCTCTCCTCTAGATACTGAATTATGGAGCATATTTTTTTGTCTTGAATTAGTTGTTCAAAATTACATTTCTGTTATTTGGATATAAACTGACTCCAAAGAAGCTCTTAACCTTGTGCTAAGTATTCAAAGTGATAATCATTCATCATTCTATCTGATTGATGCTATTAGAAGTGTTTTAAGAAATATCCTTTTTGTTAGGTTTGGGCACATTCTTTGAGAGGAGAATAGATGTGCTGATATATTGGCTAAACTTGATCTAAATTCTCCTAAAAATGTCTCCTATTTTGTTAAAAGTCCTTCTCCTCTTTAAACTTTTCTAAGTTTGGACTCTTTAGGTGTTTGTACTCCTAAATTGTTATAGTTTGTTTGTGTTTGTTAGACTTTTTAACTTCATTGAATAGGAAAAAAAAAGTGAGATATTAGGTAAAAATACAATGCAATAATTTTATATTATATTTCAAGTCTTTCTATGGCTATAAATAATAGCCTAAATAGAAAATACCATTTTAAAATAATATTTTGTTATTATTTTGGTACATTATAGGTTCTTTTTTAATATAAAATTTATAGGTTCATTTTTATTAATAGTATTTAGATCAATTTAATTTCATATTCATATAATAAAATGAGTTAGATAATTATTGAAGAATTTTGACATAAAATTATTCAGAAATATGTCATAGGAGTGTACCTTGGTAGACAGACGATAAAGAATAAATGAAAAATACCTTTAAAGAATAGCAGAATCAATGAAAAGCAACGAATTCAATGAGAAGAAAAATACCTTGTAAAATACAAAATTCTTATAATTATTATGTAAAATTTGGCTTGACCATGCTAACAAGGAGTAAAACGATGCATAAATCCTAAGAATAAGAATTTAAAAAGGTATAGCAAACAACAATAGATTAAGTGCTTGTTTGATATCACAAGCTTGATTGTCCTTTCACGGTTTAATTATCCAATAAGTTTTAGAAATTTGCCCTTTTTTATAACCAGTTTGTGAGTTTAAATGCTACTCCCTTGTTTTAATAATGGCTTGTCATCAACACCTAACTTTATATGCCAATAGTTTTGCTTTAGAGTGCTGAACTGTGTCCTTGCTTCCAAACAGTAAAGGTTATTTTCTTGTCTTGTGTCATCTTATCGACTTTACTTTCATGATAATGACAATAGTTATCGCTTGTATTTTAATTGATAAGCGAATTATGATTGTACATAAAATTTCTAATGAAGTTGATATTTTATTTTTTTATTAAAACCATAAAAAAAATTCTTGTGTGTTTGAATGGAGAAATTGAAAATTCTAAAAAAATTTAAATTACATCATTTAAAATTTTATAATTTTAAATTGAGTAATTTCTTTTTATTTTAATAGAGTAATAAAAATTTTATTATTATTAATTTCATCTCCAATTGCAAGCTCGTAAGCATTATCTTCTGAGTCTTTCGCAAAAAAAAGAAGAGAGGATTGAATTAAAAATGAAGAACTTGAAAGAAAGAGAATTTTTTTTTTATTAAAAATGATCATACAGACAAGGATGAATAGTGAACACCACTTGTTAAAGGATTGACAGTATCGGAGGACTCAATATTTGAAAATACGCATCTATGTCACAGTATTCAGAAACTATTTTGGTGGTCCATATTAAAAGTTCTAACTATTAATTATGATATTTCTAATCATGTAATCTATCACAACGTCAACTCTCTAGACTAGCTATAGCGACCAGCATGACTAATTGTTTATTTAAAATCAACAAACTCAATTACTTAAATTGACATGTCCAAACCAATGTTATTACCAAAAAACAGTACATGAAAACGTTGTTTGAATAAAAGTTATTTCGCTAAGTATCAAATCCATTTTCCTCAAATCACTGTACTGCAAAATGAGAAATTTAGATATTTATACGCTTTACTATTTTTATAAAATACAAAATTGATAATTTATCCATTGAATTACTTTATATTATTTTTATAATTACATATATTATATTTTATCTAAATTTTAATATTTATTCATATTTTAAAAATATAATACCATTAAAATAAAGTAATGCAATGAAGTACTTATTAATTTTTTCTTTGTATAAAATTTTATAAAATTAATCTGCTTAATAAGAACTTTCAAATTAATAGATAAATTGATAGATTAATCTTATATTTTGTAAAAATTTATTAATTAATGCAAATATTCAACTTTAACACTTAGTTTCGAAAAGTTTAAAAGAATAAAAAATTAGTCTTTGTGAATAATTAATTACAAACTAATAAAATATTGAGGGATAGGGTCTTTTTTTTTTTAAATGTTAGTTTAAATGCTAACAAAATATTTTAGGGACCAATTTTAAAAAAAATTATAAGAATAAAAAACTTATTTAAGCTTTATTTATTTTTCCGCATTTGTAGTAAGATTAGTTTTTCTCTTTAATTAATTTTAAGAATAATAATAATAATCAAACTAATGAAGTTTAATGCTTATAAAAAAAAATTATTGAACAAAATAAATTGAAAAAGACCTATCGAAAGTAAGTGAAGTGTTTTCCTGAATTCTATTATGTATGACACAAAAGAGATATAGTTTTTTTTATCTCTCTCTAAATCTGAATGGCATTCGTGTCCTTGGGTTTGAAGAATGCCACGCATTTATCGTCGGTGGTGCAAGAAACATTGGACCTGGCTAAACTATGCTCATGTTATATTCTGTTATGTTCTTTGAGATGAAAACTGTACTACAAACACTATGGCTAAGTGGGGCCATAGAAACAAAGGAAGTTTTAAGGTGAGGGACCGTGCTCCCCAAAAGCTAGGTTCTTAGTATATAGTCTTGAAGGAGGATATGTAATCCTCTTGTTTTTCTGTTTTGTTTCTTTCTATGTTGGACATTTGTTTCTCTAGTGGGAGGAAAATAATTGGAGCAACCACAAATTCCTCAAACACAACGACGAAGTTGTCTAGGTGTGCCCCAATCACATAGCCATCAATGTAAGTTTGGACTCATGAGTCAACTCAGTTCATCATGGTAGGTTTGGTTTGAGTTAAGTGAAATTTGCTTTATATGTAAAATCGATTGAAGTAACTCAACCCACATTATTCTTGGATCAACCAAGCTTTAGTTGAGTCAGGTTGGCTTGTCAGTTGGAGTAAATTAGGGAATTAACAAAACATTTTACGCTAAATATTTAATTCCATTGTGTTACTCATTCATTTTATGTTCCTTAATCAAGATATACATTTTTTTCACTGAAACAAATATTAAGAGGTCTACCTAGTTGGTCTCATTATGACAAAAAAAAAAAAAAAAAACAAAGTTGAAATGCAAAGTCACAATTTTGATTACAAACATCATTTTAGATTTACTGCAACATGGTCATATGATCTTCGGAAAGTATTATAGTCATTCCAAAAAATACAATAAATAATATGAGGATGAGTTTATAACTGAACGAAAAAGTGACTTAAAAAAGCATAATTAAAGATTCACTTTTTGTATGAATTAAGCATATCCTAATTTACTCTCAAGATCAAGACAGCATGAGTCCTTGACACTGGGGGATGTAAGATATTAATAACGGGTGGTTTTGTGATGCTCCAGTAAAATACTCCGATGTTTAAATTAGTAAAAATTTGACTAGAGTGGAAACATATAGTTATGAGTTAGCGTACCAGAGCTGAAAGATGGACATCGTTAGCTAATATGGACTAGTTGTTATGCACACTTGACATTATAACCATTTTGGTATAAAAGTGCATTCAACACCTTTACAATATGCATAGTACAGTACATCGAATAAAGATGACATGTCAGAAATGTTAGAATTGTCAAGTGGTGAGAAGATGTTTGTGTAATAGTTGGTGCTCAAGGTAATAATTAAGTGTGAGATGGGCCTCACCGGTGATTCATTAGAGGGGAATAAGTGACTTGTGGTTAAAGTAGGTTTATGATTGTGGTCAGTGATAAGTTTGATGAATTATCTCCATTATGGCAGATTTAGGCAAAATAAGGTTAGTAAAGCACTTTGACTGAGGTCAAACATTTCACTTCAAATTACTTTCCAACACATACAATATCAATAGGTAACAATCACAAAAAGCTCCTTCAAAAGTTAGTTATTAATATCTCAATCATATCTCACTCTCTAGTTAAAAGTATACAAAGTGATTCATTAAATTAAGTTTCTTAGTTGAAAGCTGTTTCATCAGCGATACTCTTTGTCACAATTGCAAGTCGCAACAGTACAGAAAAACGTTTTAAGAAAAGATATCTTTTAGTAATAAAATATTTTTAAAAAAATTAAAAGAATTGCCACCAAAATTTATTTTAAGAAAATTTTAATTTTTTTTAACATAATATGATTTTTGAAAAAAAAATAATTTTAAAAGTCATTTACACGTAAGAAAAGTATTATCACCTTACAAAGTCTGTTAAATAACGGTTACTTTAAATTAACTGTGTAAATTTATTTTAATTTTAAAAAATATTTATGTAACCTTTAAACATTAAGTGTTGCTATTTTTATTTTTTAAGGAAGAAAATTTATTTACTGAAATATTAATTGGTATTAGGAAAGAGAAAAAATACTTTAAAAATAGTTTTGATTCAACGATTTTGGTTCTGCTCTTACATATTCTAAGTGCAATGAGAAATTCAAAGTCATGTAGTTCTATCATAAAAAATTTGAAGTTGGTTGATTAAAATTAAATTTAATAAAAGAAAGTTTATTTTAAAATTAAAATTAATTTCATAAGATTATATTCTTTAGAATACAAGATAATACGGATATACATGTATTATACCATAAATAATATAGAAGGCAAAGAGAAATCACACAACTATATTGTAAATCATTAAAAATAATTCAATAATTTAAAAAAATAATTTGTAAATAAAAAATGTTTGAATTTATACTAAAATTTGAAGATTCATATTGAAAGAAAGTTTAAAATAGTATAAGTTATGCATAAATTTCTTATTATTTATTGGACAATTAAAGACAATGTAAATTACACATCAATGTTGTAAAAAAAAATGTATAATAAAATGAAATAAAATCAAGTAATTAAATATTTAGTTATTTAATTTATCAAAGTTAGAAATATGACTTTAAAAATTTTTAAATTTGAAATTAATTTCATTTAAAGAAAAGAAAAAATATTTAAATTAATTAATAAAAATAATCATTTTAATTACAATATTATTTAATAATTTTATATTGCATGAGACTCAAGGTAACTTTCGTACACAAAAGTTTTAGCTATTTAAAATGTATAAAGGTAGAGATGATACACAATAATGTTACAAATTATTGCATTAGAGTAATCATTAACTTAATTCGATGAATCAATTAATCATTTAATAATTAAAAATTGAAGCAACAGTATTTTGATCATTAAAAATATTTATTTAATTAATTAAAGTTAAAATATATTAAATTTTTGTCATATAAAGTCTAGGTAACGTAAGTACACGTAGCTTTATCATCTTATAATACATGATAATAGAAAAACTATACCTTAATTTTATAAATTGATGCAAATATGTGCTATTTATATATTTTAAATATAATTTATTAATCATAAAATAAAAGGTCTAAACATGTATATAAAATTGAATTACATTAACCTTTTTAAATTAATGCAATAAAATAAAAAAATAATAATACCAAAAAATAAATAACGCAAATATACATAAATATAACAAATATAAATAATAACATAATAATTATTATAAAATTTTTTATTTTTATATTACTTTACGTATCTTTTTTTTTACATAAATTATTTATTTATTTTTAGATTTAGTTGGCAGAATACAATTTTTTGAAAATAATAATAATAATAATAATAATAATAATAATAATAATAATAATAGAAAAATGAAAAGTAAAATAAAAAAAGATTAAAAGAAATGTTCAAGCATAATCCAGTAATAATTTTAGTTCAAATCCTTTTTTTTAGTCCAATTATATTTTTATTGCACAAAATAAATAAATAAATAAAAAGCAATAAAAAAAAGAAGATGATGAAACCACTGTCCCTTTTGCCTCCCTATTCTTCTATCTCAAATCCATCAATTATTTAAAACAATAAAATAATACTATAGAGAATAAAAACTTATCAAAATCGATTGCACTTAAAGAAATGTTTCAGCGCAAATGTCTTTCATAGTCCCATCAAACTTTTCTTTTCATTATTATAATAAAATAATAATAATATATAATAAATTTAATTATATTTTTAATCCTTATAAATATAGAGTATTTTGAGATAAATTTTTATAAAATTTTTTGTTACAATTTAGTCCTTAAAAAGTTAAAAAATTAGAATTTAATTCTTACCGTCAACTTCTTTCTATTTAGTATGTCACGTTATTTAATTTTTTATTTTTTATTATTTAAAATCATATAATTATAAATAAGTCCCAAAATGTAACACCTTAATTTAAATTTCAAATAAATGAATTTCAAAAAAATGAGAATAACAAAAAGATTTTCATTCAAACGGTCCTGATACATAGCTCAATAAAGTATTTCAAAATAAAGGTGAATTACAAATTTATATCAAATAATTGCTATAGGACTAATTCAAATACATCAGAGTTTTTAAAATAACTTTTTAATTCCTATAGTTGTTTCATCCATCCCTTCACTGAGCCTAATGCTGATCGTTTTGGCCACCTGAAAAATAAATATAAGGGTGAGTATTCTACACTATCAAACATAAGTATAGAGACTCATCTTGCATGTTTAACACATTTACTAACATAATTTTAAATCATGCCTCAACACTAGTAATACTTTTCAACGTTTCATTCCAATCCACACAGGTGCGATCACTCCACCATCAAACAATCCACACACACGTACGCTCATTACACATAACCAAGCTCACTGTGCCACTATGATTATAGTTTTCTGACGCTCTCAACCTCAGGTACTTACTTAATTTCACACCTTAGATGGTCGCCGGATAGTTCCCGCTTTACAGATATAACGTGTGCAGTACTGAGCCCCAAGCAAAGATGTTAGTCAGAAGCTGAGTCAGGAGGAGAGTGTGTGGCATGTGGTGCACCCACGCTCATTGTTGGTGTCACCACCACCCTCTCTTCCCCAAGGTATGTCTACCGCCCCCATCTTCCACACCTGGTGTACCGTTGAATCATTCATAGTTTCCTAACATTTCAAATACAATCATACTCAGCATGCCATTCACACATATTTTCACCCATTTCATAATATCCAATATCAATCAATGACATGTCTGAGCATTTAAACCACATTCTCACTCACATCATAATATTCAATTTCACACATGGTACGTATGCCCACATTCAATCACATTACACGTAAACATCAAATCCTCATCAAAAATCCATCACAATCAAACTATGTACTACATCACACATACTATGCTTAATATCATTCACATTGCATTCCACATAAAGTTTCCATCGTAATTCAATCATAATCAATCAACTCTCATCAAATACACGTATTTCTATGCTTTACCCTAATTACCTTGTAATAAATAACACAATAATCAATTTCTAAGTACAATGAGATAGGGTAGAGTCCCCCTTACCTCAAAATGAAGACCCAACACAAAATAATAGCATAAAACGTTTCCCACACGATGCTTCGTCCCTAAAACATGGGAAATCTCCATGAGAACTCAAGAAAATGAAGAAAGGAAAGAAAGAACAAAACCTTAGCCCATAAAACTTACCTCAAAACGTTCTAAACACAATCTCAACCTTCAATCTTGCTCAAAAACAGCTTTGGAGGCAATTTAATCAGTGGCAAAGGGTTGAGGGTTGAGAGAATCGAAGAGATTTCAAAGAGAGAAATGGGAAATAAATTTCTCAAACCCTAAATCCTTCAAATACCCTTTTGGTCGTGACCCTTGCTCCAGCGACACCTTCTCTCGCTACAGCAAAAATATCAAAAGAAACTACACTCTAATTTCTACAGAATCTCGCTACAGCGAGACCCTCTCACTATAGTAGCATTGCACCTAGAATTGCATCTTCTTCTGTCTCCTTCTCGCTACAGCGAGAACACAACAGAATCACCCAACTCGCCCAGGGCCTTCTCGCTACAACGAGAATGCCCCTACAGCACATCCAATCTCAATGCACAATCAACATTCACATTTTTCATCCGTACACACATATATTCTCATCATGACATACATCAAATGTACATTCAAATAGAAATCCACAATCAATATTAATAATCAAATACTATTACAAAAATCTGGGGCATTATACGAAACACATTTTACATAATTGCAAAAATGTCTTTTTAACATTTTTTTTCCCTCCACAGACCCTCCCTTGACCTCCATATAACCCCCCTTCTAGCACCCTTTCCCCCACCCTCACTCCTTTCCCTTCCCCCACTCCTACCCTTTCCCTTATCTAGTACCTTGGTGGATGGATTTTTCTCTGAAAGATTCAATCTCTCTGCTGATGCTAGTTTTGCAATTATCATCATCTCACTCTATGAACAAGGCTTCAACACATTAATGTTGCACCTAAACCCATACCTCTAAACAGATTCATGAATCTTCTTCCCCAACTTAAGCATTCACGACTCGTCATATGCAGCACTTATCTCGGCATACCTAGGTTAATCAAACATAACCATATCCTCAGCCTTACTATACCCACAAACCATCATAGACCACGAGATATCATTCTTCTCAGGCATTCTTTCAAACAACTCAAACGCTTTCTTCATCTCCCTCGCCTTAGCATACCCATCGATCATCGTGTTCCAACTAACCAAATTCCTTATAAGCATTTCATCAAAAAGCGTACAAGCACTCTCCAATTCACCATCTTTAACCAACTCACCAATCATAGAATTCCAAGTCACAACATCCCTTTCCCTTACGATAAAAAATAACCTCATCGCCGCATCAAGCCCAACACTTCCACACTTAGCATATGAATCAATAAGCGAATTGGGCATAAAAATATATGTATAAAGAATAAATTTTTTGATATGAGCGTGGATCATTTGAACCAAAGGAAGCAAGGACGCTACAACAAGATATCTCTTGCTATCAAGTCATTCAGAATCAGGCTTTTTGGAGCTCTCTTGCTATAGATAAAATTTCTCGCTGTAGTGAGGATCCTTTCACTGTAGCAAGGATCTCTCGCTATAGCTAGAATGAAAGACAGCAAAAGAAAAAAACTTTCTGATTTTTTCGCTTTTAGTGAGAGTTGCTCGCTGTAACGAGAAAGTCGTGAGTTTAAGAGATGTTTAAAGAAGTTTCGTCCTAAAAACTTTATTTTCAACCAAATCATCTTTTCCTCTCTATCGTCTTCATTCTCTCCCTTTTCCTTCCTAGAGAAAACCTCCAATATTTTTGGATCTTCCTCAGATCTGAGCTCAAACGTCCATTCCACTCGAATCTAAGTAAGTTTTTGGAGCTCACCCCTTGAATCTCATTCCTATTTATCTTTTCTCTTTTTCATAATAGAAATCTACCTTGTGATGTTAGGAATAAATCTAGTCCTTAGGTAGTATTTTTGGTCGAGACGTGGAGTTTCTCTCTAGAGCACACGAAGAACTTAGCTCTTGAGATCCATTTCCAGGTAAAGGGAGTTACTCCTGAACCCTAGTTTCTACCTAAATATGTTTATAAATCTTTAGAGAAGAGGGTTATCTTATTTCAAAAAGTATATCCATAAATTTTTCTTGAAACTAAATAAGTTTGAAATGGATTTTTGGTATAAAAGAGGTTTTTGATACGTTTAAAATCAATTGAGATGTAGTTTATCATAAATAATCATGAGTAAGAATAAGTTAAACAATTTTATGGATAAGTTACTATTATTTTTTTTATAATGTATGTGTTGAATAGTGAAAAGTGAAAAGGTGAAATATGTTGCACTTTATGCTAGAAGATTCTATTAAGACTGAGAGAATGTGATCTTTGACAATATGTTCTAGATTGCACGATTTAGGCTGAGTTCAAGGGTGTCTGACCCTCGACGTATTGTGTGAAATTTTATGATGATATGTATCTACCTTGTGATTATATAAATAATTGAGAAGTTTGTTAATATGTGAGAGTGATATAAAAGGTATTGTATCTTATATGTGTGAGTTGGGTTAAGTTTGAATAAGTATGAATGTTTGAGAATCTCTGAGAAAGTATACAATTGATTATAAGAGAAAGAGAAATTGTGAAAATTGAAAAGTGATGAATATGTGTGGAGAAAAGAGAAAGGGACATTAGTACATGTGTTACAAATATACCGATTGGTGTCATATCATATATGCGATGTAGTGCACCGACGGATGATATTATAACATATATGTTGTAGTATATCGATTAGTGTATTTGCAACATTTGTATTAGAATAGTATAACTTGATGTGCCACTATTCAGATACTGTATGGATAGTTCATGGATACACTGGTGTACAGGGTCTAAAGTTGATTATGGAAATATAGTGGAAATGAGAGTGCTAAATGTGGTTCACTGATGTGTACACGATGTAAAAGTGGAATGCATTTACAGGCCTTACGCTCATTTCTTGACCAAACTTCAAATTATACCTTTGCTTGGAAGGTTGTAAACGCACACGTTGTATCCGTGTGTGGTTTAGCTAACCATCGACTATCCATGCTGCGTAAGTCCTTCGTAACTAAGGAGAGTGAGTTGGCAGCGATTTAGGGACCCGAAAGTACCTAGAGTATTATTAATTGATGAGATGTTTAGACTTGAGATGGATAAAGTGGCATGAAGATATGGATTGGATAATGATATTTGGTTAAATGTGGAGTAATATTCATGAATAACTTTTGTTAATTAAAATTGTATGAATAAGTAAAGTAGCATGAATTATGATGTTGAATGTGATTGGGTTAATTAAATAAGAAATGGAATACGTATGAGTAATGATGAAAGATGTATATGAATAATTTGTCTGGTTAAATTTGTTAAGTATGAAACATTGTTATTTTGTTACATGTTGTATTAGAAGATGTTTTTGCATTATTATTTATTATTTTATAAAATAAGAATTTTCGTAGGGCAAAGGATGCTCACTCTTACAGACTTTTTCAGGTAATGAAGTGATAAAAAGAGGATTGATTCATTCTAGGATCATACTCGCAAGGAATGGTAGGAAAGGAATTGCTCTGAGGGATTTATATTATGAAGAAAGATTGTAAATATATTGTGAATTGAGTTTCCATTCAAAGTTATTTAGAAGATTTAGTCATTGTAAATAATGATTCAAAGTGCAGGTGTAATATTTAGTAATTAATCGTTAATAATGATAACTCCATGCATAGTTTTGCTATTTAAGTTTTTCCTTCTGCATTATAATTATCAAGTGACATGATTCTCTGCATATTTTCAGAATTTTACAGGTGGAACTGCAAACTTTGGACTGGATTCAGGCACAAATCCAAGGAAATTCAAATGCACAGAAGAATGCCCATTTTCACCTTACAATACAATCACTTGGGAGAGAAGTTTCAATTTCATCATCAGAGGTGTCCACTTTCATTTCATAGTAATCACTTTCAGTTAAGGTAAGTGGTCCTCCTCTTTGTAGTTCTCACTTTTGTTTCATAGTAATTACTTCAAAGGCTTTTGGGTCAAAAAAAGTGCACGTAACCACTCCCATTCCATAGTGACTACGCGCAGAGACATTTGGGAATTAAGGACTCTCTGTAGTTGTCACTTTCATTTCATAGTAGACACTCCAGAGAAGCCTTTTTTGTGCAAACATGGTGCGCGTAGCCACTTTCATCCCATAGTAGTTAAGCCCAACCCCATTATTAAATTTTTGAAAAAAAAAAGTGCTCTTTGTAGTTGTTACTTTCGTTTCATAGTGGCTATGCGCAGTACCACATTGCAAAACTTCAATGCGCGTGTCCACTATGGTTTGAAAATAGCCACGCCCAAAGCCTATATAAATAGAAAGTCACCACTCTAGCCCTCACTTTCACTCAATCTCTGAACGCTCTCACTCACGTCTAATTCCCCTGCCAAGTCTCTTTCATCCCCACTATTCTGTGCTAAAGCCCATTCATTTATGTATTTCTGCACAAATTTCAGACTCTCATCCAGGTAACTTTTCAATTCCCTTCTTTCTGCATTAGAGTTCTTCGTTCAATAATTTGGGGTTTTGAATTCTGGTTTTATGTGTTGAAATTGTTTGGGGAAGATTGAGATTCTGGGCATGCTAGCATGATTAAAAGGGACTGGGAATGTTAATTTGGTTTAATTCACTGCACTTTGGTTAATCAAACCCTAGCGTGACTACTATCATTTTGGGTTTTTGCTTTAGGAGTTCTTGCATAGAAATTCTTGTGTAAATAATGCCATTTGAAGTATGATTGCTTGATTGAAGTGAATTGGAGGTGTTTATTTCGGATATTTGTTGTATTCTGCCATTGTCGAACCCTAGGGTGGCCACCTCCACTTGTACTACTGCATGTTTTGTGTATTCTGATGTAATATTGCCTATCCTAGGTTTGTATTGACAGATTTTGGGCACGATAACATGATTAAAAAAGGTCTAGAATTTTACTTTGATTTAATTCACTGCATTTTGCATGATTGAACCCTAGGGTAATCACTGTCATTTGGGGATTTTACTTTAAAGCCTCATGCATAGTAATTGTAGTGTATATTCTACTATCTCAAGTGCAATTGTCTGATTGGAAGGAACTAAGAGTATTCATTTTGGTTAATCTACTATTCTTCGCCATTGTTGCACCATAGGGTAGCTACTTTCATTTCTGGTGGTGAATGTTTTGCATTGGTGATACAACAGAGACTGGTCTAGTTCCCTATCTGCATGATAGTCATTACTTCACTACAATCTGACCTGTCTTGATTAAATTATATGGTGCTTGCCCAGCTTTGATTCTGCATAACTGTATCCTAGGTTAGTATTGTCCAGTCTCATAATGCCCAATGTGTGCTAAGATATCCTAAGTCCCTCTAATTGTTCTGAAACAGCTACCAGTGCTGTGAATACTACAATGCAGTAGCAATAACTCCATGTTGAACTACTCTTTTTGACATGTCCACACACACACACCACTTGCATCACTATGTTTTTTTGTCAATATTGACCCTGTTGCATACACATCTTTCTGATAAAATTTTTGTTGCTTCAACACACTCATTTTCATTCCCACCTGTGTGTGATCACTTTATGCTACAACCTCTGGCTGCATGTGCTAAGAATGATGCTTATTTTTGAAAGTCTGCTAATGCATGATCTATTTGTACTATGCTGCACACATCCCTCCCTGTGGTTTACATTTCTACACCAATAGCATCATTTTGTTTTAGACATTTTTCCTAGAACCTGCATCACCATAGTAGTCATTTTTCATACATATTTGCATTGACATTTGCTGAAGTGTAGATACTGCGTAGCCACAATTGTTACTGTCATGTATAACCACAGACACTGTGTGCTCTGCATTCTAGCTTATGAAATATGCACTCTTTGTATGTATGTACTCTTTTGGAACAATTCTGTGCTGCACTGTCATTACATGCACCCTGCACAACTTTCTATAACTCAGGCCTTGACTGATAAATGCATATCTGTGATGATTATAATTCAGCATGCTTGAATTTTTTTGTACCTTCACTGCATTAATGTTGTAATGCTTGAACCATAGAGTAATTACTTTGACACTACACTCCATCATAGCACCTATTCTGGTTTGCCTTTCCACTATCAGTGTGAACATTATTTTGTTTAATATACATCTTTGTTGTATAATATCAATGTACATTCCACTCAGATTTCCTTCTTTCTTTTTGCAACAAACATGGTTAACACACCAAGAAATAATCCTCCAAGGCCCAAAAGAGCCAAGACAGTTGGTGCCTCCTCTTCTAGACCTCCACCTGCACATGATCCTAGATTTCGGTCCGTAGAGTACGAGGACTACTTCAAAGCCAACATCCTGCGTAGGCAAATAGTGCAGGACCGCAACTTTGAGATCCAAGAGGGCACCTATCTCCAATTTCAAGAGGAGATTCAGAAAAGAGGTTGGGACCTCTTCACTACTTGTGCTGGCAATGGGTGGAAGGAAATCACCCAAGAATTCTTTGTTAACGCCATGAGGATCAAAAGCGACACTTTTCCCCCTAGACATAGCATTGGTGAGGGAAAAAGAGATCAACTTCACTCCCTCCAACATCTAAAGAGTTCTGAACATCCCAGTTGTGCCTAAACTAGCTGGCCAATTGGACCTCACCACCTTCAGCATTCTGGAGGAAAAGGACTACAAGCTTATCCTTGAAACCATCTGCAAGGAGGCTGAGAACTAGAGTTTGACTGCAAGATGTAGCCTAAGAACCTAACAACAAAGCACCTGGTCCCTGCAGCAAAAGTATGGAGTGTCTTCATTCTCAGCTCCTTCATGCCAGTTGTCCACCACTCCACATTGGCAGTGAAAAGGGCAGAGCTGGTCTATGCCATTCTCACAGGCATGCCCATCCATGTTGGTGAAGTGATCAGCAATGCCATTATGGACATCTTGAGCAGAAGCAGAGACTCCATTGGTTTTCCATCCATCATTGCTATGTTATGTCAAGATGTTGGGGGTAGACTTTGGGGACTACCAACAGAAAGTCAGAGCAGCCCCTTCCATATCCACTACTTTGGTGAAGGAGCTGTTTAAGCCCAAAAAGGCTGTTAACCCAGGGTTATCACTACCAGCTGACTACAGGAAAGACACTCCACTGAGGGTGAGGGAGTAGATGAGATAGATTGCCCTGAGGCAGGATGCTATCCATGCTGGCCAGAAGGCCTTCCTGACCCCGATGGACACCATGCTACTGAACATTTGGAAGAAATTGGGGATAACCACTACACAGCTTTATAATTCCCCACCTTCAATGCTCCATGCCTTCGAGCAGCAGCTCAGAATGATATTTCACCTTTTATTCCCACTGCCCCAGGTAGAACTGCTGCAGAGACTAGCACTTCCAGCTCTTCAGATGAAGAACCACCACCAACTGCGGAGGGTGCTGATAATGATGATGATTCTTCCTTTTCCAACTCAGATAAAGATGTCATTTAGTCTTAGTTTGTTTCTCATTACATCCGGTTTTCATTTACCTTCTTCTATGTCCCTATATATATCATTAGCTACCATTTCTATGTAGTTATCGTACATTACCGCTTTCATCCTTACTGCTTCACTTTCATATTCCTGCTTTTATATATATCATTCATATTTAGCTTTCATATTTTCTCTTTATATTGAATTCTGTGTATATTTGTGTAGAAAATGCCCTCAGCCCCATCAAGAGGAGCATGAAATTGTCACTGATTTGTGAATCCATCTTCTATGAAAGGGAGTGATCTCTTTGCCTCTATTTCATGAGTATTTAGTCTAAATTCCTTACACAGTAATAGCCAAAAACATACAAAAATATATTTTTCCTTTGTGCTTTTGTTTTTAATTTAATCTAATTTTGTAATTCCAATTTTATACTCTAATTACACTTCCCATTCAACTCAAAAATCATTCTCTATTTTGTACATATTCACCATTCCTACTATACTGAATATATTTTCTTGTAAGGTGAACTGTATTCACATATTGCAAACCATTATCACTTGTTACCATGGTAGAGACTTAGGCCTTAAATTCCTTTTTTTATGTGTAGTTTACATGTATTTTTGCACTCATCTTCTAGAACTTGCTATGTTTCTTACTTGAATATGCATTGTGCAATTTTTCATCTAGATGATTGAGGCCTTCTTTACACATACACACACACCCTAGACCACCCTTACACCTAATTTTCCTTATTCCACATTTTTCTTTTTGCCAAACTTTGTATGTAAAAATATCTTCTTACCTTAAGAGAGGTATTTCTTTTGAGTTGCGTCAAGAGTGAATACAAGTAACTAAGTTTGGGGGTGCTAATATTCACTATAGTTGCTTGAGGACAAGCAAACTTTTAAGTTTGGGGTGGTGAGCATTATATACATGTCAAAAATGCTTGAATTTGAAGAAAAGAATGATTGTCAAAGTCCATAAAAAAATGAAAATGAATAATGATGAATGAAAGAAAAAGAAAAAGCAAAATATAACAAGTTAATGTGATAGAAAAAAGAATTCCCACATAAGACAAAATAATGAAAAATATAGTGAAAGAATGCTTGAATCTCATTTGCTACATCATTTAATGCATTTCACTCTAAGTTGTTGTATTCACTCACTCAAAAGAATTCTCTTCTCTAGAAATACCTACTTGGGCTTATGTCCATTCTTGATCAAAATTGAACCTAACTCCATTTGTGGCCAATAAGGTCCTCTTGATAGGTGAGCCATTATATCTAGGCAAAGGAGATTGAGAATATGGGCAAGCATATGGTAGGGTGAGGCAAAATGCATGAATTGAGGAAAAAAACTTAGCCTAAACACTAATGAGTGAAGAGTGAAACACCATCTCTTGATCTAGATAATTTCTTTGCATTATGTGGATTGCATGAAAGCTTGCTGGATTTTTGTTTCAGTTTAGTGGGACTTTGCATGAAAAAATTGACATAAGTGTGATTTCTTTGTTGAATGAATCTATGACTTTGGAAATATTGGAAGTGTCAATTAGAATCTAAATTTGGAATGAAATTTTTTGGATAAATCCAACCCTTTCACATGCAACTTCCTTAAGTTTTGATTTGCTGGAGGATAAGCAAAAGTTTAAGTTTGAGGTTGTGATGAATCCACATTTTATTGGATTTTTACTTGGCTTTTTAGTGTTCCTTAATAGAAAAAGTAGACTTAGGAAGTGTAAATAACATAGAAACATCATTTTGGTCAAATATCATAGGTTTCTTAATTTTTGGTTAATTTACATTGAATTACATAGATAAAATTTGTAATTTTGACCATTTGAATAATTGTGCAGGAATTTCTAGACTTGTTCCATGGATTTTTAGCCTTTGAGAAATTTTGATTTAAAAGTGACCACTTTCAGAAGTGTAGTGGACACTACAGCAAGCTAGATCCAAAGGGCAGACCAAAGTGATCACTTTTAGAGTGATAGTGGACACTCAAGAGAAAGCCAATTTCACCCAAACATGCGCATAGCTACTATAAGTTCAAAGTGAACACTCTAGAGAGGGTCAATAGCAAAGGACACCTACGCGTAGCCATTATGAAACCATAGTAACTACTATGGGTGACGACTATTGCACTATAAATTGAATTGCAGAAATTAGGTCAGCAACTTTTTGATACTCTTAGATTTCTTTCCATTTTAGGAATGCTTGTAGAGCTTAGGTCAACCTTGGGTGACAGCTAAGGCCTCAACCTAGGGTTTGATTTTAATTTTCTTCCTATCTTTCTTTACTTCTTGCATTGATGGTAATGATTTCTCCCCATTTTCATTTAACAGTTGTAAGACCCATCCTCATGGAGGGCTAAACTCTTTTGTAATCCCTAGTGAATTCATTTAGATTCTTGAATTCCTGGGTTTGAATGTTAACATTGTTCTTTTTCTTCCATGGATTTCTTCTTCCCAAACTCTTGAATTGAATTAATGGTTGAATGAGGGGAGCATTGCGTAATGAACCCTAATTCGTTTTAAGGAAATTCTAAATTTGAATTGCTTAATTCTTGTTTAATTCTAAGATTGTGTAATCAAGGAATAAGATATTGGAGTTCATTGGATTGCTTAATTCATATGAAAATATAAAGTTGATTTTCGCATGTTAAATTAACCTAATTCTGGGAGGAGAGGAAGAGTATTAAAATCTTGAAAGGAATGAGGATAGAGTCTACATGAATGAATTAGGGATTACTACTTTCTATTCATTGAACATCACAATTCTGCTTCTTATTCTTCATATTAATTTTGGAATCAAACAAAATCTCCCTTTTTTATTGCTTTTGTAATTAATGTTTTTAACATGTTTGATGCATATTCTCAACCATTGTGATTGGAATCGACCTAGGTTAGCACCGTAGTATTACATTAATTTCTGTTTATATTTTGATAAGGATTTGTGACAAATTTCTTTTCATCAGGTGATCACTCAGTTGTAAGTGGGATAAAACGAGAGGCTGTCAGAGGAAGCCCTAATTTATGACGGCTTGTGTTAAGCAAAAATTATGAGTCAATACTGGACTTTAGCTAAAAGTAAAGGTTGTCATGCATATACTGGGCTTAGACTAGAAATAAAAGTGGCAAGTAAAGTACTGGACTTCGTCAAAAGTGTAAAATTGTCGATCAAATTTTGGGCTTTTGATAAGGAGAGTACATGGGTTCAATTAAGTTTTGAATATTGACAGAAAAATAGAAGGGTCATTCGGGTTTAGGAGTGTGACAGAAATGTAAATGGGTTAGTGTAATTATGGAATTTGATAGAAATGTAGATGACTCAATCAGTTCTAAATTTTAGCAGAAAAATGAAAGGTAACTGCCAAATTATGAACCTAAATAGAAAAAGTGAAATGTGCCAGTCAAACTTGGACATAAACAAAAAGATAAAATGTGAAAGGTGCGAGTCAAATTCTTGACATTGATAAAAAGGTGAAAGGTGTCAGTCAAATTCTGAATTTTGATAGAAAAGTGAAATGTAAATGTGCCAGTTTGGTTTTGCATGTTGACAGAAAAGTGAAATGTGTTAGTCAGATTCTGAACTTTAAGAGAAAAGTGAAATGTGTCAGTCTGGTTTTGGACTTAGACAGAAAAGTAAAGAGATTTTGAAAAGAAAGATAAAGAAAATTGATTAGGTTTAGGACGTAACAAAAAATAAAAGGCTAGTCAGACTCTGGACCTTAACAATACGAGTAAGACAAAAAAGTAAAGAAGTGAATCAATTTTTATCTAAAATGAACAGGGTGCACCAGGAATGCAAAGAGAAATACGGTGATCACTTAGTTTTAAGTGGGATGAAACGAGAGGCTATCAGAGGAAGCCCTAATTTATGACGGCTTGTGTTAAACAAAAATTGTGAGTCAATATTGGACTTTAGCTAAAAGTAAAGGTTGTTATGCATATATTGGGCTTAGACTAGAAATAAAAGTGGCAAGTAAAGTACTGGACTTTGTCAAAAGTGTAAAAATGTTGATTAGATTTTGGGCTTTTGATAAGGAGAGTAAATGGGTTCAATCAAGTTATGAATATTGACAGAAAAATAGAAGGGTCATTCGAGTTTAGGAGTGTGACCGAAATGTAAATGTGTTAGTCTATTATGGACTATGATATAAATGTAAAGGACTCAGTCATGTTCTAAATTTTAGCAAAAAAATGAACGATATCGGCCAAATTATGAACCTGAATAGAAAAAGTGAAATGTGTCAATCAAACTTGGACTTAAACAATAAGATAAAATATGAAAGGTGTCAGTCAGGTTCTGGACTTTGATAGAAAGGTAAAATATGTCAGTCAAATTCTGAACTTTGACAAAAAAGTGAAATGTAAATGTGTCTGTTAGGTTTTGAATATTGACAGAAAAGTGAAATGTGTTAGTCAGGTTCTGGACTTTGAGAGAAAAGTGAAATGTGTCAGTCTAGTTCTGGACTTGGACAGAAAAGTGAAGAGATTTTGAAAAGAAAGATAAAGAAAAGCGGTTAGGTTCAAGACCTAACAAAAAATAAAAGACTAGTCAAACTCTGGACCTTAACAATACGAGTAAGACAAAAAAGTAAAGAGATCAATTAGTTTCTAAATTTTGATGGAAGGTAAAGTACTTAGTCAGATCCTAGACTTGGACTGAACATAAAAGTTATAAGGGAGACAATAAATTTAAACTAAACTTCAAATGGTGACAATAGATAAAAGCAAATACATAGTAATGTAATGATATGATTGCACAAACTAAATGAATGTTAATACTTGAATTTTTTCCACCACTACTTTGTTGACTGCAAGTAGTAATCCTACCTCAAACCTTCACTCTTTGTGTTGCTTCTGTGTCTTCATCACTTTACACCTAACTATGCATACTACAACCACAAGTTCTCCACATTTACGAGGCAACGCAAAGTTGAATGAGACACCAAATATTGAAGAAAAGATACACTATTAACACTTTTATAACTTATAATTTTGAAATTTTTCGTGGCTCACATTCAAGTTCATATGACTAGCTAAAATTAGATATGTTTCCTTAATTTTGAAGGCTTTCTTTACCCTTCTTAAAAAATTCAACGAATCAAGATATACATTTTTTCCATTGAAACAAAATATTAAGAGGTCTACCTAGTTGGTCTCATACTTAATATGCATGAACAAATAAATTTTAAATATAATTTGTTATGATCTTGTAACATCAATAGAATTATGTCAATTACCTTATTTTGAAACAATTCACTTACTTAGTTGTTTAAACAAAAAAGACCTCATCCACCACAAGTAATCACTAATATGATTTGAGCATTTAACATCTAGAAGTATTGGTTTTGCATCTTCATTCACTAAAGCTTAACTGTCATTTGAACAGTCTTTCTATTTCATATTATAGCAAAACGCTGATTTCTCTTCAACTTTCTAACAAGGAGGTAAATCTAAATTTAGAAAATCCATCTCTTAATCAAAGTGATCATAATTAATTTATAGACGATAAATTTCTAAACTCGCTTTTCTCCTCCCTTATTGGTATAAAATACACAAATGTTATCAGGTCTGTATTATATATATATATATATATATATATATACACATAAATAATTTCTTTTAAAGATGATGTTGTAATCGTTCAATTATGATGTCTTTGTCTTTTGAATGCGATGTTGTATGTTGATAATGGTATAAAATTGCATGGATTTATGTATGTGTGAGTTGTATAATTGCTGAATATAGAGCGGATACAAGTTGTGTGGATTGTGTAACACCCTAATATTTATTTATATAATTTCCTCTTTTAAATATAGTAACACTAACATGATTTGCATAAAATAAGTAAAAGATAGATGAATGTAGAAAATTTGAAATCTCATTAAAATATTTTCAAAATTCTTAATTAACAATTTAAAGAAAACTAAACCGTTATATTAATCATCCTTCACAGTGAATTTATCAAAACACTTGAACTTCAAATTAAAAGCTTTCATCAATATAATTACATAAGGCAAATGACTTTGAATGGAAAACATTCACTAATATCTTCACAATTCTCCCTTAAATAAATTAAAACTCTGTAAAGCAGTTTCCTTCCTACCACTCCTTGTGAGTATGACCCTAGAACGAATCGATCTTCTTTACCTGAAAAATAGTTGTAAGGGTGAGTATTCCTTGCCCACTAAATCATAAATTACAAAATAATAAAATAAATGCAGAAAGTACTTTCAGAAGCTACATATAATAAGTTAGGGACAGTCTATTTCTAACAAATTCATTCATCATTTGATTATTTAAAATCTATTCCTCCTTGTTTAGTATGATAATTCAATTATCTGATTCGTTTCAACTTTATCATATTGATTCCAAAATATTTATCAATTTATATCCAAGTACATGCATTCCTTACTTCTTCTAGCATACATGTGTAACATAACTTCTTTCATTATTTAAAGACAATTAATCCATTCACATCAATTCCTTCCAAACTTAACTTCTCAATTAAACATACAATAATAAAACATGAAAATACATCACTTTACACTTAGCCAAATATCATTGTCCAATCCATAATTTTGTGCCACTTCGTCCCTTTCAAATATGACTATTCCATTAATTCAACGGTACTCTAGGTACTCTCGAGCCCCTAAATTGCTGCCAATGTACTCTCTCTAGTTACGAAAGACTTACTCAGTATAGATAGTCGTTGGTGAGCTAAACCACACACGGATACAACGTGTGCATTCACAGCCTTCCAAACAAAGGTATAGTTAGGAGTTCGGTCAAGAAATGAGCATGAGGCCGGTAAATGCTTCCCACTTTTACATCATGTACACATTAGTAAACTGCATTTACCACTCTCATTTCCCCCAGATTTCTACAATCAACTCCAGACCTTATACCCCCAGTGTATCCCTAAACCATCCATACTATATCTCAACTGTGACACATCACTTTATATTATTCTAATACATATGTTACAACTACATTAATTGATGTACTACAACATATGTGTTATAATTTCACCCGTCGATATATTACAACACATATATATAATCTCACCAATCGGTGTCTTTGTAACACATGTACTAGTATTCCTTTTTCTTTCCTTCACACATATCTTTACTTTTTCATTTCACATAATTTTCTCATCATTGAATTCATTAAAACATATTCAGTAAATCGAATATACCAACAAATTCTAATTCACATATTAATACATCTCTTCTTCCCAGTATCCCCTAAACTTCATTAAATTCATACAATCATCATACAATTCAGCACAATTACCATGTTCTATCAATTCATCACACATTTATCAGATAATAACACATTAGTACACAATCTGTCGGCAGTTGGACACCCTCAGACTCAGCCCAAATCGTGTAGTTTCATAATAATTCACCAGAGGTCATATTTCCTCAGTCTCAATAGAGTCTTCTAACTAAGAGTTCAGTATTCTCTATCTTTTATCACTTAACTCATATACATCCCAAACAACTTGGTCCTAACACTTCTTAATGTTGTTCTAGCCTATGACTTTTGCGAAGAATTTGATTCTAGTGATTTCAAATAAACTCAAAACCTTTCTTTATACCAAAAATTCTCTTTTACCATATGATTTCATAAAAATTTATAGCTTATTACTAAAATAGGTTACTCAGATTCTTATGGGGTCACTACATATAGAAATAACACTAAGACTCGAGAATACTCCCCTTACCTGGAAATGAGTCTGTGAACTAAGTTCTTCATGGGATCTAGGGAGAAACTCCATGTTTCAATCGGTAAAGCTTCCCAAGAACTAGAGTTCTTTCTAATGTCACAGAATAAATTACTATTAGAAGGAGAAAGACCAGAGAAATAAAAACTAGAGTTAAGAGTTGAGCTCCAAAAACTTACTCAGATCCAAGAAGAACATACGTTTGAGCTCTGATCTAACAAAGATTCAGAGATATTGAAGGCTTTCTCTAGGATGGAAGAGGGAGAGAACAAAGAGATTAGAGAAAGAGAAGTGGTTTTTAGTGAGAAATGAAATTTCTCAATGTAAAGGCCCTTAAATACCCTTCAAATTTGCGCGATCTTGCTTGAGCAAGCGAGCTTTCGCTTAAGCAAGAACATTCTCGCTTGAGTGAGCTCTTCCTCGCTTGAGCAAGCTAACCAGACAATGATTTTTCTGATATCCTTGCCTGAGAAAGAGGTATTCTTGCCTGAGGGTAGGGATGGAAAACAGGCCAGACTTTACTTTAAACAGACTTGGCCTGTAACATAATTATTAGACCTAAGTCTGGTCTGTTACCTATTAAAGGCTTTATTTTTAGCCTGGCCTGACCTGTTTAAGTGGTCTGACTTGGCCTAAAGCCTGTTACAAAAAAAAAAATATATCTTAATATTAATGAAAATATAAATATTTTATTATCAAATTAGTTTACATATTTTTCTACTTTTTATCTATGTTATTGATAATTATTCAATAACTGTAATAATGTTTATATAATTTTATAAATAATTTCAAAAATATTATTTAAGCACTAATTATAAATGTTTCATATTACATAAATTTTTATTTTTATTTTTTTGATTTTTTTTAAAATTATTAAATATTTTAATTGTTTTTAGGATCATATTTTATTTATTTAAAGACATCTTATATTTAATAAATAAAGTCATAGTAAACACATAAAATTGATCACAAAAATAGCATTCCCACAATTTGTTGAATCAGCTGAAAGAAAACTATTATATCTTAAAAAATAAATAAATTTAAATTCAATTTAATATATATATATATAAAACAATAATAATAACTATTAAATTAAAAAAATAATTAAAAAATATTTAATTTTACTTATTTTATTAATTTGTTATTTTAAATTAACAAATACACGTAAAATTTACAACACTATAACATTAATATAATATAAAAAAATATTACTGATACAATAAATTAAATATATATATTTATATATAAAATATAAATTAATAAATTATCTAATAATTTAATTTTTTATTTATATAAGTATTTGTGAATTATTAAATTTTAAATGTATGTTAATAACTATAATTAAAATATTAAAGATTTTAATTATTTTTTATGATAATCATATTTTATTTGTGTAAAGGCATCTTATATTTAATAAATAAAATTACAGTAAACACATAAAATTTATAACAAAAAATAATATTCACAAAATTTGTTGAATCAGCTAAAAAAAATTATTATATTTAAAAAATTAAATAAATAATTATTGTAAAAATTATAGATCAAATGTGTTTATGTGATAAAATTTAAGGATGTAGAAAAATAATATATGAGCATAGTAAGAATTAATAAAATTTATATTTAAATTAAAATAACTTATATTTCTAAACTTTTATCTTAATAAAAAAATATGAAATAAAACTTTTTATGTATATATATATATAATGACAATAATAATAACTATTAAATTAAAAAAATATATACAAAATATTTAATTTTATTTATTTTATTAATTTTTATTTTAAATTAACACATATACGTAAAATTAACTACACTATAACATTAATATAATATAGAAAATATTACTGATACAATACATTAAAACATATATATATATATATTATAAATTGATAAATTAATTAATAATTTAATTTTTTATTTATATTTTTTTTGTAAATATTTATTAATTATTGAATTTTGAATTATATTAACAACTATATTTTTTAAGAAAAAATCTATTTACATCTATGTGAAATTCGTAAAAAATAATTATTTAAAATTTAACATATTTATATTTAGGTATGTTATTGTGTGTTGTGTACCTGGCATGTAAATTTTTTTTATAGATACTTTACTCAAAAAATTTATACTAATAAAAATAAAATAATATTAAGTTACAAAAAGTATATATTATTATATATAATTTATTTAAAATTATATTATTTATTATATGGTCCTATTATATATATATATATTATATTATTTATATTATTTATTTAAAATTATAAATTATATTATTTTTTATCATTTTTTTATAAAATTTTAGTTTTGAATAAAATATAATTCATATTTAAAATTTATTTATTTATTATAAAAAAATAGTTAAACATAATATACTAATATAATAACTAAATAATAATAGTAATAATAAAATTAAGAATATAAAAAATATATTAATATAATATTATTATTTTATTTGGTTCAGTTTTGATTGCGTCTTATTCCTGTTCAAAGATTTAACTACTTTTTAACTTATTTAAATGTAACAAATATGATACTTTATTATTAAATAAATTTATTATTTAAAAAGTGTAATTGTGTATAAATATTTTTAATTTTTAATAGAATATAATTTCTATTTATTGTAATTATAAATAAAAAAATTATAACGTAATATATTAATTTAATATAACAAAATTAAAAATATATTATTAAATAACTTTATTATTGAAACATGTTTTGACAGCTGTAATTTTAAATTTTATATATATATATATACAGACCGACCTGTCAGGCTTAACAGACTTTAAAAATAGCTCAAACTTGACCTGTTTACTTAAACAGACCTTAAAAAAAGCTTAAGCCTTATTTGTTTATTAAAAAGGTCAGGCCTAAACTAGGCCAAGCTGCAGGCCCCTGTCAGGCGGCCTGGCCTGTTTCCATCCCTACCTGAGGGAGGATAGTTCTAGATTTTCCTACGATACCTCGCCTAGGTGAGCTCTATCTCACTTGAGCGAGTTGTTTCCCGCCTAGGCAATCCCCCTTCTCGCCTGAGCAAGAGGACAGTTGAGACAACTCCATCCTTTTACTCCAAAACACCCAGTCTAGAAGATATCTGTCTCGCTTAAGCGAGAAGTCCTGCACCAAAACTCTTATTTTAACCAACAACAAAGGAATAAAAATGAGGGTGTTATAGATTGAATAGGTTTAGTTGGTGTAAAACTCCAGGATATCTCGCTGTAGCGAGATATCTCTTGCTATAGCGAGAATAAGTCATCCAAAACGAGACTCTTTACAGCTTTCTCACTGTAGTGAGCTATAGCGAGAAGTAAATAAGATTAACCCAACTACCGTCTCGCTGTAGTAAAAGATGCTCGTTGTAGCAAAAATGACAGATAACAGGAGGGATACATTGTCTGGTATATCTTGTTGTAGCAAGAAAATCACGAGTTTGAGGGGTATTTAAGGGATTTTAAGCTAAAAATCTTCATTTCCACACAAAACCATCTTCTTCTCATGATTTTCTCTATTCTTCCACCCTTCCTTCTCTAAGAAAAACCTTCTCAAAGCCAAACTTCATCTCAATTTAAGTGAGAACGTCTATTTCATTCAAAATCTAGGTGAGTTTTTGGAGCTTATTTCTTCATCTTTGCTTCTAATTTCCTTGATTTCTCTCCTTAAGAGCTTTTTGTTTTGTAATGATAAGGAGATCTAAGGTTTTTGGATGCTATATATCTTTTTGGGGCTCACGAAAGGAATGATCTAGGAAAACATCTATTTTTAGGTAAGGAGAACTTATTCTAAGTTATTGTGATTACCCATAGAAATATTTTTATACAAATCTTGATATACTAAGAATAAATCAATTTATGGGTAAAACATCAATTATCTATATGACTGATTGTGAAAGTTGGATTGTTGTGTTGAGACATGTTAAATGCTGAAATAAATGGATAAGTGTTGATACAATGCTAGAACAAAAGTTGTTAATGTTGAGCAATTGTTATATATCGTAAATATTATTGAGCTGTTAAATGCATAATTGTGGCTGAGCCATATTATCATAAAATATTATAATTTTAAAGCCTAGTTACATGTTTAGGTAGGGTAGGCATGTATCGATTAGATAATAGGCTGAGCTGTACTGTGCTGTATTTCTGGATCCAGATACTGGGATGGGTCGCTCCTAAACTGGCAAATTGTAGGTTCCTTCTGGATTAATTAAGCTATGAAATCAGTTGAAACTGAGATGTTACATTTGCATTAAATGGGTTGAGAGTTAGCTGAAATTGTTGTATTGCTTGTTGAGAATTATGAAAGTTGTATAACTACTTATGTTATATTTTCATATCTTATGATCATGATTGTTTGATTTCTTAAGCTCACCCTTTCATTTTCTGTCTATGTTGGTGTGTTATGTGCATTGTGATGATTGTACAGTGGTACATAAGCAGATGCTACAAGTAATGCTTCCACTTCATATGCTGAGGGACAGGTTGAGAAGTTATATGAGGCGAGTGACATTCTTTTTGGATCAGTAGTTTTATTTGAAAATTTTGTAATCTAGGCCTCAGCTGTAAGAATGAGCTATTTAAATACAAATTTGAATATGAGTGTAAATATTTAAAAATATTGTAAATTTATACTTTTAGCTCCATATTGAGTAGTTTTTGTATATACTTATAAATTGTTAATGAATAAATATGGTTATAAATTTTATGAAAATGCTCTTGAAGCTTTACTCCACCATTGAGGTGTTGAGTTTTAATTTTTCTATAATTCATATTGAATTAAATATTTTGATTGTTTTATTTCAATAGATAAATTTGTACAATATGTTATATATATATATATATATATATATATATATATTAAATATAATGTTATTGATTCTTTTAAAAAATGATTGTAACAAGTGTTAATTATTTCATTATAATAATAATAATAATAGAAATAAAAATAATTATTACATGGTTATGATAAAATGATCATAAAGAGAAATTGTTGATCACTAAGAGAAATTGTTAACTTAACTTAATTGGACTAACAAAAGAAATTGGACTAGTTTTCTTAAGAATTGAAATTAAGTAAAAATCACCTTTAATATTAGTGTTATTTTCATTACCATTAAGAATTTCATGATCATCAACGTCAACATCATCGTCATTATCATCTAATGATCTAAGCATACTAGAACCTTAAACATTTTACAAAAGTATACTATAAAATGTAACATTCCCAATTTTGGTCTACACGTTTTGAATTATTCGAGTTAGTTAGCGTTTCTTCACTTCATTTTTTTTTTACTCTAATTTATGTCTCGTGGCAATTAAATACTTTTCGTGATCAATTGATTTTAGCAAAAAATAATAATTTAGTAATGATTGTCTAATGTGTTTGAGTTCTTGCTGTACAATATTTTTATGTGGTGATGTGATAGTGTCTAATGCATTTTTTTTTTATACATATGTTCTAATAATTATGTGGTGAATTACCTTGAGCAACCTTAGGATAGTGAGACAAATTTTAGGATAAAGTTCACCATAGATTCGGATGGGTGGGCCCTGCTTTACTGATCACTTGATTATTATTATTATTATTATTGCTAATGTTATCCTCTTAATTCATTTTATTTGTTTATGTGGTATTGTTATTTTATTTTATTTATTGATTTAAAGGAAATTATTTGTGTGACTTCTGCATTCCTTAGCCGTTATTAATAATTCTCTCTTGCCTTAAATATCCACTTGACCCTAGTTAATATATATACATGAGCCTTTTCATTTTTCCCTAGCACCATGCACACTAAAATTGTCATGTAATAGAAAATTACCATTTTTCGCCCTATGTTCCACGTGCAACTAAGGGGATCCAAGAGATACATTTCCCATTCAAATCTTTCTCTTTTTAAGCATGGTAACCGAAATCTCATTCAATGGCTGGGAGAGAGAGAGAGAGAGAGAAACCCTAATCATCAGAATTTAAACCCTTACCCCTTCCTTTTTAAACACACCTTTCGTATTCCTAAAATATCATTTATGACTCAATAATGCTGCATTGAAACCGTTAACCTTCATTAAAAACATTCCCTGATAAATGTGTTTTGAATTTATTTAGCCGAGGACCCCTCACCTTCCCAAATTACTCCTCCACTAAGCCGTTTGACCCGCCCCCCACCAGCACTTGAATTTTTTGGGAAAGTGAAGAGTTTTGCACTTATTCCCTCCCTATAGGAACTCGAAACTGCCACCTACATTTAAAGGACAATAAATCAACATGGGAAGTTACCACCTGGTGTATTTAAACCCTAAAACCGTGCCCAATATTAATTACATATTTCTTCCTTAATTGCATTGCATTCATTGCTACCCATTATGGAGACTTGTGTGTGCACACGGCCCCAAAAGAGGCGCCACCCTTTCACAAGCAAATCAAGGGACACGAGTGCTTAGAATATGGAAAATTTTCTAATAAATCCACGCAGCCGACCTACCTTAATTACATGGCCTTACCAAAACTGACCTACCATTCATATTATCCCCTCTAATGATTAATTTTTGGAAAAGTGTGGTGCATTAAATGCTTGCTTCTTTTCTCACCCCGTGCATTTATTGCTTTTAATGGGACGTTTCACATGCACCCAAGGCTCCAGGGAGGCATGACCGTTAAAGGGGGAGGCTAAAAGCCATGTCATTTCAACTGACCTAACCCTAACCGTCACATCCTTTGGAGATGAAGAGACATAGACCTTGTACTCACACTATAAAAGAGCTCTACTCACTCTCACGCGCCTTTTTCTCTCTTTTTCCAAAAACACTCTCAAGCTCACCACGAACCGTCTCTCCTGAAACCACTCACTCTCACACTTGTGCCTTTCACTCTCTTTCTCTCGTGAACAACTTTCTCCATCACCACCCTCTCAAGGGAGACAACGAACACCAAGGAGCCATTAACGCCGCCTGCACCCCACCTCTTTCAAACGTTTGTGCCGCCACCAAACACTCAAGTCATGAACGAATCCCTGCAAACGTCAAGACCGAGCCTTCCACCCCTTTCTCATTCTCATTCCAAGCAAGGTTATGGGAGTTCATGTTTGTGCTTGATTGTGTGTGGTTGTCTACATTTGCATACATCTTTTTCTCACCCTCGCTCTAAGTTCTCGTTGAAAAACTTTTAAGTAAAAAGATTTCCTTTCATCCCTTGATGATTTTACTTGAATGATATTGTAAAATTTTCATTTTTATGGCTTGCATGAACTCGATCATGGTTAGGATGATTTTGCATGTCGATGTTTGTTTGATATTCTTACCTTTCTTCCTCATTGATGATTTTTTGGTTGGGTATAGGGGACGGTTTTAAAATATCGTGTGTTGTACCTTATTATTATTATGTCCTTCATCTCTTTTTCGACCCACATTTTTCTCTACTTCGTTGCATGTAACCTCTTTTGTAAAACTTTTCTATTTTCTCACCACTCACCCCTTTTCTCGACAAAAAATTTAGAAAGAACATCAACCTTCTTCTTGTTTTCGTTTGACCGAGAGTGAAGGGATTAATTCTCGTAAAAACAAAGAGATTTATAACTAACTCTAAACTAAACGTGACTTAGTTCATACTTAGTCTCTGATTCGCTTTGTTTATTATTTTATAAAACTCGATTTTTGCATGGTGATGAATCCATGGTTACCTTATGTAAAAAAAAATTCCAATATTATTTTCTTAAAGATGCGTATCCTGTCTTCAAATATTTCTTGAGAACGTAATATAATTATCTTTGCTTCTCTTTTTACTCTTATTTTTCCCTTCGTTTTATTCTAGAATTGCGTGCAAGTGTGTGTGCTCACGGTTGTTCCTCTTAGAACGTGTTATGAACTTCATTTGGAGGAAATGATTTCTTTTAAAAATTGCAGTATTCTAGTTTATTTTGATTGACACAAGTACTACATAATGGTTAACCGACCTGTTCTGAGGATTAAAATGGGCATGTTACATTCGTTCAAGTTGAAATGATAATTGTTAAATGTAGTTTTTCTCTGTTACTTGAGTGTGCCATCCAAGAATGAAAACATTGAAACGTAAGAGATTCTGAGTATTCCCTTGGTTGTTTGAGTTATTCGTGTGCATGGAGGTAAAAAGGGGAGTCAAGGTCACAATTTGGCACACCTAGGGAATGTGGAGTGTTTAGGTTCAAGAGAAGAACCTTGGAGGTAGTGAAGGGGGGTTGCCCCAATGGCGCGGAGTAGCTCACCGTGGCTGGGACACGTCGCCATCAAAGACTTCACTAATCCTGACGCGAGCAAGTATTGCCAAGGATTGTGGGAGAACTCATTCCTGAGGAACCAAGATGGAAATACAGGAAAATATCCCTGATTATTTATGTACAATATGTGCTTGTAGGGAATGAGGGTCTTCGATCACCTTGACTGGAGGATTGCTAGAAATTGAGGGAGTAGTAATGTCCTGAGTGGCATAGGTTTGGGTCACATTGTTGATTGACTTCTGTGATTTTACTTGTGTTTTGTGACTGCATAGTTGGGTACAAACCTAAGAATATGTGTTTCGTGGAATTTGATTTCTCATCTACTTTTATGTCATTTTGATTACCTTGCTTATTCGATTGCTAATGGATTATTATGTTTGAACTCACCCTTTCTTTTGTGATTCCTCTATGTGACATTCTCCTGTGTATTTGCATGATTGTGTGACAAATAGACCCACAGCGAACAGTGATTTGGGAGACAGACTCCGGAGGGAAGGAGGCGTGGACATATGATCCAGCGACGCGCCGCCTTGTGTACCAAGGGATGATTTCCATGACCATGGGACCTCTCGCTGAGGATGGCTGAAGCCCCATTGGAGTGACCACTTTTTTGCCGACATCTCCGTACCTCTACCGCCTGAGCAGAGCATCATCATTCACTCACCCCCTCCTTCTCCACCACATCAAGAACCTCCTTCTAAATAGCTCAAAATCCTTATTGATAAAGGTAAAACCATTATAGATCTCGACCCAGACCCTACTTCTTGCCCCATTCCTTCTCCTACACCTGAGTGGAAAGACATTGGAATCGTGGAGTCTTCCATTAGACCTGTACCCCGCCATTCCCTGAGAATTAAGATGCCCCATTCTAGTGAAGTTGGGCCTTTTATACGACGCCCCTCACCACCACCCACCTCTCATTTACCACCACCCACCATCGGTTGGATCGACAGTGATCCGGATGATTTGTCGCCTTCTACTCGTCCCCAGCCAGTGAATGAAGTGTCCGATTCTGATGGAGTGGAATCCGATCCGAGTGAAGATTCTCCTCCGGTAGAATTTTATGTATAGACTATTTATGTTTTAGTCATGGGTTGACATTGCTCATATGACTCCGGTTGTTTCTGTTTTTTTTTTTTTTTGAAATACTATACTTTAAGGGTTTTATTTTGCTGTTATTTTACCTTGAACAATTTGGTTTGGATGATCTACCTTTCATACATACATTTCTCGTTATATTTTCAGATTTTATCTTGAATAGTTGTACAATATTAAATGCGTGTTTTTATCGTTATTATGAAATTATATTCACAGATGCTTATAATAATTAATAAATATGATTAATTTGTTGTTGAGATGCTGAAATGATAGGATATGTGATTAGAGAATGAAAGGATTCAATGGAGTCTTTGTATTGAATTATTATTTCTTCAGTTTAGCTCAAATGGTTGTGGTGAATTGACTCATGGTTTTATTGTCAAAATTTTATTATGACTATCTGTGGATGTGCCTGGGTTCGAATAATGAAACTTGAAAGTTGAAATTAATTCCCTCGTGAAAATGCTTGTAAATAGTAAGTAAATTTGCTATGTTAATGATTGGAGTGATCTTAAGTACACATTTATTTTGGAAGCACCATTTTATAGAAGCCTTTATATTTGATATAGTGAGATGAGATCTTGGTAGAAATAAGAAATGTAGCGAATTATAATATAATATATATATATATATATATATATATGTGTGTGTGTGTGTGTGTGTGTGTGTGTGTGTGTGTGTGTGTGTGGAGAAGATTCTTCTTACACTAGTGTCAGTCTAAATAAACTCTTACACCCTATCTGAACCTTTTATTTAACTTATATCTAACGGCCAGTGAAATAATAAATTACAACTTGTTAGATGTAAGTTAAATAAAAAGTTAAGATTGGGTATAAAAGTTTTTAAACTTACACTAGTGTAAGAGGATCATGTCTCTCTCTAATAATAATAATAATAATAATAATTGTAAAAAAGGAGTCAAATCACTCTTATATGTGTAACTTACTTATTGGTGCATTCATGTTTCCTTTTAGTTCAAAACTTCAAGCATTTGATTCAAGTTGAACTTCTTAACAAATCAAGATGATCCAACTCAACTATTGCCATTAACGATTTTCAGCCATTGCCATTAATAATTGTTGATCAAAAACACTTATGATACCCTTACATATTTAAAAATTGTTATATTTTTTCTTATTTTGAGATACCAAAAATTTCACAATTAAAATTGACATAATTTTGTTTGTTACAAGTTTCAATTTCATGTAAATTTTTTGGTTCAATTTATCTAAGCTAGCCTCTTGTATAACTTAAATTCTTTTTTTATTACCTTCAAATATTCTACCTTCTACTCTTTCAAATATTCTACTGTTATAATAAACTCCAATAATAATTCTATTTATTTATAATAAAAAATTTTACATATGTAACCAAAACATAAATCAATTTAGCAACATACAAAAATAAAAATCAACAATAAAATATAAAATATATTCAGCTTTAGCAATAAAAAAAATATATAAATATAACAAAAACAAATAACATATTTTGATTTAATAAGATATGAAAATATTAATGAAAAATTTAGAACAAAAAATACCCTCACATTAATATCAATAACAGTAAAAAAAAAAGAAAAAAAGCAAAGATAATGCAAGATTGATGCCATGTTAGGAATGACACGGCAAAATAATGTTAAGCTGTTAAGCATGTGGTGTATAATGCTTTAGAGTTAGTTCTACCTACCGTTAAACGTCACATGTCGTATTCTGTATAATATCTCTTTTTCTTTTTAATGCAAAAAATTTATTGCTAAATTAATAATTATTTTTCTAATAGTAGTTTTTAAATAAATACTTTATAAACGACGTTATCTTGGTAAAAGAAAACACAAAAATAATGAATAATGAAACCAGAAAACGAGGACTCCAACCAATTCTTCTTTATCCAA
This sequence comes from Abrus precatorius, assembly GCF_003935025.1. Classification (NCBI taxonomy): domain Eukaryota; kingdom Viridiplantae; phylum Streptophyta; class Magnoliopsida; order Fabales; family Fabaceae; genus Abrus; species Abrus precatorius. Next base: position 5,306,925 of record NW_020874406.1, on the reverse strand, counting down.
GGAACTTGGAGTAAACTCCACAAACGAATAAAAATGTATTTAAATTAGATAACATTCAGGTCAAATCCTATAAATATTTTTATATTTTTTAATTAATATTACAGTTTTATTTTAATATATAACATACTAAAAATTAATACTAAAAGTTAATGTTTATTATTAAGATAAAATTTTAATTTTAATTTTAAAAATAATATTAAAAATATTTATAATATTGTACTTATTCTTTATTTTTAAAAATTCTATAGTTTTGTTAATTTTAGTTATGAGAATTATTTTTAAATATTTAAAAATAATAATTTTATTAAAAATTATTAATTATATTTAAATAAAATAACAATAAATATTTTAAAATTATTTTATTAGTTGCTAAAGTTTTCTTAAATTTTATGTTTTTCATTTTTAAAATCTAGATTCTATTGTTCGAAAAAGATAACTATTAAAGACTATTATAAAATATTAAATTTAAATAAATAATTAATACTTTATATATATATATATATATTCTAAAAAAAAATTTATTGTTAACTAACAGTATTTCACTTAATACTTGTCACATGAAATTCTAATATCAGACGTAATACTAAATAAATAACTTGTTTTTAAAAAATATCCACTTTTAGAATTAGTTTCGATTAATTTTTTTAGTTTTGTAAAATTTTAAATAAGTTAACTTTCTATCATTACATTTGACAATTTTTTTCTAAAATATTACAAAAAAAATAAAAATACAGAAATAGACCCATTACACATTTAATTACCAATGTAGACTCTTTTACTATTTAAGTTAGAATTTAGTTCCTAGAGAATCAAATTTTGACTTGCAACAGCCCTTTTTTTTGTTTTTATATTAATATTTAATTTTAAAAAATAAATAAAAATAATAATTAAATTTTAAAAACTAATTAAAATATTTAAATAATAAGTAATTAATTTTAGATAGTAATATTAATGCTTAAATTATTTATACCTAAAGAATAATAATTATATTTTTAAAAACTAAATAAATATTTTAAATATTATTCTGTTTATTTATTTAAATATGTAATTTTGAGTTAATATTTTTAAATATTAGTATGATAAAATGTTATTTTGAATAAAAATTTGATTTTAACTAAATTAGTTTTTTTAAAATTTTCATTAGTTAATACCCTAAATCCTAAACCTTTAATATTATAATTTGAATAAAATTTATTTTAGAATAAAAAATTTATTTTTAAAAAGTAAATAAAAATATTAAATTATAAGTTAATTATTTATACTTGAGATAATTTTTTTAAAGTTGTTTTAATATTACTAAAGTAACATTGATGAAGACAAAGTGTATTAATAAAAATGATAGCAAATTCATAACTTTAATAATTAACTATCTCCGTAATGGTTGGTCAGTTTCATAACGAGGGTGAAGTCTATAACGTAGTGGGTTTCGTCGTTGTGATTATTGTTCTGGGATTTCAGGATGAACTTGTGGAGGATTTAGATCATCATGAAGGTCTAGTTCTTGAAATGCAGTTGATGAATTACCAGGTTCATTAGCAAAATCCGGTTGGTAAAAAGACTGCATGTAAGTTTGTGTTAAAGATGGAATTGTAAAATCAACTCTAATAAGTTTGTAAAAGAATCCTCCAATGTTGTTGCAAACGAATGTCTTGTGTTAATTATGTTAATTTCTGGCATGATGTTCGGAGGAATTGATGCAGTCTCATGATATGACGGTATAGAAGTCGTACCGATTTCAAATGTGTTGGTAGTCCTTAGTTGTTAGTGACTCCTCCTTGGATCTTGTAGCACTTAGTGGTGGCACAGATAGGAAATAGATGAAATTGGTAATGTACCATTACATGTATTATTGTGTGTGACACAATGGGCCTTGTAATGGATGACCCGTTATTGTCAGTTCACGTATGTTGTTCCATATGTCGATCCATTGAGCATGTCTTGTAATCCAATTTTCATCTTGTCTTCCTCTCATATCAATTTTGTGGAGGTCATTCAAATTATTCGGTGGAGAAGGGGTGTCTTGGAAGAGATGAAACTGTAATTTGACTCTATTTGTTTGATGCTATTCAACAATTACAAAATAAAGGATGGCGGTACATAAAGTTCACAGTTAGACCTCTCTGTATGCTTACATGTGTATTGATGTTTGCAAGTCTTGATATGGCTCCCATAAAAACTACAAATAAATTTAACTTTGTTACTTAAGATGATGTGTAAAAGATAAGAAAATAAGTATAAATTCAATACGTTTTGTTATTTTATTTTTTTTGAAGAATTACCTGATTAGCTTGAATGTGATTAAATATTGATCTGTACCCTACAACATCATTGTAAGGTTTATTTTGAAAGTTTAGTACTCTACCCCCGCTCCATCTGCACACGAAAAGGTATGATGGTTTTGCCTTTTGCAAACCAATTGTTCAAGTGGATGGAACATTTTTGTACAACAAATACAAAGGGACTTTATTGGTGGTAGTTGCACAAGACGGTCGCAATAACATAATTCTCATTGTCTTTAGTGTGGTTGAAGGTGAAATCAGCGATGCATGGTTCTTTCTTTGAGAAACTTAAGAAGGTATGTAACCCTGCAAGAGGGGTTGTGCCTCATTTCTGATCGTCACAAGGCCATAAGAAGTGCATACTCTAGAAATGGAAGTGGCTAAACGAAAAACAATTATGTCCATGTCTATTGCATTAGACACATTGCACAAAACTTCATGCGATGATTCAAAAACGTTGCACTTAAGAAAGATGTCGTCAAAATGGGTAATTTTAATTTTTTACGTACTCTATATTATCATTAATATTTTATGCACTTGCTTAGCTAGTTATATTAATTAAATTTGTAATTTTTTTTTTGAGAATATGAGATAACTGAACCTAGCGGAGTCAATCAATTTGGTCTTGAAGAAAATCATAAACCTGCCAATTTACTCAATGGTCATGGTGATATACACCCGTTGCAACAAGTTCTTCATTGAGAGAGGCAGGGAAGTAGATGTAATGATTAATGCTGGACATGTGTACTTGGAGGTTGCAACTAAAACAATTCAAGATGCACAGTCAAAGGCGAACACTCATACAATTATCACATTTGACAGATCAAACACTAGATTTTTAGTCGAAAAAATGTAACATCCAGGATAAGTTTGACCCGTAGGGAGATTTACAGTACGATTAGATGAAATACGGTGTGATTATGGCAAGTACCAAAAAGTTCACATCACATGCTCGCATGTACTTGCTTCATGCTTATACGCACACCACAACTTTGACATCTACATATCTCTCGTGTATATCTTACAACAAGTTTCTAAGGTATATGAAGGTCAGTTTGGAGAACTCAAACACGAAGACTATTGACCAACTTATACGGACTCAACTTTGTGTCCAAATTCAAAAATGAAAAGAACTTCAAAAGGTTGACCTAAATCTAGCAGGATAAAAACAGAGATGAACATTAGAGAACAACAAAATCGTACAAAAAAATGTTCCTATTGTCACATCTCATGTCACACAAGGAAGACATGTCCAAACATTAGTCATGCATCTAGAACCCGTCAATGATTTCTTTTGTTGTAACGAGTTATAAGAAAAAAAGAAAACCTAACTTTAGAGCATGTTGCATTAATATATATCATAGTTTAAGGTATTAAAATTATAATATTAAATAATGTAATTTTCAAAAAAAATAATTTAATTAAAATAAAATTTTTATTCAAAATATCATTTTATTATACTAATATTTAAAAATATTAACTCAAACTTACATATTTAAATAAATAAATAAACAAAATATTATTGAAGATATTTATTTAGTTTTTAAAAATATGATTATTATTCTTTAAGTATAAATAATTTAGACATTAATATTACTATTTAAAATAAATTACTTATTATTTAAATATTTTAATTAGTTTTTAAAAAATAATTATTATTGTTATTTAATTTTTATTTTAAATTTTAAAATAAAATATTAATATAAAAACAAAAAAAGGGGCTGTTGCAAGTAGTAATTAAACATGCAATGGGTCCATTTCTATATTTTTATTTTTATTTGGTATATTTTGGAAAAAAAAAATTTACATTTGACACCAAAATATTTCATTATTTTAACTGACAATGTTTTATAATTTTATTATTCTTCTGATTTTATTTCTATGGTGGAAAGAGTGTATATTTTAAAGATGAAATTAAACACAATAAAGGAAAAAGAATATACAATGATTAAAAAAAGTAGCTTAGTCTATAAGAGAAAGAGATATAATGTTGTTTTCAAACTGAAAGCAAATAATAATGATGTTCATAGTTGTATGAGAAAAAGTTGTTGAAAAAAAATAGGATAGGTTGGAGTAAAAGAGTGTTGATTTTAAAAAATTTAAAACAAATTTTTTAGAGATAAAAATTAGATCTTTTACCTTACCTCAGGTGGTGAAAAATAGAAATACAAATTTATGAAATATAATTAAGTCTTTTTTACATTATACAATACAACTTCTTATACCTACTTTAAAAATTATTTCTAAAAAAATGATATTTTAATTTCAAATAATATTACTTTGACGAATATTCTTAGAATAAATATGAAATATGAGATATTATCTTAATAAAATAAATGTTAATTTATGAGATAATAGTAAACTTTGTTTTCAAAAAATTAAAATTTCATAACATTAAAATTAAAATTAAAATTTAATAAAGATTAATTTTAAAATAATATATTTTTTAGAAACTAATTACTTATTTAACTTTATCACATTTAAAGTTAACTTTGTATGTAACAAATATTATCTAGAACATAATTTACTTAGTTGTTACTCAACAACTCTCTGGTAACGATAAAAAATACTTTTAAAAAATTACAAGACTAAAATTAGTTAAAAAAAATTATAGGGAGCAATTCTGAAAAGAAATATATTTTTTTATAGACTATTCACTTATTTAAGTTTATACTTGATACATATTTATTTAATTTTTAATATATTTTAAATTAATTTAAAATAATTTTTTATTTTTTAATAATGTTACAAGAGTTAACACGATTCTTTTGAAAACATTAATAATATATTTTTATAATATATTTTATTATCAATTAAAATTTATGTTAAACTTATGAAATGAGATAGATTTTATTACAACAAATTTTAATATCTATTGTATTATTTTCACATGAAATTTAATTAAAAAAACCTTATTTTACAAAACGATGTTAGAATTCGGCTTCAGCGAAAGCAATTTTCATCCATTGTAAATTAATTAATAAAGACCTGAATTAAACCCTTTAAACTATAATTGTAAAAAAATGTAAAAATTCACTTTAATCCTTAAATCACTTATATATGTTACGTTAATATTTTCTTAAATGCTAAAATATATTAGTAAAAAGGACTAAAATAATTTCTAACTGATATTTTTCTAATTAATGTAAATAACTTTAGATATACACTTTAAATAACTAAAGAGCCCTATTTTAAGCATTAAATAAAAATATTATTGTTTAATAAAAAATAAAATATATTAAAATTTATAATAAAAAATTATTAATAATATTTTTAATGACTTAACCACTATCTTGAGTATTTGTTATAAGAGGAGAAGTATTAATAATTTTTAACTTGTGGCCTAAAATTTATTAAAAATTATAAAAATATAAATAAATATTAAGAGTAAAAATATTAAATTGAAATAAAATTAATTTTTTATTTTTTAATAAAAAAATAGAAGTGTATAACTAGTAATTAAATGCGAGTGAGATAAATGTCACGTGTCTCACGAACACGTGCGCAATTTTCACAAGAGTTGCTGGCTGCAAAAAGATCACTGTCAAACACCGACGACAAGCGGGGACCACAAGTATGGAAAGATATGACAGACGCGCACGTGGTCCTTTACGGATTGTTCAGTTACTCTACCGGCAACACAACCACCTTTGATAATTGTTTATTATATTTTTTATTTTGTAAATATTATTTATTTTAATTGTTTTATTTTATTTTTATTATCATCTAATATATAAAATAAATGGCATAAATATTTTTTACAATTAAAAAATAAAATAACTGATAAAACTTACACTACAAGAGATTAAAATAGAATAGAATATAATTTTTCGTCTGTACTACAGTTATATTTTAGGCAATTTTGTTGGAATAAATAACATTTATAATATGTTGGAGCTAGTTCTTTCAGTATACTTTTTGTAACAGGGTTCAAACTTTATTTAAGAAGAATCGAACATATCTTTCTTAAACATAAAGATTTAATTTTTTTACTTTTTAAAAATATATATCTAATACACACAATAAAAATTTATATATATTAAAATTTTAAAAAATAATAAAATATCAAAAATTAAATACATTAATAACATTAAATATTATATATTTAATAAAGTCTTGATATTTCTTAAATTATTAACGTGTGCCTACAATTCATCATTGGTTCTCTGACGATTTTAAGGAAAAAAAATCTTGGTGGTCAATATCTCATTAATGAAATAAAATAGCCCGATGGCTTTTGGGATCACCTTCTTCTCTATTTTATTTTATTTTTATTTTTCTGCAGTTAGGACAAAAACGCTTTATTATTTTTACTCTTATATTCATTGGTGTTCCTGCCTTGTTGGTTAATGTGAGGAAAGAAAAGGGGTTGTTTCTGTTTTGTTTGTGAAGAAGGAAAGGGTATATTGGAGTGGGTTTGTGTTGGTTTCTGGATTTCTTCAGTGTAAGCTCTGAAAATGGAGAGAGATTTCATGGGTTTGAACATAAAAGAATCATTGTCTGTGTTGAAGGAGGAGATGAACAATGGTAATGGGTGCAAAGACTCGGGCATGTTTCCTCCTCCTTCAATTATTATACTTTTTCTTAATCTTTGCATGATTCTCCAATTGAATGATCCTTTACATATTTTGATTGCTTTGAGCTGTTTGGCTAGCTTTTTCACTTGTTTTCTGTGTTTTGGGCTCCAATTCTTCTTGTTGAGGTTGGAAATTGAGTTGTTGAATCAGTTTCTTAATTTGCTTGCTAAATTTGGTTATCCTGGATGTATTTTAGTTTCTGCTTGCTCCCTCTTTTTAAGTATTAAAGCTTTTCTGTGAGTGGTACAACTTTACTTCTGCTGCAGGCTATTTACTGGGAGGTTCATGTGTGATAGATTCACTAGTGGAACTAGACAAGTTATGATCCTTGTTTATATAGTTATTAAATTTTGTGTGTGTGTGTGTGTGCGCGCGCGCGCGCCTCTGTATGAAACTTGTAATTTAGGTAAAAGGACCATTTTTCAGTTATTTTCCAGTTTTGTTGATTTAGGTGTTGCTATACCTACAGGTATGCTCCTTGACAGAGGTAAATAGATTGATACCAAGTTTTAAAATTTTATAATCTCACACTCCATTTACCTCTTCCTCTCTCTTATATCCTTTGTTGTCTGTTTCTTTGTGCTCTTTTCGTATGTTATTTTTTCCTTTCTTAAACTAACCCTATAGGCATGAATATGAAGTTCTTCTAGCTTATTTTGATAGTTCTTTTGTGGCTATATGAAGGTTTTACGAACGGTGCAGCAGTAAAATGGCCCTTCTTGGACAAAGTCTCTGTTCATCCTCATTTGATGATGTCTTTCAGCGCTTCTCAAGATGACAAGGCTAAAATGAAGGTGTCTGATTCCGTCAAATCTTCTGGATTCTTTGCGATCCCAAGTCTTGATGCATTTGACTCTATTAAAAAACGCACTGCAGCTGAACCACAACAGGTTTGCTAACATACCCTTTTTCTCAGCTTTTGTGTATTTGTTCATAATTGTCACTTAGCACAACATCCAGTTTATTAGCTTTAGATTCACTAAAGTGAAGTGAGTAAAACATATTCATGTTTAGCAGACCATCAGTTTATCAGCTGATGTCTTTTTCCCCTTTATTTCTTTGATCTGTTTTCCTTACTGCTAGAAATCTTTCAATCATGATGGAAAAGGTGGCATTCATTTTTCCCTGACTCAACATGATGTGAATACTGTGAATCGCCCTCATGATATGAAGATGTTTTCGGTTTCCATGGGACATCCATTGCTAAAGAATCATTTTTCAACTGTTGGTCAGAATATGAATGATGCTAATGTGAAACAACCACTGCTTGGGGGAATACCTGTTACAGTTCCCCATTCAGCTATTCCCATTGTTGGTGCTGTTGCTGGAATGACTGAATCGTGGTAACTTTTTAGTTTTGCTTAAAGAAATTATTTGAGTGCATTGAACAAATATGCATGTCTCTAACACATTATTCTGAATTAACAGCACGAAACCGTCTACACCTGCTCCTCAACTTACCATCTTCTATGCTGGCACTGTGAATGTCTTTGATGATATCTCACCTGAAAAGGTGTCTTTGTCATATTTCATTCCATCCATGATAAATAAACAAATAAGCATAACTGCAAAAGTGGAGCATACATCTTATTGTTAGGCTTAAATTTAACCATCTTTCTTCAGGCACAAGCTATCATGTTGTTGGCTGGGAATGAATTTTCTGCAGCTTCTAACATGGCACAGCCCAAAGTTCAGGTTCCCGGCTTAAAGTTGGCAGCAGGCGACGGTGTTCCTGCGAGTCAATCCATAAACGTACCACCCTGCTCTGGTCTTTCAAGTCCTTTATCTGTTTCTTCACATACTGGTGCTCAATTAGGGAGTGGTTCTAGTAGCAACGATGAATTTCTGGCAGCTAAATCATCTGGAGCTCCCACCACTTCTATTAGCAAAGTGGAGACTCCAAAAGTGGTCAATGCAACCGCCATGTTACCATCAGGTATGGAATCAATGTAGTTTCTTCCTTCTAGATGTTTCTTTAGTCTTTCACATTCTTTTGATGTGGATATTTGTCTAAGAGTTATAATGAACAATAAATGCATCTCTCTGCAGTCTGGACTTGTGCTTATACTATTGCAAGTGTTTGTATTTAATGATTTTTCAATCTGAAGATTTTGCTACATGAAACTGACATTCAATCGTTTTATGCAGCTGTGCCACAGGCTCGCAAGGCATCATTGGCTCGATTTTTGGAGAAGCGCAAGGAAAGGTTAGTTTTCTCGACAACCAAAATGATTATTACTTAAGAGTTATGTAAGAAGTTGTCATCTTTTAACTGTTGAAACATGTTGATTTCTTATCCTAAGTGGGTTTTCTATTTGTGTGCTTCTCAAATTTTGTGGTCACTAGTGCTTGTTTCCCTCTACATTGATATAATTGATTAATGAGGCTGATGGAAGAGGAAGAAATAATTCCCCTTGTTTGGAAGTTTACTCACTTCTTTGTACCCAATTTAATTTTGGATTTCCTACTTTTTTCGTTCCATCCCTTCCGTTGTGTTTTGCCCTGAAGTTTCAAACATAAGGTTAGACATTGAAAGAACTCAAGTTGGTTGAAGATGTTGAGGTTTACTTGGTTGCAAGTTGCAACTCTTACTTTTGACAAGATCCAGTTTTTACATCTTCACCTTACACAATAATTTAACATATCTAATTAAATATCAGTTATGACACTAACCTGGTGTAGAGTGTCATCATGATTGCATGAAGATTTATGAGTCTGAGGCATTTCTGTTCATGCAGGGTGATGAATGCAGCACCATATAACCTCAACAAGATGTCTGAGAATGTGCCACAGCGGGATTCAATGGTTTGTAACATCAATGCAAGTGCTGGTACTGATGCACTGTCAACCAAGCAAGGATAGAAGGAGCCTACTTCAGATAGAGAATATTTGTTGTAGGTTGTAATATAATCATGTCGGAAGATGATGATTTTATTTTATTTTTATCAAAACTTGTGCTGAGATTCTTAAGTATCAGACTATGTTCAGTACATAGGTAGGGCTTTACCTTAATTATTTTTGGTGTAGGGCTTTACCTTATTACGTGAAAGGTGGTTGGATTCTAGTTTCCAACAGTACATATAGCATTAGCATATAGACCACTATTGTAACTATATCTGACAATTTGTTCCATTGTGGGAATTAAAGCAAGTTTAGATATTTACATTTACCTTGTTAAGGGAATGTAACATCAAGTTATGTTATTATGGGTGTATGAGAAAATTAGTAAAAGCTTTAAATTTGGTGTAAAACTAATAAACTAGTTAATCGAATTAAATATTCAGTAAAATTAGTTTTTAAATTGAATGATAAGTGTAAAATGATGTTTAATTAATTGACCTTAACTTGATATTTAGTATCTATATATCTTTTATAATTTTCTAAATTTTTTTTTCAAATAATTTATCATCTTAATAATTAAGATAATATTTTTAATTCATTCCTATTTTTAATTTTTTAAATGAAATAAAATAATATAAATGGATTTATATTAATTTTATATTATAAAGAAATTAAAAAGAATGTGCGTTCAAGAATTTGTGAAATTAAAAAGGGTAAGGGAGGAATTATAATAAAGGCTAGGAGCTTATATGTTTAATGTTATATGAAGTACCATTTCAAATTAAGGCTAGAAAAGAAAAACACTGCAAGCCGAATTTCAAATATATATAATTTGGTCAAATAAGCTTTTAAGTGTGTCAAATAACAAATTTGGATCCTCTCACGTTGTTTAGAGCAAATACCACTTTTAACCACTCAAATTATACACATTTATTTTAGTTTCTATCTCTGAAAATCTGTCTTTAGTCCTTTTTTTAAAAAAACAAAATCACTCATTTTTTTGTGATTTTTAATAAATCTTACATTGAATATACTTTTAATTATTATTAATTAAAATTTATTAAAAATTACAAAATATAAGGCTCGTTAAAGTAAGAGTAAGACTCGTATTTTTTGTGATTTTTAATAAATCTTACATATAATAGTGTCTATTAGCAGGCCGGTATGTTATTAACATTTCTATCTTTACATACTATCATTATTGCTAAATGAGTGACTTAATTTAAAATATTAATTTTGATAATGAATGATAACTATTTTTTGCATCAAAATGCTTAGTTTATTAGGACCAAATGTTCATGCCATGAATACAAATTATCTAATGAGATAAGTTTTTGTGGCTAATCCTTCAAGGACTCATTGCATTAGAAGGTTTTAAAAGCCAAATTCCAAGTTGATTCTAAATTTTTGGTTGATTAAATAAGCTAATTATTATAACATTGAGGTCATGCAATGGCCATAAATTATCATAAAAGGGCTACTAAGTTGTTTTGAAATGTTTCACATTGAGACTAAGTCCTTTGAGTACAGTTAAAAGAAAGTAATGTGAAAACTCTCCCCAATCATATTTTGTTCGTACATAATTAATCTTAAGATCAATTCTAAGAGATCTGAACCCCTTTTACTTACACCAGCATAAGTTTGACTAATCTCACATCAAAACATAATGTCCTGGTATTTATAAGTAAAATCTATGATTTGCTCTAAATATGAACCTTTTTGAAGAGAAGAAAATGGAAAAAGAAAAAGGCAAAGCAATAGAATTCCATGGACAAAATAAAATTCAGTGGTGCAAAATACAAACCGACTTCCAATCAAATCAAGAAATGTCATTGATTGTTTGCTCTAGAACATTGGCTCTAAATTTGTTTTGGTTCTTCCATTCATCACATAAGTCTTAAAAACATAAATTTAATTTAATTTAATTTCTTTATTTTTTTAAAATTGTTTGAAATTTCATTAGATAAAAAGACTTTTAATTTCATCTTTCTTCTCGAAATTTTTTTATTAAATAATTTTATTTTTAAAATTGTGCTCATTTAGTTCTTCATTAATTATTTACAAACTGAATTAATCAAATTCTCATATATTTAAATTTAACCAAGCAAAATATAAAAAATTATCCAAAAATAAAACATAAAAATTCAAACTATAATCGCACATCTTATAAAATCCTTTATATTTTACAATTGTTTATTTTAAAAAATTTGCAGTCATTTTATGTTCCACTATTACAAATTTTTCAAAAAACTTGAATAAGAAAAATAAAGAATTGAATCTTTTAACAGACTGAATTTATATAATTTTAGAAATAGAGAATTTTATATATAAAAATTAAAAACTAAAATTATATATAAACCAAATTGAAAGGAAACAAAATATTGCAATTAAACCTAAATTGTATTGCACGTCAAAGAACTGCAGTACACGATCTGAAATCACAGGTTTTACGAGCATCATGCACAACATTCACGTGGGTACCAGTGGTTGTCCTTCGAGAGTTTTGAGTGGTTCTAACTGAAGTCTCGTGTTATCACTTTCTTTCACCACAATCCCTCCCCACTTGCGGTTTCCTATTTTTAACACAATCTCGTACATGCGAACTAGAATTTTGGGAATATCTAATTTGTTTAACGTGAAGAAACATTTAAAATTTTTAATTAATCGTTAATTTAAATTAAAATATATTTATAAAATATTTAAATTTAAATTAAGAATGAATATTTTTATTTTATTTAAATAAATTTGTTATTTTAAGAGAGTTAAATCAATTATTTAGAAGTGTTGAAGAAAAAATATCTTCAATGCAAACGACGTGGTGTAACGATCAATCACGTTTTCAACGAAGGGTGAAAGAAATAGACATTGCGTGCGTTTCTGTCAAAGCTTCAACCAACCAGAGAAATGGTTTTGCCTTTGAGGTGACGTTTCGCTTGCGACCTTCAAGGTCGTTTTCAATTAATTTGATCTTGTTTATGATTGTCATATTACTTCTTAAATTTCTATTATTATATTTTTTTAAAATAATTAAATAATACAACCATTTTATATAATTGGTATGACATAAATAAAAAAAGTAATAATAACAAGAAGGTACATTTATAACTTACGTTCATGTTCACATTCAGATTGAAGAATTTTTTATTACATAAATTGTAAATACAAATTACATGATAAATAACAAAAAAAATGTCTCGTTAGCTTTTAAAATTCATGAATATGATAGTTCATAATTTACTATAATAACTCATAATTTTTCATTATAATTTATTAAAAAAATAATAATTGAAATTCACAAAACATAACAGTTGTAATATTTATTAAAAAAGTCAACATATAAATTCTAGGAATCTCAACAATTTTTCACTTTAACTCAAATTCTCCAAAAACATGACTAACCAAAAAATAACTATTCTACCAATGTATTCAAACTATAATTGAATTTTTTTTTGTAAGTAAAGACTCAATTAACGTATTCAATAAATTATATGTAATGACTATCTTTTCTCTGAAGAATATTTTATCTTAAATCACATCTCAAATAAAATTTAATCTAATATCAATATGATTTAATTTTTTATGATAGGCTAAATTTTTAGTCAAGTTTAATGCATTATAACTAACACAATAAAGAACATGTCTTTGTATATATTATTTGGAATTTTATTTTACTTTATCAAGTGCACCAAATTTTTGACGCAAAAAGTGAATAAAGGGTTATTGTATCTATAGAAATTGCAAAATACTTATGCAATTTCTAATATCCTATAGATACAATAGCCCTACCCCTAGCCCACGTGGGTTAGGACTTTATAACCCTATGAGTAAAAAAGCACAAGAAATAAAAAGTCATGTAGGCCAAAAAACTCTGTAGGTCAAGGTTAGGATCAGGCCTTTACAGGCAAAAAAATTCTATAACACACCATAGCACCACATTCAATATTACAAATCTGTGTAATGCAAAATGAAATAATTATTTATCAAATTAAAAAAGCTACTTGAAGAACATAATTTTAATTTAACTTTTTAGTAAGATAAATCTACTTTATACGATATAGAGTTTGTTTGGTTTAAAATACTTTTTATATACTTTTTAATATAAAAAATGCATATCTTAATAAATATTTCTGATTAAGTTTAATTTTATCATATATTATAATTACATCTAATAATTTAAAACAAATATATTAAAATTAATTTTATTCAACTTTAAATCAAAAGTTGTTTTAAATTTTGACAAAAAAGTCACTTGACAATTTGCAAAGTAATGGAAAAAAAACAAAGACAAGGTGGAAATAAAAAAAAAATAAAGTAAACAATACCAAATAAAATATGAAACACTAAAAAATATAGAATTTAAATAATTAGGTTGTCTTCGATGGGTGAACGGAATTGAAACCTACTTATCTGTTCAGTGTTTCTTGCAAATAAACTTCCAAATCAGCTTCATCATTATGATGGTATCCAAAATTCATACACAGAATGAATTTTAACTTTTAGAAAGACAGAAAATCCAAAATAAATGCATTCCATTTCATACAATGCATTTAGAAAACTATTCTACTTAATTTTAGGATTTTGAGGTAGCATTTAATCAATTTTTTAGTAACAGAAAATTTAATCATAATCTAATTTATAGCAAGAGATAAAAGAATGAATGGACAAAGTGATTTTAACCCAAAAAGCAAAGATTCTAGTGAGACAAGATAATAAACCAGAAACAACTAAATCAGTATTTATGCAACAAGTGAGAAACAGTGTTGGCCGCGAGAAGCCATGAGACTGTTTGTACTGATAAACGACAAGGCACAAAATCCTCGAAGAGGAGTGGAGAAAGATGCAAAGAGAGGTGTAAAGCCTTGGAAGAGAATAGAAGCAGCAGAAGAGGAAGGAAACAATGGAAGAAGAGTGGTGGAAGAGGAGTGAAACAATAGAAAAAGAGTGGTGGAAGAGGAGCAGAGTGGTGGAAAAAGAGTGGCGCGAAGGGAAGAAGAGCATAGCAATGTAAGTTAGAGTTCGTATCATTTGAGTGAATCTGGAATGATTTGGATAAAATCTAAAATTTAGGTAAGATTGCAGGGTCAGGACTAACCCATGGATAACCCTACTCTAACCCATATATTATGGGCTAAATAATTTAGGGCCTGATTATTATATTTAATTAATATAAGATATAGGGTTAAGTGGGTTATTTTAGGGTTGGACAAGGCTGGCCCCAAGCCCTAACCCTTATTGACAGCTTTATTCAAATGTACAACTAAGTTTGATATGAGATTTGGTTGTGAAAGTAACATGTAAAATACAATTAAAAGTAAATTAAACTAATATGATTAGATTAGGGATTGGATTTCATCAATCATTCTCCTCATACTTTGACAATTATATACATTGAACATGTTACATAGTTATAGATGCACACTCTTTATATTTTCTTGTTTTGATTCCTTATACCCAAGTTTCTAAGAGTAATTCCCTCAATAATAATTCTTTATTTATTCAACAAACAGTCTAACATTACAATCGAGAGCTATTTAGCACAACACATTCAAATCTATTCCTAGATTTTCAACATATAAACTCTTTATTTTATTTATATAATTTAAGAAAATAATTTTATATCTGAAAGAGGAATTAAATTAAATTCACTTATATTCAAAGTGAAAAATTCAGAAAAATTTAAAATTTTCATCCTTGTCACTCAAGTTCATAAAATATTTTAGTAATAAAGCAATAGAAGACAAATAAATTTAGACATAAAATCGAAATAAAATACACACACACACACACACACATATATATATATATATATATATATCGGTATCATTAATGTACAAGAGTTTAATAATTACAAACATAATTCTAAAATATATTAAGACTTATGCCATTTACAATATCAAAATAAACCCATCCTAATGAGTAATTATCTCCACTTCAAAATACTGAGGACGATCATAGTTGTCATCCTCAAACCATCCCTCTTTCTTAGCTAATTCTTCTGGGCATAGGTTCTCGTCCTCACTAAGATCACCCATATCGGCCACCACCTTAGTACCGGTGACTTGCTCGAAGGTGAACCAAGTAGGTCTTCCTAGGTAGTCATGGTTGAAAAGGTGTTCAAGTAATTCGTTGCACCTGGCGTCTGGACCATCCCTCGATATATGTACTGGCTGAGTGTGTGTCAAATTCTACCATGCACGGGATGTCCAAAAGGAATACTATAATCTATATCCAATTCTACCGTAAATACATTACACGATAAATCATTATAATCTATGATAAATTTATTACAATAAGAACCGTTACCACTTCTTAAATACAAAATTTAACCTACTAAGTATAAATTCTTCCTCTACTCTAATATTTCTCTGAGGAGTGGTCATCTTGATTCCTTAAAATATTTAGTAAGGATGAGCCTCTTTTCTGATTATTAAACATGATTTGCCATAATATTAGACATTACATACATGAATAACGCACCAATCAATTAGAATTACTTAACAGCATTTCACCTTTCAAAATTGCTTATTTACCTTAGAAATAATTTTGCTTCAACATTTTAAATGAAAAGGAAGGGTTAAAATTTTATTTTAAGGGTTAGAAAGGTTTTCACAATCAAACTTTACTCTTTTTAAGCTCAAATATGGTGCAAAGGGTTAATCATTTATAGGTTGGTTATTTAGCCCTAGTTTATTCACAAAGAGATGCCTTGGTCATTTCTAAAAACTTGTCAGACTTAGTGATGAACCCACAATTTATAGATATTTTATCTAGCTTTTTATAGAATTTTAATAGAAAAATAGACTTAAAAATTGTAAATAGTATAAAAATCTCAGATCAAATATTATAGCTTTCTTAATTTTTTCTTATTTCCACTAATTTTTGTGAATATATTTTTCAATTTTAATCAGTTAAATAATTGTGCAGGAAATTCTAGAAAAATTTCATGAATTTTTTGCTCTTGGAGAAAATATGAACTGAGAGTAATTACTCTCAGGTACCAAAGTGATCACTCCAGAGCTAAAAAGAACCACAATGCTTGCGTGTAATCACTCTCGTGAGTGATAGTGATCACTCCAGAAAGCCCCAAGATGAAGTACCTTGTGCGTAACCACTTTCAGAAGTGAAAGTGATCACTCTAGTGAAGACTAAACTAGAACACTCTGTGCGTGTTCACTCTCATAAATGAGAGTAACTATGCGCACCTAAAGTAACTACTATTATACAGAAGAGTGATCACTATAGAAATAGAGAAACCTGAGGAATGTTGCGTGTGTTCACTCTTGTTTACAAGAGTGATCACTATGAAGTGGCGTTAGACTTAGTATATATAGATTTTTGGAAATTAGGTTACGAAGCTTTTTTACACACTTTAAGATTTCTTACCAATTTAGGAACGCTTGCAGAGCCTAGGTCATCCTTGGGTGATAGTCAATGACTAAATCTTGTTAATTCTTCTTTAATTTATGCATTAATGTCATTTCCTTCTCTTTGTTTTCATTTGATAATTGTAAGACCCATCCTCATGGAAAGCTAAACTCTTTTGTAATCTCTAGAGAGTTCATTTAGACTCTTGAATTCTTGGGTCAATATTGTTCTTTTTCTTCCATGAATTCCTTCTTCCCAAACTCTTGAATTGAATTAATGGTTGAATGAGGGAAGCATTGAGTGATGAACCCTAATTCGTTTTAATGAAATTTTAAATTTGAATTGCTTAATTCTTGTTTAATTCTAAGATTGCATAATCAAGGAATGAGAGATTGGAATCCATTGGGTTGCTTAATTCATATGAAAATATAAGGTTGATTTTCGCTTGTTAAATTAACCTAATTCTGGGAGGAGAGGAAGAGTATTAAAATCTTGAGAGGAATAAGGATAGAGTCTATATGAATGAACTAGGGGTTACTACTTTCTATTGATTGAACATTATAATTTTGTTTCTTGTCCTTCATATTAATTTTGGACTTACACAAAACCCCCTTTTTAATCGCTTTTGTAATTAATGTTCTTAACATGTTTGATGCATATTCTCAACCATTGTCGTTGGAGTCGACCGAGGTTAGCACCCTAATATTACATTAATTTCTGTTTATATTTTGATGAGGATTTGTTACAAATCTCTTTTCATCAAATTAGCGTCGTTGCTGGGTTGGTGTTAATTTTGCATTGAACTTGTTAATTACTCCATTTTCGTGTTCTGTTTTTAATTTTTCTGCACTTTGTTCTGTTTTTGCTGCATAATTCTGTAGAATTTGTGATTGTGTGTTACATTTTCTTGCAGTAGTTTGCAATTTCTTTTTGTTTTTACTGTTTAATGTTAATGCTTCATTTTACTGCACTTAGACATTAGTTTTCTACATAATTGTTATCTGAATTTTTCTGCATCTTTGTTATTTCATTTAGTTTACTTCTTTCCATTACTTTTAGTTAGTTTCTATTACATGACTAGATCAAATCCTGGAGACTTGTGTCCACTTGATCCAGAGATTGACAGGACATTTCATAGTAACATTAGAACACATAGGACTAGTTCTAAACATTTTGAGGAATCTTCGTCTCTTTTATTTATCTATTCATCACCTCATTCTTTAGATTCTGAAATTGAAAAAATGGCTGACAATGAAAGAACATAAAGGAACTGGCTACACCAGATGTAACATATCAAACTTTATGCATAAGTATCTTGACATTGATGCTCTTTTTGTTCTAAAAACTGGACTAATACATTTGTTACCAAGATTTCATGGTCTTGCAGGTGAGGATCTGCACAAACACCTCAAAGAGTTCCACATTGTTTGTTCAACCATGAGGCCACAAGGTGTGCTTGAAGAGCATGTCAAATTAAAGGATTTTCCATTCTCTTTGATGGATGCAGCCAAGGATTGGCTCTACTATCTCGCTCCAGGATCTATTTCCAGTTAGGACAACTTGAAGAGACTTTTCCTGGAGAAATTTTTTCTAGCATCAAGAGCTGCGTCTATAAGGAAGGCAATTTGTGGGATAAGGAAACTTGAAAGAGAAACCCTCTACGAATATTGGGAAAGGTTCAAGAGACTATGTGCCAGCTGCTCTCATCACCAAATGAGTGATCAATTGTTGATCCAATACTTATATGAGGGACTACACCCTATGGACCGAAGCATGATAGACGCCGCAAGTGGGGGGGCGTTGATAGATAAAACTCCAGTTATAGCCCAAAATTTGATTGAGAATATGGCTGCCAACTCACAACAATTTGTAATAAGGCAGACCTCTTGTGTTACCAGAAATGTAAGTGAAGTACAAGTCGTTGAACCTAGTAAGTTAGAGCACAAGCTTGATGAATTGGCATCCATGGTAAAGCAATTGGCTTCCATGCAAGAGAGTGATGTTGCATCTTCACTTCCTCCACCATCCATTCTAGCTATGTTGTGTGGCATTTGCTCAGCTACAAACTGTAATGCCCCAAATTTTGGCAATATTAATTATTATTATTATTCTTATATATATATATATATATATATTCATATGTGTGTTGATTTATTTGAAAATGATGTTTTATGTGTATTAAGTACATGGATGTGTGTGTATATATGTGTATGTATGACTGAATAGGTTGAAAATGGGCTAAGTGCCTAAGTGCGGGGCGTAACACTGGGCTGTTCTCACTGCAGCAAGAGGATTCTCGCTGTAGCGAGAGGGCCCTAGGAGGAAGGACCAGAACTGTCGCCTTCTCGCTGTAGCGAGAGACATCTTGTTGTAGCGACAGAGCGACAGTTTGATGTGCAATTCTGGGTGCAATCTCGCTGTAGCGAGATTCTGCAGAAACCAGAGTGCAGTTTTCTCTAGTTTTTGGCTATAGCGAGAGGGTGTGTCGCTGCAGCGATGTTCGCTGTAGCAAGAGTGTCGCGACCAAAAAAGGATTTAAAAGGGGTTAGGGTTTGGAGAGAGTTATTTCTCCCTCTCCCTTCAAAATTCCTTTAATCCTCTCGTTCCCAAAGTCCTATTCCACCGATTAATTGCCTCCAAAGCCGTTCGGGAGCTTGATTGAAGGTTGAATCCGTGTGGGGAATGCTTGGATGTAAGTTTTAATAGTTAGGGTTTCAATTTTTCATCCCCTTTCTCTGTTTTCGTGATTCCCCTGGGTTCTCATGGAGTTTCTCCATGTGTTTAGGATGAAATCTGTGAGGGGGATTTAGCGCGTGAGAAGTCAATCCAAGGTAAGGGGAGACTCTATCCTACTCTTTTGTCCATGAATTGTTGTTATTTTGTTGAATATTATGTTGTGGTTGAGTTAGTGAGTAGGAAATTGCTGAGAAATGTAATGTGGGCCATGTACTGTGATATGTGAACATGATGTGTGTTGATCCAAAATTGATGGATGTAGATTGTATCTAAATGTTGTGTGATAGAATGAGTATGGGCACATATGCCGTATATTTGAATGAATATTGTAAAAATGTGAGCCCAAGGGCCGTATAATGTGAATGATAATTGTGGGCTGTGTGCCATGTGTAAGCATGATTACTGCATGCGTGAATAGAATCTGTGTGAATGGGCGTATTAGCGCCATTGTAATGTACTATAAATGGTTCAGCGATACATTGGGGATGTGAGAGATGAGGACGGTAAAAATACCTTGGGGAAGAGGGAGTGGTAGTGACACCGACTGCGAAATGGTTGCACCACGGGTCACACACTCTCTTCCTGACTAGACCTCTGACTGCTATCTTTTCTGAGTGACCCGTGACTGCCCACGTGGTATCCGTAAGGCGGGGGTAACCGACGACCATTTATGGTGTAAATCTGTGATCATAATGCCACAGTAAGTGTGGTTGGTGTGTGTGTATGCACGAGTTTTGTGTACTGTACCTATGGATATGAAATGCTGCCTGTGATTATGTTTGTTTAATGTATTGTAAATGTGTTGGAGGTGAGACTCTACATTGATTGTGTGTTTTTGGGTAGTGTAGAGTACACACCCTTACATTCATTTCTCGGGTAATCAAGACGATCAGCACCGGACTCAGTGAAGGGGTGATGGAACTGCTATAGGACTCAGGATATTATTTTGAAAAACTATTATATTTGAATAAGTCTTATAGCAACTGTTTGATATAATTTGTAACCCCTTCCTTTATTTGGAATGGTTAATAAAACTTGAATTAAAAATGGAAATTTTATTATCTCAAAAATTTGCGAAATTTCTTATTTATGGAAATTAAATTTAAGGTGTTACACAAACCATTACACTGATAGCTGTTCTACATTGCAAGAGTCTGACACTCTAGATGGTAATCATCAGGCCTATGCTGCAAACATTTACACTAATAAATTTTCTTTTCCAAATTTGTAGCAGTAGCCCAATTGGGATCTATCTTCCAATAGATATAACCTATGCTGGAGGAACCATCCAAATCTAAGATGGGGAAACAGTTCTCAATAGCAGAACCAGCAGCATGGCAATCAATATCAAGGACATCATGGTGGCCCAAATAGATCTCATCCACCCTAACATCAACCATAATAAGTCCAGCAACATCATCAACCATCTTCCTCACAACCAAGTGCACCATAGAAAAATGAACCATCACTGGAGGAACTTATGAAGCAAAGAACCGAGGCTAGTATTAAGACTTTGGAGAACTAAATGGAACAGCTAGTCTCATCTCTGAACCAGATGCAATATCAAGGTTCAGGAAACCTCCCTGCACAAACTGTAGCAAATCCTAAAAATGTGAGTGCAATCACTCTGAGGTCTGGAAAGGTGATGCAAGAGCCCACAGTGTCCAGAGAGAAAGAAAACCCAAGTTGTGCTTCATCTATAGTTGATCTAAATGGAGAGGAAAATATTCAAGAACAACTAAAACCTACATCTGCCCAACCAAAGGTGGCGGACAATATTAAAAGGACAATTCCTCTCCCATTTCCTTAAAGAGTTATCTAGCCAAGCAAGAAGATTGAAGAGGCTGAAAAAGAGATTTTTGAGACCTTCAGGAAGGTAGAGGTGAATATATCTCTACTAGATGCAATCAAGCAAATACCCAAGTACGCCAAGTTCTTGAAAAACTTATGTACCCACAGGAGGCGTCTTAAAGGTAATGAGAAGGTAAACATAGGTAGGAATGTTTCTGCACTCTTTGAGAAACAAAGGTCCACAATGCCTGAGAAATGTAAAGACCCAGGAACATTCACTATCCCATGCATTATTGGTAATAATACGATTAAGAATGCCATGTTAGATTTAGGAGCATCTATAAATGTCATGCCATTGTCCATTTTTACTTCATTGTCTCTTGGCCCTCTGCAGCCTACAAGTGTGGTTATTCAGGTAGCCAACAGAAGCATAACAAACCTAGCTGGGATTGTTGAAGATGTGGTAGTCAGAGTGAATGATCTCATCTTTCCAGCTAACTTCTACATTTTAGATATGCACGAGGGAGAGTCAATGAAGGGTGCTACACCGATTATTTTAGGAAGACCGTTCTAGAAAATCGCAAGAACGAAAATTGATGTGCACGCCAGGATATTCACTATAGAGTTTGGGGATAACATTCTGTGCTTCAACATTCTGGATGCCATGAAGCACCAATCTGAAGAGCATTCTGTCTTCCAAATTGATTTGTTGAATGATTTAATATATGATCAATTTTCTCAATTTTTAGAAGAGGATTTTGCTCTTAAATTTTCTAGTTTTATAGACAATTCCATTTGTGAATACTGTAATAATTCTTCTATATGTGATAATTGTATTTCAGACTTTTTGAATGTAAATTTTGCAACTTCTTGTATTGAAGAAATTGGGAAATTAGTAGGGGTAGAGAGTAATCTATTGAATTCAGCAAGTACAATGGAATCTAACCCCTTAGATTTGAATGTTGCAGAAGTTTCTTCTACTGAATGTGCCGAATCACTTCCTTCTGTGGAGCAGCCCTTAACACTGGAGCTAAAACCCTTACCAGAGCATCTGAAATAAGCCTATCTAGAGGTAGATGAAAAGCTCTCGATGATAATCTCCACTAAGCTGAATCTTGATCAAGAGGAGGAACTCCTAGAAGTGATTAGAAGGCACATGAAAGCTATAGGCTGGACCCTTGCTGATATTCTTGGAATCAGCCTCTCTCTTTGATGCACAGAATATTATTAGAGGAGGGTGCTAAGCCAGTGAGGCAACCTCAGAGGAGGGTAAATGCCATTATTCTAGATGTGGTGAAGAAGGAGGTCACCAAGTTACTGCAGGCTGGGATTATCTATCCTATATCAGATAGTACTTGCGTCAGCCCGGTCCAAGTGGTTCCCAAGAAATCTGGACTCACTGTGGTAAGAAATGAGAAAGATGAGTTGATACCCACTAGAGTCCAGAATAGTTAGAGATTCTGCATAGACTACAGGAGGCTAAACCAAGCGACCCAGAAGGATCACCTCCCATTACCTTTCATTGATCAGATGCTAGAAAGGCTGGCTAGGTTCTACAGGAGATTTATCCAGAACTTCTCCAAGATTGCCATTCCCCTCTCCACGTTGTTGCAAAAGGAGGCTGAGTTCAATTTTGATGAAAAGCGCAAGGAAACATTTAATAATCTTAAAGAAGCCCTGACCACCACACCCATCATCCAACCTCCATATTGGACCAAGCCATTCGAATTAATGTGTGATGCATCTAATTTTGCAATAGGAGCCGCATTGATACAGTGGGTTGGTAAGTTTTCTCATATCATCTATTATACCTTTAGAACCTTAGATCCTGCACAGTGTAATTACACCACAACCGAAAAGGAATTATTGGCCATAGTCTTTGCATTGGACAAGTTTAGATCATATCTGTTAGGGTCAAAAGTTGTAATTTTTACTGATTACTCTACCTTGAAGTATTTGCTAAAAAAGACTGATTCTAAGCCTAGGCTTATAAGATGAATGCTCTTACTTCAAGAGTTTGATTTGGAGATCAAGGATAGAAGTGGAACTCAAAATCTGGTAGCTAACCACCTGAGCAGGATAGAGGGAATTCCTAACCCTATTCCAATTTTAGATGACTTTTCTGATGAACAACTCTTAGAGTTGTATACTTTACAGACACCCTGGTATGCTGACATTGTTAATTTTCTTGTTGCAGGAGCTTTTCCAGCAGGTGTACTAAAAGCTAAACAGGATAAGATAAGGAGTGATGCCAAACATTACGTTTGGGATGACCCTTATTTATGAAAATTCTGCAATGACCAAGTCATTAGAAGGTGCATGCCTGATGAAGAAATCTCATCCATACTACAATTTTGTCATGCCTCAGCTATAGGAGGTCATCAAGGACCCCAAAGGATAGCAAGAAAAGTGTTGGATGCAGGACTGTATTGGCCTTCAATTTTCAAGGATCTATGGGAAGCATATTCCACCTGTGAAAGATGCCAAAGAGTAGGAGGGGTAATTACCTGGAGACAGGAGATGCCCTAATAGCCCATCATGTATTGTGACATCTTTGATGTCTAGGGTATTGATTTTATGGGACCCTTCCCTTCCTCTTTTGATTTTCTTTATATACTTCTTGCTATTGATTATTTCTCAAAATGGGTAGAAGCTAAGGCCACCACGACTAATGATGCTAGAATGGTTGTAGATTTTATTTGTAGCAACTTGTTTTGTAGGTTTGGCATCCCCAGAGCCATCATTAGTGATCAAGGGAGTCACTTATGCAATAGGACAATGGAATTGTTGTTGGAGAAATATAGAGTTGTACACAAAGTCTCCATTGTTTATCATCCACAAACAAATGGGCAGGTTGAGCTCTCTAACAAGGAAATTAAGAAAATACTTGAGAGAGTCGTACAACCTCATAGAAAAACTGGAGCCGTAGGCTTGATGATGTCTTGTGGGCACATAGAATTGTGTTTAAGACACCCTTGGGAATGTCACCATACAGGGTGGTCTATGGAAAAGCCTGCCACCTACCAGTTGAGGTAGAACACAATGCTTATTGGGCAGTGAAGACTTGTAATATCCATTATGATTCAGCTGGAGAACAGAGGAAATTGCAACTGCAGGAGTTAGAAGAGTTGCGTCTTAAGGCTTATGAGAACTCCAAAATTTATAAAGAAAGGACCAAGAGGTACCATGATAAGATGATATCAAGGAAAGATTTTTCCATTGGTCAAAAGGTCCTCTTGTTTAATTCTCGCCTCAAACTCATGCCCAAGAAGCTCAAATCAAGATGGATTGGACCCTTCACAGTCACCAAGGTATTCCCTTATAGTGCAGTGGAGATCAAAAGTGACTCCACTAGCAAAAATTTTATGGTGAATAGGCACCGTTTGAAGTCATTCTTGCAAAATTCAATCGCCTTGGAGGAAGTTGAGGAGATTGACCTGCATATCCCATGCACAACCCTCAACCACAACCTTTGGCCTACATAACTCACTTCATACGTCAAGCTAGTGACGTTAAACAAGCGCTGTGTGAAAGGAAACTCATAATGATCTTAGGAATTTTAGTTATTTTTCTGCAATAAATGCTGATCTTATATTTGAACCTTTCTATTCTTACACTTCATTATCTTGATACTTAAACATCACTTTATGCACTTTGCCTCAGCAATTGACATAGTTTTTCTGCATAATTCTCTTTTTTTTTTAGGGTGAGATTGTGATCATGAAAACTAAGTACTGCACAAAGTCAAGGAAGTCTAGATGCAGTAGGATGGTAACTATTTTCACAGCTTAAGGCAATCACTTTGGTAAGAAAATAAAAGATCGTCTTCAAATATAATCATTTTCTTGAACAAAAGGAGTCACTTTTAGCTCTAACATGCATACTTGCTCTCAATAGTGAACACTCTCACAATTGATAGTGACTGCTTTCATTGTATAAAGCCCAAGAAGGTGCGCGTGTTCATTCTTATTTGTCATAGTGAACATGCCCAAGCACTTCTGCACAATGCCCAGGGTGAAGCTCTCTGGAGTGTTCACTCTCAGCTACAACAATGAACACGCAGAACACATTTCTGTAAATATGGATGCGCGTGTTCACTCTTGTCAAAGTGATAGTGAACATGTGCAATGCTCCTACTAATTTTGAATTTGGATGCCTCTGTAGTGATCACTCTTAAAAAGCAAAGTAAGCATGCACAACTTTAGCACACCAAAACCCTTTTACGCATGTTCACTGTCATTTTTTAGAGTAAGCACTCTGGTAATCTATATATATATATATATATATATATATATATACAATACTCACTCCATCACACACCCCATTTCTGAGCGCTTCTCACTTCCATTCTCAAATCCCTTGCTTTCCCCCCTCGCATTTGGTATCTTGCACCAAGGATTTAGTTTGCTTACACCTTTTCTGCATTCTGCACATCTAATTCAGGTGATGACTTAACCCTCATTCTCTTGTACTAGGGTTATTGCTGTTAAATTAGGGATTCTGAATTGGAGACTCCTGGACTGGAATTGATAATTTACAGCTGTAATTACAAGGATGTTTGTATGATTAAGGGATAATGGGAGTATTTAATTTGATTATTTTGTTGAGTTTGGAAATGTTGAACCCTAGGGTAGTTACCCCGTCTGCGAGAGTTCTTACTTTGAATATTCTGATGTGCTAGCGCTTACCCTAAGATTGTTTTGGGATGTGTGATACTTAATTTGTGCTGCATTTCATATATCTATAGCTAAGCACACAGATCCTTTTTGTGGCTCTAGTTAATTTGGTTATGAATAAATTCCCATAATGTTTACTGGCATGTACAAAGGTAACCATTTGGTCTGCACCTTCTTCCACCACAGTGTAATTTTGGGATTCTCTAATGCTTTGAATGTTGAAAGATTTTATCATTGCTACACTTCCACTGACTCAATCAGCCCTGTGCACCTCTTTAATGTTGCTGGAAATCTGCATGACCTTACATTGAACACATCAATTTTCCTACTATACACATTGAGAGAGGTCACTCCATGTCCAAATGCATTCACTGTCTGTGTATGAATATTCTGAAGCTTGAATAGTTACTTTGAACTTTAATCCACATGCTTGGTCTAGCCGTTTTTTTTTTAAAATCTGCTACATAACACTTGACAGAGCTAGAATTCAAAGTAATTATTGTCACTCCCTATATTAAACACTTTGGAAACATAAAACCTCACAATGCTCACTCTGATATCCACTTTCACTGTGAATCTGATAATAGTCGATTCTAATGCTTGTGGCTATTTCTTTTTACAATCAGCTCACTACTTCTTTTCATCCCCCTGAAGCAATATGGTGAATACTACAAGGAAGAATACTTCCAGACCCAAGAGAGCCAGAACTACTGGAGCATCATCATCCAGACCTCCTCCTGCACATGACCCAAAGTTTCGATCCTTGGCTCATGAAGATTACTTTAGAACCAACATCCTAAGAAGGCAGATAGTGCAGGATCGCAATTTTGAAATCCAAGAGGGCACATACACTCAATTTCAAGAAGAAATTCAGAGACGGGGTTGAGAGCTTTTTACCACCTTTGCTGGAAATGGGTGGAAGGAGATCACCTAAGAATTTTATGCTAATGTAATGAGGGTGAAAGGAGACAGCTACCCCTCAGACACACCATGGTGCGGGGTGTGAAAATTGACTTTACCCCATCCAACATTCAGAGAATTCTGAACATACCCCCAGTGGAGAGGCAGGCTAGGCAACTTGATTTCTCCACATTCAATTCTTCAAAAGATAAAGACTACAAGCCAATACTCCAAGCAATTTGTAAACTAGGGGAAAATTAGGAGTTTGACAAGCAGCTCCGGCCCAAGAATTTAACCACCAGACACCTCCTTCCACCAGCCAAGGTGTGGAGCATCTTCCTTTTGAGTTCCTTCATGCCAATGTGCCATTCATCTACATTAGCTGTCAAGAGAGCTGAACTCATCTATGCCATCCTCACTGGCATGCCCATCCATGTGGGAGACGTTGTTGGTAACTTCATCATGAGAGTCTTAAGCACCAAGAGGGACTCACTTACTTTCCCATCCATCATCATCATGCTCTGCCAGGATGCTGGAGTAGACATAGGTGAATACTAGTAGAGAATTAAAGTAACCCCTTCCATCTCTACAGCCATGGTGAAGGATCTCTTTAATGCCAAGAAACATACTGTTGACCCAGGTTTTTTCCTACCTGCTGAGTATAAGAAAGGAAGCCCCCCTTGGATTGAGAGCACAAGTCAAACAACTAGCACTCAGACAGGACACACTGCATGCCAGTCAGAAATCCATGCTGAACCTCCTGGAAACTATGATGCTTAATATAGGAAAGAAGTTAGACATGACCTCAAAATAGATTTATGAAGCTCATACATTCTCTACACCTTTCCTCAGAGTACTTATTAACCAGGACCTACCTCCTTTCACAGCCACCAACCTTGCACCTGCAGCTGAGAAAGATGGCAGCTCCAGTTCTCTAGAAGAGGAAGAGCATGATGAGGATGCCAATGACAACCTTTCATCCTCTAGCTCAGATGAAGATCTCATTTAGCTTCACTTTCCCTTATAACATTTACTATTCTGCCATTTCTACTTCATTTTCCTGTATTTATTAACTACTATTTTCCCTGTAATTATTGTACTTTACCACTTTCAGTACCATCTCTCCCTTTATTTTTCCTCCATTATCCCCATGAACAATATTTGACGCTTTCATATATGCTATTCGCAGTTCAATTTCCATTATTCTACTCTGTGCTGAATCCACTATGCGTCTTTGTGCAGAGAATGCCCTCAGTCCCACCAAGAGGAGCATGAATTTGATGATTAAATGTGAATCCATCATTAATGAAAGGGGGTGATCTCTTTACCTCTGTTTTACATTGTCTTAGTCTGTTTTTCCCGCATAGTTCATAGATAAAATACAAAAATATTTTTATTATTTCTGTATTTTTTATTCAGTTCAGTGTTGTAATTCTAATTTTATATTCTGATTGCACCTCCCATTCAACTCATAATCATTCTCTATTTTGTAAATAATTACCATTCCTACCATACTGAACATATTTTCTTGTAAGATGAACTGTACTCACATATTACTAAGTAATTATCACCTTTTACCATAGTAGAGAATTGGGTCTTAAATTTCTTTTCTGTGTGCACTTTACATGTATTTTTGCATCTATCCTCTAGAACTTGCCCTGTTTCTTAATGGAATATGCATTGTGCAATTTTTCATCTAGATGATTGAGGCCTTCTTTGCACACACCCACCCACCCTAGCACGCCCTTGCACCTAATTTTCCTTGTTCCACATTCCTTCTTTTGTCAAACTTAATCTACAAAAATAATTTTCTTACCTTAAGAAGAGGTATTTCTTTTGAGTTGCATTAAGAGTGAATGCAATAATCTAAGTTTGGGGTGCTAATTATGACTGTAGTTGCTTGTGGACAAGCAAGATCTTAAGTTTGGGGTGGTGAGCATTATACATGTAAAAAAAACAAATAAAAAAAATGCTTGAATTTGAAGAAAAGAATGATTGCCAAAGTCTAATGAATCACAATTGAATGAATAGAAGTGAAAGAAAAAGAAAAAGAAAAATACAGCAAGTCATTTGATAGAAAAAGAATTCCCACATAAGATAAAATAATGAAAAATATGGTGAAAGAATGCTTGAACCTCATAAACTGTATCATTTAATGCATTTCATTCTAGTTGTTGTACTCATTCACTCAAAGAAATTCCCTCCTCTTAAAAACCCACTTGAGCTTTTGTCCTTTCTTGATCAAAATTGAACCTAATCTAACCACATTTATGACTAAGAAAGCCCTTATGATAGGTGGTTCACTGTATCTAAGCAAAGGAGATTGAGAATATGGGTAAGCATATGATAGGGTGAGGCAAAATGCATAAATTGAGGAAAAACACTTAGTTTAAAACATTGATGAGTGAAGAGTGAAACACCACCATGTGAGCTAGATAATTCCTTTGCATTGTGTGGATTGTGTGATACCTTGATGGATTTTTGTTTCAATTTACTGGGACTTTGCATGAAAATAATTGATGTGAGTGTGATTTCTCTGCTGAATAGATCCATGATTTTGAAAATATTGGAAGTGTCAATTGGAGTCTAAGATTGGAATAAAAATCTTTGAGAAATTTTTTTGGATAAATCCAACCCTTTACCTTCAATTTTCTTGAGTTTTGATTTGCTTGAGGACAAGTAAAGGTTTAAGTTTGGGGTTGTGATGAACCCACAATTTGTAGATATTTTGTCTAGGTTTTTATAGAATTTTAATAAAAAAATGGACTTAGAAATTGTAAATAGTATAAAAATCTCATTTAGGTCAAATATTATAACTTTCTTAATTTTTGTCTTATTTCCACTAATTTTTGTGAATATATTTTGCAAAAATAAGGAAATCAACAAGGTTTTGTTCCTACAAGTATTTGTTACTCTACAAAATATATTCGCAGAACAAAACCTTAACAGATTCTAATTCGAGACCTATATTTTGTTTGTAGGTCATATGTTGTCTTAATTTAGTAACATACTCTTTACAACTTTTTCATTTTAAGTCTAAATGTGATGAAATCAGTGAGATTGTTCTCTATATTCATATATTTTCAAGAAAAAAATATATATTCATATATGAGACTATCAACTCACTCTACTGAGAATAAACTTCCTTTACAGGTCATATAGTTCCTTTTATCTATCAACAACTTATTTTAAAAATCATAATTAATTCAATTTAAAACAAATTTTAGTGAAACCAGTGAGAAATTACTCTTAATATAGTTTGTTATCTAAATAAAACATTTCTGTTAATTTTTCAAAATAGTTCTTATAATTTATAGAAATTGCAATTTAGCTCCTAAACTTTAAATTATTTGTAAACATGTCCTTTTTTCAAAACTTTGTGATTTTTGAGTTATCTAGCACATTTTTTTCCTTGCTTCTAAGTCATTATCTAAGTCTTAATATAGTAAAAAAAATATTCCTCTGGCCCTACCACTTTTGTGATTAAATATTTTAAATTTTTGAAGTCTATTTAGGGTCAAACCATGGTATATTCTTATTTAAAGATTCAATCTTTTCAATTTAATTCAATAACTTAGTCAACTTCATGTACTCGTTATACTCCAGAGGTTCTAAAAGTGTCCATGGGTCCAAAAATTCATTTCTTAATTACTTTTCATTTTTTGGTCATTTTTCTTTAACTCTTTTACTCAAAATCTTCAAAAATAGATTTAAAATATCATTTAAACTCAAAATAAATCCAACAACTCTAGAATAATAAAATCATGTGTATTGACCTTCTAGAAAAGTTTTAGTGGCTTTTGCAATTTTCTAAGACAAAAAACAACATAGAAAAAATTCTAATTATTTCAAAACTGTAAATCTTCTTAAAAATTTGTAAAAATTCCTTTTTATGCCCTACCAAAGCTCAATCATGAATTTTTAACCAAGTTTTATATACTTATTCCTTACCAAGGTCAATCAAAGAATTAAAACTCAAATCATGCATCAAAATGAATATTTACAAAAAGAGCATATATTTCAAGACAGAAAACTCCTAATTTTTGTAAAAAAAACTTAAAAGAATGTTCAAACAATTCCAACACATATAATTGCATACAGTTATCATAATATCACGATAATAATACATAGCATGCAAAGTTATCAACAAAATCCCCTCAAAATACACATTTACAATTTGTTAAGATTTTTTTTTGTAGAATTTCTTGTTTTTGTGTTTTTAATCATTTCCTTATATTTTCTTGTTCTAATCAATTTTATTTTCATATATCAACTAAATTCATTAAATTTTCATTCAATATAAATGGTTTATGGTTTCTCCTGACTTAAAAAATTATTTATTAAGAGTATTCCCTAATTTATGAAATATACTCCCTTCCCATACTTGATTTTGTCTTATCTTTTGGTGGGGTTACAAGTGTGTGTTGGTCTCCTCCCTCTCCTATATTTATTGGTTTGATTTGAACCTATTTCTTGCCCCTCCAAATCAACGTTGAATATGTCCAAAAAGGTCCTCAAATATTGCAATCTTTTTGCTTAGTTTTGGTGGTGGGTTGTTGGTGTTTTTTTTGGGACGGGGTTTTACCTATTTTGTTTGCATAGATGATGACATGGATGAGTTATGAGATTTTCTTTTGGTATGTTTTAGATGTGGTTAAGTGCTTAAAAGAGTTTGATTTAGCTGGATTTAGAATATTTGACTAAGTGTTTAAAATGTGCTTCATTTCCCACATAAAAATGGCCTTATCTTTGATGGGTGTTTTTTTAATTTTTTTTCTTAACTTTTATGAGGCAGGGGTATTATAAATAACTAGAGGAGTTTAATGGAAGAAACCTTTCTTTTGAAGTCTCCCTCTAATTCAACTTTTATCCTTGTGAAATGTAGTCTCCAAAAATCATGCTCAATGTGAAAATTTTGACTCTTATGATGTCATCTAGTTTGCCTAAGTTTACTTGCTTAATTTGCCTTTAAATCTTTGTTATTCATTTCATACTTTTTTTCTCATGTAACACTATTAGTTGGCTAAATTTGGTTTGGTTTGGTTGGCATTTGGTTAGGGATTAGATCATTGACTCTAAGTGTAAATTTTATGAGTTTTGGTAAACCAAGCTTCCTATCCTATTGGCCCACTTCACTTCAGCTGATTCCTTGCATAATTATTTATAAATTGAGTCTCTTTTCATGCCAAAAACAATGCTACTTGTATTTGATAAGATAGGATCACAAAATTGAAAGTTTTGCCCATTTTGCCTAACATTTTCACACCACATAGTGCTAAATTTTAGAAATTTGGTTTGAATTTTTTATTTAATATTTTGGCCTGGTTATTGAACAAATATAACTCTATTTTACCCAATAAATTATCATAAAAATTTCATATTTTTTTCATGATCATTTCCTTGCCCAAATTTAGTCATCATTTTAGGAGTATTTGATCTTTTTAACTAATTTTGTAACTTGTATTTAATTTTTTAAAACTTATTAAAATTATTGTAATCCCTAATTTATATGGTCTAAAATCATTTTAAAAGATTTTGAGTAATTAATCTCTACTAAAATTGAGTTACCTTATAATTATGTTACTTGATTTATTCTTAATTTACCTTTTTTCAGGTAAATTTTTGTTAAGTCTAACTTTTCAAATATAATCTAATTCTAATTTATTTAAATTGATATGGCTAATAATTAGTTTAAAATTAATGCAATTTTGAACTATTTACAACTTATACCTTCACTAGTGCTTGTGGTTGTGATAAGTCTATATTTTGGGACATTTTATAACTTATTTTCATATACATAGTCCTTACTTGATAGATATTTCGTATTAATTTTCTCGTTAATTATTACATTTTAACAATAATTAATTTTCACTAAATTACAAAAAAAAATTAGACAATCAAAGAAAATTTTGATGGAAAAGTGTTGACAACTCACTTACACAGTCTTGTTTAGCATTCAATATGAGCGTGTTTTATGGACTAGCACGAGTGTGCATGATTGCTCTTGCTTCACTATTTGATGGTTATTTTAAGAGATTTTTCAAGGTTTTGGAAGAGCCTCCTATTTAAGGAGTGACTAAAGCTTGTGAAAGAAACTTTTTTATGAGTTTTGGACACGTTTTAGGAGTGGAGATCACTAGTAAAATGAAGAATACCTTTCAGAGCTTAAGCGAATGATTTAAAGCGTATTTTGGCAGCAAGGATTGTGACACTTTTAATTTGTAAATTGTTTCTTTCATAATTTATAAGGAATTTATAAATTTATTTAAATTATAAATTAAATCTTTCTTACTTGTGATACGAGAAAACTTAGTAAATTTTTAAATTTTCATTTCTCACAGTTCAATCCATAAAAACTTAATAATACTTGAATGATGGACATTAAAACATTAAACGTTTTCCATTGTAATGTAACTAGAAAATGAAATTTTAATAACAGTAATCAATTAACATATTTAGTATTACACATTTACATAAGTTTAGTATTTACAAATCAAATCCAAAATACATTAAAACTTAAGTTGAATAATTACAAAGCCAATATATATATATATATATATATATATATATATATATATATATACCCACACCAAAATCCTGAGAATATGATCCTAGTTTGGATCATTCTTTATCAAATTAACCCTCTATTCTTTCCATCTCTTTTGATGTAAGGTCATTATCTTAATGATCTTCATGTCAGCTATGACCTCTATGTCTTTGCTCTCGAATAAAGTTGATTAGTCTTTCTAGGTAGTCATGGTCATGAAAAGCATACACGTAGTTCACTGTAGCTGGTGTTCTAACCATTCCTTTATATATGTACAAAACAAGAGTATGTGGATCCTACCACTAGTAGGGTAATCAAAGGGAACATTATGCCCTACTATGTATGATCTTTACAATAATAACTTCATCAGATCCATTCTCACTAATTATAACAAATTTACAGTGGCTCTCTCTGCCATTCCTTAAGTACATTGTTTAGTCTACTCTCAAAACTCCACTCCGTTAACCTAATTAGTCTATTAGAGGTGATCATTCTTATTTGCTGAAATGTAAGTAAAGATGAGTCTTCTCCTCACCATTAAAACATAACCAAAATAATTAATTTAGAATTTTTCAAAAACAAACATAGTAATAAATGTATCAATAATATCATAATACATAATGCAATATGTCATTCTGTCATATATGTACTTCTTTGTGCACTATGATCAGAGTCAATTGTTGCCTTTTATGTATTCTATGAGGTTTTGTACATATAGGTAAATATTCACCGATTAACCCATGCACACAGATCATTGCATGCAATATTGGACCCCTTAGCAAAAGTACAGTCAAGAGTAATAGTCAGGAAATAAGTGTGTGGTCTATCATGCTTTCACTCTCATATATAACACGGAATCACAAATAGAATCACCACCCTGTATTTCTCCTATATTTTTAAAATTGGCTCCATTTTCATACTCTTAGTGTATCTCTATTACTATCCACACTAATTCCTTTCATCATCATATTTATTGATAATACATTTTCTATCATTTATTCTTTATCATATATTAAATAAGTCATGTCGAAGGTTGGACACCCTGAACTCAACTCAAATCGCATATTTTTAATAAATCATATACTACCCATTTAGTAAAGAATAAAACACATATCTTCTAGTTCATTAATTCAAAGAATCCATTTTTAAATTTAGATTTATGAAATAGAAGCATGTAACCACTTACAAAAATAGAGCACATATGTATGTACACATACACACACACACACACACACACACACACACATATATATATATATGTTTATTTATTTTTATACATCACATACGTATAGTTTTATTAATGGGATAAAACTCTTTTTACCTCAAGTAGATGATTTATGAAAGGTTTTGTGGAAGATATTACCCGAAAGACCAAGTTCTTCCTAATATTACAAAGTGGAGTAGCTTTTGAGAAGAAAGAGAATGATGAAGTAGAAGTGAGATTGGAAGATTAAGCTCTAAAGAGTTTACTTGAACTCAAGTGGAAAATATGTTCAAACTCGAATTCGATAGAGGTTTTGAATTTAAAAGGTGTTTGTTTAGTTGTGAAAAGAAGTGAGAGAATAAAGAGGGATATAAGAAATGGTTACTTGCCTTGAATTCTAAGATTTTAAAACATTAAGTTACTTAAATACCCTTTTTACTTGCGAAATCTTGCTTGAACAAGACCATTTTTGCCTGAGCTTAAAAATCAAACAAAAATTTCTACACATTTGCTGATAATCTTGCATGAGTGAGATACTTTTTTACTTAAGCGAGACCATTCTTACTTGAGTGAGATAGGTTCACCTGAGCATGACCTGACACTCTAGAGAGATATTAATCTATCGCCCAATCTCGCTTGAGCAAAAATACTCTAGAGATATCTCTTTTCAAATCAAGCAATCTTGCTTGAGTGGCAAATGCTATAGTTTTCAAACATAAAATTATTTTATTTTAAAAAAATAATTGCAATAAAAACTAGGGTGTTATAAGGATTCTTTTCAAATTCTTCTCTTTGATGATTTTTCTCATTTTGCATTTTACCTTGAGGATGAACATGATTTTCTTTACAATTATTCTCTTTTCCTATTTCGTTATGTGTAACTATTTCCATAACTAGAACTATAGTGGATCTTTTACACATTTTATGAGATCTTTATGTTAAATCACAATCTTGGTTTCTTTTTAGGATTGGATTTTGCCTTTGCTTATGTGTTTTCTTGTGTTGAGATTTGGCCATTCGAAACACCTCATAGTTGATTGCGTGATTAGATGACTATGTCACATGTAGTTAACAGAACAAAGTAAAACAAAATAGGAAATTAAGTAGATTAAACTTAGTTTTCATTTTTCAATTAATTATTGAATTAATACGCTCATAAATTCTACATTTTTTCTTTCTTTCTACCTTGTATGACCGTTAAAGGTAAATAGCTTAAGAAAAAAAAATTGAAATATTGCATAATCATTGACTGTCAATAATTTTAGTATAAGTGATTTGTGATTGTAGATAAACTTGAATTGTAGTAAAACTAAAAATGAACATAAAGAAATAAAAATGTGACGTGGAATGTCCTAACTTCTTCTCAAAGAGTTCTATTGGCAAAACATTTTGCTTTGCTCTTTTCTTTTCATTACTTTTTAGTTTAAATTTTTTATAAATTTCTCTTATTCTATTATGCATTTTTTTGATTTGAATGATTAAATCACGATACACTTAGTAATTATAAATAATCTATGAAGGACAATCTGAAAACTTAATTTGAGTGTCTCTATACTTGCTCTCAGACATGTATTTAGAAACTATTTTCACTACATTCAAAATGGGCTTCGATGGTTGTAAAATTCCCAGGATAGTGTTAAAGTTGCTGTTTATGTGATTGATAAAAGGTCCATCATAGAAAGGGGTATGGTCCACTATCAGAAAACTAAACGAACGTGCTCTATGTCCAATTTTCCATTTTAATATTGGACGGGGTAAGTCCATCTATTACATCTTTTCTTTTTTATTTTTCTTTTGTCCTTATTTCTTCACTCATTTCGTACAGTCTTGGGAAGTCAATAAAATATTTTCCTTATTATATGTCTGAGAGTACCATGTCATGAAGAATAACACAACTATAATGCCAAGGGGTAACTCAGACCAAATCAAAATTTACGAATCACTCACTGAAGCGTGATCGTCTTATATTTTTCTCAACCCTTCTAAAATTTCCCTCAATTTGTTTAATGATTTTTTAAAAAAAAAATTAATCTGTTACGTATCCTAATTAAGAGATCATCCAAATGGAATGGAAGGTTTATTTTTAAAACATAATAAATAAACCAAATTCACTTACATGTATATAAACCAAAGAGAAGCGAATCATGCATGCAGGACGAATGAACATCAATTTTATTTTTTATTTTATAATTATTTATTTATTTATTGGAAAAACAAATAAAAAATAATTTAAAAGATAAATCTTAAATGAAAATAACTTTTTTTTGCTAAGAAAAAGTAACAGATTTTCATTAAATGATATTAATAATGGAAACTAAAAATTTAACAACAATAAAAATTTGGTGAAAAAGAAACAAATTAATTGCTTAAACCAGTACCATTTTGGCTTCAACATTATATTTTGACATGACACAAATTTCGGATTGGAATTAAATAACGAATTTTGAATTAATCTCACGATAATAAAACAAAAGCTAACAAATGTAAGATAATAATAACAATAATAATAAAAGTGGTGCTTTTTGAAAATAATTAAATGATGAAAAATTATCAAAGATCGTCTTATTTGAACAAATTATCTTATCACTAGATTTGAAATGAAATGCTAAAATTATTTATTATGAAATACATATCAGAATTTTATTCAAAAACCTTATTTATCAGCAAACACTCACCATCAGAAATCATGTCACATTACAACAGTTGAAGTTTTTGAACCCTCATATTCAAACGGGACAAGTGATCCAAAGGGGTTCTTGAAACGCACCCTTCAACTTATCCCAATCCCCACATTCATCACCATGGCCATTAGACACGGACAGGTCCAGATGGTGCCACGTGGGGGTTCCATTTTCATAAGCATTACACGTCAGCCTCCTCAACCCACTTCCATCCAACCTCACCACATACAAATCCCCATACGGTTGAAACTGGTTGGGCCACGACACAGGCTCCGCCGCCACACCCCCCAAATTGGCCGCGAACAACAACCACTCTCCGTCACCGCTGAAACACACGTGGTTCAATCTCTCTCTCTCAGCCTCCGCACCCTTCGCCACCTCAACTCTCCTCAACCCACTCCCATCAGGCCTCACCACATAAATCCCAAACACCTCACTATTCCCAGGGTTATGCCTGTTCGACGAAAACGCTATTAAATCTCCCTTTGGTGACCAACACGGCATCGTATCGATCCACCCTCCCTCCGTCAACCTCCGTAATCCCCCGTTAAACTCCCCGTTAACGGCGTCAACTATGTACAAATTCTTGTGTCCCGACCTCCCAGACCGAAACACAATGCTTTTTCCGTCCGGCGAACAAGAAGGGAACGCGTTGTTCCCGGTATCCTCTTTAGTCAGAATTTTTAACTTAAACGGCACCTCTTCACGGTCGTCGGTGAGATGAACCGGGTCGAACTCGATTCTAGCGAGTTGAACCGTTTTCGAAACCGACTCGAAAATTGGACCGATGGAGGTGAATATCACGTTCTTATCCACAGGGCTCCACGCGTTGTAAAAGCAGGTTCGTCCTTTTAGTAACGTCCACCGTTTAGAACCGTTGGATCTAACGATCTTAACGCCGCCGTTATCATCGAAATCGTGATTGAAAGCAATGAAATCGCCGTCGGGAGAGAAACTTGGGAACGAACCGTTCAGTCTAAATAACTGTAAATCCTGAACCGGAGACACCACCTGGTCGAGGTGCGGGTACGTGGACTCTCCACGAGTTGACTCGCCTCTGAATCGGTGGTACCCGAGGCGCCGAGAATCCAACGAGACGAACGGGTTGTAGTGGTGAAACTTAGGGTTTATTGACTGGGTGACCCGTTGGAACGTTTGGGACTCGAGATCAAAGATCTCAATGTGCCGAAAATCGCTCTCTCGCCTGCGAGTTGCGACGGCTATGCGCTTGCCGTCGTGGAACGCTGCGGGAGTGAAGCAATGCAATCCCGGCGGCGTGACTCGAATTGGTGAATCTTTTGACCCGGATATATTCGAATCCGGTAAATCGACCCGAAAGATGCTCCACCATCCATCTTCGGCGATTCTATGGAAGAAGATCGTGGAGTCTTGCGACCAGGTTGGCCATCCACCGCTCTCGCTCACCACGACACGATTCCCCGGGTCTGACTCGGCAAAAACGACGATCTCCGTTTGGAGTTCGCGGAATTTGTCGGTGACCCAGCGGCGAGACTGGAAGGAAGCGACAGCGATGAGTTTTCCGGTGAGGGACACGGCGGGGCTGTAGTCCACTTCACCGCGAGGGGTGAGACGCGTGACGGTTGTGCCGTCATCGACGGCAGCGGAGTAAACCGCGCTCCAGCTGGTGAAAACCTGGTCGTGCTGTTCGTGCGTGGAAGCAAAGTAGAGTTTGCCGTTTCTAATGATTGGGCGATCGAGGAAGAGAGCGTTGGGGATAAAAGGTAATGCCTGGGGTTTATTTTCGGGTCGGGTTAGATAGAAACGGGGCGCTCCGGTTCTTTCGGAGACGAAAACGACGTCGTTTTCATGGTTAATGAACTGGGCGTTGAAGTTTATGGAGATGGCATCGGTAAGGCGGAGTTCTGTGGCGGCGTGAGGCGGAGGGTGGTTGTTAAGGTGTACAGAGAAAACGTCGAAACCGTATTGGGCTCTTCCAACGGTGTTGAATACGATAGTTCCTGCAGGAGGCAACATTGGGTTTGAGTGTGAGTGAGTGAGAGTTGTTAGTGAAAGGGATGACGATTTGGTGGTGGGGATTTGGTGCTGCTTTGAGGGCTTTAAATGTGTCATTCTCTTACGTGTGGCGTGACTAAGAATTGTCCACATTTTGTTTTCTTGTGATTAGTTTATTAGCCTTGGTCGCCACGTTCTGTCACCGTCACCAATTTCAGAAGGCGTCTTCCACTTGAACTTTGAAGACGCTGCCTCGTAATGTTTATCGTCTCAAGAAACTATCAGAAACACAATCGGATACAGAAATGCTATTTCTTGTGCTTTGAGGTGATGGAAGTGGAAAAATAGAGGGTCATTTTTTTAAATATGGCATTGTGATCGTGAAAGTTCCAGAATATGGACTTGGAATTAATATTACATGTATATGGGATTTAAAAAATCGCATGCGGCGATTTTTAAAGAATCTATATTTGTTATTCGTAAAAAAAAAGCCACGGACGACTTTTAGAATAAAAAAATAATTTTTTTGCGTAATTAAAACTCGATGTTGGCAACTTTAATGTAGAAAGTACTTTTATATATTTGGTAAATTTAAAAAAAAAAATTCTATATATAATTTATTTGCATTTTTAGTGAATTGCATCTTAAAAATATTTTATTCTATATTTCTAAATTTTCCTTCATTATTTTATAGTTGAAGAAAAAATGAGTGTAAATACAATAGTCTATTTTAATGGTGAGATTGTTTCAAATACGAGTGAAGGTGTGAGAAGTCAACTTACATTTATATTTTTTACAATATATCATTTGAAACATTTAAATATTGGTTTTGTCAGTATATTGAAGTGGAGCCTCCAAAAACAGTGGAGAGAATAATTTACATGTGTCCAATCTCTATTTTTGAAGGTTTCGTGCAATACCAAGTGATGAAAATAAGCAATGATGATGATATTCAACAAATGTGATGTAGACGGAGAATTGTTTGTTGGAATGCAATTTAATGACAGAGAAGCCGTTATACGAAAAATTAAGAATTATAGTATATCAAAAGGAGTGTACTACAAAGTTTTCGAGTTTGAATCAAATACATTTTATTGTAAATGTGTCAGTTATGACATAGATTATGAGTGACTTGTTCGAGCTAGTTTGAGGAAGAACAAGTATTTTTGGAAAATTAGAAAGTATAACAGGCCACATAGTTGTACTCGTGCAAGGATTTCACAAGATCATAGAAAGTTGGATGCAGAGACAACTGCAGAATGTATTAAGCTAATGATTGAATCTGACCCTTCTTTTAAGATAAAATTGGTGATTAGTGAAGTTCAAGCTCGATATGGATACACAACAACATATCGAAAAGCATGGATGGCAAAGTAAAAAACAATTGAAAATATATTTGGTCAGTGGGAAGCCTCATATGAAGCCCTACCGCAATGGTGTATAGCAATGTGTGATGCTGTTCGAGGATCAGTTGTTCAGTTGGATGATGTTCAAGCTTATCACAATGATAACCAGGTTCTTGATGTTCAAATATTTCGTAGAGTTTTTTGGAGTTTTGGTCCTTGCATTAGAGCATTCAGACACTGCAAATCACTTGTGCAGGTTGATAGGACACATTTATATGAAAAATACAAAGGAGCTCTATTAGTGGCAATTGCACAAGATGACAATCAAAATATATTACCAATTGCCTTTGCTATTGTTGAGGGAGAAACTGCCGATGGTTAGCAATTTTTTCTTGATAATTTACGTAAATATGTTGTGACGCAAGATGACATTGGTATTATTTCTGATCGTCACAAGTCAATTAATGCAACAATAAGACGAAGTAATGGACAGTGGGAACCTCCAAAGGCATTCCATATGTATTGTATCAGACACATTGCTGATAATTTTTTGCGAAGATTCAAGGCATCTTACTTGCATAAACTTGTCGTCCATATGGGTAATTGACATGAATTCAGTACTTTTAAAATTATATGCAAATATTGTATGGATTTAGCAATGGTTATATAGATGGGTTGGTGTTTTGCAGGTTATTCGAGAACGGAACATGAATTTAATATTTATTATGAGCAACTACGGCAACGTGGAGAGATTTATACAGACTGGCTTGATGAAATTTTACGAGAGAAGTGGGTTCTTGCATATGACGGTGGGCATCGATGGAGTCATATGACCACTAACCTTGTTGAGTGCATTAATTCAGTGTT
Source organism: Abrus precatorius (assembly GCF_003935025.1). NCBI lineage: Eukaryota > Viridiplantae > Streptophyta > Magnoliopsida > Fabales > Fabaceae > Abrus > Abrus precatorius. The sequence goes on along the minus strand of NW_020874406.1, from coordinate 5,265,141 downwards.
AAAGGGTGCTCGCAATCTTCCACTAATTAGAGCAACATACTTTCGATTGGCTGAGCTATTTGCACGTAAAGAGCGTGAGGCCTGTGCACGGAAAGAGGCTGGACATATTTTCTCTGAAGCAGTGATGACTCGAGTTCAATCATGTGAACAGGCCTCTAGAAATCTGTGTGTGACTGTATTCGACAGAAAGAATGAGGCTTTTCTTGTTCAAGATGTATCCAATAGTCAAGAATATAAAGTTGTTTTGAGGCAAAGGTATTGTGACTATGTTGACATACAAACTGATCGATATCCATGTTGTCATGTGATTGCTGCTTGCTCTAGTCAAAATATTGATTGGTGTGCTTATGTTGATGACATTTACAAGATCACTGAGATATGCAAAGTATACAAAAAGGAGTTTGGGGTGATTGGAAATGAAAACACATGGCAAAAATATAAAGGTCCAAAACTTTGTCCAAACCCGACCTTAAAGCGCATAATTAAAGGTCGTCCAAAATCAACACGTTTTCTTAATGAGATGGATATGTGTGAGATGAGAAGACCACGAAGGTGTAGTCTTTGCCGAGGTGAAAGCCACAGTCGAAGGAGATGTCCAAATGCTCCTGGGTCTAGTTCACAGTATTGATGTTTATGTTCGTAGTGTTGATGTTGTTGAAGTTAATGTACTCAATGTTCATGTTCATGTTCGCAGTGTTATTGTTATTGATGTTGTTGTTCCTTTATTAATTCTCATATTTAGTTACTTTTAAATTATACATATGGATGGAAATTGCATTCATAACAAACATAACATTGATTAACAAACTTAGAATTTAAAATACATTCAAACTATATATACTAATTATAAGACTAAATTATTGGTGTTCATGCTCATTTTCCCTTTTTCTTCTTGATTAGTGATGCGGTATATCTATCAGGGGCATGAGTAAACGGACATAACTTGCGTGAAAAAAAGCCCCTTCGTTTGCCTCTACTAGGTCCATCATCCTCCACACCCTGCTCATTTATGGCCTCGCTTGTCTCTTCTTCATGTGATGTAGGTTCTACATCCAACACATTTGCAGATGCACCTGTAAATGTCTGTTGTGTCATTTCCCAAGACATGATTGATATGGAGCATTGTTCGCTTGGAGTAACTAGTTCTGGTCGATAAACTTCTTCATCAATAGTTGCTTCTTCCATGGTTGCATTCTCATTAAGGTCAATTCCAATGTGAGAAATGTCTTGACAATGTGTGTCATCATCAACGACAAAGTCATAAATGCATAGAAACCCATGAGACGTGACACTTCCAGTACTACAATCAACAAATCTCCTTCCCTGTGATCCTCTACTTTTGGAGCCACGACAAATATCTCTTCTATCCACAGACATGTGTGAAGGTTGGGGTTGTTCATCCCATTGAAATGGATGTCACAAGTTCGTGTGCGGTGACCAATAAAACTCCTTATTTGGTTGAACAGAGGATGGTGAAATCCCTTGTTACTGCGTGAGTGGAGATATGGAATTTTGCTCTAACAGACACTATTGTTGTTGAGATTGTGGCTGCTCCAGGGACAACCAAAACCAATTCATTGCATAGATTGTGTACCAACTCCAATACTCATTCAAAGGGTTATAGTTGTCAATTGGCATTTGATGATTGCGTTTTCATGTGTTTAAAAGATTTTTCGCAAATCTTCATCAAAATTTAAACAAATTAATGTAGTACTAGAGTTACCCAGATTGTCTCCTGTGAACATTGACTATTAATCTTCATTAAACATGTTGAAGGCATTAATTGAACAAGCAATTAAAATGGGGGGGAGGTTTTCTGGTTTTTAATCAATATAAAGAGCAACAAGCAAACAAGTTTAATTAATTCAAACAATAGAAAGCAGCAATCCTTAGTTCATCCACATAGATTCTATCCTCATTCCACTCAAGATTTAACACTCATCCTCTCTCCCATGAATTAGGTTAATTTGTTAGGCTCTAATCCCTCATCGTAAGATTACACAACCTTAGAATTAAACCTAGGATTAAGCAATCCCTAGTTTAGAATCTCTTTAAAATGAATTAGGGTTAATTAAACAATGTCTCCCTCATTCACCATTAATTCAATTCAAGAGGCAAGGAAGAAATAATTCATGAAAAGAAAGGAGTTATATTATCATTAAAATTAAGGAACTCAAGAATTCATGTGAACTTACTAAGGATTACACAAAAATTTAGCCTTTCATAGAAATGAGGGTCAAAAACACAGTTTGAAAATGCAGAAAACTCATTAGCATTAATGTAAAGGCAAGAGAAATGAGAAACTAAACCCTAGATTAGACCATTGGCTGTCACCCAAGGTTGCCCTAAGCTTTGGAAAATGTCCTAATTTAGTAAAGAAGAGAAAAAGTACGAAAAGTGTAAGAGCTCTTTACCCTAATTTGAAAAAAATCTATTTATACTAAGGCTGGCGCCCTTCAAAGTGATTACTTTCATTCTTTCATAGTAGACATGCGGAACATCAGTTGGTTTTTGCCTTTCTATAGTGTCCACTATCAACTTTGATAGTAGGCAAGCGTAGCACTGATACATTTTGGGCTCTCTGAAGTGACTACTATGAACTTTGATAGTAGCTACGTGTAACACCTTCAATTCTGCACGCTCTGGAGTAACTACTATGAACTTTCATAGTAGCCACGCGCAGGCTTACTGGATTCTGGGTTGTTGTAGTCGTCACTTTTAACTTTGAAAGTGAACACTTTATTCCCTTTGCTGGAAGTAGCTTGCTGTAGTGGTTACTATCAATCTTGAAAGTAGTTACTTTCACCTCAAATTCCTCAAAATCTAATAATTCTTCAAAATAAGCTTGGGGATTCCTGCCACTTTATTCAAATGATCAAAACATGTAAAATAAACTATCTAAATTAATGTAAATTAACCAAAAACTAAGAAATCTATATTATTTAGCCTAATTGGAATATTCATCTTATTTACACTATCTAAGTCTATTCTTTTCTATAAAAAGTAATAAATGATGTATAAAAATTTAGTAAAATGTGGATTGATCAACATTCCTTCTAATGTATGATGATGTCGATTTTTTCACATTGTCACCCAATCATCATGTATTAATCTCCAATTTTTTGGTTCTCTTAAACCACGCAAGTCTTTGTTGTGGACTCTCTCAAGACTTTGGGATGAAAGAGGAATAGGCTGAGCAAATCCATATTGACGCATTACATCGTCAGCTTCATGCCACTCTACAATCTCAAAGCATATCAATGGGCTTACAGTTGACCACAATAGACGTTCGCCTCTCACGTCATCTGGAATAAATGCGTCAATAGCTTCATCCTCATATGGTCGCTATAAAAACTACATTAACACAAAATACATTATATATACCTTAGTAATGTGAAAGAGGTACAAAATTATTTAACAACAATTGACATATATTAACTGATACCTCACAAGTCCCATTTTATCTAATGACACTCTAACATTTCCAAGGTCTCTATATGGAGTGTTGGTTGGATATCGAATGTGTCGCCATCTAAGTGCAAGTGGAAATATCATTGGTTCACCAGGTATTGGAGCAAACCATGGGAGCCGGTGCTATGCCTATACCTGTAGCAGTATTAGGTATCCACAAATTTCTTTAGCATCTTGTCGTGAACCACGATCTAGACCTCTATACAAAAAGGCAAGGCATGCTGAACCCCAACTATATATTCCAATTTCATCAACATTCACCAACAACTGTAAGAATTTTTCATGGACTACTGAATTACTTTTATTCGGCATTAGAACATGTCCCAACAAAGAAAGTATGTATCCACGAGCATGTTGTGTTATCCTATGGTCAGAATTTGTAGGAAGCCAACCAAAATGTTGTGTGATCCACTTCAATCTTATTTTTGAACCTTCAACATTGTGAAATCCAGGCCGACTACTTAGTAACTGCTCACACATATCCTACAATGCTATAGTATTCGGATTAGTAGAACCACTACCAGGTAGACCATTGATTTGAAGTCCAAGCAACATAGCAACATCTTCTAATGTTACTGTGCATTCTCCACAAGGAAGTTAAAATGTATGTGTTTCTAGTCTCCAACGTTCAACAAGTGCATTTACAAGCCCACCATTTATATGCATTTGACATATTTGTGCAACACGATAAAGTCCAGCATTCTGTAAAATGTCATATATCTCAGGTATAGACGGTGATATAGCCAAGTGATGAGATCGTAATAGTCTCATTACCTGACATAAAAAAATAATTAATCATTAAATACATTATTTAAATTATCATATTTTAAAATATTTAATCACTAAATACTAATATTTAATAACTAGCCATAATTAGAAAATTATATTTTTAATAACATAAATCATAAACATTACTTACATTTTGAGCTCTTACTAATTTTGAGATGTGCTTCTGTGAATCCATAGTTGTATCACGAATCATATTAAAGAAATTTGTTAATCTATAATTTTGAGATGTGCTTCTTCTTCTTCTTCTTCTTCAGTTCCCTCTTCTCTCTTCCACCTTAGTTTCTCTCTTCTACATTCTCTTTGTGCATGAATTTATGACTGAAAGGGTCATTATATAGCTCTAGGGCCGAGTTTCTCACTTTAAAAAAATTTATTCAAACTCTAGTGCAATTGACAATGCCAGAGATTCCTTCAAAAATCGCCATTGGCAATTTTTCACTCTGCAAAATTTATGTTCAGCATTCACGTTTTACTTTTTTCTGACAAATGGCCAGCAAATATGTCAAAACTTGCCACTGGCGGTTTTTCATTAAGGCCACGTTCTTAATGCAAATTTGTCAAAACTCTTCACTGCAAGGCCGCGCTCCCGTCAATGTTTCAAATGTACTGCTCCTATCAATGTTTCAAATTTACTATTCATGACATTTGGAGAATAGTCTACTGTTGATCAAGCAAAAATCGTCACTTGCGAGTTTTAAAGAATTCATATTTTCGTAAAATTGCCACAAATGACATATTAACATAATTATCATTTTTATATCCCATATTTAAATTAATAAACCAAAAATAAATAATTAAATAATCTAATTTAATACAGAAATAAAAATCTTATATAATTATATAAATGTTACATTTACCCACTTTTAAAAAACAAAATTTAAGTATAATATTACAAGTTTTGTTAATATTATTTTTCTATCATAATTTAAATTTTATTTTAATAATATGTGCAATTTATATTAATTTTTATTATATAAATTATAAAGATGAAATGTTAATTCTAGTTAGAAAACAGTATTAATAATACTTAAGATATCATCTTTAATTTTTGTCTATTTTGAAAATTGAACTACATTGCAAGTTGGATCGATTGAGTATGGAATCAATTACTTAGGTTGATTCGCTTAATAAAAAAGAACAAACTAATTTAGTAGTCTGTGTAGGACATATATATTTTATTTTAAAATAAATATATATTGTTTAATATATATTTCTCTTTTTTGTTTTATCTCATTGTCCTAATTAACCTCCTCTTTAGCAGTTATTCAATCCCTTAGTAGAACCAACAAACTCTTTGCCTCTCCAACACATTCAACTTCTTGTCCAATGAGAGAGTCTCACTCTAATGACAAATCCAAATGCTTGGAGGCACCATCGCCATCGGGATTGTCCATGACGATGAGCCAATGATGGAAGATAAGAGCCATCTTCATTGAAGGTTTAGTCATTGAATGATGCCCTCAAGTTTAGCGGCAAATAAGTTGAGGTGTTAACGTAATTAACTTGGCACTAGATTCTAGTGAATCAAACAAATGAAGGAAGCAAAGTGATGACAACATGGAATAAAGGAAAGAGAAATAAATGCAATAAGGGAGTTCTAGAATTATTGTAAATATTATAATATTTAACCACCCAAATACAATGGTAGAGAATGCTTTATAAATAGGCATGTTATCACATTGTAAATGTTAAGAAGTAGTAATCAAGCTATCAATTCTCTATCTCAATTGTCTTAAACTTCTTCAATTATTATTTTCAACTATTCCAACTAACATATTTTAATTATCTTACTCATCACCTACACCAAAAATCATAAGTGGCATCAGAGCTACGTTCAGTCATCTACTGGGCGTAGTAATATTATCATACTATTCTAAAAAATAAAATAAAACACTTTCAAAATTTTTCTAACTCATGGTTCCATATTTTTTTTTTTAAATTATGATTTTTGGAGCACAAAAATGAAGACATATTTCACCTTCCAAGATTTATGAGATGTTGTGAAAGAATGATTCATTACTCTATTAGACATATCAGCTCTTATTACAGCTCAAAGAAAAGATTGAAAGAGAATAAACAAAAGGATTCGAAGGCCTTGTTTATTCTATAACAAGTTGTGACTGACGCAATTTTTTCAAGAATAATAGGTGTTACAATAGTCAAAGAAGCATAGTGTACGCTATAGAAGGAGTTTGAAGGAAGCGAAAATGTATGTGCTATAAAACTCCAAACTCTACAACGAGAGCTTGAATTATTAAAAATGAAAGAGTCTGAGATCATAATGGACTACTATTCCAAAATAAAAGAAATAGTTAACCAAATGAGAGCGTATAGAAAAAATATTCTTGACAAAAAAGTTGTTAAAAAATTACTAATCATCGTTCTCCATAAATATGATTTAATTGTAACAACTATTGAGCAAATAAAGGATCTATTTACTCTATCAGTGACAGAGTTGGTAGGGTCCCTTGAAGCTTATGAACAAAGGTTAAAAAGACATGATGAGAACTCTGTAACACCTTAAATTTAATTTTTAAATAAATAAGGAATTTTGTAAATTTTTGAAATAATTAAACTTCTATTTTTAATCCAAATTTTATCAAATATTTTAAAATAAGGAAAGGGGTTACAATCTCTATCAAGTCACTACTATAGGATCCATTCAAATACATTAGTTTCAAATTAAAATCCTAGTCCTATAGCAGTTTCATCCATTCCTTTCACTGAATCCGGTGCTGATCATCTTGATTACCTGAAAAATGAATGTAAGGGTAAGTACTCTACACTACCAAAAATATACAATTAAGCATAGAGTCTCATCTTCAGCACATTTCTAATACATTAAACAAATACAAGTACAGGCAGCATTATCACATCCATAAGTACATTTCATGAACCCATGCATACGCACGCCAGCCACACTAACTTGACACTGTGATCACAGATTTACACAATGAATGGTCGCCGGTTACCCCCGCCTCACGGATACCACGTGGGCAGTCACAGGTCGCTCAACAAAGGTAATGGTCAGAGGTCTAGTCAGGAAGAGAGTGTGTGGCCTGTGGTGCACCCGTTCCACAGTCGGTGTCACCACCACTCCCTCTTCTCCAAGGTATTTCTACCGTCCTCATCTCCCACACCCCAGTGTATCACTGAACCATTCACAGCACATTACAACAGCGTTACACGCCCCAGTCACACACATTCAGTATACGGCACATAGCCCACATTTAACAGTTACGGCACTAGGCACACATTTCATTTTCACAGCACACACGACACATAGCCCACAATTCATCCAAGACACACGGTCCCTAGCCCATTTCCATTCATATTACACAGCTCTCGGGCCCATATTTTTACAATATACATTCAGATATACACACATGTATAAATGGCACAAGTGCCCACACCACATATCTCAGCAATTTTCTACCTTCTACTCAGCCACATCACAATATCACACATAAAAGAATAGGGTAGAGTTCCCCCTTACCTTGGATTGAAGACCCACGTCCGAACTTAACCACGGAAATGCTCTTCACACAGTTTTCGGCCTAAACACATGGAAAAATTCCATGAGAACCCCGAAAATCATCAAGAACAGAGAAACGAAAGGAAAACAAAAATCCTAACTGTTTAAAACTCACCTCCAAACGTTCCCCACACAAATCCAAGCTCCAATCTTGCTCTCAAACGGCTTTAAAGGCAATTAATCGGTGGAAAAGAGCTTTGGAGAATGAAAGGATCAAAGGGAGAGGGAGAAATAACTCTCCCCGAACCCTAACTCCTTTTAAATCCATTCTAGTTGCGACACTCTCGCTACAGCGAGACCTCGTTGCAGTGACACGTCCTCTCGCTACAATGAAAAATTCAGAAAAAACTGCACTTTGATTTTTGCAGAATCTCGCTACAGCAAGACTGCACCCAGAAATACACCCCAAACTGTCGCCTTGTCACTACAGTGAGACGTCTCTCTCTACAGCGAGAAGGCGACAGTTTTGGTCCTTTCTCCCAGGGCCATCTCCTCTTGCTGCAGCGAGAATAACCCAGTATTTCACCCTGTACTTAGGCACTTAGCCTATTTCAGCCCAACCAGTCATGCATACACCCATCTACATATATATACATATTCACAACATATATTTAAAAATACACACATAAATATACATTTAGATTTATATAATTATCAATAATTAATATTACAAAATCGAAGCGTTACAGGCTCAATTGAAAATGTCTTTCAATCAAAGCTCAAATTACAGTATCAAAATAAAGAAAGAATAATGGAGAAACTTCTAGAAACAAAGAGAATTCTAAAAATTTCTCTAGAAATAATCAAGATAAGTATTCTCCATGTGACATCTGTAAGAGGACAAATCATGCTAAAAAAGAATGTCGGTATCGTAGAAAATCACAATAATAACATTCTAGGAAATTTGGACACATGAAAAAGTATTGTTGCAACAAAAACAAGTATCAAACAAATTATGTTGAAGAGTATGATCGAGAACCACGTCTTTTCTATGCTACCCAAGATTTCAGCAATGAAATGAGTAGAAATTGGTACTTGGATAGCAATTGTAGCAATCACATGGCTAAAGATATAAAAATCTTTAATGATATTGACGAATCCATCAAAGTGAAAGTTCGCATGGGAAACGAGACTATCGTTGAGTCAAAAGGCAAAGGCATTATTATAGTGGAAACAAAGAAAGGTACAAAACTTATTACTGATGTCTTACTAGTTCCTAACCTCAAATGATGGAGAAGGTTATTTTCTCTAAGGGACACATGTAAGCTATATGACAATAAAAATCAAGAGACTGGCCAACTAAAGATGGAGAAAAGAAATATAAATTTTTCAATAAATTTTCAACAAGGCACTAACATTGTCATGAAAGTAGAAGTTGATGCTTCACAACTTTGGTATCGAAGATTTGACCACTTCAATACTCATGCCTTAACATTATTATATCAAAGAAATATGATGAAGGATTTCCCATGTCTTGAAAAAAATAATGAAGCTTGTGAATGATATCTACTCGGCAAGTAACATCGACTGTTGTTTTCTGCTAGAAAATCTTTGAGAGCAAAAGACTTATTAGAGCTTGTTCAAATAGATATTTGCATACCAATGCAGACACCATCACTTTATAATAATAGGTATTTTATCCTTTTTATCGATAATTTTCTAGAATGACTGGGGTCTACTTCATCAAAGCAAAATCAAAAGTCTTTAAAATATTCAAGAAGTTTAAGGCCCTTGTCAAGAAATAAAGTAGTAAACAAATAAAAGTATTAAGAAGTGATCGTGGCAAAATATATCTCTCAAGAGTTTGATAAATTCTTTGAGAATGAAGACATTTAGTAACAACTTACCGTTGCATATACTCCATAACAAAATGGAGTAACTAAGAGGAAAAATCGCATAGTAATAGAGATGGCTAGATCAATGCTGAAGGAAAAAAAATTGTCAAATACCTTCTAGACTAAAGCAGTTTATATTGCTATTTACATGCTTAATAGATGTCTAACTAAGACTGTCTAAGATAAAACCCTAATTGAAGCTTGACGCAGGCAAAAACCATTAGCAAAACATCTCATGATCTTTGGATCGATTTGCTACATACACATTCTAGAAGAGAAGAGACACAAACTAGAACATAAAATCGTACGAGGTATCTTTTTGAGTATAACACACAATCAAAAGGATATCGAGTCTACAACTTGCAAACCAAAAAGCTCACTATTAGTCGTTGAAGTTGATGAAAATGTTGCTTGGAATTGGAAAAATAAAAAAAGTTCAGAAAAATGTTTCCACACCAATGCAGTAACCTCAAGAAATTGAAGAAGTCTCAGGTGAGAGTTTTTCACCCCCATAACAACAAATTTCCTCACCAGAGTCTACTCCAAGACGAGTTAGATCTTTGGTGGACATATATGAAACCTGTAACCTAGTCATAATTGAACCTGAGAGCTTTGAAGCAACATCAAAACAAGAAGTATGGGTCAAGGTATTGGAAGAAGAAATAAAAATGATTGAGAAAAATAACACATGAGAGCTAGTAGATTACCCTACAAGTAAAGATATGATTAGGGTAAAATGGGTCTATAAGACCAAGCTTAATCCTGATGGCACCATACAAAAGTACAAGGTAAGACTGGTAGCTAAAGGATACTCACAACAACTTAGAGTTTATTACAATGAGACATTTGCTCCTGTTGTTCGCCTGGATACTATAAGAACTCTAATTGCTCATGCTGCACAAAAAGGATGGAACATTTATCAACTAGATGTAAAATATGTCTTTCTTAATGACATTCTTCAAGAAAAGATTTATGTGGAGAAACCACAAGGCTTCGTTAACAAAGGTAATGAAAGCAAAGTACTAAGACTAAAAAAGGCTCTATATGGTATGAAGCAAGCTCCATGAGCATGGTACAAAAAAATTGATCAATACTTTACAGATCAAAGATTCAAGAGGAGCAAAAGTGAGCCAACTTTATACACCAAGATCCAAGGTCAGTATGACATACTCAGTCTCCTTGTATGTAGATGATCTTATCTACACAAGAAATAATGTGGGGATTATAACTAAGTTCAAAGAAGATATAACGAAGACCTTTGAAATGATTGACCTTAACTTGATGAACTACTTTCTTGGAATAGAGGTAAAACAAAAAAAAAAAGAAGGAATATTTATCTCACAAAAGAAATACGTTGAAGCATTACTCAAAAAATTCAAGATGAATGACTGTAAGAGTGTTAACACTTCATTAGTGACAAATGAGAAATTACAAAAAAATGATGGAGCACCAGAAGCTGATGCATCACGTTGTAGAAAAGTTTGATTGGAAGCCTACTATATCTCATAGCCACACGACCAGACATAATATATATTGTAAGTCTTCTTTTCAAGATTTATGCAAAGCCTAAGCCAAATCCACTTTGGAACAGCAAAAAGAATCCTAAGATATTTACAACGCACCAAAGAGTATAGTATATGGTGTTAAACCATGAATAACTCAAAACTACTTGGTTACACCGACAGTGATTGGGTAGGATCGATCAACAACATGAATAGTACATCTAGTTATGCCTTTTCGCTAGGATTAGGAACAATCTCATGGGCTTCAAAGAAGCAAGCAATAGTTGCACAATCAATAGTAGAAGCAGAATATGTGGCAGTTGCTGAGACTATAAATTAAGCAATATGGTTACGAAGAATACTTAAACAAATGTAAGAAAAATAAAATGAGCCTACTACAATCTACTACAACAACAAATTATCTATAGCAATGACAAAGAATCCAGTAAATCATAGCATAACAAAACACATAGCAATCAAATACCACTTTATCATAGAAGCAGAAAGAAATAAAGAAATCAAGCTCGAGTACTGTACAACTGAAAATCAAGTTGCAGACATTTTTACTACAACATTACTTAGATCAAAATTTGAATAGTTGCGCGTGATGTTGAAATTATAGAAATTTGCATCAAGGAGAAGTATAAGAACATGATACAAAAATTTAAAATAGTCTAAAAAGTTATTAGAAACAATATATGCAAAACCATTTCTATCTTCTAGTTTTAAGATAATTCTAGAGAATTCTGAAATATTGTAAATATTATAATATTTAACCACCCCAATACAATGGTAGAGGATGTCTATAAATAAGCATGCTATCATATTGTAAATGTCAAGAAGTAATTGAGCTATCAATTCTCCATTTCTTGAGTGTCTTACTCAAACTTCTTCAATTATCATTTTCAACTAACATATTTCAATTATCTTACTCATCACCTACACCAAAAACATCAATCCTTGCCTATTGTTTGACAAAATGACTGTGGTAAAGGAAGGGTATTCAATGAAAGAAGAAAAAAAGTTTGTAAACTACCCAATCATTTTTTACCCTTTTAGGTTTATATAATGAAAAATAAATAAAGATATAAAATAAAAAATGGTCTAAACTCCAAAGATGTTCGAGTGGGAAGGTCTTCGTTAGAAGAGGAATATGTATTTACAAGTTGCAAAAAAAAACAAAAAGAAAGGAAAAGAGGGAAGAAGGGGTAAAAAAAAAAACTAAATTTATGAACTTTTTAATAACGTTAACTTTTAAAATAATAATAATAATAATAATAATAATAATAATAATAATAATAATAATACAAAGTATATTATTCTTATAAATTTAAAAATTAAAGTCTTAATCTTTAATTTATAAAATATTAAATATAACAAATTGCTATAGTAATAATAATATTGTCAAAAATTACTATAATTATAATCATGATAATATAAATAAACTAAAAACCTAATAATATTTACATAAAAAAATTATACTTCATTTAAAAGTTTCAATAATTTCTATTATTATAGCCATAATAAATTAAATAATAATAATAATAATAAAATTAATATTAAATACGATAATACAATTTATATAATCCTTATAATTTGTAATTATTTGAATAAAACTATTAATCTAAAATTTAAAAAATATTATACATCTAATAAATTATTATTTATCAAATGCAAATAAACTAATAACTACTGACAATTTTAAATACTTTAGTTAAAATAATAAAAAATAATTTTTATTTATTATACTCATAATAAATTAAATAATAATAATAATAATAAAATTAATATTAAATACAATAAAACAAATTATATAATCCTTATAATTTATAATTATTTGAATAAAACCATTAATCTAAAATTTAAAAAGTATTATACACCTAAAAAATTATTATTTATTAAAATGCAAATAAACTAATAACTACTGATTAACTAACAATTTGAAATAATTTAGTTCATCTAATAAAAAATATTTTTATTATAATAATAATTACTATAAAAATTATAGCTATATTGATACAAATTTCTTATAACTTCTAATTTTCTATATTAAACTACTAATTTTTAATTTAATGATTACTAACTATTAAAAGATAACTCATTACTAGTTATCTAAACATATAACTACTCATTATTAATAAATTAATAATTTTTAATTTAATAATTTTAAAAACAATCAACGGGGACCTTCTAACATAGATGGAGACTTATCTACTACTTGAAAAAATTAATTTTAAATAAATTAATAATACGAAATGAAAAGGTAATATCTCAAACTGGATGTCAGTCAATAGCCAAAACTACTGAGAACCTCAAATAAAATGCCAGAAGATTAAGAAGGATGAGAGAAAAATGTTCTGTCGAAGGAAAAATAGAAGAAAAATGCAAGAAAATAGAGTCATTGTACTTATCATAGGTGACAACATTGTTAATTTTGTTATAATTACTAACAAAATTAATCACTTTGTCACACGTAACGGCTCAATATATATATATATATATATATATATATATATTACTATTAACAATGATAAAATCTCTAGTCGTGCTGATAAAAATTTGTTAATTACTATAACAAAATGTGCTGACAAAAATTAATTAAACAAAACAATTGTTTTAAAAAATATATTTTTTAGACATCAAGTAAGAGAAAAATATAAGCATGAAATAACACAAAAATTAAATATATTTTTTAAAACTTTATCTAAAGTTGTTTTAGTCTCCCTCTATCTTTTTTTTTCTTTTATTAAACTAAAAGTCGTACAATAATAACTAATGCTTTCAAAGGTCTTCTTTGCATGAGACTAAATTACTTTAAATAATTCTTAATGTTTTTGTGTTACTCTAATATTTTTATGTATACTATCATTTTTTATCATGTCTTTTCTTGTTCGACAAGTCATTTACTTTAACATTCTCTTTTCTAACGGCTATCCACATTCTCATTTGTTACTTCTACTTTTTTTTTTTCTTTTTTTGTGTTCCTTTAAGACTTAATATTCATTATTATATAAGATAATTGATCGTATTGCAGTACAATAAAATTTTCTTTTCAAATTGATAGATACTTCATAATTACAAATCACTCTTCATATTTCTCTCCACTATAACCATTTAAATAGTATTTTATGATTAACATTTTTATTAATTTATTTTCATCTTTTTTTAGAATTGATGCTAAGTACCTCAACTTGAAAACTAGTGGTATAATACCTCTAATTTTAATTTCTAACATATGGTCTTTTTGTTTTTTGCAAAACTTATAATGCATATACTCTCTCTTACTTAGGCAAAAACTTTTAGATTTTATCCATTACTCAAGTTTAACATTAACATTTTCTCCTGAATCCTCAACCAACATTATGTCATTTGCAAACAACATGCACTTAGGATAATTTTTATATGTCACTTGTAAACATATCTATAACTAGATTAAACAAGTAAGGACTCAAAGCATAACATTGATATAAATTTATCCCTATTTGGCAATATCAAAATTGAGATCTTACATAGGATCGGGAGGAAGTCCAAGATCGTGAAACCCTACTAAACATTTAAAATTTGCTTAAACATATACATAAATTTTTAAAAAAATAACATCTAAATCACATAATTTAACTAAACATAAACTCTAAATTCATAGACTTAAGATCTAATACAAGTTAAATAAGAAATGATAAATGAGACCAATCACAAAATAATAGAAGAGAAACCAAAAGCGTAGGCAACGATACCTAAATCATAGAGAAACTCATTTTGAAATGTAGAGTAGAGGTCATAGAAAATGAACATAAAATAGCATAAATAGAGATTGTAGAAACCAAACTCGAATCCTAAAAATAATAATAGTGCAAAAGTTGTTTCAAAATAGAAAAGTTATTTCTAAAGTCGTCATTGTATAAGAATAAGAGATTAAAAGTCCAAAATCAAGTTAAAAATTCCCTAAAACTGTGATTAAAAGTCGTTTTTGCAAACACATTTGTGATGAGAAAAATTGTGACTCAAATATGAAAAATTGCCTCTTTGATTTTAAGAGAATATTTTAAAAATGTGTATACAAAAAGGATTTTAAAAAATAAATAAAATTATAAAAAAATAAACAATCATAATATCATGTTAATTGTTTGTGTTATGAATTTCATTATTTGAATATTTAAAAATTAATACCATATATGACATGAATGCAATTATAATCGATATGTATATCAACAAATAAAAAAAATATGTGAAAAATAAGACAGAAATTCTTTATAATAATATTGGAAACTAATGAAAAAGAATAGTGCAACTTGGTAGTGCGTTTGTTTCGAGTACAAAATGTCACAGGTTCAAATCCTATTATCCTTATCCTTAATTATTACTTATTATATGATATCACTTTATTATATGAGCAATAATAAGAGATCATATAATGTCATAGGTTCAAATTATTTTCATAAATACAGATCTTAAAAACATTCCCCAAAATCAAGATAAAAAAAAATGTTTGACTTAGAAAGTACGAAAAACACTTTCCTTAAGGGAGGCATGAACAAGTGAAACTGATTTCTACCAGCATTCCAACACTAATTTATTCCTGCTCCAAATTGAACTCGATTTCTTGCTGTATAGAGAAGCTCAATTGATATGCAATATATACATACGCTGTTCTAACACAAAGTTAGGGAGAAACGAATAGTATATACATGGATTTATTTACAACTCTTTATAGTTTCTAAATTGGTCTATGCACTTGTCATATTCTAGACGTCTATAAGTGATTACATAGAAAATACATCCTAAAGAATCCACTAGAAGATGTGTTGATCGTTACCTTTATGAACTGAAAATAGTGCTATGAGCTGATTTCATCAAAATACATACTCATCTTGCACCTAAGTTGCATTCTGAGCTAACTTAGGATGAGAAGCCGCATAGACGGAAGAATTCACATCAGGATTTAGGTGCGAAAGCAGATGTTGAATGTCTGGACGTAAACTATCTGACGCTCTTCCAATTAGAGCCAAAACCTCTGGTCGTGGTTTGCTGCTAGCCATCACAGGCCCTCCCTGCCCCTCATAATGGACGACATGATGACTGAAAACCGAAAGGCAAAAGTGGCAAAAAGATCCAGATTACAATATTTGTCACAAGGTACAAAATTTTTAAACAATTTAGGAAAACTTACAGGTAGTCAATGATATCTGCTACTTCAGACGCATCAACAGCAATCGATGTCTGGGAGTTTTTTCCAAATACGTCCACTAATATACTTAATAGTGATGAGAGAGTCTGACATTTTCAGGTAAGAAAAAATCTATTAACACACGAAATTTTAGTGACCTATATGCACACAATCAAAACTGTAAAGAATGCTTCTTTAGCCTTTATAAGCTCTTATATTGTCATATATATAGTTGATGTGGGACTTTAACAATGTTTATCATGAGGTCAGGAACCTCACAACTATCAGCAAAGTTTCATTATTTGTAATTTTATTAATTTTCTAAAGTCGTTATCACTGAAGTTTCTGATCTTATAGGTGATAATACCATCAACAGATACCAGTGATATGCAACATAGGCTATAATTATCCGTGGTGGCAGGTGTTTGATCGTAGTATTTGTGACTTGAAAAATAAATAACTACCACGTGCATGGATAATTCAAGTTCTTCATAGCTTTGTTCTCAATGTCAAAGTATTGAACACACGAGACAAGCAAAATGAGATGTACACATATATGCACATGGATGTTTTCTTAAGATCATGGGAACTGATGGTTGTCTGTACCTTGTTGAAAAGTGCATGAGCATTGGAAAGTTTTGGAAGGAGTGGACCCATTATGCGGAATGCTATCCTCAACATTGCTACTGATGTTACTGGCCGAAGATGCTTGATGATAGCATTGGTTCCTTCAAGCCATTCTTGAGGGAGGTTACTGAAGAAAGAATGAAGCAAAGCAACCACATTCCCTGTGATCACACAATAAGGTCAGAGTCATTTCAGACAATTGATTACAAGAGATTGAAACTCACCAAACTTTCAATAGAAGCATAATACCCTACTTGGCATTGATCAAATAAGAGAAATGTTATCAACACTACTATAATCTGAAATTTATTGGGAATCAAAAAACTATGTGGGTCCTACCGTCCTAGTTCCTATTTAATGAGTCACTCATCATTTCATAATTGACGACAAATTTCAGCCAATAGAAGAGAATGTGTTTGAAAGAATATGTTAAGGGTGTGTGTTTGCTGGCATTCCTCATCAAAGTAATATACAGTTTAATTTTCACACAGTTGGAAGCTGATAGTGTATTACTGAACTAGCTTTCATATACAAACAAAAGATTTGAACTATTCTCGTCAATGAAATGTTTAGAAACATAAATGAAAATAAATAAGTTAGTGTTGGGTTCTTTTAATTCATAGCTTTCTCATGTCATTGAAATAAATTTTGAGAAATATCTTATAGAACTTCTACCCTGTAGGCTTGGTCACACTTCAGTAGCTGTACTTCATTTTGAGCATTTAACATCTTTTAAAAACCTATTATTGTCCAATAATATTACCGTCTTGCGTTTTCCTTTTTTTCCCCCAAACAACTCAAACAATATATCTTGATACATAAATAATTATAAGACAGACTTTGATACATTGCAACATATGCTTGCCTTGTAAAGCAGATTCCTTTTGTTGGATAGAAGCCATAAATATTTCAAATAACAGAAGTCACATCTTTTAATGCCAAAGACATATTAATGATAGAATTGAAAATCTAATTGAAAGATTAAAGCAAATAATTTTCTAGTAAGCAACCCCTATGCCAAACCATACCAATGGCTGTCGAGGTATTGTCCTGTGCAGCCCACGTTGGATCTAACAAAGCATAGCCAACAGCAGAGTCTATTTCCCCAAGCGACCTAGTCCCATCCTTAAGCCACCAGTTCTCTTTTATAATACGTGTTGTCTCCAAGTAAAGTTGTGCGTGAAACTCAGAAGGAAGTTGAGCCAGTAGTAGGCCACAAGCTTGAATTAACAAGCAAGACAGTTGTTGATATGTATAACCACTTCGAGAAGCAAAATTAGAGGTATTTATTCCAGAAACTGAAGGAGTGGACCTGCCTGCACCTAAGGAATCTGTGCTTCCCCCTGAAGGTGAAGTTGGCAATACCGAACCTTGACCTACACTATTTGAACTAACATGGAGAGCATTGCTGGACTGGATCAAGGTAGGTTGTATATTAACAACAATTTGAACAAGTGACTGTACTATCTGAGAGGCAGATACAGGAAGGGAAAGTATTTCAACAACAGCAGTCTCAAGAACCAACTGAGTGTATGTGCCAGGATCCTGAATTTGGTAGAATGCCTTTTGGCCCTCAGAAGCATTTGTTGGCCCAGATTGAGATCCTGCTGTAGGCTTGCCTTGTGCAGTACGCAATGTATTGTTTGACGCATCTCCCATAGATCCAGATTTTGAATTGTTATGTAATGGAGGGATAACATTATTCACTATTCCCAGTAACAGAGTTGTAAAATAATCCAAAGGAGGGCACATGACAGGATTTGATGAACTTATTTGCTGTGGGAATGACTCTGAAAAGGGAATCTGAAAGAAATACAGTCCCAATAATTGTAGCAGAATAATACAACTTTAAGTTAAATGATTTTAAGGAACACAAGAAGTCTAAGAAGAGAAAATGAAGTTAGTTACCTTACTGACATCAAGTACGTAGAGTATTCGAACAATGAGCTTTCCAGGAAGATGACCATAGAAGTATGCAAGTATGTCACGAACAAATGTAAATCTTAGAGGGTAATAAGCAAGCAATGGAGAATATATGACTAATAGTCTTTCTGCTGTATCCATTGCATCATTTTCAATAAGTCTATAAATAATTAAGGGGATGACTGGAAGCAAACGTGCTGCAATATCATCAAAAAACACTGGATACCTGGAAAAGTACATGCAATTTTCAGTGATGGCACGGGAAGATGCATTATATCCCAACAGTATATACCAAATAAAAAATGTAAACAAAAAGGAACACAGATAATTTGTTGTGGCTGCTCCCATTCCAAACAAAAATGTTGGATACATTAACAAGAATTGTATTCGGTTGTACAATAATTTTGGCAACCATATGACTTTTGGGAATGCTTTCTATAGTTACTTTATGCAACTTAAATTCAATCTGTTCACCATACTTTTTAAGTATTATTGTGCTAAGTCACATCTTGAACCACATTAAATTCTGTGTAATTTTCTTCTCACTATTTTCAGTTAGCAGACCTGGTGTGTGTGGTACATCCAATAGTTGCATTTTAGAGTGAACTAAATGTTGCAAGAGTGAGGAGTTGGGTGTAGTGGGATTTGGGGATTGATGACTAGTGTCAGTGGGATGAAATGTTGGAGGTTTGTAGATGAAATAAAGCATTCCCTAAATTATTGTCATGCGTTATTCCTATTTTTGGAACTCTTAGTACCTTATTACTATCCTGCCCATCTGCTAGATGTATGTACATTGTGAGGTGAAGTTTTTGATACGTCTGGAGAATTTGGGATCTGCTCTGAAGGTTGGAGCAATTTCTGCTAATTGATTTCCAGAGTAAAAGAGGTATAACAGGCTTTACAGTGATACACAGTATTGGTGCTTATTTGATGTTTATGGTTGGACAGAAACATCAAAATTTTCAAGGATGACTCTTCCCCTGGAGCTTATTCCAATCCTTTAGAGGGGCTGGCAGGATTAGCTTTTTCAATATGTATTTACCTGTTCCTTGGTTTGATTTCTCTTGTAGAAGCTTGTTAATTAAGAATGAAGAGGATGTCTTGTCCTATGACTGAACTTTTGTCATCTTATTTCAAATAAGTTTCTTCTTTCATTTAAAAAATTCTGGAGTATAAGACACAAGATCTGACAACTGATAAATATTGCAGAGAAATGATTTTCTCACCTTTACAAGAGATTTATCTTAATCCATTGTTATCACTAATAATCTCTTGTCATTTTGTTCATTTGTTTCTTAATGTTTTAGATAAGAAGAGCATATACAGGTCTCCATTCATTTATTTCAACAATAGCATATTTGTCAATGCTTAGAAGACATAATATGTGCAGAGTGTAAGGTCCTTGGTGCCACAAATAACTCAAAATATTTTGGTTTGAAGTTCCATTTCTATAAACTTGTTTTTCTACCACAATAAATCAAATAAAAGAGGTGCTCAATCTAACAAACAAGACGTGGAGATTATTTGTTCCAATAGAACATACCTATCCTTCCATGCAAGGTGAGTTCCAAGAGCCTTTTGTAGCTCAATCCGTTTAAATATTCCTGAGTAAAGCCAATGTTCAGGACGTCCATGAGTTAAACAGAAGTGTTTTACTCTTTGCTGAAGCTCTTGCCTATCAAGTAGACTAATCTGCAAAAATATTGCCATAACATTAGTAACCTTCATATAAGAAAGACACAGGCTCAACTGCCCCTGCTTTATAATAGATATGTTTACTTGGCCTTTCTTTCATGACAGATCATGATATATCATGGAAATTTACACTAGACACTAGACATGGAAAGGGAATGTTGATCTTTACTACATTGATGAGTTTCTTAATGGTCATGTTTCTTTCTATAAATGTGCAGTTGGGATGCTCTGAGTATTGCGTTGTGACAATAGTTTTCATCTGGTTGGGAGGAAATGCAGTACTGAACGAATTTAATGGTTTGTGAAAAGAATATGATATTGTTCACAATTTAAAGAGGATCAGGAGGAAAAATAAATTGCAATTGTCAGTAAAACCAATGCATGAAACCCAAAATGTGAAATCTCACAACTAGAATCTCATTTCTTCAGTAAAAGGCAAAAGAATTTGAGAGCAAAATTTTCAAATGGTTCCAAATTTATTTTTACACCTGACTTGAGCAGTGCAACTATATCAGAAATCTTGATGAGTAAAGATTGGAAACAGCAAAACAAATAGAATGAACTAGAACTAAAGGACAAATGAGTTGACTATTTGGCATCAGAAATAAAAGTCACTAACTATCAGCAAGTTTGATCTGTTCTCAAATTTCTTTCTCATTCTTTCATTTATTAATCTCTAGAAAGGAAGGTCAAGGATGGGATTTGTTGAAATCTTTGTATTTCCATTATTAATGTAGTTACCACTCTTTCCTTCTATATAGAAATCTGTCTGATTTGATTTGTAATTAAGTTAATTAGTAGCAACGGTAATTTTTCATTCAATCCCTATATAGGGGGATTCAGTTTGTACAAAAATATATTATAAATACTGTTATATATATGTAATTATAGTAATAAGGCAAGTGTATCTTTGTAATTATGTTTATTAGATAACTGAATATTTTGTAAATATTCTATAGCACCAATAAAGAGAATAGATTGCATGACTCCTAGTCTAGTAAAAAAGGGTCGAGCAAGACCCAAAAGAACCTTAGATGAAGTTACTAAAAGAGAAATTTTGATTAACTAGATTTTTGAAAGCTCAATTGCATTGTGTGATCTATGTAGCTGACCTCACCTAGTGAGATAAAGCTTGGTTGTTATTGTTGTTGTTATATTCCTCGTTTGTGAATCCCATATTTTAGAGTCTGGTGCTTCTGAGTTTTGACCACATTGCCGTAATCCCTTTCTTTTCTCATATTTGTCACAACCTAAAACAGCACACTACATCACTCTTGCTGATGGTTCAAAAGCTAATGCCATTGGTTTTGGACAAACTAAGCCCGCTCCTAATTTATCCTTAAATTTTGTTCTTCTTGTGCCTGGTTGTCCCTTCAATTTGGTCTTAGTCAACTTACTCGTACTCACAATTGTTTTGTAATGTTTACTGCTGACTCTTTCTCAATACAGGACCAGAATACATCTCAGACAATTGGTGCAAGATTTGAATCACATGAACTCTACTATTTCCAGGCTTCATCCTTTGTTGTCTGCACTATTACATACTCCCCACTTCCCTTACATCGTGGTCTAGGTCATCCAAGTCTGAATAAATTGAGAAAACGGTTCCTCACATCTTTCATTTGACTTCTTTGGAGTGTGAATCACGTCAATTAGGTAAGCATGCTCAGCCTCTTTTCAAGTGTTGTCCATGGTTAAGCAAATTATCCATTTCATCTTGTTCATTAAGATGTTTGGGGTCCAAGTTGTGTTAATTCTATCTTTGGACACATGTACTTTGTTATTTTTATTAATGAGACAACTACTTAAGATGTACTTAGATTTTTCTAATGAAAGAATGCTCAGAATTATTTACATTTTTTCAGAATTTTTGAAAATGAGATTCAAACACAATTTGGTTGCTCTATTCATATCTTGCATAATGATAATGCAAAAGAATATTTTTCTACATTCTTCAATCATTTTATGACTTCTCATGGCATGATTCATCAATCCGCTTGTCCACACAATTCGAAAAAAATGGTGTTCATGAAGAAAAATCGACATATTATTGAAACTGCTTGTAGTCTTTTGTTACATGCATGCACATTTATAACTTTGGGGAGATGTTGTACTTGCAGCAACCTTTTTAATAAAAATAAGATGCCATCCTCTACTTTAAATAACAAAGTACCTCATTCAATTATGTTTCGTAATGATTGCCCATTTAAAATTCCTCCACGTGTTTTTTGTTCTACTTGTTTTGTCCATGATCTCACTCCAAGTCTTGACAAATTATCCACTCATGTTGTTATGTGTCTGTTCTCGGGTTATTCTCAAGTGCAGAAAGGATACAAGTACTATTCCCCAACTTCTTCTTTACCTACCACTCCTCATCCCTCACTACCTACCAGCTTCGATCTCATCTTGCTCCCTTGGCAGAAGTACTTGTGCAAGTCTCCAACAAATCATCTCCTACTCCAATTGCTCTACCTACTCCAGATCCACCTGAGACAAATGTTGACTTTCCAATAGCTTGTAACAAAAAGACATGTTCAACTGGTAATCCTCATCCCATTTATAATTTCTTGAGCTATCATTGTTTGTCCTCTTCCTATTATGCCTTTGTGTCTGCCCTTTCCTCTGTTACCATTCCTAAAACTGTCTAGGAAGCTCTTTCTCATCCAAGGTGGCAACAGACTATGTTTTATGAAATGCAACCTTAGAATCTAGTAGATTTGGCCACTTGTTCCTCTCTTAGAAATTTACAGTTGGGTGTTTTCTATCAAAGTGGGTCCAAATGGACAGATTGATAAACTAAAAAGCCCATTTGTTGGCTAAAAGGCTACACACAAACTTTCGGGCTTAACTATGGCGACACCTTCCCCAGTCACAAAGATGGCCTCAGTTTGTCTCTTCTTATCCATGGCTGCCATATGCTCCTAGCCTCTATATCAACTAGATATAAAAATGCATTTTTTCATTATTTTGTTGCTCAAGGGGAGTCATGAGAATTTGTTTACAGGTTACATAAAGCTTTATATGGCCTTAAGCAAAGCCCTCAAACATGGGTTGTTAGATTTAGTACAGTTCTTCAATATTTTAAAATGATTCACAGTGTATTTATCTTGTCTATGTAGATGATAGTGTTACTACATGCAATGATCATGATGGTATCACCTTGACTCCATACATTTGTTTCAACATTTCCAAACCAGGACATAGGTCAATTACGATATTTCCTTGGGATTGAAGTAGAAAAATAGGTGTTGTCATATCTCTGAGAAAATATGCTCCTGATATTTTATACGAAATAGAGATGTTGAATTGTAAGCTTGTTGACACTTCTATGGATCGAAATGGAGTAAACCTTCACCTTAGTCCCTAAAATATGTAGTGTCGTTCAAATCAATCTCTTAAATTTTAAATTTTAGTCCTTGGGATTAAAAAACGTTAATCACATTAATCCTTATCGTTAGACGTTAAA
The DNA here is from genome assembly GCF_003935025.1 of Abrus precatorius. NCBI lineage: Eukaryota > Viridiplantae > Streptophyta > Magnoliopsida > Fabales > Fabaceae > Abrus > Abrus precatorius. The sequence continues at coordinate 5,241,131 of NW_020874406.1, read as the reverse complement.
ATTGACTAAGAGAGTGATGATTTGTTATGTTAAGTGATACATAGGAGTCTATTCTAGACACAAAATGATGTCGTTTTTAGAATCTTTCAAAAAATAATTCATTTTTATTCCTGACTTCTGAAATTTTTGGGCAATAAGGTCTCATTCTCTTCTTCTGTTTTGCCTTCTTCCATGACATCTATTTTGGCCACCACTGCAATGGTGTTCACTATGCCAAACCTCTCACAAGCAGCTCCAGCATAAATTGTTGCACCTCCATTCGTAGTAGTCTCACTCTTCCTCTCTCTCTCCACTATTCTCCCTTTTGTTCAACCCAAGATCCCATCCTTTCTCTCTCAAATACAACCCAACAAACTCAAGTTCCCGCCAACCTAACCCTCATCCCGCAACTGCCTCTCTTTCTCTGCCATGCCTATGTCGCATGGTTTCACAACAATCTTTGTCTCTACTACAATGAGTGCCTCAACACGCCAACAATGAATCCTTCCTTGTTTTATCTTTTCACTGCTTTGACCCCTCCAATTACGAGAATTCCTCCTTTGACTTTGACAAAACAAATCCCTACCATGCCTTCTTCCTCATCCAATCCATTTTAGACCTTCGCTAGAACCTCCAAGCTCAAGGCTTGGATCTGGTGGTTTGGGTGGAGAAACCCGAGACAGAGGAGCTTTGTAGCATAAACACCATTTCAATAGTGGCTAGAGGAAGGAAAGAAGATGCCATGGAAAAAGGCAAAGAAGGAAGAGACCTTATTGCCTGGAAATTTCAAAAGTCAGGGATGAAAATGAACTATTTTTGAAAAAATCTAACACGACTACAGTTTGTGTTCGAAATGAATTTTCACGTGTCACTTAATGTAACAAATCATCACTCCATTAGTCAATTTTAATGTCTCTCAACAATAAATACTAACATCATTAGTCAAGTCACATATTTCAGAAACTAAAGTGAGGGTTTACCCAATCCAAATGTCAAGATTATTCTGGATTAGAGGGAGTTATATTCAGATCCAAGTAAATACTGGAGATTAGTTGGGAACTTGAATTATCTTAATATGATCAGGTCATACATATCCTTTGTAGTCAATGTTATAAGTCAATTTCTTAACTCTCCTTGTCATACTCATTGGGATGTAGTGGTTTGAATCTTGAGATACATCAAGGGTTCCTCTGGACTAAGAAAGGATTAGTCTGTGAGAACAAGGGTCACACTGATATTGTTGCATGCCCAGATGCAAATTGGGCTGGTTTTCCAAGTGATAAACGACCAACTTCAGGATGCTGTGTACTTCTTGGAGGTAATCTTATTGCTTGGAAGAGTAATAAAATGAATGTTGTAGCCAGATCAAATGTCAAAGCCAAGTATCAAGCAATGGCTATTATCACATTTGAACCTGTATGGCTAAAGAAACTTATTTCTGAGTTAAAGTTTTGCAAGGTATGACCTATGAGGCTTATTTGTTATAACCAGGCAGCTTTACACATTGCCTCTAATCCTGTCTTTCATAAGCAGACCAAACATAGAGATTGATTGCCGCTTTATTTGCAAGAAGATTATTTCTGGCTAATATCATTAGTGAATTCTAATAATCAGCTGGCGGACATGCTTACTAAGTCACTGCAAGGTCCAAGGATAACATGTATTCATGACAAGCTTGATGCATATGAGAATCTTTGTATTTCCATTATTAATACAGTTACCACTCTTTCCTTGTATATAGAAATATGTCTGATTTGATTTGTAATTAAGTTAATTAGGACTTAGGAGTACCTGTAATTACTCATTCAATCCCTATATCAAGGGGATTCAGTTTGTACAGAATTATATTACAAATACCCTGGCTATGGAATGTAATTATTCATTCAGCTTTTACCCAAAACAATCAGTATTTCTGTGCAAGTGGATTCATACTGTGCTCACAAGAAAGATAAAAGTACACAATCACAGATGAGTTTGAATATACATACCACAATACGCAAAGCATGTGGATCATCATCACGATCAATAAGTGCCAAAAGCAAGATATCCAAAGGAAGTAACTCATTTGTCCAAACAAAATAGACAAGGCTTGCACAAGCTTTTAGCAGAAGGTCCTATAAAGTGAAAGCATATGAAAAGTGCTACATATAGGTACTGCTCAACACAAGTGAAAGATAAATCCACATTACAGCCATTAACCTGTAAGGAGTGTCCTTGTTGAAGCTCTATCTGCATATGATGAAGCAGAACATCCACCATTGTGTAAATATTAGATGTCACCTCTTCAGGAGAGAATTCCCGCAGGACTGGTCCCTAGATAAATATGGAAAAATGCTTTTTGATGGCACACAAGATTTTGAGAAATAGAAAATAAAGAGCTATAAAAGAAAGAATATAATGTGGCATTGAAATAAATGGAAAATTTTTACATAACAAAGATGAATTTATTTCAAAGTTTAAAAGGGTACTGGTAAAATAAGAAGCATTAAGAATGTGGATAAAAGATTAATACCAGGTTTCCACTGTTAATGTTTTCTGCATGGCCATACATTAATATCAATGCACCAGCACATAGGTATTGTCGATGCTGAGTGAAACTATGACTGATATAGGTCACAACGTAATTAGGATCAGCTGATGGTGAAAGAAGCTGGGTGCACTGGTGTATTACAGTGGTTTTTGCCTGCACATGTCTAGAACATTAATTTACATATAAAATCAGCACACAAAAACGACGAATTTCTAAATAACATACATTTACTAGACTCTGTACCTCAACCGAGATGTATAATATACACCAGTGTTACTTACTCTATTGCTTAAAAGTATCTAATGCACAGAAACACTTGAAAGAAGATATAGCTGTATAAACAACTGCAATTTGTGGTATATTTAATTTGGTAAATTTTTACATATTGATGTTAGCACTTCAATGGTGTATGACAAGGATCAACTCTTCTAAAAGCTAAGTTTCTGAAGGTTTTTATCTAGCCTATTATGAAATTCCTTTAGGCTTGACATAGAACACACCCATCCAACATCATTCTGAAATTCAATTTAATTAGGAAGAATGAGGGAAAAAAAGGAGGGTTTCCCAATAACCATCGGAATACACCATTGGTTGACTTTGATCCCTTATCATTTTACCTAAGTTTCAGATGTATAAAGTAATGATTTTAACACAAAATTGGTTATTGAATTAGAAGAGACTAGTTCACTGTTCAACAGTTTAAATACAGTCAAACCAGTATAAATGTATGTGTGTATGATTAAAATTAACTACCTAGATTAGTGGAAGATACTAGTTCCTTTAGCTGAGGCCATTGATTAAAACTACATGATCTTAGTAACAACATTTGCAACATTTTGGATTGTTTTCAACATTTCGTTTATATAAGGTTAAGGTTAACAAAACTTTTAAAAAAAATACATATACAATTAAACATGACTTGGAAGCTCAGTGGATGAGTCACTATTCAGCATGCACGATGATCAACATTTAACATTTGAACCACAAGGTGAAAGTTTTCAGCTTTTTGCAATTTCAGTTCAAATATACAGTCCAATTCAGGTGGAATTCACTGGCTTTGGCCGATTCACTGGTTCTGAATCTGATTCTTGGATGAAGCGGTTCTATGGCTTGGCCAAACCAGTTAGCAGTCCAACTCACAGTTAAATGGGTCAGCCAGCCACTCCAGTTTCATTTTAAAAAACAATGGTACAAACTAAGCATGTTCAAGCTTTAGTGCCTCAAGCTTGCTTTCTGGGGGACATTTCAGAGAGAAAATATATACTAAAGTAGAATTGTGGAGAGATGCCTTGGAATCATATGGTTTCTACTTAAGAAGCAAACAAAGTGTACTGGAAGTAAGTTCAAGAAGAATTGTCTTACAGGTGAAATTGACAAACACCAAACCATGAGTCACACAATTTAGGTACATTGGATTTATCATATAAAGCAATGGAGTGATTGAGGAAGCTGTAAATCATAGAATTTAAATCAGACAAAGGAAATAGCAAAATATTTTCGGTATTAGTTATCATCAGAAGGTGCATCTCAAGCTCAGAAATTTAATCAAACAACCATAGGAAAGCTTTAAAACAACCATAGGAAAGCTTTATCAAATTTGTAGAATGGTACCATTCATTTCTTTTATCAAAATAGGTTACAACAAAGTCTATATATATAGACTGAGTGGCTGGACTCAATGAACTAAAAAAGGAAATAATTTATGGTTGGCTTGCTTGGACCAATAAAACGAAGTATCCAGACTCTGTTTAGAAAAAAACCAATTGGTAAATAAATCAGTTTGATATTCGGGAGTCACAAATTCGTTAATTTGAAGAGTCATTTTCAATTATTCGATTTATTAGATCTTGAATTTTGATGAATTTTTTTTTTTTTTAAGCGATTCATAGAAGAATGAATCGAGGAAAAAAATCTATGAATATCCCAACTACAAGAAGATCCTATCTGCCTCTAATCCTATATTTACATGATTCTATTTTAAATATTATACAATTGTCCAATCCTGTCATAATGATAACAGAATCATCAAATTAAATATTATACAATTGTCCAATCCTGTCATAATGTCTATTTAATTCTAACTCTGCCTATGGCCCCATAGTTGGTCCCAACCCTGAATAGAGGAGAAGGGTTGTGTTAGGCCTTTAGAAGCCAATGTAAAACTTGTTGAAACCTTTTATGTATTACACACTATGACATTGTGCTAAGGCTAAGTCATTACTCGGAAATAATGCACAATATGGCTCAAGTACAGTGTCAAATGAGCTAGAGCCTCTACATCAGTGCCCAAATGTAGTGTTAAATGAGCAAGGGTCTTCACATTTGGTTAGACGAATGTGGGTAAAAAGTTAGTCTAGGAACTCGTCTTTTAGTTTGGTTCATGGAATATTAGTACCTTGGTAGGAAAGTTGTTGAAAGTAGTGGACAATATGATTTGTTGAAGATTAACATCATGTGCCTTCGAAAAACAAAATAGGTTGGAAATAAGGCTAAGGAGCTCGATACTGTAAGTTTCAAACTTTGGTACATAGGAAAAGTCAAGGAATGGAGTAGGCATAATTGTGGATACTACTTGGGAAAAAAAAAAACGTGGTAAACATTAAAATGACTAAAGATAGGATCATTTCCTTGAAGTTATTGGTTGCACATGATTCTATTAGCATCATCGGTACTTATGCTCTGCAAGTAGGCTCAAAATCCCTTTTGAAAGCAAAGTTTTGGGAGGATTTAGATGGGCTGATCAAAGACATTCCACAAATCAAAAAGATTTTCCTAGATGGAGATTTTAATGGTCATGTTAATTGTGAGACAACAATTTACAAAGGTTCATGGTGGTTTTGGTTTTGGAGAGTTAAATGAAGGACAATCTATCTTTGATTTCTCAATAACATACGATTTTAAGATTATGAATACTTGTTTTACAAAGAAGGAAGAATATTTTATCACTTTTAAGAGTGGGTTTCAAGGTCACAAATCAATTTTTTTTTGGGAAGAAATCTAGACAAAGGAATTTGCAAGGATTAAAAAGGAATTCCACAAGAGAGCCTTACTACACAACATAGGATCTTGGTCCTTGATGTTTGTTTTAAGACTAATAACCAGGTAATTTGACAAGTCATTGTTTTAAGAATTAAGTGGTGGCTACTTAAAGTTAAAGGTGAGAAACAATTGAACTTTAAAAACTGTTAAGATGTTCAATATTAGTTAGAAATAGAGCCAGAATACTTCTTATAAGGGTTAGGGTAGTTCTTCTCCTATGAGCTAACTTTTGGGAGTGAGTTAGGCCTAAGTTTCTTAACATGGTATTAAAGCTTATCCAGTTTGAATGTTGGGCCACCGATGCACATGTCCAGTCCTACAAAGATTAAAGAGAAGATGTCCAACCTTAGAAGACTTATAAGGTTGTGTAGCATAACTATTCCTTGCATGCTTTGTCTAATTGACATATATCACACTGAAGCCATTCTGAATTTTTATTAAATATGGAATGTAACATATGTCTGAGATACACAAAATTAGGGTGACTTAGACAGTAGAGCCACAACATTGCATTATTTCCTCTTTTTCACTACTTGCAACATTACTTCTTCCTCTTCCTCTTGGTTGTTCCTTGTTATCAACTTGAAGGAAGTAGAGACCTTCAGATTCCTCAGCATTGCCAATCCTCCTCCCAGAATCCATTGCCTGAAATTCGCACACATCTTGAAGGAACTTAATAACATAGTTAAGATCTTGGGTAAGTTTATTGATTGATAAAAGGTCGCAGTCTAACTTTGCAACATAAAAGACAGAATTAAGTGTAATGTCCTTTGATATTGCAACCAGGCCTTTACCAGCCACCTTAGATGTTGATCCATCAGCAATTGTTACTAAGGAATCATCTTCACATGGGGTATATTGATCAAAGAGTGTGATGTCTCCGGTCATGTGGTCAGAAGCCCTAGTGTCTACAATCCATGGTTTGTATTTATCATGTCTAACAAAAAATGCACTAGGTATATTACCCTTATGTGCCAATAGACTTGCTGTAGAGGAAGTTGTATTTGTAGAGGGAAAGTTTGTTGTAGTTTTTGCAAGGCCTCCATTTGTTCTTTACTAGATGGTTCTGGTTCAGCTATAGCACCTAATTTTCCTAGTTGTCCATTAGTAGAAGCCACATTGACCCGGTTTTCCCCCTTGCCACAATAAACTCTGCTGGTTTACCATGGATGGACCAGCATATGTCTCAGATATGTCCATATTTGTTCTAGTGATCACACTAGGCTCGTGACTTCCTCGAATGATTTGGCAAGTATGCCTTGGTAGCAAGGACTGAGTACTTCAATGTTCTGACTTTGGTTTGGAACTCCCAGCATGATTTTCTTCTTTCTCTCTTCCCTTCTCACTTCTGAAAATGCCTTGCGGATGCTTGGAAGGGGCTTTGTTCCCAAAATTCATCCTTGTACTTCATCAAGGTTCTTATTTAGGCCTAGCAGAAACATATAGACCTGGTCATTTTCTATCAACTTCTTATATTCTTTTCTGTCTTCTGTACACTTCCATTCGACGTCCTCGTAAACATCTAATTGATGCCAAAACCGGGTGAGTATTATAGTATTGTGTGACTGTAGAGTCAATTGCTGCAGATCATGGAAAATAATCTTTGAATATTGAGGATGTGTTGTCGACATTGGTGTAGTTTTCTTCAGCTGCACTCCAGATTTTGTGGGCTGTGCCATAGTACATGAATTTTTCCCCTGTTTCATTGGTCATCGAATTCAAACAGCCATGACATTACAAGGCTCTTTTCAAGTTTCCATTTCTGGTAGCTGGAATCCTTTTCTGGTTCCTTGGACTCTCCATTGATGTACTCTTCTTTTCCCTTCTCTTGAAGGTAAATTCGGACTGATGCAGCCCATTGAGTGTAATTCTGGCTATTCAGCTTGTAGCTAGTAATTGGTAGATGTAGAATAGTTGGTGAAACATGGGTTTGTCCCTCTCTTGCCTTAGGTTTTGGGTCAATGACCTTGTCTGCCATAGATTGAAGGTATGTAATGAAATGGAGCTGGAATATATTTGGGTTTCTTGAGATATTGTGAACATTATAAAGATATCCTGACAAATACATAAATGTGAGAGTTTATTTTGTCTCAGATCTGATTTGCAATGTTGTTGAAATCACGATTAAAATTGCAGGATCGCATGATTTTACAACCCTAAACCTCCCTCACCATCTTAATCGGAATGGGGATTGCAAATGTGGAAGATCGGCCAAGATCCCGATCTTTTCCCATAGGATCATAGGATCGGAGATCCGACCCTGGGCGCAGCTTTCTGGATCAGATTCTGGCCTTGGATTTTTGGGTTGGGCTTTTGTGGGTTGGGTTTCTGGGTCGGGTTTTTCTGACCCAGTTTTTAAAAATAGATGTAGAGTCATTTTTTCCCCAAATATTTCCCATTCTCTCATCTTCTCTCTTTCGTGCAAGTGCGACCCATTCTCTCATCTTCTCCCTTGTGACCCATTCCCTCATCTTCTCTCTTGCAACCCATTTCCTCATTTTCTCTCTTGCAACCCATTCTCTCATCTTCTCTCTTTGGTGTGACAGTCACTCCATCTTCTCTCTTCCGTGCTGCGAACCAGGGTGGTGTGGTTGGTTGCTGTTTGTTGGTGTTTGTCGTCGGTTGGTGCTTGCTGTTCTGGTTTGCTATTGGTTTTGTGTTAGTCAGTGTTTGCGGTTCTGATTTGCTCTTCCTATTAGTTTCGTGTTGATTGGTGTTTGCTGGTTCGCTGTTCTGTTTCCCAATTCTCTATGGGTGTGGCTGGTTCTATTTGGGTGAGTCTGTCTTAGCTCTGTGTGGGTGGATCTGCGTGGGTCTCAGTTCTTCATTTCGCCTCTGTTTTTGTTCTTTAATTGCTGCATGGCGGATAATATGAGGAAGGAAGTTGGTGGCTGTGGAAAAGGAAAGGGAATTTAATAGGTTATGTATATACCAAATTTACTATATGTTATGTAATTAGGTTGATATCATTAGATTTAGTTCCATTCTTTCTGATCCAGGAATGTATCAACAGGTAGTTAGGAAGTTAAATTAATTGCCTATGACCAGGCCAGAAATTTAATATTTCATTTTCTGTTGGTGTTATCATTCAATTCCTTAATTTTCCTTGTGATAGCTATTGGAATGCTATGGTTCAAATCCTAAGAAACATTAAGGGATCTCCTAGGAGATACACTCAAATAGAGGTCATTCTGATATTGTTGCATACATAGATGCAGATTGGGCAGGTTGCCCAATAGATAGACGGTCAAACATTAGAATATTGTGTTCTTGTTGCAAGAAATTTAATTTCTTAGAAGAGTAAGAAACAAAATGCTGTGGCTGGGGCAAAGTATTAAGCTATGATTCTCACCGTGAGTGAACTCACATAGCTGAAACACCTCCAAGAGTTGTGCTTCTATGAAATAGGCTCAATGAACCTAATTTGTGATAACCAAGCAGCTTTACTATGAGCAAACTAAGCGTATTGAGATGGATTGTCACTTCATTCATGAGAAGATTATGTCTAAAGAAACTACCACCTCATTTGCCTGCTTTAATGAACAATTCAGAAATATGTATACTATGTCTCTCCAAGGACCAAGGATAGCTTACATCTGTGGCAAGCTCGATCCATACAACGTATATGTTCCAGCTTAAGGGGAAGTGTTGAGATATTCTGAAGAATTTAGAGATATCCCAGCAGCTATGATATAAATGTAATTGAGTTGATTTTGTCTCAGACCTGATTTGTATTTATGCATATACCAGATTTACTATATATTATGAAATCAGGAAGATCTGATTAGATTTAGTTCCACTCTTTCTTCTTTTCAGTTTCTCGTATCTATATATTTGTGTACCCTTTGTACAGTTTGATTATAAATACACACATATTTCAGTCCCTTTGTGCAGTCTCAAGTGGGTTCATGCTTTAGATTATTAAAATGCCAATGCTCAATGTAATGGAATGGTATTTAATGGAATAAATCCCATCCCACTCCATCAAAATCCTCCACTTTAGTCCCCCCCATATCCAGGGATATGAAATGGAAACAAACAAATTAATTTTGTTAGAAATATGCAAATATGAAAACATGTAATTATAGTAATACTGTAATTAGGGAGATGATATGCTGTATTTAGAGAAATAATATTCCTGTAATTATCGTAATTAGGTAACCATAATATCTCTGTAATTAATTTTTGATTTAATGCTCCTAGTATAAATAAATGCTTCGGTTGAGACACGGATTCACTCAATGCTCTTTCGTTTTCTTTTCTCTTAACAAATTTCAATAATTAAATTTCAGTTTTAGCAGCTTTGTTATAATCTGTCAAATTAATACAAATTTTATAACAAACCTGCTGCCATGCTTGTATTGCAAGGCTCCTTTTATCTATTCGACCACTCAATGCTTCACGCAGAACCGAAGGGAAATGATGTAGTGTTTTTTCTGACCATGTATGCTGACTAGTGGCCATTATTTGTTCTAACATATTTTGGAGATAAAGCAAGTGATCAGCATCAGCAATCCCACGAGTTTTAATAAGGATAGCAAGTGTTATAACAGTCACTCGATTCAATGTTTCAGTAAATTCTGTTGGACCCTGCAAATAGTTCAGAAAATAAAAATGGTTACAAGAAATAAAGCATCAGGCCTGCTTAGTGTGAATAGTAAGCTCAAATGAAAAAGAAAAATAACTGGGAAAGAAAAATAAAACTTCCAGGTTCAAGACCAAAGTAAATACCTTTCCTTCCCTTTTAACCAAGAAGAAATCTCTCAATGAGAAAATAAGATTCAGGCACAGATTTTCAGCCAATCTAAATACTCGATGATCTCCTCGTTTTCCTTTTATAGCAGAAATGATTTTCGTAACATCATACATCAGAGCTTTGCTTTTTCCCTGGTACCTACACAAAATGAAAATTTTATATTTGTATTCGGTATAGCTATACCATGCACTTAGCTGGTAGCTGTTACTACAGCTGGCTGTTAGAAGTTTATTTCGGTAGTAGTTGTAGTTATAGCAACTAAAGATTTGTGCTACTGACACAGCTCTGGGATGTGGCTTACCATCCTCAATATAAATGTATCTGTACTCTCAGATTATAATCAGAATAAAGATTACACACTTTTCTCTCAATTTCGTCTTCTCTCTTAAATTCTCTCAACCATAGTTTTGTCACATGGTACATAAAGTGCTCTTTGATCTTCAATTCCCAACCATCTCCTCATACCCCCATCCGGACATTCTCTTATGATGACTGACACTATCTCTGTACAAGGTCCAATGACCTTTTCTCACTACCTCCCGTTAATTAGATGATAAAAGCTTTCTCCTTTAGAAACAGCAAATCAAACCAGTCATCAAAGGTCAACAGCTTCAAAATTGTTGACAATTCAATGATTCTACCCCAATTCATATCAACATAAGATCACAATGGCGGAAAAATGAATGATGCATACTCCACTGGGAACAGCAGTATGAAGCATTCCTTTCCAGGATAGAGTCATCACTTTAAAGCCCAAACTTAATGTGCATGAGTGGTTGCTATCATTCTTGTTGCTGTGCGAGAAAATCCATAGCCATTTTCACAATCACACTCATGCCAAATTGTGGCAACTCATGAGTCACATAATACTAAGCTTGGGAATCACACAACAAAGTTTCTTTTAGGCATCAAAGCTGTTATTAACTCTTTTTTGGGGCGGACAATCTAGTATCTCCCAAGAAGAATTCAATTTGCTCTCAAGTCTCCAATTCTCCCAAGTTTTCTCACTATTTGAAAAATAGCTTCTAACGTTTGATTCCAAGCAAAATAAAAGATATCTTCCCATCTAAATCCATTTCTAGAAACTTGAGATACTTTTTGGGGCAAAGACCCAGGCCCAGATACGATGGTAAAGGATATTTAGTTCTAAAACCACTTGCTAAACACGAACAACAGGAATATAATCCCACACAAGTGATAACTAAATTTACTTTTTACAGAAAGAAATTTCACCAATGGCGTATAGATATAATCACCTGTACAGTGGAAGCAGTCGGTAGTTCAAAATCTCAAGCACTAAAAGTGTTACCCCAGGTTTGCTCAACAAAGAAGGACTTCTTTGCACCAAATGCTGTGATAAGTCATTTTTGAGAAATGTAATTATAACATCAATAAGTGAGTACACACTAGTACTTGAATAAATGAACAATATAAATGGGTAACAAAGATGACTTAAATACTTAATGAAACCTTGAAAAGGATAGGAATTAGGCAATGATTGATATAAGATGAACAAGAAAAAGTGAGAATCAGAACAACTCTGTGTTGCAATTTTACGAGACATATAGTGGTCCATCTTGTTATCCACCAAAAAACAAATAATTTAGCACTTTAGATTGACTGTAAAAACAAGTTAGATTAATTACTTTATTTGTCCATACGACTATTTACTCAAAATAAAAGCTAATCAGAAGCAGCTAGCTAATTTCCAGTAAATTTAGAAGTTCTGCCTCGGGCTTCACTCATTCAGTATTCAATGTCACATTTAAACAAAAGATAGAAAAGTAAACGTAGTTCCATCTAAACATATAACGGATTAATAAACATAACACCTTTTAGTTTGTAAATTACCATATAAAAGAAAAATAACACAAAATATTATCACTAAAGGAAAAGAAAAATACATTGAAATGCGAACGGAAGAGTGAATGAGGTGCTAAGAGCAATAATCTTGTATAAGTTTCCACCATTGCAATGCTGGGTACAACCTGCAAAGTATGAGGTAAATATCAGAAGGCAGTTATTCCTGACCTATAAAAAGGTGAAATATAATTTTCATTTTCAGTTCTTTAAAAAGAAAAATCCTTGCTGAAAAAGTAATAACCAGGACTCTTAATGATAGTATGGATATGGAACATTCATACTATTACAAGTATGGAACAAAATAATTATGCTGGTAAATGAATCTTGGCAAGACAGAGAGAAAGAGAGCAAGGGAAACAACCTGCCCCGAAAATAGAGAATCTTCCATTTGATAAGACAGCTTCAAATGGAAGATTCATACTATTACAAGTATGGAACAAAATAATTATGCTGGTAAATGAATCTTGGCAAGACAGAGAGAAAGAGAGCAAGGGAAACAACCTGCCCCAAAAATAGAGAATCTTCCATTTGATAAGACAGCTTCAAATGGAAGATTCATACTATTACAAGTATGGAACAAAATAATTATGCTGGTAAGTGAATCTTGGCAAGACAGAGAGAAAGAGAGCAAGGGAAACAACCTGCCCCGAAAATAGAGAATCTTCCATTTGATAAGACAGCTTCAAACATAAGTTCATTGAAAATCCAGATAACAATGACATGGGCAGTGGGCTCACTTCTCGTGTAGCCACTAATATCTCAGATGGTTGAACATTTGTTCCTGGCAGTAAGTCAATAACTCCAGCAGATTTTAACCAATTCATTACTGTTTCACAAGCAGGTTGTGCCATTGTGTAGGTCACAACCCAAAACATTCCTATTGAGCGTTCATCCATATTCATATAATCCATCATTCTATCCCCTGACAATTCAAGTGTGAATTAGAATGACAGAAGTGAGCAAACACAAATGGTCATTTAACTACAGTGTATATATTTCACTCAAAAAATGGCCAAAAATTATCGAGAAGAGTATAGCACTAATGTATGTATCTGCATAGAGTGTAGCAAAAGAAGAATTTCATAAATAAAAGATTAAGAAATATTATATTAGAGAGAAAACAAGAAATAAACAAAGATAAAGAAAGAGAAAGTAGAAGAATTAGAAGACCATGCCTATGCTTAAGCTAATTACAAAGAAACAGTACAATCTGCAGCTAAATAACAAACTAAAATTAACCACAGTAACTATTTCAGGTTTACCATGACATCCAACATTAGCTAAAGAAAACTTAATCACGGAAATCTCAGCAAATTAATTACAGAAATCTCCCAAAAGTCAATAAATTATGTTCATTTAAACCAATGTAAAGATCAATTTTTTTAAAAAAAAAAATGTTCTATGGAAGTAACAAGTTAATAATAATGTTGCTTAGTCAGTCAATCAAGGTTTACCTGCTGCTCTTTATATAATTATTTAACCAAATAATAACACCATTAGAAAAATGATAATAAATAAAAACAATAAAGAAAATGCAAAGAAGAGGAAGGAAGCATCTTTAACACCATATGTTAACTGATAAAGGAAGAAGAGATTAAGGAATTACGTGTTACAGTTAACACACCACTAATGTGATTTATATACACTCCATGAGTGCAGTAATTGTAACACAAGTTACAAGCACTACTTCTTATATACTACAGATTACAATATCTAGTAACTAAGAGAAACATAAGGATATTCAATGTAGATGAGAAGGATAAGAAGCATGCGCTTAAATCTAAAATGAACTTCCATCAAATCTTCTCCATATACTGGGAGCATGAAAATTTTATAAGTTAACGCAGCAGATAATCTGCAATACAAATTAATTGTAGTCCTTCCATGTTCATAAGAAGGCATATCAACTTTTAGGAAAAAGAAAAGAAAATTGCCAAGTAATCAGCATATGTTTCTTCATATCCATACATTAGAGCGAGTTAAAATATAAAACATTTCAAAATGAACCTTATCAATAAACAGCAAACAGTTATGTAGTTATTAGACATTGTCATATGCTAAACTATGAAATGATCATGTTTTAATCAACCTTTGCTTGCTTGTCTCCACCATTCATCTATTTGCTTTCCTTTTTGAAGCTGTTCATTGTTCAGATATTCTCTGGTTGATGTGTTCAGTGACCAAATACGTAAATTTTGACAACTGCTCACAAAATCAAGCAAGATACTTTGAGGATTATTAGGATCAGAACTTCTGTCTTCTCTATGGAATGACAAAATCTTTCTGGTCGTCTCCACCTATCATGCAGTGCCATATTACCCATCAACTTCCACATTAACACTAGCACAACATAATTTCATGAAATTGCTAAAACACATCACCTTAACTATTATTTCCCGCATAAACTATTCCATTAAATAGTTACAAAAATATAAAGTTCAGATATGATAAATGTTCATTTCTTGAGAAGGCTTTGGACTACCCTTCCAGAGTAAATATGCAATTGATAAAACGCATTTGGGACATCAAAAATGAATTTATTTTTGGATCACAAGGAAAATATAAAGAACTATAATTTTCTTTATCTGTGCATCATGACAGCAAGATAAAATAACAAAGCTTTACATTTAATTAACCACCTTTCTAGAATCTGAATTCAAAGCATTCATGACCAACTCAATTCGAATTATCTGTGCAAGCAGCCATGTCACATGGTTTGTCTTAAGTAATTGATGATCACCATCTGTAAGACGTGAAACCAGCTTGTCCACAAAATCAACAAAATCAATGCACCCACTTTTGATGAGAAAATAGAAAATATCAGAGAAGACCAGCCAGTCCTGCCAGCAGTTTATCTCTGCAAGATATATTCAGAAAGAATCAGATATTGAAATATGATTAAAAAAAATTTCCTAGAACAGTAATGCTCTTATAGCAAACATAAGCAGAGCACCAAAGAGCAGCCAAAAACAAAATCTTAGAACAAAACTGCTGTAAAGGAAAAGATACGCCAATAAAAATAAGAAAATTCCTATTCCTATCCCCCCCCCCCCAAAAAAAATGCTTAAAAGAATCTGTATGGCCATTTTTAAGCATGAAAAAGATTTTCATTAAACAGAAAAGGGTGAATACTAGGGGTGTTAACAAGGTTTTACCTTGTAGTTAAGGCTAGAGCTTACACTTACTCTTAGATAAGGAAGTAAGCTCTAGGGAAATTGCCCTTGTTACTAAGGGCTTGCTCTAAGGTTTAGAAAAGGTAGAGGTCTCTCATCAGCTACTTAGCTCCTTATCTTAATTGTTCATTCCCCTCACCTGAGGTTCAATCACTAGACTTATAGTTAAGTAAGACAACATCAAGTAAATAATAGTTAAGACTTCCTCGTTTGTGCTCCACATCTATGAAGCACTCACTCAACTTACAAGAGATTGACTGCCCCATCAGTACGCTTTATTATGTGCTACCCTCATGGCAGAACAAGAAAGCATCTTAAATGCTCCGATATGAGAGGGCTCACCTTGAGATGAGGAAGTAGGGGTGATCCCTCTCTTCTCTAGCTTTACAATTAATGAAGATAGTTGCTCGTGCATTAAATAAAGAAAGGGTATAGTGAGGTTAGAGCCCTTGCCTTTATTGTTCGTCACCCTCACCCAAGAGTAACTCACTTGAGATATAAGGGAGTTAGTTTCCTTATATCTTAAATCCTCCAAGACTGATGGAAAGAAATCCTCCAAAACGGATGTGACTTAATACAAGAAAATAACTAAAACAAAAGGGGGTAGGGATAGATATAAGTATAATTTGCAGAAAAACTTTAAATCTATGCAAATCTGAGATCACAAAAACACCCAAACAGCAGTAAGTAAAATAAAGCACGAAGACTGCTGCCCAAAGAGATATCAGTGTCGGACACATTTCTGACACTGATGCCTCCCCAACACGCATGGGACACATGTGGACACCTCATGGACAGTAATAATGTATTCTTCAACGCAGAACAGCTTGTATTCTCCAACTTCTTCCACACACTTCTTCCTTTTCCATTTTTGTTCTCTAAACTCAATGTCTTTCACTCCCTCTTTGCTGCACCTATGATGATGATCGTCAGTGGTCATGGGTCTGTCACTGTTTTCAAACTCCACTTCTCATCACCCTTCTCTGCTCTAAGCCAATAGCATCTTTGTTTTCAGACTTTGCTACAACTCTTTTGGTTAGTGGTCGGTGGTTGTGGGTTGCCTCTTCTTGACTCAACAGTGGTTGGTGACATGATTGGGGGTGTTCTCGTATCTGTTGAAAGTTATTTTATTGTCATTGCTGCAAGTTTCTAGTGTCTCGGTTTTGAAATCTGCTACAACTTACTCAGTTTGTGGTTAGGGGCTGTGGGCTCGGGGCCTGTTAGTGGTTGGTGCTTGGTGCTTGGTGCTTGGTGGTGGTTCTCATCACTCTTCTCCTTTGTAAGCTTATAAGTTCACTGTTTTCAGACTCCATTAGTTGAGGTATTTTACCCTTTTCCACTCTGTTTGCAACCAAAATGAAATAAAATTTCTTGCTTTCAGTTTTACCTATATGCTAAATTAAGAAAGAGACTAAGTTTTGGTCTCTAGTTAACTATTTGTTAGTTCTAAATTATGTTTGTATAAAATTATGACTAAACTCTGATTTTAGTTCCTGAAACAACAAGCGTCAAGCATTCTAGTCCCTTAAATTTTAAAAATATCACGTTAGTTCCTAATTTCTATCTCCGTCCGCCATTTTAGTCCTTCAAGCCAGACATTGCCAACATACAGTAACAAAATACTAATATGTCACATTAAGTGATAAGTTGAAAGCTGAGTTGGCCAAGAACGATGTAATTTTACTGTTCAAATCAGTAAACATGGCCAAAAAACTGGTGCTCGCAACTTTCCCTTTTCTTTGAGTAAAAAGACCATAATTTTTCCCCTAAATACAGTCCCATTTCAAGCATTGGCTGCAAGGTGGTCTCATCACCAACAACACTAGCCCGTCTCGTGACCAAAAACTGCAAAGCATTCCTTTCCCCACCATTCTTCACATGCCCAAAAATCAGTGTTCCAAGATGTTAAATCCCTCACAAGGCATTTTATTAAAGAAGCAAGGGCTAGAACAATTCAATACATTGCTAGGTGTTTTTACATAAATTCAATCCCTCTCAATGTTGTGCAGTCTATAAGCTTCAAGTTTATGGTTGAGGCAATTGTAAATTACACTCCACACCTAAAACCACCAAGCTATCATGAGATGAGAATTCCATTTACTTATAAAGGAAGTGGAGTTAACAAAGGAAATGATGAAGCTTTTCAAAGAAGAATGAGTGAACTTTGGTTGTTCTATTATGTCGGATTGATAGGCATAAACCACGAACCATAATAATGAAGGTCTATCAAAGGAAAGCTAACCGGAAATAGAAGTTAGTTATAACTGTAAACAGATATAACCATGTCAGCCTATTGTAATCTGGAACCCTATAAAGGGTGGGTGAGAGTGTTTAGTGAGGAAGGGAAGAATAAGAAATTCATTACGAGGGAGGGAGAGACAGGACTCTCGAATTATCCTGAGATTGCCATTGTAATTCAGCTGTTCTTGTTGTATTCTTTAGAAAGCATTAATAAAAGTCCTATTCAGGAGCTATTTGAGGCACCAACAACATTACCACCAGCAAGGAAGCATGATCATGCCATACACCTACAAGAGAGAGCTGTTATTCCTAATATCCGCCCATATAGGTACCCTCATTATCAAAAATCGGAAATTGAAAAAATGGTGAAGGAAATGCTGGAAGCAGGAATTGTGAGATATGGTTTAAGCCCATACACTAGCCTTGTGATTTTGGTAAAGAAAAAGGATGGAAGTTGGCAATTTTGTGTGGACTATAAAGCGCTTAAAAAGGTAACCATACCTAACAAATTTCCTATACCCATCATTGACAAATTGCTGGACGAATTGGGGAATGCTACAATTTTTTCAAAACTGGACCTAAGGTCCGGATACCATCAAATTAGAATGAGAAGCGAGGATATAGAGAAGACAGCTTTCAGAACCCACGAAGGTCACTATGAATTTGTGGTAATGCCCTTCGGGCTTACTAATGCACTCTCAACCTTCCAATCCTTGATGAATGAAGTCCTCAGACCTCTGTTACGAACCTGTGTGCTAGTATTTTTTGATGATATCCTTATCTACAGTAGACACTCAGCACTTAACCGAGGTATTAAATTTACTGCTAAAGCATGAACTGAAGGTCAATCAAAGGAAATGCACCTTTGGCCAAGCCACACTGGAATACTCGGGTCACATTATATCGGCAGGCACTGTAGCAGCTGACCCAAAAAAGGTGGAAGCTATGTGGCTATGGCCCCAACCAAAAAACGTGAAAGGCCTCAAAGGATTCTTGGGTTTAACGGGGTACTATCAGAGATTTGTGCAACGGTATGGTCTGATCACAAAACCCCTCACTCAACTCTTAAAGAAGGACAGCTTTATGTGGAGTAAAGAAGCCCAAGATGCTTTTGATAAACTAAAGCAGGCCATGACCATACTCCCAGTCCCGAGTGTCCCAAATTTTTCCAAAACCTTCATCTTGGAAACTGATGCGTCAGGGATAGGATTAGGGGCTGTTTTGCTCCAAGAGGGAAAGCCTCTAGCCTTCTGGAGCACTACCTTATCTGACAGAAATCAAAGGAAGTCAGTCTATGAAAGAGAGTTGATGGCAGTGGTTAAAGCTGTTCAGAAATGGAGGCATTGTTTGCTGGGAACTCACTTCATCATACAAACGGATCAAAAAAGCTTAAAATTCCTTACGGATCAGAGGCTATGGGCAGAAGAACAATTCAGATGGATTTCAAAGCTGTTTGGGTATGACTTCGAAGTTCAGTATAAGCCAGGGAGAGAGAACACGGCCGCAGATGCTTTGTCCTGCAGGAGCTCATATTACTCCTTATCTGTCCTACAAATGGCAGATTGGGAAGAGTGGCAAGAGGAAATACAACAAGATGCCAAACTGAAAACCATTATACAGGATCTAGTGCTGAACAACACTTCTCATCCTGGATACACCTTGAGAGACCACAAGTTGTTCTATAAAAACAATTTAGTACTCCCTAAAGCTTCCGCTAAAATTCCCATCATTCTAAAGGAATTTCATTCCTCTTTAATAGGGGGACATTCCGGATACTTAAGAACCTTCAAGAGAATTGCAAATATAGTTTATTGGGAAGGCATGAAGAAAGACATCAAGGAATTTGTGGCAGCATGTGATGTATGCCAGAGAAACAAATACTCCACTCTGACTCCAGCAGGGTTACTGCAGCCCTTACCCATCCCTACAGCAGTATGGAGGGACATTTCTATGGACTTCGTCGGAGGATTACCGAAGTCTAAAGGAAAAGATACTATCCTTGTTGTGGTAGATAGACTAACGAAGTACACTCATTTTCTACCATTGGGCCATCCTTATACAGCAGGAGAAGTGGCAGCAATCTTTGTACAAGAAATATTGAGACTACATGGCTTCCTTAGCTCTATTGTTTCGGATAGAGATTCAATGTTTATGAGCAATTTTTGGAAAAGTTTGTTCAAAGCAGTTGGCACGGAGTTGAAATTCAGTTCGGCTTACCACCCACAATTGGATGGCCAAACTAAGGTAGTAAACAGGAGTGTGGAGGTGTACCTACGATGTCTAACCGGGACAAGGCCCAAAAATTGGACATCGTGCTTAGCTTGGGCAGAATACTGGTTCAACACTAATTACAATGCCTCTAGCAAAATGACCCCATTTCAGGCCCTATATGGAATTGACCCTCCATCCCTTCTCAAGGGGTCTGTGACTCCATCCCAAATGGAGGAGGTCAACCAGTTGGTGCAGAACCGTGATGAGTTGTTGGACGAACTAAGAAACAACCTCCTTAAAGCCCAAGATGCCATGCGCATACATGCTAATAAGCATAGAAGAGATGAAGAGTTCCAAGAAGGGGACTGGGTGTTTTTGAAGATCCAACCCTACAAAAGAAAATCTATGTCTAAGAGACTAAATGAAAAACTGAGTCCTCGCTTCTATGGCCCCTTCAAGGTTATAGCTAAAATAGGGCAGGTGGCTTACAAGTTGGAATTACCTCCAGACAGCAAAATTCATCCAGTTTTCCACGTATCATTACTGAAGAAAAGAGTGGGCCCACCAGTACAAACTCAACCTCTACCAAAAATGTTGACAGAAGACCAGGAGCTGCTAGTTTGTCCACAAAACGTATTGGAAGTGCGTGAAACGATAGGGGGCGAGGTGGAAGTCTTGATACAGTGGCAAGACCTGCCTTTATGCGAAAATAGCTGGGAATCAGCTGCAAGGGTACAAGAAGCTTTTCCGTCCTTTGACCTTGAGGACAAGGTGAAACTTTTGGCGCCGGGTATTGATAGGCATAAACCACGCCCCATAATAAAGAAGGTCTACCAAAGGAAAGCTAAAACCGGAAATAGAAGTTAGTTATAACTGTAAACAGATATAACCATGTCAGCCTATTGTAATCTGGAACCCTATAAAGGGTGGGTGAGAGTGTTTAGTGAGGAAGGGAAGAATAAGAAATTCATTACGAGGGAGGGAGAGACAGTACTCTCGAATTATCCTAAGATTGCCATTGTATTTCAGCTGTTCTTGTTATATTCTTTAGAAAGCGTTAATAAAAGTCCTATTCAGTGTTATTCTGTTTTGGGTATCTAACACGGATGCATGGACTAAAAAATAGAACATTGATTAACATGGTGAAATATACACATGGGACTATGTTTATTAAGAGTGCAGATGCTTTTGGATTTGTGAAAACTAGGGAAAAGCTGTTTGAGTTGTTGGATTCCTTTGCAGATGAGATTGGAGAGCAAAATATCATCCAAGTGCTGATTAATAACGGTAGTAAACTATGTCTTAGTTGGTAAGAGTCTTATTTTGATATTCTTACATATGCATATTACAAAAACCTAAGTCTATTAGTTTCTAACTTAGATAATTTCTTTCAATGTTGCCTTAGGTAAATATTTACCAGCCAAAAGATCACATTTTTTTGGACATGTGCTGCCCATTGTGTGAACTTGATGCTAGAAGACATTGTAAAGATTCAAAAAGTTAAAAAAGACCACACAAAGAGGATGTTCACTTGTAGGATTTACTTATAACTGAACACGAGGCGAAAGTTTACAAATATAAAGGAATTAGTTAGGCATGGTGTTACCCAATTTGCAACAACATTTCTTACCTTGCAAAGGTTGCATAAATAAAAACACAACCTTAGAAATATATTTTCCTTGTAATGATTGGTTGAAGTCAAAGAGATTAAGGGTAAGAGAAAAAAAGACATTGTTTTGATGCCTAAATTTTGTAATGATGTTTTGTACACTCTTAAAGTCATATGGGGCCACTTAGTGTTCTAAGGCTTATAGACAATTTAAAAAAAAAAAAGCAATAGAATATATATACATAGATCAAAGATGGAAATGCATAGATCAAAGATGAAAATGTCAACTTCATCATCCCCTACATTCTAAGGCCATTATTTAAACCCTAAGTATTATTATTCCAATCCAAGAATTGAATATGTTCCTAAAGTGACACATGAACTATACAAGTGCATTGAAAGATTGTGTTCATCTTAAGAAGAGGTAGATAAAATCACATTTGAGTTAATCATATATAAAAGAGCTTACACAGAGAGCTTACACAGAATCTTTGAATTGAAACTGAAGGCAGCTATAATGCAAAGGCAGACTTTGACTCCTGGTTAGTCTTAAAGTATCGAGCACTTAAGCTGTATTATTGATTTGTAGTCTTTTAATTATAAACCTAATAGCCTAATTTTATAGTAATGCTAAATTTCTAATTAGTTTACTAGTATTGAGCACTTAAGCCCATTACCAACCAAATGAAAGGATTACGAAGATTTTAGAATCTCATCACCCTCTGCAAGATATTTTAAGGCCAACTCATAGCAAGACGATGTAATTTAAAACTACTTCAGCACATATATATGTACAAAGAGAGATAAAATATTATTGCCTGAATTTGTCATTTTCAATAGTTCAACAATTCTATCAATAGTTGCCTCACAGATCATCTCTGAAGAAAAAACAGCACCAGCAGTAGGCACTTGAGATGAAGGCCTATAGCAAGAAGCCAATACCAGCACACGTCTCCACCAATCAGGTGATGGTGTAGTACGAAGAGCATGCCTTATGCAACGTACAGCTCTCTCCCAGTCCAAACTGCCCTTCTGAATAGAGGATGCAATATCCTATAGACAGAATTAAGAGACAAATTTACCAACTCATGTCAAATTCTCATCAAATGTCAACTAGCTAAAGTATGTTGTCATAAACCACAGTTGCATACCTGTTCAGTACATTTTAGTTATTAAAAGGAATAAATGCACAATAACAAAAAATACATTCCAATAAAATAGAATAAGAGTGCAGAACATTGGACAGTGTTGAGATATTGTGAAGATTATAGAGTATCCCAGCAGATATGATATAAATGTGATTGAGTTGATTTTATCTCAGATATGATTTGCATTTACATATACCAGATTTACTGTATATTATGTAATCAGGGAGATATCATTAGATTTAATTCCATTCTTTCCTCTGTTTGGTTTCGTACCCTCTGTACAGTTTGACTATCAAAAATATACATCATGAAGTCCCACTCAAGTAGTTTTGGATCCTCAAATAAGGGACAAGGATGTCGAGATCATTATGGAGAACACCCTCAGTGCTCTTATTGTATGTGTTTTGGCCATATCCATGAAAAATGTTAATCACTAATTGGCTTCAGTCAATGTGACTCAGACCTCCAACGATGGAAAGCTGCCAGAGCCCAAGAAGACCAAACAAATTATGCTGTCTAATAATGATTATAAGAAATTTTTGCAGTACAAGGCATTACAGGCCTCATCCTCAGCCCCACTTGCTCATACTGGTAATCCTACAATCTGTCTCTCTCTAAATCCTCATCTGTTGGTCCATGGATTTTGGACTAGAGTGCTTCTGATCATGTTGCGGGTAATCCACTTCTTTTCTCCAAGTTATCCCAACCTAAAATCCCTCATTACATTACTCTTGCAGACAAGTTGAAAGCTAAAGCTAGTGGCATTGGTCAAGCCACACCTCCTCCATCTTTCTCTCTTGATTTTGTCCTTTTCATTCCTAATTTTTACTTTAATTTGATTTCTGTTAGTAGTCTAACACAGTCAAAATTATTCTAGAGCCTTCTTTTCTTATTCTTTTCTCATATAGGATTGGAGTACAGGGCAAATGATTGGTATAGGCTGAGTCATGTGGGCTTTATTGCCTTCAATCTCCTTCCTCAGTTGCTATTACAGAGTCTCCTAATCTCCTCCATCATCGGTTGGGCCATCCAAGTCTCAAAAAGTTAAAGAAAATGGTTCCTCATTTGTCTTCTCTTGAGCCCTTAGAATGCGAGTCTTGTCAACTTGGAAAGCATGTCCAATCTTCTTTTCCTAAAAGTGTCCAGTCACAAGTTCAATCTCCCTCTGATGTTATTCTTTCAGTTGCATGGAGGTCGTGTTACTACTGTTTTAGGGCATAGGCATTTTGTTACATTCATTGATGAGTTTTCAAAATGCATGTGGATTTTCTTATTTAAAGAAATATCAGAGTAATTTAATGTATTTCAAAATTTCTATAAAGAAATTCAAAATCAGTTTGGTCGTTCTAATTGCATCCTATGTAGTGATAATTCAAAAGAGTGCTTTTTTGCTCCCTTTAATTCTTTCTTAGCAAATAATGGGGGAATACATGTCTTCTAGTCCCCATACTCCTCAACAAAATGGTATTGCTGAATGTAAACATTGCCATATTATTGAAACAGCACATGCTATGCTCATAAATGCCAATGCTCCTTTAAAGTTTCGAGGTGATGCTGTTCTTACTGCAGAATTTGTTAATAAACAGAATACCATCTGCAGCTGTCCAAAACAAGGTCCCTCATTCCATATTGTTTTCTGATGAACCTTTGTTTCATATTTCCCCACAAGTTCTTGGTTCTAACTGTTTTGTTCATGATCTTACTCCAGCTCTTGATAAGTTGTATGCTCGTGTTGTGAAGTGTATTTTTCTGGGGTACTCAAGAGTTCAAAAGGGATATCGGTGTTACTATCCTTCCTCCCTTGGTTATACACGTCAACAGTGTCACCTTTTTTGAAGATACACCTTACTTTACATCGTCACTGGTCCAAGTTTGTCTCTCAAGTTATTCCCATTCCTTGTATCTTTCCTGCAATCCCTCCTACATCTACAATAGATAAGCTGGTTCTATCACCTATATCAAAGCTTTCTAGTCCTCCACCCTGATAACTTATCAGGGTCATCCGTGACCTCTCTCTCCTAACATCCCTCCTACAGAAAGATCATGTGACTCATCTCCTGCCCCACTCTCTTCTCCTGCTTCAGATCCTCCTCCTAATCCCTGAATGATCTTCCTATGCACTTTTGCAAAGACACACATTCTACTTGCAATCCTCATCCCATTTATTATTTCCTCAATTATCATTGTTTTCACCATTACACTATACTTTTGTCTGCTCTTTCTTCTATTTCTATTCCTAAGTCTCCACAGTTCTCTTTCCACCTAGGTTGGCAATAGGGTATGATTGACGAGATGACAGCTTTTGAATCCAATCAAACATGGACCCTTGTTTCCTCTCCTCCTAGGATATCTATTGTTGGGTGCCATTGGGTTTATACTGTCAAAGTTGGTCCAAATGGACAAATTGACCAATTGAAAGCTCACTTGGTGGCTAAGGGTTATACCCAAGTATTTCACTGGATTATAGTTATATATTCTCTCTTGTGGCAAAAATGGCCTCTATTCCTCTCCCTCTCTCTATGGCAGCAATGCGACATTTGCCATTATACCTATTAGACATTAAAAATGTTTTTCTCCTTGGAGATTTAGAAGAGGAGCTCTATATGGAGCAACCACCTTACTTTGTTACACAAGGGGAGTGTAGAGGATATGTAGTCATCTAAAATGGTCTCAAACAATGGGTTGGGTCATTGACCTGTCCCGATCCAAAGAGACAACCCATGAACTCAAATCCTAAATCATGCAACCGCTCTACCTCTCTCTTCTTTGTCTCACATCTTCATCTCTCTTCTTCATGTTTCTGCTTCGTGCCTTCATCTTTTTGCTTCATCTAAGTTCTTCGTCCTCACTCTCACAGTCTCACTCCACCCCTGTTCTTCCTCAACGTTCATTAGTCTCTGGTGACTATTGCTGCCACAACTCAGGGCACCCACTACTACCTCCATCTTTGAATCCTCCATTTTTCCCAATAGCTTTTTTTTTTGTTTCTCACTCTCCCTCTTTCATTTTTACTTTATTTCAGTTTTTCCTCTCCATCTTTCAGTTTTCCTTATTTCAATTTTCCCTCTCCCATGGCTCTATTTTTATCTTTTTTTCTCAAGTAATTTCTCTTTTTCTTTTAGCTTTCCTCTTTATCATTTCTTATGACCTATAATATTTTTTATATATTTTATTATATTTGCCATAACTCGCCATGGAATCCACCATAATTTTATGGCAGTTTTTTGGCTTTCAGCCATGACTTGCCATCTGCCACTGATAACATTGTTTTGGTGCTAGTGTTGCTATTTTTCCTAAGGCTATTGTTGAGTACTTGGTTGATTTAAAAAGAACTAATGAAGAAGCTAAGAATAGAATAAAACCTAAGAATGTCCCACTAACTACTGACAAATTACCTTTATTCCAACAACCTTATCCCAGAAAAGAAGAAAAACAGGAAGTGGTACAATAGAAAAAGCTTTCAATGTTGAGGAAAGAAATCAACTTGGGCAAAGACAGAAAGAAAGTTTTATTCAACTGGCTTATCATTTCATCTTGCTAGAAATCCTTACTATGTTAGCTCTTATTCATTTGCTGCCGACCACGATTTTAGTGATTTCCTTCCTTCTAGTTATAATGCTTTAAGAACTAGTCTTGTACAACAAGAGACATCTCATATTGAAAGGTTTCTCCAACCTATAAAATATTTATGGCTTATAAAAGTAGTTACATTAGTTGCTAATGGATGGACATGTTCAAAGAAGGCCATTGATAAATTTTAAGTGAAGGAGGGCCAATATTTTTTAAGGCTGTTGATGATTCTAAGGAGTACAAGAACAAACACTACATGGCCAGCATAATAAAGGATGTAATTAATGAGGTGGGGCCTAAAATGTTCAAATCATAACCAATAATGCTCCTACTTGTAAGGCAGCCAAGATGTTAATTGAAGTTGTGTTTCCTTATGAGTTTTGGACCCCTTGTGTGGTTCATACTTTGAATCTAGCATTGAAAAACATGTGCAACTTGAAATATTGGTGGAAATGAAAATGTTTTCAATGAGTGCCATTGGATAACTGAAATAGTTGATGAAACATGTTTTATCAAGACTTTCATAATGACTCATTCAATGAGATTAGCTATTTTAATGAGTTTTCTTCTCTTAAATTGCTTTTTATTGCTAAAATTTGCTTTGCATCAATGGTTGTCATGCTAAAAAGATTGAAGTTGCTAATATGTGCTTTGCAAAATATGGCCATTAGTGATCAATAGAATAGTTATAGAGAAGATGATGTTGGCAAAGCTGCACATGTGAAAGAATTTATTTTAAATGATATATGGTGGAATAAATTAGACTATATTCTTTCTTTCATAGATCCTATATATAGCATGCTTAGAAAATGTGACACGGATGCTTCTACTATTCATTTGGTCTATGAAATGTGGGATACCAAGATTGAAAAAGTGAAGACAATCATATATAGGCATGAGAGAAAGGAAGCAAATGAGGTTTCCAATTTTTATGATGTGGTTCATAATATATTGAATTTTAGGTGGAGCAAGGGTTGTACTCCACTTCATTGCTTAGCCTATTCATTGAATAGAAGTCATAGTATAACAATTTTTTATCATATATAGGTATTATAGTGAAGAATGGCTTAGGAGAAGCTCCAAATAGGGTTCCTCCACATCAAGATGATGAAATTTCGAGAGAAAAGAATAAATTTCTAAAGAGATATTTTCCTAATGCTGAGGAAAAAAAAAAAAATTTTGTTGAATTCTCTAATTTCTCATCAAGTGCAGGTGACTTTGCTTCTTTTGATTAATTGAAGATAGGTGGACATTGGACCCAAAATCTTGGTGGGTAATGCATGAATCTTCTACCCCTTTACTTCAAAAACTTGTCTTGAAGCTTCTTGTACAGCATTGTTCCTCATCTTGCTGAGGAATTGGAGTATGTACTCTCATTCATTCTTTCAAGAGAAACAAAATGGATCTAGAAAGGACTGAGGATTTGGTTTATGTGGCATTCCAAGCTTTGTCTTTTGTCTAAGAAAGAAGAAAAGTATACTGAAAGAGAGACTAGGATGTGGGACATTAGTGGAGATGTGCATGATCCACTTGATGATGGTGATAATTTCTTGAATTGGCTGAGTTATCTCTTGATGAATCAAACTTAGAAGTTATGCTTTTTCTAAATGATGGGGACGGAGGAGATGAGTGTGACACGGTTAGAAACTTAGTAGGAAATTATGTAAAGGCGGAGCCTTCTCTTTGTGATAGTTCTATATTTCTATTGGATACAACTACTAATCTTTTTGTGAAATTCTAACTTGGATTGGGGGTAAAGTATGTAAATTTTTGGGTGTTCAGAGTGGGAGAAACATTCTGACTTGGCTACTTGGATAAGGGAAAGATATGATCGCATGTATCTTTTGTAAAATGTGATCATTGATATGCAAATGTAACACATTAATATAAATTAATTATCAACATATCTTTTACAGATATGAAAATGAAAGCATGAGTATCATATTTAACTTATTGATGTCCTAAACCAAAATGAACAAGCAATGAGATTCACTAGAGCAATTCTCTTCATAAACGGATCCATTGCTTTACACATCCATTTCTTTCTATAAGTACCAAAAAGCTACAAGAGAACTAAAATGTACACAAAATTTTGGTGGGCTACATTGCTCATAACTGAAACTAAATCTATCAGAGTTATGAGCACCATTCCTAGGCCCTTAATTAAAATAACTTTTCAGCGAATTTGTTATTTGGTGTGCTACCCTTGTTGACCAAGTGGATACTTGTCTAACCACCATTGCCTTAAAAAATTATAATGAACATTTCAGTACTGGTAATGGAGCCAAAAACTATCATTATTTTTTTTTTCTTTTTAACAAGAGATAGAAAGGGCTATTGTAATTAAAACAATGTCTGAGTTACTAGATACCATGAGTAAGAAGAGCACTATCAAAGTTATCAAAGTCACAATAGCATATGCATGTTAAGTGGTTCGATGACAATTTTCCCAAACAACATGGTAGTATCAGAGTATCTAAATACATGCTCATACATCAATAATAGTTTCTTGAAATAGAAATAAGATTCATCACCTCTCCATGCAATGGTTCTCCAAGTACGCTTAAATATGTAATTGGTGATAGCCGCAGGTGTGTTACTGCTTCACCTGAAACGTTAGGTGTTGTCTGATTCAGAATCCGATGAGTCCCAAAGGTAGGGCAATGAAGATGCTGATCTAACATTTGCATGTGCATAGCCATCATATCTCGTCTCCTGTGGATCTCCAAGATAAGTGTAAACAATGCTTCATCATCAGGTATATTCTCTATGAATTGCAAATCACTACGTAATAATTCATAAAAAGGCACCCGACATTTTCCCTCATCAACTAAAAGCCAGATCACATCCAAACAACTGTGTAGCCATGCAATTACAGCTTTGTCAGGTCTCCACAATTTTACTATATCAGATTCCTCAACCCCCTGTTGCCTCTGGTCCCAATTCACCAGCCAATTCAGCATATGGTGGAAGATTTCAGCATATGTCACTGGTTTTAGACAAAATTCAAGACCAGTTAAAATAATCTTGCAACATAGCTGGCGAAGGCTACTATTACTAATATCATTGTTTCTAACAGATGGACTGCCTCTTAGTTTAGATTGTTGTCCAGAGGAGGAAATATCAGATGATTTGACCGGAGACATAGCTGCACAAGCTAATGGCTCAGTCGTTGGCTGTGCGGGGGAACCAATAGTATGAACAGAAGTCAAAGGAGATGCAGGATTTGAAGACTGAAAATTAGAAGAATTAGCAATCGTGCTTGGAGGTGGCAGCATTCCTGACTGTGACAAGCTCGACGAGGAAACAGTTGGCACTGCTTGACTCAGTTGACCAACAGGCAATTCTGCCGAAGAAACCGAAGAGAGAAGGGATGGAAGAAGCGTATCCCAGTCAATGCACCCAATACCACATAAGCTTCTTAACACAAAAAGAAGAAACTCTGCCCGTGGCCCATGACCACTACACTGCACAACTAGTGATATAAGTATAGCTTCGGTCACAGAACGTAGTTGATCTTGGTCCTGAAAGTAAAACACAATCAACATATATATAACAACAACCAGCTTTTCTAACTAGAAGAATCAATCAAAATCATAATATTTTATAATAAGCCATGCATATGTATAAACTAATAATCGCTCAACCCTTCTTAACAATTTTTCCTATAGTTTGTCTTCACAAATATGAAAGAAATAAAATAAATTGTCATGTTCTCTCTTCAATTAAGACAAAGCAAAGACTAAACAACAAAGCGTGACATAAAAAGTTACATCTCATAATTTCAAACTCACAGGAAACTGGCTCTGGAGTTGCTCAAAATCTAGAATGAACTGCTCATTTGGTGGAGGAAGCTCTCGATTAAGCGCTTGTACACGTTTCTGCGTTTTGTTCCTGAAATGAATCATTCCGACATTGAAAAAAGTAAGAAGCTGAAAAGCACAAGAATCAAAACACATATCACATCACTGAAACAAGAAAATAAAAAAAGTTGAAAGCGAAAATAATCATTCAGCACTAGCTACAATAAGCGATTAAGAAAACTGAACGCCGTCAAAAATAATATTCATATTCATAATTATAACAATAATAATAATAATAATAATTATTATTATTATTATTATTATTATTACGCAGGTGTAGAATAAAAGCATTTGGATTTTACAATATCGAAAAACCTATAACCACATTTGGATAAAGCATATAACAGTGAAACCGGTTGTTGCATAACGAAAGCACGCGCATACGTTTCGATAAACTCCTATTCTCCAAGAAATTTTAAAAGGAAAAAGAAAACGCAAAAATTGAAGTGCGCGGACTTACGGTTGTTCGCGGAGTGAGTCTTCGGGTCTCTGGCGGCTGTTTCGCTGGGAAAATGAAAAGAAGTGAGAGAGAAGAAGAAGAAGAAGAAGAAGAGAGCAAAAGAAAGTACAGTGAGTCCTAAGTAGAGGTTGAAGAGATCGAGAATGGGGCCACGAGCGGGGTGGAACTGGAAAGAGCGCGAGGGTGTGTTTGTTGCTGCTGATCTCTGATTCTGAGATGGATCCATTTCTTGCCTTTCATCAACTTCCAGTGCTCAAACTCTATTGATTCCTAGTTTATATACAGCACTCTTAAGTCTTACAAGTTGAACTTGTATACAGATAATTGCGCCACTGAACAGTATCCAGTCTGTTGGGATGATTGGGTCCTAGTATCGGGTCGGTTTTTCACCCGAGACTTCGACCAAAACACAAGAAATGCTAATAACCAATAAACATGGCCGTGTTTATGTTCTTTATTAAGTTAGTTTGTTTAAAAGTATTTTAAAAGAATTACATTTTAAAAATAAAGAAATATATTTTAAAGAAAAATAATAATATTTTTTATTTCTTTAAAAATAAACTAATTCATAAAACTATCACATATATATATATATAATACATATTTTTTATTTATTATTTTATTCATTGACTGATAGATAAAAATAAATAAATAAATTTAAAATGATAAATTAAAAAGAATATAGTTAAACATAATTAAGAAAATGCATACTATTTATTATGTCAACATAATACTAAATATGATTTTTAATATAAATACATTAAAAATTATATGATAATGAGTGAAAAAAATATATTAATTTTTAATATTTTATTATTTTACAGAAAATAAACTACTTTACAAAATTATTATTCATATAATTTGACAATATAATGGATATTTTTAATTTTTCAAGTTTAGTTATTGATTAATATATAAATATAAAAAATAGATTAAAAACATGAAAATAAAATTAAATAGCATAAATTTTATTAATTTTTAAATTTTTAAAAAATCATATTGTTTGATAGTCTAATAAAATTATTAGTCATGATAAATTTTAAAAACAAACTAAATTAGTTAAATAATTTATTAAATATATTTGTGTATTGCACGTTAATTTATATGTGTTTATTAAATTATTTTATTTAAAATAAAATTATTTTTTAAATGAGTAAAAACAAAAATGATGTGCTATGAAAGAATTACCATCTTAAAAGCAAGATTTAAGTAGACATTTAGAGCAACCTAAATGTAGACTTATTTCTCAATATTAACTCATCGATACAAATGACTTGTGCACATTGAATAACAGTAGTTAAAGTCTCAAATAAACCTTTCTTAAAACACAAAGAAAAAGAATTTATTATTTTTCTTTTAAGTAGATGGTCAACAAAATTATAAAGTGCAATTATTAAAGTCCTTTCTTGAAACACAAAGAAAAAGAATTTATTATTTTTCTTTTAAGTAGATGGTCAACAAAATTATAAAGTGCAATTATCAAAATTTTTGATCAAGCTATTGCATGCAATTAATTATGTTGTAAGTGATATTATAGTAGGAGTTTATAGCTATTAAAAATATTGTGAATAATAATTGAAGCAAAATGAAATTGTTTGCCTCTTTATTGAGTATCATTTTATGTGTGTGTGTATTTGTGTGAGCAAAGGGAAAAAATAATACAAAGAGATAAAAGAAAAGAATGGTGACGATTATAAGATCCATGACATATGGACCTGCACCAAAGATGTGATTCTCAACAACTAACTTCCTCACTTCTCTTCATCATGCTGCTACTCCTCATCGGTGGTTCCAGACTATTGTTGTAACTTCATGACTCCCTCACCCCACAAGCTGGAAGGTGGAATATATCCAACATTCCAAACTTGGGAAGCAAAGAGCACAATGCAGGAGCCTTGAGTCCCATGGTAAACATGTTAGTGACTTGAAGATTAGAAGAAATAGTTAGGAGCTTCATCAAGCCTTAAGCCTACTTATGTCTTTTCCCTTACTACGTAGAAGTTTATCTCTAAATGCTTTGTACATTCATGGAAAACCAGGTTAACTACAATATGTAATGCATTTTTGTTGTTGCAAAAAATCACTGGCAATTTGGCATTCTTAACATGAAGATCATGGAGGAGAAAGGTGAGCCATTGGAGCTCATAGGTGGCTATTGTTAAGGCTTTATATTATGCTTTGGAGGATGAGTGTGAAACTATGGCTTGCTTCTTGCTCTACCATGACATAAGGGAGCTTCTAAGGAAGAAACAGAGTCTGGAGATAGATTGACGAGAGTTTGAGCATCTTGCCTCCTCAGCATCAATAAACCCCATGGAGTTTTGAGTCCCTGCTAAAGAGTATGCCACGTCCAGGGGAGCCTTTCAAGTAACACAATACGCAATGGGCTGCACAAAGATGGGCCTGAGTGAGGGACTGCATATATTGACTTAATTGCCAAGTTGCAAAACATACATCTAGTCTCATTGTGTTTAGGTATAGCAAGCAGCCTACTAGTCTTCTATAGGAAGCTGGGTCTAGAATGGACTTATCTCCCTCCTAGGTCAATCTGAAGTTGCAAACTAATGAGCTATGCATCAATTTTGAGCCCAAAAGTCCACTTTCTATAAGTAGATCAAGGCAATATCAGTGCTAATAGATTAATATTCCCATTTTGGAGTGGGCCACTTCAAGGCCCAAGAAATATTTGAGAACACCTAAGTCTTTTATTCTAAAATTGTTGTCTAGTATATGTTTGATGTCATCAAACTCCTTCAATGAATCTCCTGCAAAAAATAATGTCATCAACATATACCATAATTATAGCGACAAAATTTTTAGTTGATTTGATAAATAGAGAATGGTCACTAGTAGACTGCACATATCCATGTTTAACAAGCAAATTAGAAAGCTTTTCAAACCATTGGCTACTAGCTTGCTTAAGTCCATAAAGGGACTTAAGCAATTTGCAAACTTGAGTAGGCCTTGTGGTGGTGACCCTAAGTGGTGGTTGCATGTAAACATCCTCATGCAAATCTCTATGTAAGAATGCATTATTGACATCAAGTTGGTGGAGATGTTGTAACTCCCTAAATTTTGTAATAATATTTTGAGTATTAATAGAAATATGTGAATTGATATTTGAATATGCATTTGACTTGTGTGGTGATGTGTATATGTGTGTAAATACGTGTGGATGCATAAATATTTGTATATTATGATTGAAAGATGAATCTGGACTTGTATTTGGATTGGAAATGTAGGTTAAGTGTGTATTACAAAGACATTCTTGCTATAGCAAGAAGATCATGGGCAAAAGGTGTGATTTTGTTGTGTTCTTGCTATAGTAAGAAGGCAACAGAGAGAATGTATTTTATGGGTGCAGTCTCGTTGTAGCGAGAAGGTCTCGCTGTAGCGAGATTTTGCAGAAACCAAAGTGCAGAATCGTCTGAGAATTTCACTGCAGTGAGAGATGCCTCGTTATAGTGAGAGTATCGCAACCCTTAGAGTATTTGAAGGGTTTAGGATTTGAAAATTCATTTCTCATTCCTTTCTTCGATTTCTCTTTGATTCTCTCAACCTTCAACTCTATTTCACCGATTAAAGTGCGTCCAAAGTTGTTTGTGAGCAAGATTGAAGGTTGGGATCACGTTTGTAGCTTTTAGATGATAAAAATTAGTGTGAGGAATGTTTCCATTGTTGAGTTTCGTATTGGGTCTTCATTCTAAGGTAAGGGAGACTCTACTCTATCTCATTTTGTTAAATTTCATTTATTTTACTATGTGTGACAATGTGATTGAGATAGGATGTAGGAATATGTATATTTTGATGGATATTTCGTATTGGGCATGACGTATTAGACGTTATAGTTGATATTGTGTGTGATGAAGTGACATGATTATGGTAGAGTTTTTATGAAAATTTGATATTTGAGTGTAATGTGATTGAATGTAGGCATATGTGTCATGTGTGGAAGTGAATATCATGAGGTGAATGTGAATGTGGGTGAATGTATGTGTAGACTTGCCATTGATTGATGTTGAATAATATAAAATGGGCGAAAATGTGTGTGAATGACATGTTGAATATGATTGTGTTTGAATATGTTGGAAAACTATGAATAGTTCAATGATACATTAAGGGTGTAAAAGATAAGGGTGGTAGAAATACCTTAGGGAAGAAAAGGGTGGTGGTGACACCAATAGTGAGCGTGGGTGCACCACAAGTCACACACTCTTTTCTTGACTCGGTCTCTGACTAATACCTTTGCTTAGGGCTCAATACTACACACGTTGTATCCGTGGACCGAGAGCTATCTGGCGACCATCTATGGTATGAAACTGAGTAAGTCCTAAGGTTGAGGGCATCAGGAAACTATGATCACAGTGCCACAGTGAGCATGGCTAGCATGCAGTGAGCATACATGGGTGTTGTATGTGGATTGTTGATACTGCAGTGAATGCACCCGTATATGAATTGTGTGGAATGTTTCAAAGGCATGAGTTTTTGTGGTTTTATGAATGTTTTGAGATTAGGTTAATAAAGGTATGAAATGTGCAAGGTGAGTGATGAATTCACATTTTATAAATATTTTATTTGTCTTTTTATAGATTTTTAATAGAAAATGGACTTAAAAATTATAAATAGTATAAAAATCTCATTTAAGTCAAATATTATAGCTTTCTTAATTTTTGTCTTATTTACACTAATTTTTGGGAATATATTTTGCAATTTTGATCATTTGAATAATTATGCAGGAAATTCCAGACAAATTCCATGGATTTTTGGCTATTTGGAAAATATGAGGTGAAAGTAACTACTTTCAGAAGTGATAGTGACCACTACAACAAGCTAATTCTAAAGAACAGACCAAAGTGACCACTTTTAAAAGCAATAATGGACACTACAGAAGCCTAAAACATAACAGGTTGCGCGTAGCTACTTTCAAATCCATAGTAGCTATGCGAACTATTCGTAGTCACTTTCAAATCCATAGTGACAACTTCAGAGAAGAATGACAGGACTGGGAGGCTGTGCATAACTACTATCGTTTTCATGGTAGCTACTATGAATAACGATCACTTCACTATAAATGGATTTTTGGAAATTAGGGTTAGGGAGCTTTTTACACTTTTAGATTTTTGCCATTTTGGGAACACTTGGAGAGCCTAGGTCGGCTTTGGGTGATAGCCAAGGGTCCAACCTAGGGTTTGAATTCTATTTCTTCTTCACTTTTCTTTAGTTTTTCATCTTGATGTTATTGGTTTCTCTTTACTTTCATTTTGTAATTATTAGACCCATCCTCATGGAAAGCTAAACTTTCTTGTAATCCTTAGTAAATTCATATGGATTCTTGAATTCCTTGGCTTTTGAATGTTAATATAATTGCTTTTCTTTCATGAATTTCATTTTCCTAATCTCTTGAATTGAATTAATGGTTGAATAAGGGAGACATTGCTTAATTAACCCTAATTCATTTTAATGAGATTCTAAACTTGAATTGCTTAATTCTGAGTTTATTTCTAAGGTTGCATAATCTTGGGATAAGAGATTGGAGTCCATTGAATTGCTTAATTTGTATAGAAATATAAGGTTGATTTTCGCTTATTAAATTAACCTAATTCTAGGAGGAGAGAAAGAGTATTAAATCTTGAGAAAAATGGAGATAGAGTCGACATGAATGAACTAGGGGTTACTAAATTTTATTGATTGAACTTTGCAATTTAATTTTCTGCTTGAGTTGATTGAACTTGAAATCACAAAACTCCTTTTTTACTTGCTTTCTGAATACATTGCACACTACATTTTTTATATTTAGTTACTCATCCAATGATTCATGGGAGACGACCTAGCTTAGCACCCTAGTATTACATTAATTTCTGTTTATATTTTGATGAGGATTCGCGACAAATCTTTCGATCATCAGTGAGTCTCTATGCTTGTGTGTGATAGTGTAAAGTACTCACCCTTATATCTATTTTTCAGGTGACCAAGATGATCAGCATCAGATTCAATGAACGGGAGGGATGGAACAGCTATAAGACTTAAGATATAAATTTTGAAAATTGTGATGTATTTCAAATTAGTTTTTTAGCGTTGATTTTGATGCAAATTTGTAACTCTCCCTTATTTTGAAATACTTTATTAAAAACTATATATTGAGAACAATTTGAATGGAATTTTTTTATTATTTCCATTTTATTGCGAAATTAATTTATTTGAAAATTAAATTAAGGTGTTACAGATATCAATTCTTGATAGAGGCCAAGGCAAGTAGTAGCCTAATTGTTGTCATTTTTGCTACAGGGGAGAAGGTATCAAAGTAATCCAACCCTTTACTTTGTGTGTATCCCTTGGTTACTAAGTGAGTCTTGTACCTTTTAACTGACCGATTTGCATGACGTTTGATTTTATAGACCTACTTGCACCCAATTGGAGTAATATGAGAAGGAAGATCCACTAAAGTCCAAGTTTGATTCTGCTCTAGAGCAGCAATTTCTGTCGCCATAACCTTGTGCTAACATTCCAACTTGGTGACCTCAGTGAAATTGCCTGGCTAAATTTCTGTGATGAGTGCTATGGAATATTGAGATAAGAAGGGGAAAGATTGTTGTGAGAAACAAAAACATAGATTGGGTATGGCGTAGAAGAAGAAGAAAGCAAAAAACCTAAAGAACCGAAAGAGATGGGCCCAAGTGGCATGGCAATGGCATTGTAGCAAACATTGTCTTTTGGGTGCCGAGGTGGATGTCATAGACGTGGGCTTAGAGGCTAATCTGAAGTGGGGT
Source organism: Abrus precatorius (assembly GCF_003935025.1). Taxonomy (NCBI): domain Eukaryota; kingdom Viridiplantae; phylum Streptophyta; class Magnoliopsida; order Fabales; family Fabaceae; genus Abrus; species Abrus precatorius. The sequence continues at coordinate 5,203,922 of NW_020874406.1, read as the reverse complement.
TGGAGAGGGAAGACGAATGTGAGCTGTGAGTTGAATGCGTATCGAGTTGTTGAGGAGCAAGGAGAGATAGAGGTGGGCTAGGTGTTGGGTTTGCCTAAAGGGAATGATTGGGTGTATGGTTGGCATGGAGTTGTGTGGGTGGACTAAGGTCACCTGTATATGGGCTTATGGGATAGTGAAAGGTGGGTTCGGAGAACATGACATTTTGGGTAATAGAAATCTCCCAAGATTGAAGATTGTAAAAACCAAAACCCTTAACATGTTGTCTATAACCCATAAAAAATGCCTTTATCAAATTTGTGTCTCCCATTATGAAGGGTTGCATAACACAAGAGCCCAAAAGGTTTTAAATCATCATAATTTGGTGCCATGCCAAGCAATAATTCAAAGGGAGAGGAATTATTTAAAACTAGAGTGGGTACACAATTGATCAAATAAACAGCGTGTAGAATTTCAAGGACCAAAAACATTTTGGTAGGTGTGACTAGAATAAAAGGGCCCTTGCAACATTAAGAATATGTTGATGCTTGCGTTCAAAACAACCATTTTTATAACATTTTCAATTTTTTATTATAAATAAATAAATTTTTATAACAAAATGGAAAAATAGAAGAATTTTGTTCTTTTTTATATATTTAAGAATTGAATAAAAGTAAAACTTGCATTCTTCTTATAATTATTTTGTAAGATTTCAAACTATTTAAAACTTGCAAAGGAATAATTTTGAGATTTTAAAGTGATAAATAAAATTTAAATTTATGTCTAGCAAATTATTTTGTTCAAAATGCATGCATATAATTCTGAGACATAATCAATGAAACTTCAAAAAGTATTAATTATAACAAAATTTATTAAAGTATATGAAAATTTTAAAATTGACATTTAAAGTATCTACAAAACTTTGTTAACTTAAAATGTAAATCTAATAAAAATATTACAATTCTTCAAATTATTTTAATCCCTACAGAGTAGTCTTTTTTTTACAAGGTTATTGGATTTTGGACCTAGGACGGACCAACCACCTTTATCTCTTCACTTTCATTACCTGAAAAATATTAGTAAAGGTGAGTACTTCCCATCCTACTAAATCTCTTATTCGACAAAAAAAAGGTATATATATAAACATAATACCGAAAATATTATCTAATATATATGTATTGGATTAACAATAGCATTCATAGCATATAAATCATTGTCACAGCAGAGCACACACCTAAAAAATAAATCATCTTTGCAATTATTTATGACATACATTTTCATAATAATCTGTATATCATAACACATGTATTATACCACATCAATCAATATGTACAATATAAGTGTCTTAATCGCACCCGTAGATGTATTACAACACATATATCATAACAACATCAATCGATATGTTACATTGATTTGTGTGGTCTAATGAACATACCTTCTGTGAGCCCAAACAAATATTTCAACTTGTTTATTAACGATTTTATAAGAATGACATGGGTGTATTTTTATCAAGCAAAGCTCAAATTTTAATGTCTTTGAAAGGTTTAGAGCTATGGTGGAGTCTCAAAGTAGCTGAAAGATTAAAGTGTTGAGATTAGACAACGAGAAGGAGTATACCTCAAATGAATTCAATATGTTTTGGGTTGAAGTTGTCTATACAATAATGTATCTCTTGAATAGGCTTCCAATAAGAGTTGTTCAAGAGAAAACACCAATTAAAGCATGGATAAGAGTGAAGCCCTCTGCCAAATGCTTGAGGATTTTTTGTTCAATGTGTTATATTCATGTTGCAGTAGCTAAAAGAATCAAATTAGATGATAAAACTAAAATGAGAATTTTCTTAGGCTATGTTGCACACTATAAAGGTCATTGTGTACAATTTCAAGTCAAAACAAATTATGATCAGCAGGGATATTCAATTTGATGAGAATGGATATTGGGATTGGGAAAATAATGAAGTTCAAAGAAATATAAAGTATGAACAGCACTAAGATACAAATGATGATGAAGTTTAGATTGCTGAATTTGATTCCCTAGTGCTGTAAACAAAGTCTTCGGCTAAAATTTAAGAAAAATGCAATTTTGTTATGAATGAGCCTTTTAATTTTGAAGAGGCTTTAATGCAAATAGAATAGAAAGATGTAATGAAGGAGGAGCTTACTATGATAAACAAAAATGGTACTTGGGAACTTACTTCAAGACCCAAGGACAAGCATGTTATTAGTGTGAAGTGGGTTTATAGAACCAAGTTGCATCCTCATGGTTTTGTTCACAAACATAAAGCTAGACTTGTTGTGAAGGGATATTCTCAAATGGCTAAAGTTGATTATATGGATACATTTGTGCCTCTTGCAAGGTATGAAATAATTAGATAAATTATTGCTTTATCAGCTCAATATGAGTGAAAAATCTCTCACTTAGATATCAAATCAGCTTTCTTAACTAGAGTTTTAGAGGAAGAAATTTATGTTGAGTAACATGCTGGTTTTATTGTTATAAAGCATGAAGATAAAGTTTATAGACTTCACAAAGTCTTTTATAGGTTGAAACAAGCTCCAAGAGCTTGGTACAACAAAATTGAGTCACACTTTTTGCAAAATGATTTCAAGAGGAATCAAAATAAGCCCACTCTTTAACAAAATAAGCCCACTCTTTATGTTAAAGATTGTGGCAATGAGAAAAAAATTATTGTTTCACTTTATGTTGATGACTTGTTGGTTGTAGTTGATGATATTGATGAAATTGACAAATTTAAGAGGAGTGTGTTGCAAGGTTTTGAAATGACAGATCTTGAAATGATAAAATATTTTTTAAGAATGGAAGTACATGAGCTCAATGATGAAATCTTTCTCTCACAGAGAAAGTATGCTACTGATTTGCTCAGAAAATTCAAATTCGAGAGTTGTAATCTTGTTTTAACTCCCATTGCTATTAATGAAAAGCTTTCAAAGAATGATGGTGATGCAAAGACTGATGTAACTCAATATAGAAGTTTAGTTTGCAACCTTCTTTACTTGACTGCAACTAGACCAGATTTAATATTCTCTGCTAGTTTGCTTTAAAGGTTCATGCATTCACCAAGTTTAACACACTTTGATATAAGCAAAAGAGTGCTAAGATATTTGAGAAGTACAACTGATTTTAGTATTTGGTACTGCAAAGGAGATGAAAGACTTGAAGGTTATGTTGATAGTGATTGGGCTAGTTCTATTGATGATTCAAAGAACACAATCGAATTTATCTTTTCACTTGGAAGTGGGGTGTTTTCATGGAACTCTTAAAAGCAAGATATAGTTGCTTAATCTTTAGCTGAAGTAGAGTATATTGCTATAGCAACTATTTCAAATTAAGCTATTTGGATTAGAAAGGTATTGGATGAGTTAAATCATATACAAGAAGTCTACAAAGATATGGTGTGATAGTAATTCAGCCATTGCTATTGCCAAAAATCCAATTCAGTATGGTAGAACCAAGCATATTAATGTCAAATTTCATGCGATAAGAGAAGTTGAGAAGAGTGGAGATGTTCAACTGATGTGTTGTAGGTCTGAGGAGCAAATTACAAACATTTTTACTAAGGCACTTCCATGTGCTAAGTTTTAAGGAGTTTTAAATTAATGGGCTGTAAAACTTTTCTTAGTTACCATTTATTGTTTTAATCATGTTTACTTATTACAGTATGTTTGCTTGTGTTAGTAAACAGTGTTTTGATTGGCAGTTTTAGTTTACTTGTATTTTGGGAGGATTTGCACTCCTAATGTTAGTGGATGCAAGGCCTTTTGCTGACAACATGTATGAGTATTATGATGAGCTTGTATTTCTGATGCATTTACACTTAAGTATCAATGCATAGAAGCAAAATAGTATGGTTATGCAGCAAAAACAAAAATAGCTTTGTTCTTCCTTTTCTACTTTTATCCTTACATGGTTTTATATTTTATGGTATTTGTTATATTCATTTAACAAGTTTGAACCATCCCTTCCGTTGTTGCTTCTAAATCATGGTTGCTACATCAAATGGATGTGAAAAATGTTTTTCTTCATGGTGATCTCAAAAATGAAATCTACATGAAGCTGATCTCTAGTATAACTATTTCCTTTCCCAACAATGTTGGTAAACTATGACATCTTCTTTACAGGCTCAAACAAGCTCCTAAGGCTTGGTTTGAGAAGTTTCGTACTACTTTTCTTAATTTCTCTTTCACACAAAGTCAATGTGATAATTCTTTCTTCATCTATAAGTCTTCCATGGGTATAGTTCTCATCTTGGTTTATGTGGATGATCTAATCATTACAAGAACTGATAATGGGTTGATAACTATGCTTCAAGAAGTGCTACATTTAACATTTTGCATGAAAGGTCTTGGATAACTCATTTTTTTTAGGATTAGAGATACATCATCTATCCAATGGCATATTTTTAAACCAGCTTAAGTACGTTTCTTTTGTTTTTAGAAGTATGTTGCATTGTTTTTATTCTCCTAACTTTTCTATCTTGATATAATTTTTTCAACCAACATTGCTGACTAAACTTTTTACTTATAATTTTCATCTCAGATGCAAATTGTAATCATATGCACTATCATAGGAAATACCTTATTATTCTTGCAGTGGTGAGTACTTTGATACTCTCCACAACATTGGTAGTGGTAACGTCTATTATAATGAATTTTAGTGAAGGTAACCGTCTTGTTGGTGATATAATGGGATTTTATCAGATGGATCAAAGGTCCCAATTAAGAGATTAAAGTGGTCAAGCTTTTAGATGAAAAAAGAGTTCTATTCTTAAATTGGAAGGGTTGCAAGGCTTCATCATCCAAATCTGGTGGCTATGATAGGATGCTGCTATGATGTCATGACCACAACATCATTTGAGTTTGTAGCTAATGGGCCCTTCGATAAATGGCTACATCACGTACCAAGGGGAGATTGTAGATTAGATTGGGCTAAGGGTGAAAATTTCAACAACTCTTTCTCAAGGAATGGTGTATGTTCAAAATATACTTTTTCTTGATAATTTTATGTATGATAATCTAGAAATTTTTGCTCTACTAGTCAAGATGCATGTTTTTTTGCTTGATTAATGAAAAAAACTTGTGATGTAAAGTGAGTTTCATTTTTTATTTGCTGAATTGTGGACTTTTATATGTACTCCTTTGATATTTTTATGCATTCCTTGTAATTTGTATTGCATTACTACTTTCAATTATTTGTAAGCTCCAAAGCACGAGTATGTGAAAAAAATGAGCGTACCGATGCCAGGTACGTATCTAATACGAGTACGCGTTGGGTACGTAGTCGAGAAGATTTTCAAAAAAAAAAAATGTATACGTCATAGGTACATAATGGGTACTCCTAAGGTACATTTCGGATACGCGTACCCATTAAAAAGATGTCATTTTGGTCATTTAAAAAAAATTAAATTTGAATAAATCCTCGATCTCTTTTCCCGTTTTCCCCTTCATAAGTCATGTGCCCCAATCATAGAAGCTCAAGCCCTCAACTCGACTTGAGAAAACTACAGCAGTTAGGAAAGGAAGGGTTGTCATAGCATCGATGAGTTTGCACCTTCGAGTGAAGATCCCCACCTAGGTCTATCTATGGGAGAAGAAGGGCTAAGCCAGTAGTTGCTTTTGCAGTCTTTTTGGTCGTAGTCCCAAGGGCATCTAAGCTCTTTCCCTCTCAATCTAAACCGGTGAATTCTTCCCTGAAGCTGAGCCCAAGCCCACCTCTACATAAACCATAGTTCACTTCACTCAAGCTAGGTATTGATTTGATCTCTGCCCCATTATCCGATGGATGGGGTACTTCACTGCTTTAGTATTCTAATTTTCTCTCAATTGTTCGTGCTTTACCGTTGAGCCCCTACCTTGCATAAATAAACTAGTTTGCACCTCTAATTTTCTCTTCTCTAATTCTTTGTTAAAGCTTCGTTCAAGGTTGAGTCCAAGGCTATTATGCTTCTCCAAGCTCTATTTATGTTGTTCTACTCTGTTTAACTTGGTATAAGTTCTGCCCCCTTTTTCCATTCGTTGTTATTGTTGGTTGTTGTTGTGCTTCAACTTAGATGTTATTAGTTCTTGAAATGTTAGTGTTGATGTTCTAGTTAGTGTTGTTTTCTTGTTTAGGTTGAATGCTTATTGTGTGATTGAATGGTTAGGTTGATTTGTCAAAATGTCTTTTTCACACTATTCTAGTAGTGGGTTTGCAAATGCCTCTTCCAATCCTTCCATATTCAATAATAGTAAATTTGCTTCTGAAAGTGTCAAGGGTCATTGTTCTCTTTCGTCCTATGTGACATTGTACAAAGTAAGAAAGATAGAGGATGGAATGCTAGATGAAAATGCAATTTACAATGGTTCTTACTCTAGAGTTAAGAATCATTTGTTGAGGGAAAAGGGACACAGTGTAACAATTTATACAAAAGTGTCAAATGAATGTATTAAAGAAATGAAACAAGTTGAGAGAATGGCCATTGAGAAAGCTAAACCTGTGCAAATGCCTTTAACTACTGGAATAACAAGTTTGAATCCACCTGTGGATGGGAGCAAGAGAAGAAGAGGAGGACCATTGAAAAGGGCGTTTAACAATGAGGTTAAAGATCACTTAACTTGTGAAATTGCTAGAATGTTTTATTCAGTCAGTTTGTTATTCAATATCGCTTGTAAATCCATACTTTGTTAGTTCCTACACATTTGCTGCTAACACTCAGATCTTAAGTTTTCTTCCACCAGATTACAATGCTATAAGAACTTTACTTTTGCAAAAGAAAAAGACTAACATAGTAAAGTTACTCCAACCTATGAAAAACAGTTAGCTAGAAAAGGTGTGAGCATAGTTAGTGATGGTTGGACTGATGCACAGAGAAGACCACTAATTAACTTTTTGGCAGCATGTGATTCCGATCCTATGTTTTTGAAAGCTATTGATGGATCTGGTGAATACAGGACAAGAACTATATGACAAACCTCATTCTATCTTATAACACCCTACATTTCTACATTTTAAATATATTCATTTTGATAAAATCTTAGAAAGAATAATAAACATTTCCGTATAACCATTAATTAAATTTACAAAAATAAAACCTCCCATAACAGTAAATTCATATACAAAAAAAATTTAAGATAATTGCATGAAATATATTACAATTTAATATTTATATATCATTATCTATAACATATTAAAATTTAGACCAGTCATACTCATTCTCATATACTGAGGACCTGAAACTAATCATCTATGTCATGCCAACTCTTAATTTTCATCAAGTCCTCAACTGCTAATTCATCATTCTCGCCAAGATAGGCATCACCAAAGTCCGCCACTAATTCTATACTAGGGAATCTTTCAAATGTATAACTATTAGGTTTTCGTAACAAATTATGATCATGATAAATAAATATATGATTCATGATCCGAGAAGACCTTTCTATTCTTTGGAATAGATAAAAACTAAGAGATTGATGAATTTGACCACTGGTTGGAAAATTAAAAGGAACTGCATAATTATAGATTACTTATAATGTGTATTCTCCATCATTTTCAAAATATACTTTAAGATGTAAATGTACAACACGTCTATATTCCCTGAATACATAATTTAATCTACTACTAGCATAGACATCCACTATATCAATTTGCACAGGGTGTGTTATCATCTTTACTACATACAGAGTAGTGTAAGGATGAACAACTATTCTACCTTTCCAACATAACACAATTCCACCATATCACTTATCATAATAATTATAAATATGCAATAATCATCACTTCATATCACATATCAATTATTCTCTTCCTAACATATAAATTCACACAATTTAATTATATTCTTATCATTCCATTTCTAAATACGCACTTTTAGTGCACTGTGATCTTAGTCATTCGATGCCTCCATCAGTTCTCGAGGTCTTACTCAATCATGTAAATATTTGTCAGTTAATTCATGCAATACAGATACAACGTATGCAATCACGAACCCTTTATAAAGGCATAGTCAGGAGTCTAGCCGGGAAACGAGTGTGAGGTCTTGTGGCGTATTCCCACTCAACAATAATATGCGCATAATTGCAAATGTCGCTCACTGCCCTACATTTTCCTAAGATTTCCTTATTGTCTCTGGACTCTATACTCTAGTGTATCTCTATAACTATTTACACCAACCCATTCAACTCTCATATTCATTCCATCATCCAATCATAAAATCATGCTTATTAGCACTTAGACTATTTCCATATTGCTCATCACTTACTCATGATTTCAATAATCATATCATTCAACAAATTATCGATGACACATTCATCATTTTTTGACATATCTCAACAATAAGGTTATATTACATCCAGTACATTCATTAAACTTGTTGGACGATAATCATATGCTTTCTCAACATACATTTCAGACATTTCAAAGCATTTTACACACGCCATATTGAATACACTACAGATTGAAGTTTTACATACCACTAGGTGTTTCTGATGTAAATTAATGATATATTGAATACAAAGCTTCTGCCTAAGGCTGGGATTTTAATTTGCTCATTTAATTATGAAGATAATCAGCAACTAGGGAATGCAAAAATAAAGTCTATGCATGAAAATATTCAGTGTAAACATAGGATGGAGTTCTTGTTTATCTCCTTTCTGGTTTTGCTCTTTTGTAGAGAGTGTCATGATTTTTGGTTGGGTGGGCTGACTGTGAGTAGGATAGTTGAGATAATTTAGTGCAACAAACTACTGTAAACTGATTGTGTTGAGTGTAATATTCTATTAGAAAATAAAACCAAGTTTAGTTTACGACAACTCAACATTATTTATCAAATAATTCCAAGGTTAAGAAATTCAAGTTAAACATTAAAGCTTGACATGTGAAGATTCATGAAGTTTTTAGAAGATAAAAGATGGTCAAATGTTGTGGCTCTAGTTAGCAAATGTTTAATTTCAAATTGAATTTTGAATAACCAAGTTCCTTGACAAAAACTTAACTTTTACCATGTATGCTTCGCAATTATGTTATTTAATTTTATATATTATTTTAATCATTTAGTTTGACTATATAAAGAGCATGACATAAATTGTGATGTAGTGAAAAAATTGAATGAATGAAATCTTGAGTATTTGTGAATTTGTGATATCATATTCAGATACCTCCATTATAAATGGGATAATATGACACTGAAAAAATTATTTTCTTGGAAAAAAAATGAAACATAAATTAATTTTACAGTTTATAGAATGATCTTTCTGTTGCTTCTGCTACTAGTAAAAGAAATTTACAATTTCATATTATATCTTGACTTCATTGACTGTTCACCTAGGGATACTTTTAGTATTAAAGTTTGAGAGGATGACTAGGAAAAATGAAAAGTTTTGATCTAATGACGCACTCAATATGCGTAAGAAAAGCTTTTTATGCACGCCATATTGAATACACTGCAAGTTGAAGTTTTACATACTACTAGGTGTTTTTGTTGTAAATTAATGATATATTGAATACACAGCTTCTGCCCAGGGCTAGGATCTTTAATCTGCTCATTTATCTATGAAGATAATCAGCAACCAGGGAATGCAGAAATAAAGTCTATGCATGAAAATATTCAGTGTATACACAGGATGGAGTTCTTATTTATCTCCTTTTTGGTTTTGCTTTTTTGTAGAAACTTAGTCACGATTTTTGGTTGGGTGGGCTAACTGTGAGTAGGATAATTGAGATAATTTAGTGCAACAAACTACTGTAAACTGATTGTGCTGAGTGTAATATTCAGATACCTCCATTATGTTTTGGCCTGCATAGGATGTTTTACCATGACACAAATCCATGGGGTACAGAGGTGTAGGAACCTGTTCAATTTTTTAGTGATCAAGGATACAAGGTTCGCTGCATATTTGGCCCAATACAGTGAGGACTAATTTTTATCATATCTCACAGCTAGGTGTTGTTACATGGTGTGTATATTTTAGTGTTTTCAGCTTTGGAGCTGACAAAGTGAAAATCTGGTAAAATGCAATGAGACATACAACAGCGAAATGAACTGATATTTTTAATAGTTAGCAAAACCATATTTTACCAGGAAAAGACCAAGAAAATAATAAAAGCATTTAATACTAAATAGGATATTTTATTTATCAAATCCATTCAAAACATCATGACATCTATGAGGTCAAAAGACCATTATTATTATTCTCGAAAATTCTACACATACTCCTAGCACATACTAAAATCTAGTTTGTAATATTTAACTGTTGATTGTTGATTCACAAATAGCCTCGACAGCAAGCCTATTCTGTGGCACTTTGCATCCAGTAGGTCCAAGCATTTTTTCAGAAACCTGAACGAAGCAACTCTGTTTGCCAAGACAGTTCTGTCATATAAAGAAAAAATCCAAAGTTAGATTTTCCTTTACTTTTTATCCTTGTATCCATCTAAACATGCATTTTAACATTTTTTTTCCTTAAAAAAGAAAAATGTACTATTTATTGATTCCTTAAATAATGCACCAGTTATTCTGATTCCTCTGCACATCAGAATCGCACGTCTTCAACGAGTTTACGACCTAGCACGAACGATCCCACCGATCCAACCGTTTCGTATTCCCAGCACCGACTCAGCACGGAAGCATGGATGGAAATCGTAGAATCGTATGATTCTACGATCCAAAACACGATTTTGACTACCTTGATCTGAATATTACACTCAGCATAATCAGTTTACAGTAGTTTATTGCACTAAATTATCTCAACTATCCTACTCACAGTCAGCCCACCCAACCAAAAATCATGACTACGTTTCTACAAAAATGCAAAACCAGAAAGGAGATAAATAAGAACTCCATCTGGTGTTTATACTGAATATTTTCATGCATAGACTTTATTTCTGCATTCCCTGGTTGCTGATTATCTTCATAGATAAATGAGCAGATTAAAGATCCTAGCCCTGGACAAAAGCTGTATATTCAATATATCATTAATTTACAACAGAAATACCTAGTGGTATGTAAAACTTCAACCTGCAATGTATTCAATATGGCGTGCATAAAAAGCTTTTCTTACGCATATTGAGTGCGTCATTAGATCAGAACTTTTCATTTTTCTTAGTCATCCTCTCAAAATATAATACTAAAAGCATCCCTAGGTGAACAGTCAATGAAGTCAAGATATAATATGGAATTGCAAATTTCTTTTCCTGGTAGCAGAAGCAACAGAAAGATCATACTATAAACTGTAAAATTAATTTCTATTTCATTTTTTTTCCAAGAAAATAATTTTTTCAGTGTCATATTATCCCATTTATTTAACACAGACCCACAAACAAATCTGAATTACAAAGACAAATGGATATCAAATGAAGCACTTTATCACATCCCAAATTTGAGTTGCCATAGGAAATTCAATTGGCACCCAGAATAATAAGATTAAATGATACTGTGATACAATCACTAATCAAAGGCAAATGCCATGCACAAAGTATGTGTTTCCTCTATACCTAAGCATCCTAGTGCCTGCTCCAACACACCACATATGGCCCTGTAAGTCCAGATGTCCCTTCAGTCCAGCCATTTCCCAAACAAACTTGAAAAGCCCAAGCACTCGGTCCAGCTGCTTCACACTGCGCCCAACCATTTTCTCACTATCTGAAGTCAAAATTCTTCCCATAAACAAGCGAGAATCGCCATCCTTTCCATTTGCATATATACCACCACACATATCTACCTCAATGTCTGCAACTCTTCCATAGAGGTAATACAGCAACAGAGTGAATAAGCACCGCGACGAGTAACCCAGTGTTTTGGAAAGCTTCTTTCTCACCAGGTTCTCTTGATGTTGAGCTTCCTTATATCCAACACTGTTGTCCATTACAACGTCCCTTATTTGCAAAAGCCCTTCTTTCATGACCTCAGCCTTTGCTACACGCAACTTCAACCATGCTTCACTTCTACAATTCTCAATAAGATCATTGAACATGACGAGAACATCTTCCCATTTCTGGGACTCGGACGAATCAACTGTTTTAGAAGGTGAAAGCTTCATCCAAGAAGAAGACTCAGGATCAGCAAAAACAGCAGTTTGAGTCAGACACTTCGAGCAGCTATGAACAATTTGGTGACCCAATAAAGCACGTTCGCTTAACCATCCCCGAGAACCCAAACAATCCAAGTCAACAGCAAAACTATTCAGAACTTCTTTAAGTGCACCACTCCATATACGGTGCTGTGTAACCTGAGGGCACACTCTTAGACGAATCAACTTCCTTTGCTGAGCAGAAACACTGAGAAAGTTGCTAACTTTGGTTAGTGAATCAACCACCAAAGGTTCTCTTTCAGTTGCTTTGCCAAATGGGGTGAAAGGTTCATGTTGTTGTATGTTTGTGGTGGAGGTGGAGGCCAGAATATGTTTCATTTTGTGCTGAACAAATGGAGAGCCAACAAAAACCCGAACAAGGGATTTGAAGGTACCCATCTCATGCTCCATTTTATCATCAAAAACAGTGGAATTGGTATTTATATCAACGAGTCTCCCATTAATTGCATCCACATTTGCAAGCAAATGGGCCAACTCCGTGACCTTTGGAAACTCATTCTGATACCACTGCAAGTCCAAAACGTCCTTTGGAGGGTGATAAAACGTTGAATTCAGGTAGAAAGGTGATGATTTGTTGGCTCTGAAATGGGATTTTCCCAACTCCCAAAATCTACAAGCCATTACCGCCAACTTGGTACGGTTACGTGTGTTATGAGACCAATGACTGTAGAAAAGGTAACCGTTTTCTCTGAGGCATTTTATCAAACATGTTGCAGTGGTTTTCCAGCTAACGTTTTACTGATGTACCAAGGTAAAGTAGAGGTGTCATTCATTAGTGACCAGCTATACAGAAACTATATTTGATAGAGGGAGGAGACATACGCCAGCATTAATGAATGAATCGGGGAAACCCTCAAGGAACACCGTAAAATTTGATCACTGTTATGCATATAGCTGAGTCATTTGAAGAGAGCATTTGTTGCCTCTTATAAGATTGCCTTCACTGAAAGCTTCCAAGTGAAAATATTTCTGGTCTAGAAAAAAAAAAACTGACAATTTTATTTTTCAATGATTAAAAAAATTACTTAATAAGCTCTGGTAAAAAAAACCTGATAATATTTTCAAATAATTATAAAATTTTAATTTCTCACAAAACGTGTATTGGAAAATGGGTAAACCAAGTTTGCATCAGATTCTAAACATGTAGCCAAAAGTCCAATAACTTAAAAAAATAAACTTTTATATATATATATATATATATATATATATTTATTGATAAAGATATAATATTTGTTGTTTATCAAAATTGCGTATGAAAAACAGGGTTATAAAATTATTTTTTTTTATTTTTAATCATAATATTTTTCAAACAAATCAACCTTATGATTTTAACCTGAATCTTTCAATTCAGCCAACCATAGCAGGCGAATACAAGCTAATCTAACAACTTAGGATTATGCATAAATTTGGTCTTTCAAATTTTTTTAACTAATTAATTTTTTCTTTTTAAAATAAAAAATATTATTTTCTATTAATTTTCTTCAACTTAAATCCTTCAAATTTTTATGTTTGTTTAAAATTTGTATGGGATTAGAATGAATTTAGAACATAAAATGATTTTAAAAGCTGAAAAGGTAAAAAAAAAATTAACAAATTTTAAAATTTAAATGATTTTACACTATGTAAGATTAAAACTTACTATAAAATACATTTCTAAGATAGTGGAGATGTCTATGTGACTATATGTTTTCATTTTTCTCTCTATGTGTTTTTATTTAATTTAATGTAAATATATAATAATTATTAGTTATAAAAATTAAAATATCAAGTATTCAAAACATCACTCTGTGTTGTTCTTTGAATTTCTGATATTATCAACATCACCTTGTGCTTGCCAATGCATTTAGTTGTGGTCTTTATTTTTTAGCTATTATTTTCAATAACTTTTCATCCCTTTCATTTGTATTCCATATTTAATAGCACCACATAGTTATAAATTTTTATCCATCAAATTTTTATCTTTGATGTAACTATTATGAAATTAATATTTTCATTGATCTTGAATTACTTAGTTCTCACAACAATATATATGATTCTTACCCAATTAAGAGTTTAAAGAGCCCTAACTTGAATATATTATTTCTTGATGTTACCTCTTTTCTGATGTTGTTGAGCTCTTGGTATTATTTTAACTCTTTCTTCTTCTTTTAGCTTATCTATGATGATTGAGAGAAAGTTCATTTTTTGTAATTACTGTGTGACCATGAGAGTGATAGTCTAAGTAATAAAGAACCCATAACCTCTATTTGATAACGCTCTTTTATTTTATCTGAAGGGAGAGGGGAGGATTTTCTTATAATTATATTTTTAATTATACTCTCAATGACTTTATATTTTATATTTAACCACCATCACATTAAATCATTAATTAAAATCGTACTATAAGTTATATAGGTCACTATAATAAGATTATTAAAATAATCTAACACACAGTGACATTCATTTTTCTTGGAGAGAATTTGTCATACACAACTCAAGAATTGATTAGATATCCAAATTTTGAGGTTATTTTATGTGTTTATTCTTACTTGTATTTGATCTTATTATTTAGAACTTTGTATGTAGGGATGAAAATAGGCTAAGTTATCCAATAAGCACCTAACCTTTTTAAAGCCTAACCTATTTAATTAATAGGCTTAATTTAGACTTTTTAAAAGCTTAATTAATTAAATAGGCCAGAGTTGAGCTTAGAAAAAAGTCTATTATGTCCGCTAGAATGACTTATTTAAAATTCATAAAATTTATAATAATATATTAAATAATTTTATATAAAATTATAATATAATAATATATAAAAATTCAATTGACTTCGTTAGAAGTATAATTTGACAAAAAATCAAACGTAATAACTTATGAAAGTATTTTTAAAAATATTTGTAATCACTATTTTTAAAGTATTTTTATTCTAATAATATTTTTCTTTATTTTAAAGGTTGATGAATAACATAAAGAGATCTCTTTGAAAATCTGATGTCATATATGTTTCTTCCCATATGCTACGAAAAAATATTGTTATTTGTGTATTTGCTAATTTTAAGTCTGAAACTTATTTAGTTATATAGTGTTTGTTGATTTAATGTGTAAGACTTTATGCTACTAGATATACTTAATGATTTATAAATTGATGTTCATTTTATTGTATTTTTTTGTATGTGTAGAGATTTACTTATTTAAATTAAATATATGGTTTAAAAGTGATAAATAAGAATATGTAATTTTGTTTCATTTTTTTAATAATTTATTTAGATATAAGCCTTATGACTTTTAAAAAAATATACTTATTTAAATGATTTAATAGTCTATTTATAAGAAAGCTTAATAACCTATTGAATGTCTCAATATGAAATAGGTCATTAAAGAGACTAAAAGGTTAAATCAGGCTTTTAAAAAGCTTAGGCTAGACTTAAAAAAAAGCCTATGACAAGTAATAGGTCACGTTTAGGTTTCAAAATTATTAAATAAGTCAGACCTACTTATGCAAAGTCTAGTGTAGCCTAATCTATTTTATCCCTTATGGTCTTATAACATACAAATGAAATAATAAATTTTAAATCGCTATTATAAGTTAATTTTAATCATTTTATGACTAAGAACATGAATGAATTGTATAATTGATTATAATCTTTTCAATTTTAAGTCATCGCTATTATCATAAGAAATCACATTCTGATTGGTTGAAAGTAATTAATATAAAGAAAATACTCTTTTAAGTACAAAAGGGAGAAAAGAAATGTCTTTTCTATTTTATGTTAGCACAAGAAATCGTTTTTACTTTGTTCACTAATTTATTGGCCCCTTGAATAAACAATATTCTTCAATAGTTTTTAGTAATAATCTAATTTTTTTTCGTCACCTAAATATGTTTATTGTAATATTAAATATTTAGATTCATGATTTTTAGTGTCATTAAGATTTATTATCATATATTATAATAACCTTAACGCCAATCGGAACTACTAAATTCAAATAGTTTATATAGGGATGGGACACCCTAGACACCCTTTACCCGTTTATTTATAGAAACTATTACAACCATTATTAATTTATTAACTACAAAACTTATTGTAGAGAAGTATGGTGCAACAGTGGTAGAAAGAGCTGTAACTAATAACACATAATAACATTGAGGACTAACAAACCCATTCTTAATGACATGTTTGCATTAGACAAATAGCCTATTACAATTCATGACTCATTCTATTTAGAATTATAATAGTTACAACATGCTAAAATTAAAATGACAGTTGTATGACAAAAGAAAACAATTGTTTGTGTGAGAATATATAAACCTCAATTCTAACTTGTTGGTATCAATCATCATACACACATCACCCTTTCCTAGCTTAAAGAAATATCATGAGGTTTTTCATTCTCTTTTGCATCACCTTAGCTTGCAGTTTTCTTAGAAATGTTATTTCACAGCCTAATCCTCTCTCATATGAAGCCATTTTCAACTTTGGTGACTCTATAAGTGACACTGGAAATGCTGCTACTTACAACCCAGCCATGCCTAACAATAGCCCTTATGGATCAACATACTTTAAACATCCCTCTGGGCGTATGTCAAATGGACGACTCATCATAGATTTTATAGGTACTTTTTACCCTTTTCTTGATAATATCTTAGAGAATCTTTTTTTTCCATGACAGGGAGTCAAAACAACATATCTAAAGAATCACCGGCTTTTGTTGAATAAATCACTAACTCACATCCATTTTAATTGTAGCTGAAGCATATGGGTTACCTATGTTGCCAGCCTACCTAAATCTCACCAAAGGACAAGACATTATTAGGCAAGGAGTAAATTTTGCATATGCTGGTGCAACTGCACTTTGTAAGGATCATTTCATACAAAAGGAAATCAATACACCAGAGGCAGCTGCTTATTCATTAAATGTTCAGCTTGATTGGTTTAAGAAGATCAAACCTTCCCTTTGTCAAAACAAAGAAGGTTTTGTTAAAATTCATTTCATAAAGTTTCTATCAAATAATTGAAAAATTTTCATTCTATCTAACAACTTTTATTCCTTTCAATAACAGAGTGCAAAGATTTATTCAAGAAATCATTGTTTCTGGTCGGAGAGATTGGTGGGAATGATATTAATGCACTTCTACCATATAAAAATATTACAAAACTTCAAGAATTGGTTCCACTAATTATTGAAGCAATAACGAATACCACCATTGTATGTTCTTTATTTCAAATTTAATCAGTGAAATGTCTACTTCAATATGGATAGTTTATTTAGACTTTGATTTGAAACATGATTGATTAGAAATTGAATTTTGCTTTTATTTATTTCTATTTGTTAGAAAATAATAGAAGAAGGAGCAGTAGAGGTAGCAGTGCCAGGAAACTTCCCAATTGGGTGCAATTCTGCTGTTTTGACAATAATGGATAGAGATAACATAAAGGACTGATCAATTCGGGTGCTTCACTGCTTACAATACTTTCATTCAGTATTATAATGGACAACTCAAACAAGCCATAGAGACTTTAAGACAAAAGAACCCACAGGTTAACATAATATATTTTGACTATTATGGTGCTGCCAAACGTTTATTCCAGGCTCCGCAACAATATGGTAGGTCGTGTTTTTATTTTCTTTCATTATATGAGCAATAACTACAATTTTACTACAACTTATTTGTATCGTGAGCATCAAATTATGTAATGTAGGTTTTTCTTCTGATAAGAAAGAGATTTTAAGAGCATGTTGTGGAAAAGGTGAACAATACAATGTTGATATAAATATATTTTGTGGAAGTATTGCCTCCACCGTTTGTTCAGATCCTTCAAAACACATAAATTGGGATGGAGCGCACTTTACTGAAGCAGCATATAGGCAAATTGCAAAGGGACTTGTTGAGGGCCCTTTCGCAAATCCTTCTCTTAAATCCCCTATTTCAAAGATAGCGTGATTTGAAGCATATGCTAAGAAAAGACTTTTGTTGAAAAATATTTTAATGAGAATAAGTTATGTCAGTATCTTTTATTCATGTAATATTTTATATGATATTGAGGAGTTTCTCACACAAAAGAAGTGCAATCAAAATAAAATATAACTTAGAATGAATGCTCATGGATCAAGACTTGCATGTTGTCTCATTAGTACTGTTATAAGCATGAGAGGCAGATGCATGTTGTCTCAATATATTCTTAAATGCAAACTTACATGCAAAATTTCATATTTGGTCATATTTTTATTCTTTTTAGATCACTAAAAGAGACACCTATTCTGACCCTCTATTTTAGGTTAGTTGATTTGAAATTGCATAAGAAACGTAACGAGACTTTTAGAAACAATGCTAAAACAAGTATGTTTCACATTTGTCATAACCATTATTGAGAAAATTAGATGAATTGATCTGTTTGCCCTAATTCAGAATCAACTCAATAGTTTATATGTCCAGCCT
The DNA here is from genome assembly GCF_003935025.1 of Abrus precatorius. Classification (NCBI taxonomy): domain Eukaryota; kingdom Viridiplantae; phylum Streptophyta; class Magnoliopsida; order Fabales; family Fabaceae; genus Abrus; species Abrus precatorius. Next base: position 5,185,445 of record NW_020874406.1, on the reverse strand, counting down.
TTTTTTTTGTTATATAAAGTTACCTAATCACTTGATTATAATCTGGTTGAATTGGCAAAAGTAACACTAAAAGTTTGCTACTTATTAAGAATATTTTTTTATCATATAGTGATCAGAATTTTATTGTTACTATTTATGTAGAAAAAAATTAATGTCTAATTTTTTGATAAGTAGTGATTGATTTTGAGACAAAAAATTAGATTAATAAAATAGAAATTGTTTGCTTAATCATTTATTAACCAAAAGAGTGACCGATGTTGTAAAGAAAATTAGTAACCCATTTTCTATTCTTATAAGTGACTATTTTTCAAACTAGATATTAATTATAAGATCAAAAATTGGATTAATAAAACAAAAAATGTCATGTAATAATACAACAATTAATTTCTTCAAAAAAGTTAGTGCCTAAAATTTTGGTGACTCTATAAGTGACACTAGAAATGCTGCTACTTACAACTCAGCCATGCCTAACAATAGCCCTTATGGATCAACATACTTTAAACATCCCGCCGGGCTTATGTCAAATGGAGGACTCATCATAGATTTTATAGGTATTTTTTACCCTTTTCTTAATAGTATCTTAGAGAATCGTCTTCAATTCAAGGTAAAGGAGGACTCTACCCTATCTCATTGTGTTTGAATGTCAAGTAATTTACTATGCATTGTCATGTGGATGGTTTATAATGTGTGTGTTTGGTAGAATTGATTGATTGTTGTGAAATTGTAATGGAAAGATCGTGTGGAACTCTGTACTATCGATATTGAGAAATATTGAGTATGATGAAATAAATTGTTGTAGGGATATTATGATAAAAACTGTATAATTGAACCTTGTGTGGTGAAATATGAGCATATGTGTTGTATGCTGTGAAATAATGTGGGCCTCTGTGCCGTGTGGAATATGAATATTGTATGTGGCTAAAATTTGTGTGAAAAAACATGCTAAATGTAGTTGTGAATATGTTGTGAATGGTTCAATGATACACTAGAGGTGTGAAAGATGGGGACGGTAGAAATACTTTGAGGAAGAGAGGGTGGTGGTGACACCAACAATGAGCGTGAGTGCACCACTGGTCGTACACTCTCCTCTTGACTAGACCTCCAACGAACACCTTTGCCGAGCGACTCGTGACTACACACATTGTATCTGTGAGGCCCGCGTAACTGGCGAGCATTCATGGTGTAAAACTGTAATCACAGTGCCACAGTGAGCGTGGCTACATGCAATGAACACACATATGTATAAAATGTTGTTGGTGTAGTGAGTGCATCAGTTGTGAACTGAAATAGAATGCGTGGAAAGTGTTGTTTGTGATTGATTATACTTGTGTAGAATGTGTTAGAAATTATGTGAAGTGTGTGAGGTGAGTCTCTATGTTTGCGTGTGTTGGATAGTGTAGAGTACTCACCCTTATATTTGTTTTTCAAGTGACCAAGATGATCAGAACTGGGCTAAGTGAAAGAATTGATGATACTGCTATAGGGCTTAGATTTTATTTTGAAAATATGATATATTTGGATTAGTCATGTAGCAGTTACTTGATCAAAATTGGTAAACCCTTATTATTTTAAAATATCTTGTCGAAGCTATGCGTTGGGAAAGTCTATTTAAAATAAAAAATTTACTATTCCTATTTTGTGAAATTTATTATTTTAAAATTAAATTTAAGGTGTTACATTTCTCGCTTGAGCGATAAAGCTCCAGAACGCCCTTTTCTACAAAGTTCTATCTCGCTGAAGCGAGACCTATCTCGCTTGAGCGAGAAACTGTGCACCAAAATTTCTATATTGTATCCCACACAAGGGTACAAAAATTGAGGGTGTTACAATTGAGATAAATGGAAAACAAAGAAGTATAAGTAGACAATGCAAATGGATAATTTGGCATACGATAATCACTACATCGATAGCACATACGGTGGTACAAAGATGTGAACAAAGAACTAAGGTAGTCAACAAAGAATTGCTTACAAAAATTTAACTTGAAGAACAGTTACACGTGAAATGCTCTTCAAAACATTTTTCAATTTAAAAGAGTTAATTCATATGTCAAGTGCTCTCTAAATGAGGAGTTTTAGAAAGTAGTTAATTTTTAAATGCTCTTTTAAGTAAGTTTTATAGAACGATTTTATGATAATGGTTCTCTAAGTGCTTTTAGTGCTTTTTAGATGTCAATTCTCTTTCTCTATTAATTGCTTTATAAGTTTGTAAATTATGAAGTCTAATCTAACATAGTGAGATGTGATATATCTTTGATTTATAGGAATTTATAAAAAAAATTAAAATTTTATTGAACTTAAAAAAAGTAAAACAGACTCTTATTACATTTTATTACTTTTTTTTAGGTATTATATATTGGAACAAGATCTTCTCACACTAATGTAATTCTAAAAACTTTTATATTCAATTTGAGTCTTTCATTTAACTTACATTTAACGGGTTATAATTTATTACTTCATTGACTCTTAAACGTAAGTTAAATGAAAGGCTTAGATCAAGTGTAAGAATTTTTTTGACTTACACTAGTGTGAGAATATCATGCCTCGTGTATATATATATATATAAAACAAAAATTTAAAATGATAAACATAATTTGAATAATTAAGAATCTACCGGATTAAATGTTAGTAATTAAAGTAAAAAATTAAATTATATGTAAATTAAAAAATTAAAATGCAATTAAATCTTTTTTTTTTATATAAAAAATATAACCTTTATTTAGAGGAGTGAAATATTATGTTATAATGTAAATAGATCATTCTATTTTTCAGGAAATAAAGAAACCACTTAATGGAGAATACTTGTGAAAAGCAATATAAATTAATTCCATTACGGCCATTTCATTCTAATTAATTAGCAGTTTGGGTATTTCCTGGAAACTGGGAGAATTGACCAGTTGCACCACAAACAAAGCACAAAATTGAAATGTTTTGTTATAGTACTAATAGTTGAATATTCTATTCTTCTAAACCAAAAGAAATAAAAATAAAAATAAAAATAAAAATAAAATTGAGAACCACGCAAGTATTCCTAAAGTGGATTCCGTTCATATTAATATAGACTACTTCAATTATCAAAGTCAACTTCTTTAGATACATTATATTAGTGATATGGTTCATGACATCGGAGCAATAATCAGGCATTGCCCATGCTTTCTTCAGTTTAATTATTCTTTCCATGGTCATTGTAATATTCCGTATTAAAAATTTGTTTCTAAAACTTAAAATTAGTAAAAAAAAAGTTAATAAAATGACTTTATAAGTAGAAAATAATTTATGTTTTTGTTTTTTTATTTAAAAATAAATAACTTGCTTCTAACCTGTGCGAGAGAAATTTTATTATTTTTTATACTAATTTTTCTCTTATAAAAATTTTCTAAAAATATATTTTAACAGAACCTACGTTATTAATATATTTATATTTATGATTATCTGTTTTCGGTCAATTAATTGAGTTAATTATTTTTTATCTGTTTTATTTTTCTAAAATGTTTTTCTGTCTCTTTTTTTTCTCTCTCCGTTAGATGTTATGATTTTTTAATTAACTTATTTATGAATGAAATATATATTTATTTATAAGTGTTTATATAACAATGTTTTTTGATACACATATACACTTAAAAGAACATTTGAAGAAATATTGTTTATCATAAGATGTTTGCTAATTTGATACAAGACAATGCATATTTTAAGATATTGCTAATATTTAGTTTACAACAATTACTTGTTTATTGATAACTTTTATTGATATAGTATTTGAATTTATTGACAATAAAAATCTATTTAATAATAAAATAATATGTTATTATTCAATTTAATAATTAAAATATAATTTTTTAAAACCTTTTAAAAAACCGTGTATCTCACGGTACCTACACTAGTATATGTATATATAAAGTAGAAACAAATGCTTAGAATTCAAGCATGGCAAAGATGGGAACTGAACTTAGAATTGATTCCACTGATTATAGGACCGAACTTCTTTCTCCAACAATAGCTGCAGAGAATGTGTCTATGGCTAGGCAACCTTCATGGAGGATCAACATGGATCAGCATCGCTTACCAGAAAGGCATATGGACTCTCATTTTGGCTTTGGATTCTTCCTAAGGACACTCAGTATATAATATAAATTGATCACTTTGTTATTTTACTTTTTATTGTTTTTCCCTTTCAAATTGCCCTTTTCTTTTCTAAGATAGTATTAATTTGTATCTTTATCTCTCAGAGAGACAAAGGAAACTTACTGATTATTACAAGAGACAGGAAAGGCTTCTTAAAGGGTATCAGGAAGTGGACTCGTACACTGACTTGGGCATGTTACCTGAAAATTTAACTGAGGTATGAGGGAAAAGATGAATTCACTCATTTATTGCCATTTTTTTCTTTAAAATTGTAGTTTTCATGTATATATGAATGGGAAAAAATAATTCTCAGGATGAGTTGAAGGAACTTGAAAGGGGTGAGAAGGTGGCAATATATGCATCTAACATAGGGAACATGGTGCTCTTTGTAGCAAAAGTGTATGCATCCATTGAAAGTAGATCACTGGCTGTCATTGCATCAACTTTGGACTCACTCTTGGATCTCTTGTCGGGATTTATACTTTGGTTCACTGCTTATGCTATGAGCAAACCAAATCATTATCAATACCCCATTGGCAAGAACCGGATGCAACCTGTGGTAATTGCTTCTTTTGTTTAGAAGACACTTATTTTAAATCTAAGATTCTTTAGTAAATTAGGAATTGAATGATTAATTAAATTTCCTGCAGTCTCTCATGGTTGTGCCTCTATATAGTTCACTAAAACTTATCACTGGTTTGCTCTCTCTAGCTAGTTGCTTCATAACTTAGAAAATTTGTCATATGTGGGGTTTAATACACAGTTCATCTCTAAATATGTCATTAACATTTTACATGCCAAATACTTAGTTCTTAATAAATTAAAATTACATATGTGACTTTGTCGGTGACTGACCCACAAATTTTGGGTCGTAGAAGCAAGACAATTTCTCATATTTTACATTAAAAAAAAAACATATGATAGAAATTAAGATGCCAAAACAAAGGTATAAAGTTAAATACAATAACCTAGAGTGAAAACTTAACTGTAGTAGCAAGTGAGTTCATCCTTCTGTTTTAATTCCTTAAGTTAATTCAGTTGTTTAATTGTGAAATATGGAGTGTGGGTTATGGTACATCATCGCTTTAATGCATTTTCTTACTTTTTTTTTTATTTTCTTATCCCTTTCGTCTTCCCCTTATAAGATCTATTGTGAATGTCTAGTTGAGAAAATTTAAAAACTTTACATGTGAGTTTAAAAGAATTAAGAATAGTGATCACGTTAAACTTTTAATATAAAAACTAGAGTAAACCATGTGTGATGTTATTTCTCAAAAGATCAATAAAAAATAGAATGATAAAATTGATTTAGAGATTAAAAAAACGAATTTAGGTATTTCTTTGACGTATTGGGAGTTGAATACATTCAAGCAGGGTGGAATCGGTCGTATTTTTCATTATTATAAGAATGATAGCTTCGTTTCCAATTTTTAAAAAAAAATTTAAAGTATATGCGTGACTTTTTTAAGATTCATGAAATGTCTGCTAAACTTTTAATTTTAATCATTCGTGTATGGTTATATGGTTCAAATTTAATGTTCTCATAATCTTATAATAAGAATTATTCTCACTATATGTATGTAAAGAGAAATCTATTAACATTTAGCGTTAAAATTTATATTATTTAATAATTTTTTTATAGAATACGATAGTGGTTGGTGACTAGTTCAACTATTGACATAAAAGCAAATTTGATATGTATTTTATCATATTATTTTATTTTAACACGTAATAATTATCAAAATTTGAATAATAAATTTTAAAAATATTTAAATTATATGAAATTTTATATATAAATATTATAAATTTATGCAACAATTTAATAGGTCAATCTCATGTTATATAAAAAGTTATTAAGCAATATAAGTATTTAAATTTAATACATGATGTGAATGAATCCTAACTTGTAAATAATATATGTAATTCATCACTGCTAGATCATCCATTATATCTCATTTTCTCTTAAGAGTATCACTAACGTAGACATTGTTTTTATTAAAATGTTTGGTTATTCGACATACAATTTATTTTTCTCAATTGTGCACGTATATGGTGAAGATTTTCATTCAATTTTAAATTTTGTTTACATTTGCTTTGTGTGCGCAAAATATTGACAGGGGATAGTTGTATTTGCATCAGTCATGGCAACTCTGGGATTACAAATATTATTTGAATCAGCGAGGGAACTCATCGCAAAGGTATAGATGTAAAGCATAGCTTATGCCTTATAGATTCTATGCTTTATTTTACATATGCGCTAATCTGTGCTTTATTTTATTGACAGTCTCAACCTGATAGGGATCCAGTGAAAGAAAAGTGGATGATAGGGATTATGGTCACAGCCACTTTGGTGAAAGTTTTGCTCATGACTTATTGTCGCAGGTTCAAGAATGAAATAGTGAGAGCCTATGCTCAGGACCATTTCTTCGATGTCATAACAAATTCAATTGGCCTTGCCACAGCAGTACTAGCCATCAAATTCTACTGGTGGCTTGATCCTGTTGGAGCCATCCTGGTTCGTCCTTTTTTAACTCTTTTTAACAAATTGCACTAACCCTTTTAGATCTTTAACATGTTATATCTTGTTTGTGTTGAGATATAAAATTTATTAAGAAAATTTTATAACAATTTATTTAAATAAGATATATCAAAACGTATATTAAAATATGTCAAAAAAGAGTTATAGTTGTCCATAAATTATTGTGAACCTGTCTTTTGTACTCCTTTTCTATAGTTAGACTGACTTCTCTCAGTTCATATGAAATCAATCAAGAGATCTATATTAATGGGAAAGGTACATGGTGTTATACTTAGAAGCACAAAGAATTTTAAGTGATAGTCATATTATATTATAACTGTGTTAAATATGTATTTACGTCAAATAATTGACACTTCAACTACTTTTTATTGCATTGTTATAATGCTTTCTTAAATTTTATACTAATACTAATTAAAATGATATAATAATTAGATTAATTTAACATTTTATTATGTCTAGAATGATTTATACTCATTTTGAAAATAAAAATTCTCTCTTATACTTCAAAATTATTATTTTATGTTAGTTTCAGATTAATTTTATGGATTGTATATAACATATCATGTCATATGATTTTAAAACTTTACTGTATATTTGCCAATGTTGTATTATATTTTATATCTCATGCCGTCTCTGTTTTCCAAGTGTTATGTCCTATGAATTTAAGGAGATTTATGTAAGTATTGAATATTATGGTCCGATTTGGATAAATATCTCAATAAATATTTATAAAAGTGAAAAGTTAAGTGGTAAAATGAATCAGTTTTTTTATAAGTACTTTTTTTTTCTATTTTACAAATAATAATGCAAAGCTATGACATCATAACTATGCAGATAGCTCTATATACGATTAGTAACTGGGCCAAAACAGTCATGGAGAATGTGTGGTCATTGATTGGTAAAACAGCCCCACCGGAGTACCTTGCAAAGCTAACATATCTATGTTGGAACCATCACAAGGAGATCAAGCACATAGATACAATGAGAGCCTACACATTTGGGTCGAATTACTTTGTAGAGGTAGACATAGTTGTATCAGAAGAAATGTCACTTAGTCAAGCACATGACATTGGAGAGACACTTCAAGATAAGCTTGAAAGGCTCCCAGAAATTGAGAGAGCGTTTGTTCACATTGACTTGAATACCACTCACAAGCTGGAGCACAAGCCGAAGGTGATATAGATAGAGACCCAACAAAAATTAGGAAATGTTTTAAGAGTGATTAATGATGGATTTGGATAGCATATAGTAGATTTTAGTGAGCTTCTTGTGTAATATTAATTGTCCATGTAAAACACTAAATGGAATTAGCTTGGTATCTGTCTCAATCTCGGGTAGGGATGGGTACAAACAAACTCGTTATCTATATATTCTTCATTTAACATATTAAGTATATTTTATTTTCTTTCATTTGGGTTTAGATAAAAATATGCATTTTTATTATTTTATAATAACTTATTCGTAAATGAACCCATAATACTGAAAAGTTGTTGAAAAAAATTAATATCATGATATCTGCCTTGCTCCTGAACTCGCCGTCTCCAATATACATGCGTATATTAGCTTAAATGCTATTGAAATACATGTAAATAGAAGAAGAAAAATATATATAGTGTAGTACCATTGACAAAGATGGAGTCAAGGTTGGGTTTGATAATGGGGAGTGCAGATCAAGGACTAGCAGAGGGAAATCCAACTCCGCCCCGTCCCGATGCCATCACTTAATTGAAACATAGAAAAACGAAGATTGAATAAATTTACTAAATTAAATATTATAATTTTTAATATTTAAAAATTTTAAAATGTAAATTAATATTAGATTATATATATATATCGAAAAAAAATCACTTGATATAAAAAGATTCCTAAAAGACTCACATTTTTCATGATACTCTTAAAAATGTTCTTATTCTAAAATTAGTATTCACGGTTCTTTACATGTTTTATCACCAATTCTCAATCACCTTTTCTAATGTACTAGCAATCTCAATGTCACATGTTACAAATACCTTTACTTAATTAGGACACCTAATGTGATCCATTAGGCACATTTCAAGAAAAACATATAGAACAATTTTCTTTTTTAATTATATACATGCAAAAATCGTCACTCAGAGGCTACCAAAATTTCAACAAAATTCCCCAAGTGTAGAGTAGAAATCCAAAACCAGACCTTTATTTCTTACCTTAATGAATTTTACTAATTTATTTATCCATTATTTTCATAATTTATAATGCTTCTATTAATTTAACTTAACTTGTATACACTAAAAGTTAAAATTAGACTGTGTAATAATATGAGTTTCCAAATTTAAGTATTTAGAATTGAATTAAAAAATAGTAAAAAAATTAATGAAAATATTACTCATAAAATACAAATTACATAGATAAAAGTTAAAAAAAAAAATATCAATAGTTATTTGTGATCATAAAATACTTATTAAATTAAAAAAAAATTATTGTATTACTATACGATTAACTAAAATAAAAACATTAAAATAAACAAGTAATCATACAAGAAAAGATAAAATAAAAAAGTATATATATATATATATATATATATATATATATATTAACGTGAATTAAACACATGTGAAGAAAATCATTGGAGGTATCAACGAAGAGAGAGTAGATGACATGATTTTTATCTCGTGAAAAAATATTAAAAAAGACCTAAAAAAACTTTAAAATAATTGTTAAAAGATTTAAATTTTTATCAAGTTAAATAACATCGTGAAATATTCTTGAAATATTTAGTAGAGATGGACTTCGTAATATCTATTCAGATCTCGGTTAAGATGGTGAGTAGATTGAGCGGGTGAATTTAAACGGATTTTAACTAAAACAAATATGTTAAATTTGACCTCTCATATTTTATGAAATTTGCATTTGAACGATATTTGTGATGTTAGTGTTTTTCTCTCTAATTTTTAGATGTAACAAAGCAAAGTAACAACTATTGAGTGTGTGAGAGAAGTTTATATCTGACCAGAGAATAGAAGTCATAGTTAACGAAGCCTGGTCTGAGTGGAGCAAGAAAACAAAAGATAGTTCAGTTCGGAGGAGGAGAAAAAGCAACAAAAATGAGCATTAAAGCTTGAAAAACATGTGGATATGAACATCCTTCCTTGACAGAAGTGAAAAAATAACATAAAATGTTGGAAAGGACCGGTAAAAATCTCTAGATATGATGGCGAGGTGAATGATTTAGATATTTTTTTACTATTAAAAAATAGAGATTGAATTGGCGAAGTTTTGTTGATTGAAACGTTAAGCTATTGAAAATGAGATGCTGATCGAGGTTAAACTAAGAAGCTATGAAGATTGAAAAAGGTGGGCATAGTACAGGGTCATCATTTGACTCTCTTTCGAAAAATGAAATTACTTTGTCATGGATTGTCCTTGTGTGTGATTCAGCTCTCATAGGCATGCATTTTTCGGTTCGGATCGGTTATAAAAATTAAATACAAAATGGCATCCGTCCGTATATACCCATTTTAATCTGATACCCGCTCCGACTCACCTGTTACAATTTTCTTTTCTTTTCGGCCACCGCAGGTTCAATCAGGAGGCTTAGCTTGTTTGAAGGAGTGACTCTAACTTCTCTAAGCGTGGCCTGCTTGTTTGATGTTTCACAAAGGCAACAGGAAATACTGATGACAACAGGAAATGCCATAATTAGACTAACAACCAAAATAATACATAAGAATACAATGATTTTGAATTATTTGGCCCCTTCTCCCTCGAAAACCATGACAATTGAAGCAAATTAACCATAAATATCATAACACCATGTCTTGTTTAACAATTGAGAAACAGAGAACACCAATAGTAAGAGAACAACTAATTACCATCATATTGAGACCCAAGTTGCAATATATATCGTCACCAGAAGACCCAAAGAGAAACAAAAAACGGAAGTATGTCCGAGGTTACGAATGAGACAGAATAGCAACTGAGTTGAGAACTGAGACTCCCACAACTTATGCTTAAAAGTCAAATAACCGTAACTCTTATGTAATTATGCATTAACAAAGCTGTGCCAACATGTTTCAAAAGCTAGATAACTAGAATTGTAATGCTGGCATCTCAATAAGTGCAACCTCTCATGCTTTTATCTGCATATCAATTCAATCAATGCCAACCCATCCTGTTAATCAAGATTATCCCTCATTCACAAATAGTACCCAAGATTTTAAACTGCAGTCACAAAAATTGCTGGTAAGCAGCCAATACAGCCTCAATTGCCATTGAAAGACTTCCAAAATCACAATACTGCAGTTGTGAACCATAGTAGTAGTATCATAAATACACAGCACACAGATTCATTGAGGCATACAAGATAGCAAGCGATGCCAAATGAAGCCAAACTCTAGGCATGAGATAGTAAATTTCACAGCATGTATTTTGGAATTCCCCACGTTATACCCATATGAAAAATAGTGAAGCCAAAACACCATGGTCGTCAGCACCCTCTGCAACAAGACCATATCATGTTACTAAGCAAAATAAGAAAATCCAAATTCAACAAGGAGGATTTTGTTGCAAAAATACCAAACAAAATACGTATTCGAAGAGTCATTTACATTTAAAATATCAAAAGCACATCAACCAACTACATCACCTAATTTACAAAAAGTCCAAATAATGTTTTTTAGAAAAAAAAGAACCTCTCTCATTCACTCCAATATTTCTCATCACCCTCTTTTCCCTCTCCCTCGTCACTCTCGGAACCATCCTCAAACATGCTCATCTTGAATCTCATCACATCATCCACACAAGCACTCCTAAACAGCCCCACATCCACAGCACCAGACACCATGTGATATCCACGTGACCTCATATCCTTCGCCCCATCATGCGGCATCGCAAAACCAGACAAGTAAGCCCCGACCTCAACGTCGTCGTTTCGGCTCCCCAACACTTTCCTCTCCGCCTCCCTCAACACCTCTTTCACCTTCTTGTTCCCTGGGTCCCACAAGTACCCCAAGCTTGCACTAAGATCCAGCGGCCCCATCTGCACGCAATCCACGCCATCAACGGCTGCGATCTCTTCAACATTCTCCACCCCCTCCTCCGACTCCACCTGGCACATGATCAAAAGCTCGTCCAGGTAATTACCGACGTATCCTTCGTCGATGCCGTAGTTAGATGCCCTAACGACGGGGTGGGCCGAGCCGCGAAGCCCGGCCGGGGGGAACTGGCAATAGGAGACAGCTTTTTGGGCCCATTGAGCTGAGTCGATCATCGGGAACATAATGCCCTGAGGGCCCAGATCGAGGGCCTTCTTGGCCCATGCGGCGGAGGTTTCAGGAACGCGGAGGATCGCCGCGGTCCCCGAAGCGGCCAGCGCGTGGAGGCAGGGGAGCGCATCGCTGATGCCGCCGTGGCCGTGTTCCATGTCGACTACGACGAAGTCATAGCCGGAGAGGCCGGCGATCTCGGCGAGCGTGGGGGAGAAGGAGAGGAGGAAGAGGCCGTAAAGGGTTTCGCCGTTTCGGAGGCGGGATTTAAGGTTTCGGGGTGATGCGGCGGATGTGACGGTGGTGGTGGCGGCGGCGGCATCGTCGGTGGAGGATTTGGGAATGAGTGGGGTGTGGGGTCTTGAGGAGGATAGGGATTTGAATTTGGAAATGGAAGAAGGGGTGAGAGAGTGGGGTCTTTTGAGAAGGGAAGAGAGGGGTGTGATTCTTGTTTTCGTTATTATTGGGGGCCTGAGAGTGCTCCCTGTTATGCTCCCCATTTTTTCGTTACTCTTCACTCTCCCCACAACCCCAGTGCAGGTCACTCTGTTGCCTGTCTCAGATTTGTTTTTCTTTCCTTTTTTTCCTTTTCAGATTTGTTTTCGAGTTTGTAGTGATTCTGACGGTCTCGGGTCATAGTTTGTTTTATAACTCTTAAGTCAAAATTTATTAAATAATGTGTCCCTCCTCTGTAATATAACAAATCTCATTCATGTATTTATAACTTTTAATAAATTTCAAATAGTAAATAAATAAATTTAAAAACTACGCTACTTCACTCCTCTCAAGGAAATAACATGAGTCAAACTAATACACAAACTGGGATCTCTTGTGGAATGGTAGCTGAGTCTAATTGCAGCCAAAATTTTCTTTTAAAAAAAATCATGTCGTACGCTTTTGTCATGTAAATAAGTTGAAATTGTTGTGAATTAGTTGAGCTTAATTTATTAAATGTTGGGTTAAATTTATTTAAATAATAAATAAGTTTTAATTTAAAATTAGACTTAATTATTTAAATAAATTAAGTTTAAATTTTATAAGTTTCACATATACATATAAGTTATTAATGTGAAACTAAAATTTGAGCTTAACTTTATGTAATATATTTGATTAAAAATTATGTTATTATTATGATTATTATTGTGTGTTTTATTTACCTAGTTCTAATTTTTAAAAGCTATATTTAAAAAAAAGTGACATTAATTTTAAATATATATATATATATATATTATTTTTATAATATAACTTTTTAAGATTAAATTTAAGTAATTTTCATCATCATCTACATAAATTTATATTCTAATATAATTTTATTTTACTTTTTAACATAAGAGTATTTACTAAATAGTAAATTAAGAAAAAACCTTATTTATAACTTATAAAAAAACACAAATTATAAATAAATTAATGAAGAAGTTCAAACATTAAAATTTTTAATAAGTCAAATTTAAATTTGTTTAAATGAATGAATAAATTTAAATTTCTTTTATAAGTCAAGCTTAAGTTTTAATTATTCTCAACTCTGCACTTTTATCATGTACAAGTTTAAAGTTAACTTAGTTGCTTATAGACTCATAATGTGAATAATTATTCAAATATTACTAAAATATGTATACATAATTTTTGATAATAGAATTATTTAATTTTTTAAAATATAGATAATTGTTCATCATGTTTTCAATTTAGTTGATGGATTTATAAGATAAAATAAGACAAAAAATTAAGTGAATTAAGATTAATTTTTTCTTTCAATCATTATTAAATTAATAAACTTACAGATTTTTTACTTTTTTTTTTTTTGTCTTATATAACTATTAAGTTGATAGCTTAGAGAAAAGATTACTAACATTACGTAACTATTAGGAGTATTAGTATGAGTAATTTGTAATTATAAAAAAATTAAGATTGAAATTAAATTAAAAATAAATATAAAAAGGTATAAAGATGAAACAAAAAATTATAGGTTCATTTCAAATAATTAGAAGTTGCATTGTATTCTTAATCTTTGAAATTTCAAAATTAAATTTATATAAAATATAATAAATGAAAAAAATATCTAAAATTAAATAATAATAAAAAGTTAAATAAAAACTAGTTGAACTCTTGGTTGTTAACATTATTGGTGGTGGCAACATCATCTTCATCTAACCTAAAAGAGTCATTTACGTCATTTGATGGTAAAGAGCTCTCAAAATTAGGTAAAAAAAATATAAGGCCAAAGTTTGAGGATCCTGAAGCTTGCATGTCATTTGAGAAGGTTATCACATCAATAATGATCTTTTTCTACATTTTTCTAAACTTGCTTTCTTCTTCTTCTTTTTTTCCATCTCCTCCTGCTTATGTTGTATGGACAACTTAAGCTATCAAAACTCTCTTAACTCTTGTTCCATAGGACCACTTGCTTTTAGAGTTGTTAAAGGAGTTTTATTTGTTCTTGGATTAGTTGTGTTTGCTACTACAACTTCTAGTCAAGGGTATGCACATGCTCTCTGAAGGCATCATCTCTAGTAGCTGAGTCAACGATGAAAGGTAAAATTCTACTATCAAGATAGTACCTCATTCCATATATATAACCCTTATATAAGTGTCAACTCTTGAGTTCAAACATTCTTTGGAAGTGCAGGGTTATCAACATTAAAGATTTGATATACCAAATTAATTCTTTTAGGATTAAATTGGCAACGTTAGAAAAAAAGTGATAAAAATAAAAGAATTTAACTTAACCAATAAAGTGTTAGAGAGAAATATAATTGAAATTTCATCAAATTAATTCTTAAATAAGATTAATGCGATGTTAAAAAGACTATTTTGTTACAAAAACATCGGCAGACTATAATACAATAAAGATTTAACTCCTTAAAGAATCAATTTGGTGGCTCAAATGTTTGAAAATACTATTTTGTGGTTCTTAAGTTGGAAATTTTCACTGTGATAGTTCAAAGATATGATCAATGTGCCATTCTCATCTGAACCATTTGTTGTTTTATTGGCACTGTTTTTGGTGGAACAGATTCCGATCATTCAAGACAGATACGAGGAGTGAGGAATTTTTACTCTCTACCTTTTAGAAGTTTTTTCTTTCTGTGTGATTGGATCATGCTTTTAGAAGTTGCATGGTGAACTCAAGACATGCTGCCCCTGCAATATCTCATCGCTGGTAAAGCATGTGATTTGTAACTTCAAAAAATAGCATGATTTTCTTCATTCTTAGTAAACTAGAAATTAATGTGAGCAATATGAATGTCATTATTTTGAGGCATCTTTTTTAATTGGAGAAGGTAATAGTTATTTGCCAGTTCAGTCACTTTTGTTTCTTCTCCGTTAATCCATCTTCAAATTGATTCTCCTTAGGTGCACAAAACAAGACCCAGATAAAATAACAAGTGAAGGGATACAAAGTAATTAAGTAGTTGGAATACACCCTATTTGGTGCACCACTAAGTACATTACCCTACTCATAGGATAAATAAATATTTTCTAAGACAATAATGACTTGCTTCTTAAATTGAAACCTAAAACTATGCACAGATGAAATGTGAAATAAAGATGAAAAAAATATAAGAGAAAGAACTAGAATAAACAGAAATAAAGTTGGTAAGATATGTTGTTTGAAAGAATAGAAATAAGAGTACAAGAAATAAAAGAAAATTCACTTGTTTAAATGGCAGAAAAATAAGGTAAAAAAATATTTTATTATTTAACATTAATAATGAATATTTTATCATATTAAATTAGTAAATTAAATAGGTAAAATTTTTAAAATAAAAAAAAAATTTTAATTTTTAATTAAAATTGAATTAGAAAACAAAAAAGAAAATGCTCTTATTTAAGAATTATAACCCATAAGGTTAACCATTGCAATTTTCCATATCAGAGCTAAAAGGATTATAAATTATTTATCCAAAAAATAATTTAATTTTTCAAAATTTTTTAAAATTAAGTAAAGAAAACTCATTTTTCTACTTTTATTTAACAAAAAAAAGAGATAAAAGACAAAAAAAATCATTTTCAAAATTTTAATAGAAAAATTATAATTCATCTTCATAAAATTAAGAAAAAAAATTCAAAATCAATTTTGATTAAAATGTTAGATTTAAAACCAGTTTTGGTTAAAACAACATATTTAAAATGAGTTTTGGAAAAATTAAAATTTTAAAACTAGTTTTTTTGAATAAATATTCAATTTATTACTAAAATCATATTTAAAATTTTGTTTCAGAAAAATAAAATATATTAATTTTAAATTTAGTTTGTATAATTAGTTTCTAAAATGAACTTGATTTGATTTATGCAAATTTAATCTACGCATAATTTTAGTCTTTGTATTTTGACTTATACATGCTTTTAGTTTCTCTATTTTTAACTATTCATGTTCAGTCTTTATATTTTTTTTAATTATTCAAATTAAATATTTTATTTAAAAATTTTATCTAATAATTGATAAAAATATTAAAAAAATATAATATATCATTGAACTATATAAATTGATGATAAAAAACATATAAAATAATTAAATAAAAAGTATTATAATTTACTTTATTAAAATATTTTATACATTTTATTTTACTAATTTTTACAAATCAATAAATATATCATATCTCTATTATATATTTGTTAATTAATAAATATTTTTTTTAGAAAAACTTAAGATAAGTAGTTTAAAAAATTAAAAAAATTAAATTAGAAGACAAAATCGTATATAAATTAAAAAAAAAAAAAAATCAATCGTAGGTGAAGGAAATATTTTGTACCTGAGCTCTTACAAAAATGAGCCCAAATCGTAAACCTAAAATATGGTCCAAACAAGCCGGAAGCAAGCTTACAAGTTGATTTGTGCAGAAAGAGGGTAGAGTGTTTCAAGTGAAGAAGGGTAAAACTAGGAGAAGAGAGAAGAGAAAGAGGTTTTGTTGTTATTGAGGTAGCAATGGCACATCAAGGAGAACCAATGAAGCTACGATGGGGAGAACTCGAAGAGGACGATGGAGAAGATCTTGACTTTCTTCTGCCGCCAAGGCAAGTCATAGGCCCTGACGAAAACGGCATTAAGAAGGTCATCGAGTACAAGTTCGACGACGATGGAAACAAGGTCAAGATCACCACCACCACGCGCACCCGCAAACTCGCCAACGCCCGTCTCAGCAAACGCGCCGTTGAGAGACGCTCTTGGCCCAAGTTCGGCGACGCCGTCCACGAAGACGTCGGTAGCCGCCTCACCATGGTCTCCACCGAAGAGATCCTTCTAGAACGTCCCAAGCCTCTTGGTTCTCCCTCTCTTCCATTCTCTAATTTTTTATTTATTTATGTTATTTTAAATACGTTTCCTCCACTGCTTATAATGTCTCCTTTCTAGGGATTCTGGGTTTTTTTTATTTTATTTTACTAGAAATTTTAGAATTAGTTCCGTAATTGATTATTATCTGTGCCTCTGGATTGTGTTAATGCGGTTGCTAAATGCTATTTGCTCGTGCCATTCTTGGATTGCAGGATTAGAATGTAAAACAACTATAATTAGGATGAATGATTTTTATTTGCATGTTTAATTTATGATTCACCGGAGGACATGATAAGGGTCTATTTGTTGCATTATTTTGGCCTTTCAATGTGGTTTTGTTAAACGAACGTTATATAATCTGCCTACTTTGGAGAAAATAAATTAATGGGTTTTTCTAATTAACTCTGGTTGTGTTCATGAAGGTGTCGATTTAAACTTGACCCCAATGTCTGTAGTATAGTACATAGGTACCTCAAGATTCTTTGAGTAATTGTAGTGTTGCTCAAATGGAGGATCACAAGATTAGTCTACCGTTGACGTTTAATAGCTCTGTGATTGTAAACAGGTGCAAAAACGGAAGAGCCGAAGACTGCTGGAGATCCGTTGGCTCAGTTTCAAAAAGGTGCTGTTCTCATGGTCTGCAGGACTTGTGGGAAGAAAGGTGATCACTGGACTTCAAGGTGTCCATACAAGGATCTTGCCCCACCGTCTGAGGGATTTGTTGATAAGCCTGCGGCATCTGATGTTGTGGCTGCCACAACTGGTTCAACCAAGGCAGCGTATGTGCCTCCTGGAATGAGAGCAGGTGCTGAGAGGACTGGATCAGATATGCGACGTAGGAACGATGAGAATTCTGTCCGGGTTACAAACCTCTCCGAGGACACAAGAGAGCCTGATTTGCTGGAGCTGTTCCGTCCTTTTGGTCCAGTGAGCAGAGTATATGTTGCTATTGATCAGAAAACTGGCATGAGTAGGGGGTTTGGCTTTGTTAACTTTGTCAACAGGGAAGATGCACAAAGAGCTATCAACAAACTCAATGGATATGGCTATGACAATCTCATCCTTAGAGTTGAATGGGCGACCCCCAGAACAAACTAAGTTTGCTTTAAAATGGTATTTTTGAAGGCCTATCTATTTTTGTAATCAGAGTCCTGTACTGTCTGCTTTCTTTGAGATAATTTTTTATTTGAAAGTAATTCACTCTAGATCTCTTAATGGATATTGATAAACACTTAAACAGGTATCATTCTACTTTTTACCCTTGCTTCTACTCTTATAAAGTATTATTTTGAAAGTGAAAATGGTTGATATTAGTCAGGCTGTGTGCGAAGGTTTGACTGTATGTGAAATAAAAATGGACTAAACCATCACACAAAACCTGAACCATATACAATCTCCTCGTTTTATTTATTTTTTTGGGCCAAAGTAAAAGTCACAGTTAACAACCAAATAGACACAGAGTCAAGGCAAAATATAACATCGTTTGATCATTTGCAGTCAGTAGTACGCACCAGTACATGTACTAGAGAGGGGAGCAAAAAGTTAAAAACTGGTCAACTTTCTGCTGTGTAAAATTCGTTAACTGAAATGGGCGGTGAGAGAGAGGGTTCTTCCTTTACTTCTTGTTAGCTACATTGTTTTTATGATTAATATTTTTTAGCAAATATTGCTATTAGTTAAATACTAAATGTGAGGTGAATCAAGGTGAAGGTCAAGATGCTTTTATGCAAACGTTATCTTTACGTGTTGAATGAAAAGAAAAGCACTGCTGTTATAAGCATTGAATATAATGCATTTAGTGATAATTAGGGATGGCAATGGGTAAAGTACCCGATGGGTACTCGCAAAATTTACCCTCAATGGGTAGGGTATTTACCCGCTACACGGGTATGGGGAAATACCCGCAAATTTCCATGGGGATGGGGGCGGGTATGGGTACCTAAGTACCCACCCGCCCCATACCCGCATATATTATTATTATTATTATTATGCTACTTATGTGAGGGAGGCCTTAACTCAAAAGCCCATAATGGGAAGGAATTATGGTTAATACTTTATGTTACTCAAGGCTAGGTCTCTTTTATAATCATTGATAATTATATAATTATATGAGTTGCTCCACAATTTGCCTATCGAGAGTTGTTCTTTAGGAGTGTAACTTACAGAAAGATCTCACCATCACTTCTTATAGAATTCAGAGATCAAGTACAACAAATTTTGCAAGTCTTCAACAAGTAAGCCTAAAACTCTATTATAATTATTATTGATATTTCTAATTATTTTTTATTGTTCTAATTTCATATATTATAGTTTGAATAATTTTTTACTTATAATGGAGGAACTAATAATTTAAGAAAACAAGAATCTAACCTACTTTTATATTTTAGAAAGTTTTTGTGGATGCTTTTGTAAAATTTTAGTCAAGATAAAGATTTTACTATTTATTTTATATAATTTCATGTCTTATATTTTTTACTCAGTTCAGACTTCTTTTATAGGTCATATTTATTTTATTTTATAATACTATATTTTCAAAAAAATTTCTATGCAAAATAAAAGGTTGAGAAATTTAATATAAATATTTATGTTACTCAAATAAAAGAATGCATATTTAAATATATAAAAATCTATCTAATTAAATTTATTTTATAAGATTAACATAAAAATATATTTATCAATAAAGTAAACCATAAAAATAATTTTTTTTCATATTTTTAATAGAAAAATTTATTTACTATTTTATATCGTTTAACTAGACTAATACAATTTAATTATTATATAGTTGATATGCGATTAATTTTAAAAAAAAAATTATTTCTATATGAAACATACAAAATGTTTAGAAATTTAGTGATTAAAATTATGTGATATTATATTGACTTGGGTTAAATAAATTTTTTTATTTAAGTTCTTGCTTTGATATAGGTAATAACAAATGGAAAATGTACGTGAAATAATTCCTTCAAAGGAATCTGAAAGTAGCTCTTCTCCAATTATTTTCATTACTCCCACACAACCTGAAAATGTTCCTAAAAGTACACTTAATGATTCTGGACCGAGTGACAGTTCTGATATTAGAGATCAATCTCAATCCTAGTCTGATACACTTCTTATTTCGGTGGATGGAGATGATTGTGATGCAACTCATGATGAAAAAAAAAGAAAGATGTCGATTGTATGGAATCATTTTAAGAAAAAAATTATTAATGGGGAAGAAAAAGCTATATGCAATTATTGTAACAAGCAACTGACAGGTAGAAGATCAGATGGAACAAATCATTTGCATAAACATTTTCAAACTTGTAAGAGAAGGGCATATAAGGATATAAGACAATCAATCTTATTGAGAGAACAAAAGAAAGTAGACGGATCATCCACCTATTTGAGTAATTATCACTTTGATCCAGAACAATCTAGAAGAGATCTTGCTTCTATGATAATAATTCATGAGTATCCGCTTTCTATAGTAGACCATTTGGGCTTTAGAGCATATTCTGAAGGCCTCCAACCTTTATTCAAGGTTCCTAGTTGAAACACAATAAAAGGTGACATTATCAAAATATATCTGAATGAAAAGTTGAAGACTATGGGACTCTTAGAGAAGATTGGAAGTAGAATTGCTTTAACAACAGACATGTTGACAGCTAGCAATCAAAAGAAAGGGTTTATGGTTATCACAACTCATTACATTACTGATGATTGGGATATGCAAAGTCGCATATTGAGGTATAATTTTTGTGATCATTATATGATATATTTATTTAGTAATTATTTGCATTATTTCAATTTTTTTTTATATATGTATATAATTTATTTTTACATTAATAGGTTTGTATATGTGGAATGTCCACATACAGTAGAAGTTCTGTCTAAAGTATTAATTGAATACATGCTAGATTGGAATATTGATAGAAAGTTATCTACCATCACTTTGGATAATTGTAGTACAAATGATTCTTTTGTTGGTTTGTTACTAAACAAACTTGATTGTTCTTCTCTTATGCTTGATGGTCAATTGTTTCATATGAGGTGTTGTGCACATATTCTCAATTTAATTGCTCAAGATGGTTTAAATATTCTTGGAGATGGTATAGAGAAGGTTAGAAGTAGTGTTGCTTTTTGGACAGCTACACCTAAAAGAGAACAAACCTTTAAGGAAGCAGCACGTCAAATCAAAGTTTCCATTACAAGGAAACTTGTACTTGATTGTAAAACAAGATGGAATTCTACTTATCACATGCTTGTTGTTGCATTGGCTTATAAAGATGTTTTTATTCGTTTGAAAACAAGAGAGCATATGTATACATGTATCCCTACAACAAATGACTGGGAAATTGCTAAAGAAATTTGTAGTAGGTTGGAAGTCTTTAATCGTGTGACTGAGATGTTTTCTGGGACACAATATCCTACAACAAATATTTTCTTCCCATTGGTTTGTGAAATAAAGTTATCTCTGCAACAATGGCAAATTTGTTCAATTGAGGCTATTAGAAATATGACTACAAAAATGGTAACCAAATTTGAGAAATATTGGTCTGTTATACATGGAATCATGGGAATTGCCATTTTTTTGGATCCAAGATATAAATTAAAGTTGTTAGAGTACTTCTTTCCCAAGCTCTATGGAAGTTCATCTTCTTTTCAAATTAACAATGTGAAAAAATTATGCTACTTGTTGTTTGAAGATTATCAAGCTAAAGCCATGGGAATAGTAGAAAGTTCAACTGAAAAGTCTAATGAGACGGAAATGAATTTGGATATACTTAATGTTAACAATTTTTTAAGTGATTATGATTCATTTGTTAAAGATACAAATGATATGCAATCAAAGTCTGAGTTGGATATCTACTTGGAAGAGAAGGTATTGCCTAGAAGTGCTAGTTTTGATATCCTTGGGTGGTGGAAATCAAATGGGATCAAATATTGCAAAAAATTGCCAAGGATATTTTGGCCATCCCAATTTCAACCGTTGCTTCAGAGTCTGCTTTTAGCACAGGAGGTAGATTGTTGAGTCCTCATCGTTCTCGACTCCATGAAGATACTTTAGAAGCACTCATGTGCGCACAAAGTTGGTTGAAACATGAAAATGAAGGTATTGAATACTCTATTAATATATTTATTTAATTAAATATTTTTGTTAATTTTAATTTGATAGCTTAATTATTGATTTTCTTATTATGTACTTGTATGTTTTAGTTTCTATTGGTATTATTGGACCAAAGCAATATGTAAACTTGAAAGATAAACGTTTACAGTCATTTGGAGAGTCTGATTCTGATGAAGAGGTAAAATAGCCTAACTATACTATTTTGACTTTACAATAAATAATTAACTAATGCTATTTTTTTAGGTCTTGCAGAGTGACAATACAGGAATATAAAGTTTAGGAGTTGGTTGTTTTACAAGATCTTGAAGATTATGTGTGTAATTTTGTTTGATTTTTAAGTACTTTAGTTTAGAAAATTGATGTCTTAAGATACACTTAACACTTATGATCTTTGAATATTTATTTTTTATTTATACTTAAACTTTGTTCGGTAAAATTATATAAGCATATTTTTTTTATAACTGTTTTTTTTTCTTAGACATGCGCGGGTAATAGGGGCGGGTATGGGTATGCGGGTACCCAGAGGGTACGGGTACGGGGACTAAAAGTACTACCCATGCGGGTATGGGGCTGGGTACGGATATTTTTTTAAAATACAGGTATGGGGATGAGTACTATAGTACCCTACCCATACCCTACCCATTGCCATCCCTAGATAAATTTTTTTTTTTTTAAGATTTATTCTTTAGATTGTAAAGATATTAGAATTTAGTTTTTAAATAGTAAAGATATAAAGATGTAGTCTTTATTGTCAACTTTCTTTTTGTTAATTGCTGACTTTCCTCTAATGAGATGTTTTATCTTTTGATGGGAGAGTAAATTGTTCTGACTTAGTGACTTGAGAATCATGCCCATACTTTCTATTTTAGATCTTTTAGGGTTCCCATTATCCCCTAACGAGCCTAAATCTAATTTTTACTTATTAAACTCATGGTACTTTTTATTAGCAGTATAAAGAACTTACAAAAATAAATCACTTATATTAAGTTTATACATATATAAGTAACTTGTATAAATGTTATAAATAATATGTAGCTCATCTTATATTATTAGTAATATAAAATTTCTAACATAATCAATCTAATAAAAATCAACATTAAAGATTACTACATATCATTGAGATAAAATTTATATTTTAATTGAAAAATGACACTTAAAAAATATATGGAACGTATAAAAATAATATATATATATATATATATATATATATATATATATCATTGTCTTGATTTGTAAACTTATCTTCTATATCATCTATCAATATCTATTTAATACTTTTTATTTATTTCTATCTTTATCTTCTTATCTTTCTTTGGGTGTATACATCTTAGAGGGTATCTGTAACTATTTTCATAATCATGATTTTTGACATTTATCAGAAAAACTGACAATCAATTTTCATCATTCCTAACCTAGTCCTTATAACACTTGCAACACAAATTTATGATACCAAAAATTAATTTTAAGAAATAATAATTCACCCTAATTTCTTCAATTAGAGAACTAAACAGCCTACCCCTGCATTGGTCGTTTCCCTCGTCGGTCAATTTCCGCAGTACCGGAGCTTGATGCTGTTGGAGAAGTAATATTTGTGCCATAATTGCTTAAATAAGAAGTGTATGAGTCAGAGTCATCAATATCGTAAGCAGAAGTTCCAATAGTAGAAGACATTTCAAAAGTCCCATGACTACGAGGTACACTTCTTTTGTATCTAGAACTGGGTATTCTTGGTCTTGTTGGTTCGTCCATATAGCCTTGTTTCTTCGACAACATCATCACCACACGCCCCATTGTTGGACGCAATTGAGGATCACCTTGAGTGCAGAGTAGACCCAATTTAATACACCTTTCTACTTGTTCAGTCACCACTGTAGATGCCATTATAGGGTCCACTATTTCTAAGGCCCTCCCTTTCTTGTATTGGTTGTATGCCTGTATAAGAAAAGAAAGAAAGAATTATATTGTGAAAAATGTTAGAGAATTTAAAATTAAAAGTTTGATTAAAAATCGTGACAATGTATTTATTTAAGTAATTTTTTAAAAAGTTTATTATTTATTAAGTCTTTAAATAATGTTTTTAAGATATTTGTTATCAAAATTCTTATATTGTTTATATGCACATTTTATACAAAAAAAGAATTGTAATTTTTTTTCTATTTGTTTCCATTATACCATATATTTTATTTTATATAATAATGTACAAATATAATTTCTTGAAAGGCAAAGACTATAAAGTAAAGTTATGAATGTTTGGTATTTGACACTGTGATGAAAACAAAGATCACAAGCAAATGCTCGAATAAGTTATGTCATGCTTAATTGAGACCTAGAGAATTTCACATATTTCTTATGATGTGATACACAAACTTTTTTTAGCGTTTAACTAGTAAGTATTTCTTATTATGAAATAGTAATATATATTCAAGTAGAAACTTTGTTTAGAGGTTAGTTTTAAGGAAAAAAAGGTTTATTAGATGAAACTTTTAGCTTAGGAGTTTTTAAATATAAGAGAGAGCCTTCATAAATTCTTTAGTACATTTAAAAAATTCATGTTTTTAATTTTCTTTTTAAATTTAAATTTTTTATAATTTTTATTCTTTTTCCCTTCTCATTTTTTTTATCTTTTAAATTATTTTCTCTTCTTTCAAACTTTCAAACAAAATTTAAAAAAAAACAAATATTGAGTTATTATTCCCATTGCTTACATAACATTTTCATTTATATCTTTATTACGTGACATCTATTATATTTTTAAAATAATATAAATAATTTTTCCTTTTTTCTTAGTATATATGTAAGAAAGATGTTAGAAAATTATATTTGATTTTTTTTTCTTTTAAATATGTTAGGAACCATAACAAACAAATAGTGATTGAGTTGGCCATTACATTTTGTCTATGGAAAGATGTCTTAATATTATGTCTACTAATTAAATACACATGTATATTCTCACTTTTTAAATTTTTTTCATTAGTTCTTGACATAGTAGTCTGTCACATAGCTAAGTCTCTTATTTAAATGGATGCTTGAGAAACATTAATTTTTTTGGTGACTTGTCAATACATAGGGTGCTAAAATGACGTCGTTAACACATAAGATCAAGATATAATCTGACTATTTATGTCACTATCTTTGTTGCCATCTACGACCCTCCCTTACCTATAATGTTTCCAGTCAACCACACCACCTATTCTCTCTGTGTGCTCCTTTTACTCTCTTCAACCACCATCAAGACCCAAAATATAGGAACATCATTCAATTACTAAGAGCTCATACATGATCGGCCAAAGTTGCAATTCCTGCCATCTTTCTCAATGTCCAACTACTAAGAGCTCACAAATCACAGGGGCAAAGTTGTTGTTTTTGCCATCCTCCTAAACTCATCCACCAAGAACTAAATGTACATACTCACCCACACCCATCACGAATTGCACCAGATCTCCTTCCTTAGACGTGAACCCATCCACCATCGTTCACTTCGTTGAAATCTCCATTGGACCATCTTATCCCAAGTCATTGAAGAAGGAAAGAGAGTTACAACACTTGTCTCAACGTCATGATTCAGAGGAGAGAGAGAGAGAGAAAAGGGAGGTGGGGGGGTTTAGGACAAGTGGTGGTGTAGGAGGTGGAGAGTTACAACCAGGGACAGATTTAATAGTATTAAAGTGGAGGCAATTGCCCCACTATATTTTGACTTTTCTGTACTAATATATATATATATATATATATATATATATATATATATAATATTTCGATGTCCCCTTTAATATTTTATTTTCCCCCATACTGTCACAGAAACATACGTCAATCACTTTTTGTTACATTGAAGAATTGCCTACAAATTTTACTAAATTTACTTTAATGTCACTCAGTTTTATATCTCATAAAACTTCTCCAACAAGCCAACTAAGTACACATAACAAAACTCACATTTTGTATCTTACGTGCACGTGCCTCTCTTTCTAATTCTTTCACTTCAATTGCTTTTTCTCAAATATTAACAAGGTTTCTTCCTTTTCACACAAGACGCAATAAGTCAGCAACACAATTGCTCTTATTCTCTTAGATTCTGTGATTTTTTTTTTTTGTGTCAAAGCTTCAGTTTTAGATAAACAAATTTATATCCAACAAGCTGTGAGTTGTTCAACAGTTGTTCCAGTGCATTTGTTACTTTTTTATCACTATATTATTTGCATATTTGATTTGTTCTATTTTATTAGTGAATTACTTGTATTAGTTTATTTATTATTGTTATTTTTATGTAAAATATTATCATCTTTATTATTGATTTTAGTTTTGATGAACATGAAATTAATTATAATTATATTGATTTTATTTCTAGCAATGGAAAGATTTTTCAAAAGAAAATTAACATCAGAATAACCATCTTCTCCTCAAGCACTTGATGAATGTAGAAGTAGAACCAATAAAAAATAAATTGGAATTTGATTTAGAAAAACTTCCTAATGATTTTGGTTTGAGGCCAAAAATGTTAGATTATTGTCCAAATAATAGAGACAAAATTAGGAGATATTATTTGCAAAAGGGTCCTTGTCAACCAAAAGAAATTAATTTTTCACAAAGGCAATTTGGGGATATTGTTCGTAAATTTAATCCAGATTGGCATTTAAAATATGACAATTGGTTAGAATATAGTCAAAAGGAAGATGCGGCATATTGCTTATGTTGTTATGTTATGAGATCACATGTTGGTGAACATAAAGATAGTGGTGATGCATTTATAACAGAAGATTTTACAAATTGGAAAAAAAGTGACAGGTTTCAAGTTCATGTAAGAGGCCCAAATAGTTCTCACAATCAAGCATGGAGAAATTGTGAAGCTCTAATGAAACAAAAGCAACATATTGATGTTGCCATATGTAAACAGTATCATCAAATTAAAGAGGAATACCAAATTCATTTGACTTCAATAGTTGATTGCATTCGATTTTTATTGTGCCAAAGGTTGGTTTTTCGTGATAATGATGGGTCAATGTCTTCTTGTAATAAAGGGAATTTTCTTGAACTTCTGGATTTTCTTGCTAACCACAATGAAGCTATTCATAAATTTTTGAAGAATGCTTGTGGAAATCTTAAGTTAAAAGCTCCTACAATATAAAAAGATATTGTTAGAGTTGTTGCTAGTGAAACCACTACAGTTATACTTGAAGATCTAGGAGATAATTTATTTTCTATTTTGATTGATGAATCTTGAGATATCTCTATTAAGGAACAAATGGTTGTGGCTTTACGTTATGTGAATAAGAAAGGGCAAGTTGTGGAGCGTTTTCTTGGTCTTGTTCATGTTTCTAATACTAATGCTCTATCATTAAAATCAGCTTTTGAGTCACTATTTGCAAAATATGGGCTATGCTTATCAAGATTATGTGGAAAAGGATATGATGGAGCAAGTAATATGCAAGGTGAATTCAATGGTCTCAAAAGCTTGAAATTGAGGGAGAATTGTTTTGCATTCTAAATTCATTGTTTTGCTCATCAACTCCAGTTAGCTCTTGTTATGGTAACAAAAAAGCATGTTGAAATTACATTATTTTTAAATTTAGTTGCTAATTTGTCTAATGTTGTTGGAGCATCATGTAAGCGTCAAGATATTCTTTGTGAAAGTCAAACTACAAAGGTGAAAGAAGCATTAGAAAAAGGAAAAATCTCTAGTAGACGTGGCAAACTACAATCAAGAAAGCAAGGGATACTAGATGGAGCTCACATTATGGTATATTACTTAATCTAGTTTCTTTGTTCTCTTCTATGATTGATGTGCTTGAATGCTTGAGGAAGATGGCATTAGTTTAGTTCAAAAAGTTGAAGCATGTGCTTTGTTGAATTCTATGCAATCTTTTGAATTTATTTTCATCTTGCACTTGATGAAAAATATTTTAGGGATTACTCATGAGTTATCTCAAGCATTACAAAGAAGTGATCAAGATATTGTAAATGCTATGAAATTAGTTATAGTGTCCAAACAAAGGTTACAAGCTATGCGGGATGATGGTTGACATTCTTTACTCATTGATGTTTCATTATTTTGTGAAAAGCACAATGTTGTCATTCCAAATATGAGTGATACCTTTCAAATAAGGCGCAAAATGGAAAAGTATCTAATTTACATAATTTTTAAGTTGAATTATTCTATCAAGTAATTGATCAATAACTTCAAAAGTTGAATAATCATTTTACAAAAGTGAATATTGGATTGCTTCTTTGTGTAGCATGCTTAAATCCAAGAGATTTATTTTCTGTATTTGATTAGGAGAAGTTGATTCGTCTTGCTCAATTTTATCCTTCAGAGTTTTCTCCTGTTGTACTTTTGACACTAGATAGTCAACTTGAAAATTATTTTATAGATGTATGCTCTGATAATGCATTTTCAGAACTAGGAGAGATTAGTGATGTTTCTATAAAGCTTATGGATGGTAAAAAAAATGTTGTGTATCCATTGGTCTATTTGCTTTTAGAGTTAGCTTTAATACTACCAGTGGCAACTGCAACAGTTGAAAGAGCTTTTTCTGCTATGAATATCATCAAGAATCGGATGCGAAACCGCATAGGGGATAAATGTTTGAATGATTGTTTAGTTACTTATATATATAGAAAGAGATTTTTTGTAATATTGAAAATAAAAACATTATTCAATATTTCCAGAATATGAAAGCTCGTAGAGAACAATTATGATGTGTATTTTTACTTTTAAATATTATGTTATATTTTTAATGATATAAAATTTGTACATATTGCCCCCACAACCCAAAAATTCTAGATTCGTCATTGGTTACAACACTTGTCTCAACGTCATGATTCAGAGGAGAGAGAGAGAAGGGAGGTGGGGTTCAGGACAAGCAGTGTTGTAGGAGGTGGAGCTGGTAGAGAATGAGGAGTAGGAGGTGGTAGTAGTAGTTGAGAACGTAGGATGAAACTTAGACTTAGACATGACAACATTGGCATTGATGAAAATTGATTAGATTAGTCATAAACTTGTATGAAACAATGTCATTTTAACATTTTACATGTTATTTAACATGACATGTTAGTAAAGGTTAATATTTTTTAGCTGTTATTTAACGTGAGGACCTACTGCTTAATGGTTTGTTATGTAAAGGATTACGAAAATACTTTAAAAAAATAAGAGACTAATACGTAGAATGTCACCTTTTGAGAGACTAATTTATGAGTTTATTTAATAAAAAAAAAATCTAACTCAACCAAATTATGGATAGGAAGTCAAAATCTAAACAACGATATTATTCATATAATTGATAGCCGACAAGTAATAACTATAATTATATTAAAATATAAGCTTTGTAGTTAACGTTTTTTTTACTTGTTAGTTAATATGAGAATCTAACATCCTAATGACTTGCTATGTTAAGAACTGACAAAACAATTTAAAAAAGGTAAAATATTGATATGCATGACTGTCATCATATAAGAGACTAATTTGTGAGTTTACTCAATAATAAATAAATAATCTAACTCAATTAAATTGTAGACAAAAAGTTAAAATCTAAACAACTATAATTCCTAACATTGATAAATGACGGATAATAGTTATAACTATACTAAAATATAATTTTTTTTTATATTTATTTATTTTTAATATTCCCTCTCTTATGTTTTTTATTATTTTAATAATTTTATTTTAGTTGTTTTTGTTATCATTTTATGAAATTAATAAAAAATAATATTATTTTATAATTTTATCTTTAATAATTATTTTTTTAATGAAAGTGATAAACAAGATTAATAAATATAATAGATAAATAGTATAATAAAAGGTTTAATAGTTAATAACTTTTATAAATTAAAAAAAAATAAAAAATATATATATATATATATGATAATAATACTAATAAATGGGAAGAAAAATAAGAATTATTGTTAAACTATTATTACCAAGTCTAGGAGATCGAGTGCATGGACGTCCAAATGAAACGAGGAATTTCGGTGGCCGGTGATAAACTCCAACACGAAAACCCCATAGCTAAATACGTCAGCCTTCACAGACAGATGTCCATGCATCAAATACTCGGGAGCCATATAGCCGCTGCATATTTATAGATTAGTTGACTATTGACTTGTGTGGAAGGATGAAAGATTCATACATACTTGGTTCCAGCCACACGTGTAAAGCCATGGGTTTGGTGTTGGGGAAAAAGGCGTGCGAGGCCAAAATCAGCGATCTTTGGGACCCAGTTTTGGTCAAGTAAGATGTTACTGGCCTTTATGTCACGATGGGTTATGCAATTGGGCGCGTCTTCGTGGAGATAAAGCAACCCTCTTCCCACCCCACTCATTATCTCAAATCCACGTTTCCAATCAAGCACTGCTCTCTTGTCTGATCCTGCATTGTTTTTCAACACATGAATGTTTGTCTCACCCCAACGTTATTTTAACGAGATGTTCAACCAAACTATAATAGGATTATGGATCTTCATTGATGATGTAACACTCGTCTTAGGAGATGTTTGGTGCATTGACGAAAGCTTTGAAATTTTAAGAGAATTTATTTTGTGCTTCTCTTAGACTTTGTTTAGGAGATTAGACCCAAAAAAAGAAAAAAAATTTGAAAAGTAAGAGAGAATGAGGGAAATGAGGAGAAATAAAAGTTAATACAAAATTTTTTAAATTGGAAGAACTTAAAAATATAAGATTAAAAACGTTTATAAATTATTCTCCTCTTATAAAAAACTTTCAAATATAGCTAAATATCACATAAATTTTTCTTTTTCTTCTCTCAAAAGTCAAATTCTAAATAAAACCTTCATGGCCAATATGCTAGTCTTTTACTGTTTTCCTTTCATAAACTCCAAAAGGAAGGTAAAATAGTTTTTTTGAATCTCATTTTAAAAAAGGAAGCGTGGAGTGCTATCTTTAGTATGAGTAGTTACAAGATTCATGGACCAGATGAATTTTATCATTTTTCTATAAATCTTATTGAAAAGTAGTTGAAGGATGATAAATCTCTATAGGTTGGTAACTGATAAATTGGTATTTTGTAGAGTTGTTAAAATAGGTCAAAGCCTGAGTCTTACCCAGTTAGCCCCTTATATAGCCATATATTTTTAAAGTCCTATAGTTAGTAGGTTTACATTAATCTTAAGCTCCAAAATAAAGAAAATAGTGGGTTAGGGTCAGAATTAGGATGAGTTAGCCTACTTATTTTATAAAATAAGTAATAACTATTATATAATTTTTTTATAATATTTATTAAATTATTTTATTTAATGAATTAAAAATTATATTTAAAATGTAAAAAATAATTTTAAAAATAAAAATATTTATTTAATATATTAAAATTTTATCATAAAAAATAATATCAAATATAATATTATAAAATTAAATTAAATTTAGCTTTTATATTTGTTTAATTTTATTAATTAAATTTAATATAGTATGTTAATAATTTATAATTTTAATTAAGAATTCATAATAAATATTTTTAATTAAACAATAATTAAATAATAAAATATTATTTTATAAAATACTATATAATAATTATTTTAATAAATTTTATCAATTCTAGTATATTTAAATATTCTTTAATAACTTTTAATAATTATAGATTCATTATAGATTAAGTTTATATATGGTATGGTTATTTTTAATATAAATATAAATATAAATATGTAGAATCTTAAATGATTAATTTTAATAAATTTTATATAAATATATAGGTATAGATAGATTTTTATTAAAAAATATAGTTATTAATATACAATTAAAATTTAATAATTAGTAAATATTTACATAAATTAATATATAAATAAAAAATAAAT
This sequence comes from Abrus precatorius, assembly GCF_003935025.1. Lineage (NCBI taxonomy): Eukaryota > Viridiplantae > Streptophyta > Magnoliopsida > Fabales > Fabaceae > Abrus > Abrus precatorius. The sequence goes on along the minus strand of NW_020874406.1, from coordinate 5,153,372 downwards.
TATTAGTTAATTTATTAATTTATATATAATATATAAGTTTGTATTTTAATTTATCATATAAATATTATTTTTTATATTACATACATGTTATGGTGTACTTAATTTTATGTATATTTACGAGTTTAGAATAATAAATTAATAAAAAATAAAACTAAATATTTTATATTTTTTAATTTAATAATTAGTATTATTTTTATTATATATTTTTTAAATTTTTATATTAAGTTTTATCATAAATTTTTTATTAAGATAAAAGTTTAGAAACATAAGTTATTTTAATTTAAATATAAATTTTATTAAATTAAGATGAGTTAAATATTAAATTTATAAATATTAATTAATTTTTACTATTTTTACTTGTTACTTTTTTACATTAATAAATTTTATAATATAAAATTTTCTGTCTATAATTTCTACAATGAAGATATTTATTTACTTTTTTTAACATATTAACTTTCATAAAGTTGATTTAACAAATTTTATCAATATTATTTTTTGTCATCAATTTTATGTGTTTAATGTAACTTTATTTATTAAATATAAGATGTTTTTACACAAATAAAATATGATAATCAGAAAAAAAAAATATTTTTAATAATTTTATAAAAATAAATCAAGAAAAATAATAATATAAAAATTTTATAATATAAAAAAATTTATAGTTAATACTCAAATAATATTTTAAAATTTATTTATAAAATTATATAATAATCATTATTTTTATTAATTTTATTTAAAAATAAAAATCATTATAAATATTTGATATTATATAAATTTTATTTTTCTTTCTCTTTTTTTAAGCAATTTTGAACTACAAGTTTATACTAAAAAATGTTATATAAAAAAATATTTTTACTAGATATTCTAATAATTATTGCAATTCATATCAAATTTTTTTAAATCTAACTTTTTTAAGAACATGTTAGGTTATGATTTGATGGATTTTTTGGCCCTGAGCTATATGGGATAGGGCTAGGGCCGGGTCAAATGGGGATTTATGTTTCCTTAAATCTAAAGTGTAGAAATAGAGATTTTTGACATAAAAAACTTAGGATTATTTTCAAAACTAATTAAATACAATTTATAGCAAAAGCTCTAAACAGAATTATTTTTTGAGAAATATTATGATTTTACTAGTGAATATTGGATAATGCCAAAGTATAGGATATACGACTTTATTATTACTAAGTGTGTATATTAGATTGTATGATTGAGATAAGTCCGAAGGTGTCCGATCTTTGGCACATTCTATTATTTATGTGATATAAAATTGTTTGATGATTTTTCTGTGTTAGATGATATAATAAATATGGATGTTGTATAATAGCTAAAGTGTGTTGAAATTGGTAGATTTATATTAATGATAATAAATGTTTGAATATTCTTGGATGAAGAGAGAGTATTATAGACATAAGTGAATGACGTAATATGATCATAAAATTATAAGATGTGTGATCATAATGCGTGAATCGTAACAGATTGAGAGATGTGATTGTGATATAGGTATTGTGATACATGGTGTACTATAATACATGTATTGTAATATATTGATTTATATAATCATAACTCACAAATTATGATATGCTGATCTACAAAATATATGTGGGAAAGAAAGAGAATGATATGAGAAATATTGAAAATAAGTATAGATAGTCACAGAGATACACTAGGGGTATGAAAGATAGGGCGATTGATGAAATGCTTTTTTATGAAATGCGTATAATTAATGAAAGTAGAGGGAAAAGATACCACATGTTTCACACTCATTTCCTGACCTTAACCACTAATTACACTTTTGCTAAAAGGGGCCAGATTGGGGCAGCTATCCAATAACTGTCTATACTATGAAGTCCTCAAGGGATCCCAAGGGCAATGATTATGAAATGATGATGAATATGAAATAGTATAGAAATTGTATAATTATAATATATGTGTTGTAACATATTTATTGATGTTATGATATATGTGTTATAATACATCGATAGATGCGATTAGGACATATGTATTTTGACATATAGATTAATGTGAAAATATATGTTATAAATATTTGCAAAGATAATTGATTTATTGTGCGTGTGCTCAAAGTGTTATTGTTAATCCAATGTATATTAGATAATATTTTTGGTATTATATATATATATATATATATATATATATATATATGTATGTATGTATGTATATATCTTTCTTTTGTCGAATAAGAGATTCAGTGGGGCGAGAAATACTCACCCATACTTATATTTTCAAGAAGACCAATGAGAAGGGAATAAAGATGACTGATCCATTCTAGGATCATAGTCAAGTGACCTTGTGAAGGAAGACTGCTTTGTAGTATTTGAATTTATTGAAATGTGTAATGTTTTATTAAGTTTTCATTTCAAATAATAAGGTTATGTAATCATTTAATGTTAAATTTAGAATTTATACCACTTTGGTAAATTATGTTGTAAACATCAATTTGAAGTATGTTGATATGACTAACTGCTAACTATTTTAAATTATAGATTGTATTTATTTTATAGAAGTTTATTTTGCTAAATAACAATGCCGTTTGTATTTCAAATTTTTACGTATATATCATGAATTAAGTAAATTCTAGAAATAAAAATGTTAGCTTGCACTCTATTTGCAAATTTAACTATTATAAATACTTCCTTTGAGAATTTTGAATACCTTCAAGTTTTCACAAATTAAATTGAATAATAGAATAAAAGTAACTACAATATTTGCATTTCTTCACTACAAAGTATGTTGCAAATTAAGGATGTTACAAATTGTCTTGGACCTTTCCTATATGATTTGATATGTCCACTTTAGAGTAGTTTCATCCGACATAGAATTCTTCGGTTGCTTAAGAAATCTTAAATTGCATGCAAAGAAGTAAAACTAAAAAAAGGAAGAGTAGGTATGAAGAGTAGAGATTTTTTCTAACAAACTCTTGTTGATTTTGATATACCATATCACATTGTGTCACTTATAATGTGGTATTTGTATTTTCTTCATGTCCATTATATGGAATGATGTTCAATTTGAACGCTTTCAACCAATGAGGGGTCTCAGAAGAGGAGGAGGGATTATGAAATCACATTCATTTATTCAAGAATGACCCCAATATCACTCATATTTTATTTGTTAATATCTTCTTTTTTTTTTTGTAAAGCTAAAAACACATAGGTCCAAAATGTTTGTTAGGTTCGACGTTTAACAGTAACTCAAAAACGTAAAACAACAAGAACGGAAAGAAACTTGTTGTATTTTCTTGAGAGAGAATCCAACCCATTCTATTTCTTTCTTTACATATTTATAAGCTTTATAGAATAGAGCACCCGAACTACCAAAAAAAACCTAACAGAAAAAACTGTTTTAAGTAGTTACAACTAAAAGTATGATTTAAGAGTCTAAACATCACAATTCTCCACCTAGACTCTAAATCATGGAAGTTCTTCTTCTTTAAATGAAAAATTGATGAGTTCCAAACAATGTTTGAACTTTGACTTTGGCAAGGACTTTGTAAATACATCTGCAGGATTATCCTCTGAAACTATCTTTTCGATCCTAACCTCCCCAGACTCAACAACGTCTCTGACGAAGTGTAGCCTCACATCAATGTGTTTAGTTCTTTCATGGTAAATCTGATGATCTGCTAAGTGTATTGCACTTTGACTATCACAGTGAATAGTCACACACTCCTGTTTAATACCCAGCTCGCCTATCATCCCTTTTAACCATAGAGCCTTCTTCACTCCTTCTGTGAGTGCGATATACTCTACTTGGGTGGTTAAAGCCACTACTGATTGCACACTGGCTTTCCAGCAAACTGCAGTCCCAAACAACGTGAATACATACCCAGAAGTTGATTTTCTGGTATCAAAGTTACCTGCATAATCAGCATCCACAAACCCCTCTAAAACAGCTCCGCCATGGGTAGTCCTCCTAAACACCAGACCAGATGCTGTTGTCCCCTTCAAATATCTCAGCACCCACTTCAAAGCCTCCCAATGAGCATGTCCAAGGTCTGCCATGAATCTGCTAACTACACTCATTGCATGCGCTAGATCCGGTCTTGTACACACCATCCCATACATGATACTCCCTACTCCATTCGCATATGGAATAGTCTTCATCTCCCTTCTTTGTTCCTCTGAACTTGGTGCTTGGGAAATTGAGAGCTTCGTGTGGTGTCCCAAAGGTGTACTCACTGGTTTAGATTCATGCATCCTATACCTCTCAATTACCTTTTTGACGTAACCTTGCTGAGACAGACGCAGAGCTCCTATCTTCTGATCTCTATGTATGTCTATCCCAAGTATTCACCTCGCGGATCCAAGGTTCTTCATTTCAAACTCTGAGCTTAACTGCTCCTTGAGCTCATCTAACTCATGTTTATACTGACTGGCTATAAGGATATTGTCTACGTATAAAAGCAAGAACAACACTGACCTTTCTTCTTTTTTCTGAATATAGACGCAACCATCGTAGCTGCTCCTCTGAAACCCCGTCACTCTGAGGAAATCATCAAACCTCTTGTACCACTGCCTTGGACTTTGCTTCAAGCCATACAATGATTTCTTCAAGAGGCACACCTTTCGTCTTTCTTTAACAAACCCTTCCAGCTGCTGCATGTAGATGGTCTCCTCAAGATTTCCATGCAGAAACACTGTTTTCACGTCCAATTGTTCTAACAACAGGTTGTACTGGTTAACAATTGACAAAAAAATCCTTATCGAATAGTGTTTTACCACAGGTGAGAAGATTTCATTGTAGTTTATCCCCTCAACCTGTGAGAAACCCTTAGCCACTAATCTCGCCTTGAATCTCTCTTTCTCCACACCCGGTATCCCTCCCTTCTTCTTGAATACCCACTTGCAGCCGATCACCTTCTGACTTCGTGGTGGATCAACAAGTGTCCATGTGTGGTTCTTCTTCAGGGATTCGAGTTCCTCCTCCATGGCCTCTTGCCATTTTTGACTTTCTGCGCTTTCTGTTGCTTCTCTGGAGTTTTTAGGTTCTGCACCTTCTAGCTCTTCACCTGCAACCAACGCATGACAAATCAAGTCAGCATACCCAAACCTTTGCATAGGTTTGCTTATCCTCCTCTCCCTATCACACGTAAGCTGATAGCCTGAGTCTGGGTCTGCACATTGTGGTCTTCTCGAGTAAGAGGTAGAAGGTTGTGCTCTATCGTCTGATGCCTTATCATCTGATGCCTTATCGTCTGATCCTGCTCCAGCATTAGGAGACTCCACCTCCACGTGAACTTTCTCCTTGCCCCTTTCAGAATCCTTGTACATCATAGCCATTTGAGTCTCATCGAATATGACGTCCCTGCTAATAAAGCACCTAGCTTCACCAGCTTCCAACCTCCACAACTTATACCCCTTCACTTCTTCAGCGTATCCAATGAAGATACACTTCTCTACTCGTGCCTCCAACTTATCCTTCTTAGCGTGTGCGAATGTCAAAGTGCCAAATATCCTCAGATTTTCATAATTTGCTGGCTTCCCACTCCACATCTCCATGGGAGTCTTAAACTTCAGAGCAGATGATGGACTCATGTTTATCAAATAAACTGCAATGTTTGCAGTTTCTCCCTAGAAAGACTTAGGCAACCCAACTCCCAGTAACATGCACCTTACTCTTTCCAAAATGGTTCTGTTCATCCTCTCAGCCAGACCATTCTGTTGTGGTGTACCTGGAATTGTCTTATGCCTCCTTATTCCTTCTGTTCTACAAAACTTATTGAACTGCTCAGAGATGAACTCTAGCCCATTATCTGTCCTCAGCACCTTCAATTTGGTTTCCAATTGATTACCTACCATGGTGTGCCACTCCTTAAATCTTTGAAAAGTTTCATCCTTGCTTTTCAGAACATAAATCCACACCCGCCGTGAGTAATCATCTATAATAGAGAGGAAGTATAACGCTCCTCCATGAGTCTTTGTTCTCGTTGGACCCCACAAGTCCGCGTGAGCATACTCAAATGGTCTACTGAATACATGCTTATCGGTCTCAAACTTCAATCTATGAGACTTACCCAGAATACAATGATTACAAAACTCCAGCTTTTCCATTCTATCATCTCCAAGCAGCTTCTGTTTGTTCAACTCCACCAAACCTCTCTTGCTTATATGTCCCAGCCTCAAATGCCACAATTTCATCTTGTCTTGCATCGTTTGGCTAGCAACAGATGCATGAGCGATTACCATAGATCCCTCCAATAGGTACAGGCCATTCTTCTTTACCCCCTTGGCAACTATAGACGCTCCCTTTTGAATCTTCATCACTCCTTGTTCGATCTTGGTTGTCAAACCTATGAGATCAAACATACCCATAGACAAAAGATTTCTTTTGAGCTCTGGAACATACCTCACTTCTTGCAACAACATCTCCCGATTATCAAACATTTTTAGTCTAATCGTCCCTATGCCTTACACCTTACAGGCTTTATTGTTCCCAAGGAGAACTATTCCTCCTTCCTTCAGCTCCAAGATCTCGAAGAACTCCTTTACTGGGCACATATGATAGGTGAACCCTGAGTCCATGACCCAACTCCTTTGTGTATCAGACTCAGATGCCACCAACACTCCAGCAGACTCATAATTGTCAGACGCTACAGCTACATTAGCAGTTTCCCTCTTACCACGGGATCTCTCACCCCATTCTTTCTTCGGCTCTGGACAATCGGCAATGAAGTGACCCTTCTTGTGACAATTAAAGCATTTGTTGTTTGCTTTATCATCAGATGGTTGCTTTAATTTCTTCCCATTATTTTTCTTTTTCTTTTTATCCCTCGACTTTGATACATTAAGACTCAACCCACTATCTTTTCCCTTCGACTCTTGAATTTTCTGTAACTCCTTAGTCCGTATTGAGGTTTGAACCTCCTCCAGGGTAATGGTTTGTTCCTTCCCGAACAGCAAAGTGTCCTTGAAATGCTCAAACGTCTTGGGCAAGGCGTTGAGAAGAAGTAAAGCCTTGTCTTCATCCTCAAGTTTTACCTCGATATTCTCCAGATCATCCAGAATCTTGTTGAAATCTGCTAGCTGCTCCACCATCGTTCTTGATTCACTCATCTTGAACGAGTACAGTTGTTGTTTCAGACATAGTCTATGTGCCAGAGATTTTGTCATATATAATTACTCTAATTTCAACCACGTCGATGCGGCGGTATTCTCCTTAGCGACTTCCCTAAGTGCCTTATCTCCAAGACACAAGATTATGGCACTTCTGGCTTTGTTGATCATGTCTGTCTTCTCATTCTGAGACAGAGATGCAGGCATGTTCGACTCACCCTTCAAAGCTTCAGCGCATCCTTGCTGTTTCAAGATAGCCTCCATCTTTATCTTCCATAAACCGAAGTCATTATCGCCGAAAAACTTCTGAATGTCAAACTTGGTGGCCATCAGTAAAACTTAAAAGTCTTTCTTTCGTTCTTGTTCCCATAAACGGCGCCAATTGTTAGGTTCGACGTTTAACAGTAACTCAAAAACGTAAAAGAACAAGAACAGAAAGAAACTTGTTGTATTTTCTTGAGAGAGAATCCCACCCATTCTATTTCTTTCTTTACATATTTATAAGCTCTATAGAATAGAGCAACCGAACGTACAAGAAAAAAAAACTAACAGAAAAAACTGTTTTAGGTAGTTACAACTAAAAGTATGATTTAAGAGTCTAAACATCACAATGTTAATCATTGTAATGTAAGAATTTTGTGATGCCTCTAGTCTTAAGATCAACTTTGATAAATTCAAGACAATGTGTTTGAAGGGTTCCCTCGCCAAAGCATGATACTTTTTATGGACTCACTTCCATTCATTTTGTTTCAAATCTAGGAATCTACCTTGGCTTTCTTTTTACCAAAGGTAGACTGAATAAAATAACTTTCCTCATTTACTTGAGAAAATTCACAAAAAGGTGACAACTTGAAATGGAAAACTATTTAACGATGGTTGGAGGTTATACTATATAAGTAAAACTCAATTGATAGACATTAAAGATTTATTGTGATAATAATGTTATGCTCCTCAACCAAGGGGTTGAGACCTATGATATTTTAAAAGTTTGTTAGAACATGAAAATTGTGAGTTCTTTTAATATACTTAGTGAGAGTTTATTTCTTATGTCATTTTGTTGGACCTATTATTTTGAACATATTTGGTGTTTATTTTAAACATATTTTTTATTATATATCTTTGTATATGTGTGCATATTTGTTATATCAATTACCAAATTTAAAACTTAGTATTTTTAGAATCACCGTGCCAATGGCTAACACTATAGTGAACTTTAGTCATAGTTGTAATTTTGAACTCGGTGTTGTTGAGATCACTATGTCAATGGCCGATGCTATTTAGAGCAGAAGTCTTAATCAAAATTTGAGTTTAGTGTCATTAGAACCACTATGTTAATGGTCGATATCATTTGGAGTTAAGGTATCGTAATCAAATTTTGAGTTTGGTGTCAATGGGATCACTATGTTGATGATTGTGTCATTTGGAGCTAGAGCATTATTATCAAATTTTGAGCTTGGTGTCGTTAGAATTACTATGCTAGTAGTCGATGCCATTTAGAGGTATGGTACAATGATTTTTCAAAAGATCATGTAATTTCTCTAACTTTAAGAAATTTGAGATAAATTGTAACATATTGGAATGTTATTTTCTTGCTATAGTCCATATTAATGACTAATCTGTTGAGTTAATAATATTTATAATCATGGAAAGTTCTATAGCAATTATATATCAATAAATGATATAATTGTTGTGATTTAATATTCTTTGACTTTGATTGGATACAACCATATTTAGATTATGCTTTATGCATGTGTTTTTAAAATGTGACCACATTATAAAATTAGTGATGAGTTCGAGAGTCATTTTAAAAACATGCTTTTTTAATTAAAATTATACAATTAATTTTTTTTTCTAGTGAGAGAATGTTATAATTATCTAATAATTCTTTCTGTATTGCAAAATTATTGTTTTATTTTTAATAAAAATGTGCTAATTCACAAATCAGATAATGTGCAAATAAATAAGTCTTTAAGTGATCCATTTGTTTAGACTTGAATATCTATAATTGATTAGTGTGAATTAAATTATAGGTTTAAAGATAAGTACAACGACTTTTATTATAAAGATTATTATTATTATTAGTAGTATTAATATTTATAATTTTTTTACTATTTTAATTCATACAATCTTATGTGAATAATTTTTTACTTATTCCTAAAAGTAGAAGTGTGCTACTCTTACAAACTAGTAATATTTTAGATTATTCATTCATATGTGTAATTGAAATGAAAAATAGAAAGTAAAAAGATAATATTTAAATAAATTTATAGAGAGGTTTTTATATAAAAAAATTAGTATAAAAATAAATAAAAATTATTAAAAATAATTTTTTTAAATTTTAAAGAAATTAAATGATTGAACTTTCCATAACTTCATAAAAAAGTATAAGTTATTTTTATTTTATATGAAAAATTTTATTTATTATTTATTATTAATTTTTTTATAAGAACTTCTTGAAAAAAGAGTAAATATAATTATAATTAAGATAGAAAAATATAAATTTTATGAAATAAAGAGCTTATCAAAATTAGATATATAATTTCTTAATTAAATTTAATAAAAAATATTTTTTCTCTAATATAATTATTATATATTATTTAATAAAATGAGAAAATTGAAAATCATATTTAGAAATGACTCTAGCTTCTGGTGGTCGTAACGGGTACGGCTAAGCAAGTGAACATTATCCGTGTATACAATTAATAAATAATTTTATGTATGTCAAAGCCAAGGTCTGGACAAGAAATTACTTGGAAGACATAACATGAAAAAGTGAAGAAAAAAAAACTCATTTCTATTTACTTATTATTCGTTAAAAAATTATATATATATATATATATATATATGAATCTATTGCAAATAAAAAAACGTTTTCGGACCCACACGGTTTGTTGGAATGGCGCTTGATAATGAAAAAATCTGTATTATCAAATAATTTTAATTACACATTTATTTTAATTTGAATAGTATTCAAGTTTTTAAAGTTCTTTTCAATGAATTAATTTTCTTTAATATCAAAATTAAGCAATTTCGGCTCACTATTTTATTTTTATTTTAAATATTAAAAATATTATTTTATATTCAAATATTTGAAAACTTATGTTAAATTTCAAATATAAAATAATTTTAAAAATTTAGAAACAATGAATTTAATAAAATTTGATAAAATTTTTAAGAAAATTGTAAAATAGGAAATTAAGATTAAAAAATGGTAATTTTATTTTGAATATAATTTAATATACTGAATCTGTATATATTAATAAAAATTATAAATTTTAGCTTAAAATTTTATCAAAATATCAAATCTTACTTAATTTTAAAAATAGAAAAAATTCATTACTTTAAAAAGATTAATAATAAAATTGCACCGAAAGCAACTTAGCAGAAGAAAAGTACAATTACACCTACAAAATACCTAAACTGCATCTAGTCTAGGGATGCAGGGAAGTTGCCAGAAAAAGGCTGAGAAAAAATATATAAAAAAATAATTTTTTTTATGTTATATATAAGTTTAAAAAATTTTATACTTAATTTAAATATTTTATTTAATTTATTATAATTTATTATTTTATTAATTATTAAATATAAATAAAATAAAAGACTTAAATAAAGTATAAATTTTTTTAATTATAATTCTAATGATTTTATTATCACTTAAATTACTACTTTAGTTTAACATAAAAATTGTATTTTTATTTATTAATTCTTTAATAGTTTTAGTATTAAAAAAATAATATATTTTTTTGATGAGGAGAAATAAAATATTTATTATTATTATTATTATTATAGTTAATCTTGTTACCAAATAAATCAAGTAATAATCATTTAATTTTTTACTTTACAGTTATTTTCATTCAATGACTTATATATAAATATTTTTTAAGTTATTTTTATTCAATGACTTGTGTATAAATATTCTTTACTTTGTACATCAAATCAACTTTTTTCTCTGCAAACACTCAAATTGATCAAACGTTTTTCTTCAAAGAATACTGTTACCGTTTAATATGGTATTAGAGCAATAGAGCTCCACCACTATAGCCCTGCTTCGCATTATTATATGTTCTTTTAAGAAAAGATATATTACTTCTTCAATTTTATCCTAATTTTTATTATAAAGAGAAACTACCTAATTCACTATTTCTTGATTTATTTTATAACAAGATTAATTATTATAATATTTATTATATTTTAGATTTTATTAGTTAATAAAAAAATTATTATATACAAATTTTAAATAAGATAATTTTTAAACTTATTTTTTTTAAGAGATGTCATGAGATCTATCATATTTTAAATATTATAAAATTAATATAAATAATAGGTATAAGATGGACTATATGAGTTGTAATAGTGTTATAAAAGATTATAAAAATAAATAACTAATATAGTTTACTTCTTTTTATGAAGATGAATATGCTCTTTTATACTTAATTGAAAACAATATTTTAGAATATGCACATAATTAGATTGAAAAACTATCATATGATAATTTTAGAATTTGATTGTTTAAAATTTAAAAAGTTAACATAGTAACTCACAAATGAATTAATTTAACACTCTTGTCTAAAAATCTCTTTTACCTTCTAGATAAACTTCTATATACAATTTCTAAATATCTAATTCTAAACAGTTTCTTATTTTGTACTTTTTTTTTTGTTTTTTTTTTTAATTTGACACTCTTGACTAAAAATCTCTTTCACCTTCTAGATAAACTTCTATATACAATTTCTAAATATCTAATTCTAAACTTTGTACTTATTTTATACTTTTTTTTTCTTTATAAAAATTATTTAAACTCAATTTTTTAAAAGATTAAAGTTAATACTAATAATAATGTTATTATCATGATATGATATTTTAAAATTATATATTTATATTATTGAAAAGCTGAAATCCGTAAATTTATACCTAAGCTTAGACCTATGACTTGTATGAATTAAATAAGACAGACATTAAGATTAAGATTAGGATCAAGTTGTAAGCCTTACAAATTCTAGTTGTATTCGGTTTATTACCACAGCAGGTACAATCAAAATTAAACTCAAACAGAATGAATGCAGGTAAAAAGAAGAGGATTTGGAAACAAAAACTCACTGAAAAGAAGCTTGTCAAGACTCTGGCGAGGGACATACTCGTATACAAGAAGCTTCTCAGACCCATGGATACAATAACCATACAAATTCACCACATTACGGTGCTGAACACGACCCAACAACTTGGCCTCGTTAATGAACTGCGTCTTCTGCTGATTTGATCTTTGCGATAACCTCTTCACCGCAATCTCTCTCCCATCATTCAATTTCCCCCTTAATGAAAAAGAGACCAAATAAATAAAATCCACAAATTAAAATATGTCTCAGGTTTTATGCTTTAATATATTTTTTTCGAGTTGAAATTTCTGCAAAAATATGCAATACCAATATGGGCATATCATTTTAGGTTTAGAAAATTAATCAAGTTGATTGGTCAAAAAGTTTTTATTTTCATAATCCTCAAGGACACGGGTAAACTTTATTTATTTGTTGAAATATTCACTTGAACCAATTCAACCCTTTCTAAGACACTACAGCAAGAGATTGATTCAGTTAATACTTAATTAATACCTAACATGAAATGAAAAGTTGAAAACTGAATAAAAATAATGGTAATTGATTTACCTTGTAGACGGGTCCAAATCCCCCCTCACCTAGCTTGTTAAGAATGTAAAAATTCTTAGTAGCAGCGATCAATGTTTCGTAGGAGAATATCTTGTGCTCATGTGCAACTATGTTCTCTATGTCGTTGTCAGCATGTTCCTCTAATTAAATAAACTCAATCATATAAATTTAACGAATAAAAAACGATTTAAAAGAAAGAATTGGGTTGCGTTGGTCTACCTTTTCTGGATCCAAATTTGAAGAGCTTCACGAGGTTGTGAAAAATATTATTGGGGTTGGTCATGGCGCTCTATGGCTCCCAAAACGAGCCCATGAAACAAACGGTTGATCGAGCAAAACAGTGGGAAAGATGTGAGTTTGAGAATTGAAGCAGAAAAGTTGGTAATTTCTCGTAAGAGAAGTGAAAAAGACGAAGAATGTTTCTGAATAAGTTAGTTCCGTACAGAAACATCGATTCAAGCAAAACCAAGGCGTGTTGGTTTTCTCCGTATTGACTAAGTGACCCAAATCCAGGTCCACCTGTGAACACAACATTTGCTAAGCGTTCCACAACCGATTCTTTCTTTATATATATATATATATATATATATATATATATATATATAAATATATATATATATATATAAAACGAGAAGATAAAAAAATTAAAATTTAATTTGAAATAACATAGAAGAAGAATATATTTTTTTATTATTTTAATTAAATAAAAATATTTTTATGTTATTTATTGATTTTTATTTAAACAAACTATTAAGTTCAAGTTTAACTCATTAAATAGTAAATAAAATTTGTTTGTTTCAATAAATAAACACAAGTTTGACATTAGGTTCGATTATATAGTCAAATTCAAGTTTTTATATAATTCGCATTGTGTATATATGTAATGATAATATTAATTTGTATAAAATATAATATTATAAATTTATCTTAAAAATTATTGTTATATTATTTTTATGCTTAAATAAATTTACTTTTTTTCTTCATACTTTTATCTTATAAAATTATTTATTATACTTAATAAACTTAAAAACACAAGGAAATATTTGATAAATAAATAATAAATAAAATATAAATTAGTTAAATTAATCAATTTAATCATATATTTTTATTATAAGTTAAGTCTCAATTTAAAATTTTTATTTGATAAGAATTTTATTAAAATAAATTAACCTTACATTATCATTCAATCTTAAATTACAAAATTATTCACTTTTACAGTATATAATTTAAAATTTGTTTTTCAGGATAGCCTAATCAATTTTTTTAAATTATTATCTTTAACTAATTGTTAAAATATCAAAGAGTAAAAGAAATTGAAATTATAATTAAAACACATTGATAATACTAAATATTCTACTCTTCCATTAAAATAATAAATTGACTTATGAATTCTTAATCATTCTCCTAACAATAAAATTTAATTGTTAATAAACTCATATAATCATATACATTGCATGTTAATAAATTTTTAAAAATAGAATTTAAAGTCAATAGTTTTATATTATATAAAAGAACATTTTTAAAACCAAATAATTCCTATCGTAGTTAGTTTTTTTTTTCTGGGATAAAAGTTGTTTATAATTACAAAGTTAATATAAGATGTTTTAATGGTTGGATTTATTAATCTTATATTTTATAAAAAATTATTAAAAAGTGTAAGTGTTAGTACCAATAGATATTAACTTTTATATATAATAATAATAATAATAATAATAATAATAATAATTTCAGTAATAGTTAAATTATATCTCTCAACTTTTTCTTAAATCAATTCCTTAGACTCAGCGTGCTAAACTATTTTTAGGTGGAAAAACTCTTTGGTTTACACATTGATGATATAATTAGAAAGTAGAGAAAGACCTCAAACAAATTGTCTTCAATAAAAATGTAATTTGTTTGAGCAACCACAGAAGTCGAAGGCTATCAACCCCAAGTTTATTTTTAACTTTGTAATAAAAGATGGGTGATTGAAATTAGTTGCTCTCCAAACAAAGTCTCGTAAATTTAGAAACCTCTTCAATGCTTATAAATTGCAATAGCAAGGATTTATGCACCTAAGAAACAATATAGAAAACAATACTAAACGCTAGAAATTACATGGCTTCAAAATCTAAAAGCTTTATCATTCAGGTCGCTCTTGCTGTAGCATTCCTCAGAGCCTATGTTGTTTTATGTGATGACGCTGTGCCAATTCCTGCTGACAAGCTCCAATTAGACAAATGGTTCAATGACAATGTGACGCCCTTAGGTAAAAGAAAGGCCACCCTAGATTCTGCATTATTGACTGCAGAAGAAGGTGCTAAGGTTGTGAAGGTAATGCAAGATGGTAGTGGCCAATTCAAGACCATCACTGATGCCATTAACAGCATACCTAGCGGGAATACAAAGCGCGTGATTGTGTACATTGGAGCTGGAAATTATCATGAAAAAATCAAAATCGATAGGACAAAGCCTTTTGTCACCTTTTATGGGGTACCAAAGAACATGCCAAACCTGACCTATGGGGGAACTGCACAACAATATGGCACTGTTGATAGTGCTACATTGATCGTTGAATCAGATTACTTTGTAGCAGCTAATATCATGATCTCGGTTTGTATTCTATCTTCATTAAAAACCACTCTCTATTAAAACAAAAGCAAAATGATTTCTTGTTTAAGGTTGATCTTGTTACAACTTTTTGTAATTATTATTTTTGTTTTTGGCATAGAATTCTGCACCAAGACCTGATGGAAAGAGACCAGGAGCTCAGGCGGTTGCATTGAGAATTTCTGGTGACAAAGCAGCGTTTTATAATTGCAAGATGTTGGGATTCCAAGACACTATTTGTGATGACAGAAATAAGCATTTTTTTAAAGATTGCATGATTCAAGGCACTGTGGATTTTATTTTTGGAAGTGGGAAATCATTATATTTGGTACATATAATTTCATGAAATGCAATGTGCAAAGTGTTTTCATTAATTACTGTATACAAAATGTGATTAACTTTTGGGGATTTATTTTATAATGCAGAACACTGAATTGAGAGTCCTTGGCGATAATGGGATAACGGTGATAGTGGCACAAGCAAGAACAAGTGATACAGATGATATTATTTACTCTTTTGTACATTGTGACGTTACCGGAACTGGGACTGGAACTTTCTTGGGTAGAGCATGGATGTCTCATCCCAAAGTGATCTTTGCTTATACCACCATGAGCAATATTGTGAATCAATTGGGGTGGAGTGACAACAACCACCCTGATTATGCCAAGTAACTTGCTAATTCACCTTTGCATCAACATTCACTCTTTTACAACCCTACATTTACATCTATATATTGAACAATTAGCTCCATTAATAATATGTGAACGTGCGTCATCACATTGTATATATTGCATTATCCATATTATTTTTAAATAATTTTACACACCTTCAAAGTAGATTTTTGTCATATTGACCATCTCAGTGACTAAAACCTTATTTAAATTTATTTCATCATTGTAGAGAACCATAATACTTTTGCATGAGCAAAATGTGATTAATATATGATATTATTTACAGATCTGCATATTTTGGAGAGTATCAGAATAAGGGACCTGGTGCTAATCTCAATGGGCGTGCCAGTTTCACAAAGAAACTAACTTATGAAGAGGTCAAACCTTTCATAACGCTTGGCATGATTCAAGGCTCCAAGTGGCTGCTCCCTCCTCCAAATCCTTCACTCTAATTGATCATCATATCTTTCTATATAGCAAGACGAATGATTGTGTGCCACAAATGGTGGTGATGGAGAACTAGGAAAATAAAGTTGGTACTGGACACCATATTGCTCATGTTATGTAGTTTAGTGTAATGCAGTTTTTTTACCTTTAATTTTAGCTAGTGGTGCATTCAAACACACTCTCGTAACACCTTTGGAAAGAATGATAGAAAGCTTATAATTTTGGGTAGCTTTCAATCTTTTAGAAGGATGGTCAATAAATATCCATATATAAGTGAAAATATTTTTTAATTTCTATGATCGAATCCATTTAAACAGTTGAATTATATATAAAGTGAATATAATTCGTAGTTGATATAGATATAAAAGTTTTGTTAATGCAGAAAGGAGTTTAGTTTAGTGTCACGTAAAATATAAATCCCAAAGACCAACTTTTTTAAGAGAATATAATAAATATACATAAAAAAACCTAAGAATAAATCACAATAAAAATGACCACAAAAATAAAACTAAACAGAATATCTTACAACCATTTATAACTTTTATGCATTTCCTTTCTATTATTTTGTTTAGAAAGTTCAGGAGACGAGCTCAAACGGTGACTCTTAAAGGATAAATAAATATCAATCTCAAATTGTTAAATGTTTTTCCATTAAGATTAAAGTTGGATTCAATTATTTAAATAATTCAAGTTTTTTTTTTTTTTGAAGTTTGACTTTAAAACTTACAAATTAATAATTGTATGTATGTATACTTAGATAATTGTAATTTTTTATATTTGTTTTAAACTAATAATTTTTTTGTGATCATTTTACATATATAACATTTACTTTAATTTTTACTATTATATTTTAAACAAATAATAATATATTTTTCCAAAGAAATTCATCATTTACTTCTATTATACTTTACTTTTAGTATGAAGAGACCTGCTGAATACTAAATTAATTAATAAAATTTTATTTAATATTTACTATAGAAAAAAAAAAGACAGAAACAAGTTAAATATTTAAAATTTTTAAATAATTAAAATTTAAACTTTAAATTTAGTCTCATTTAAATGTATTAGTTAAGCTTGAGCATCTATTTTTTTTATGCAATTCAAACATAAATAGTAATCAACTTAATTTAACCCCTTTAAACTCCTGCTAACTCTAAACACTTAAACAAACCTGAAAAATAATCAAACTTTCAATATTTTTTTATCAAGCTTTCTCTTTGATTCCTAAACACTTATCTAAGTACTATTATTAGGTTATTATTATTATTATTATTTTAAAATCATGGTAATATTAATTTTTATGCTAATTTTAAGATTTAAAATTAGTAATTTTTTTATAGAAAAAAATTATTTATTATAAGAGTTTAGGTTAATGTTTTTTAAGTATTAATTAACAAAAAACAATTGATTTACCAAAATTAATTATCTTATACATGGTAAAAAAATATTTATATAAAATCAATCATACCTCAAAACTATTCAGGATAAAAACTTGTTTTAATGAAAAGAGAATACAAAACTTTTGTTAATGTTAATAAAATAGGGTTTATACTTGTTGAAAATTGATAAGTTTGAAACCAAAAGCTTGTTTTAAAAACACAATTAGGAGTTCAAAGAGAATTTTATAAAGATTTTAAAGTTTAAAAGCTAAGATATATAGATCAAGCACAATAAATTAAAACAAAGAAATATTGCACAAGTTTATCCTAATTCATCTCTAAAACCTCATAAACTACATACAAACTTCACTTAAGGTATGATTTTCTTCACTTTAAATCATTACAAATAATACCTTCCAAGCATTTTTCTGCTATTTCACATAGCTTCGTCCAACTACATACTGAATTATTAAATTAATTAACTTTGTTATCCTAATCTTTTTAGGTTTAAGCAACACACTTATCAACAATATAACTCTCACTTGTTAACTTAGTAGAAGACAACCAAAATTGGTTGCAAGGAAAAAAAGTAAAAAAAAATAAAAAAAGCTCTCTAGAATGAATAAGTTCAACGAATTAGTACTAAACTAAATATATTTATTTCTTTCTAATGTTCTAATTTGTTACACATAAACAATGAAAGTATAAAAACTTTAGAAATTTATAGTATAGTTTTAATATTGTTTTCATTTTTGCACAAAATGATTACCAATATTTGTTCTTTAATTTTCTATTTGAACTTATAGTGTAAAGAGATAACATGTTTTGCAAAAAGTGAAGCAAAATGCAATAAAGTATTTTTGATATTTTGTAAATGTATGAAATTTGATAGAAACATAGCAAACAATTTACATAAAATAAATTAATAAAAGTGACTTGAATTGCATTCACTTCTATTTGCCTCTTCTATATTAAAAGTTATCTCGTCTACTTATTACTTATGCAAGAAGGTTAAGTTCTCTAAGTTTTGGTTAGTTTTAATTCCTTGGATGAAAATTCCCTATGAAATTAACCAAAAAAAAAATTAGTTCCTTAAGCTAGCTTTGTCAAATCGATACAATTTTATATGTATTATTCCTTTTGAATTTTGTTGAATATGCTTGGATTGTATGGAGTTTCATATATTGAAATATGAATATGAAAGCTGTATGATATTGTTGATTGAAGAGATGTGCAAAAGTAGTATAGAGTGGTTGTTGTGTTTAATATCATTAAGTGTATTTGCATGTAATAACCTAAGGATAGTAGCCCAGGGCATGTATTATCTCTATTGGGAGTTCTAGATACAGAGTATCTCACTCAGGCGAGGTAATTCTCGCTCAAGCGAGGTTGAGTTGTGTTGAATTAGACATTCTGGAGTGTTCGCGCCAAAGCGAGATCAGATATGATCGCTCCAACTATCCCTTCTCCTAGGCGAGAAGGAATCTTGCACAAGTGAAACGCGACCTAGCTCAGGCGAGAGATGAGCGAAGAGTCACAAGAAAAATAGTTAGCTCTCTCGATCCAATCTTGCTCAGGCGAGAACGCTACTCACTCGGGTGAGATGCAGCTTGCTCAAGCGAGATGTTCCTCGCTCAAGTGAGAATAGTAAAAATTTAGGAAGTTCCATTGTCTGATTTTCTGGCCTAGGCGAGAGCAAAGCTTGCTCAAGCGAGAGCGCGCAGGCCTAGAGTGGTATTTAAGGAACCTCAACATAGAGAAACATCTATTTCTCACCAAATAGCCTTCCTCTCTCATTTTCTCTTTGTTCTTTCACCTTCTTCCCTTAGAGAAAACCTACTCAAGGTCAAACTTCTTCCCGATCTAAGTGGGAACCTCTATTTAGTGTGGATCTAGTGAGCTCCTGAGATCTCATTCTTCAACCTACTTCTTATTTCTTGGGTTTCTCTTCTCTAAAGTTTCTATTTCCTAATAATGAGTAGATTTGATCCCTCAAATGTAAT
The DNA here is from genome assembly GCF_003935025.1 of Abrus precatorius. Classification (NCBI taxonomy): domain Eukaryota; kingdom Viridiplantae; phylum Streptophyta; class Magnoliopsida; order Fabales; family Fabaceae; genus Abrus; species Abrus precatorius. Next base: position 5,133,550 of record NW_020874406.1, on the reverse strand, counting down.
TTCTTTCTTTGAAACTTGTGTGAAGTCCAATTTAAGGAAACTTAGTTCCAGGTAAGGGGAGCTTACCTAAATTAGCCTTATTCAATTACTAGACGCTGATATATTCGTTTTAACTAAGAATGAGTTGGTGTATGAATAAACCTTAGAGTAGAACTCAAAGTAAGCATAGCTGAGTTGATTGATTGTTGTTGATGGATGTAATGAGCCCGATGTGTGTATGATGAGATTTTCTGTTGCTTTACAATTGGTATGAAATTGTTCATATTTGAGATCATTATTGAATTGTTGTAACATAAAGTGTTGAGATTAGTTGATATATGCTGTGAATTAATATGTTAAAATGTTTACCATATGGTTTAGTTGCATTTGTATGAAATGTCGCCATACTAGGATCGAGTCACGTATTTAAAGGGGCGTAGGCATGTAACGAGTAGAAAACATGCCAAGTTGAGAGCGTAGGCATGTAACGATTAGGAAACATGTCGAGTTGAGTTGTGTTTTATCTGGATCCAGGTACTGGAATGGGTCGCGCCTAGACTGAAAGATTGTATGTTCCTTCTGGATTTACTAAGGTTGTGATGCCAATTAGAGCTAAGTTGTTGTGTTTGCATTAAATGAGTTGATAATGGACTGTATTGCTGCATTATGTGTTAAGAATTGTTGAAATAATAAGTTGTACAAATATTTTGATGGATTTTGCAAGAGTTGATCTTTGATATCAGAAAAGAGTCTTTTAAGAGAGAATATGTTTATGAGAATTTATGCAAAGATATTAATAAATCTCTATGTCTAGGGTATACTAATTTCAAACAGTTATCAACATTGTTAAAACTAGTTAACTTGAAGGGCCAAAATGGATGGATTGACAAAAATTTTAATGAATTGCTTCAATTATTGAAAGATATGCTTCCAGATGGTAATACACTTTCAGATTGTAGTTATGAAACAAATAAGATAGTGTGTCTAATGGGTATGGAGTATAAGAAGATACAAGTTTGCCTTAATGATTGCATTTTGTATACAAAAGCATATGAAGGGTTGCATGTCCTGTTTGTGGAGTTTCACGCTACAAAACAAAGGATGATGATGAAAGTTGTGATATAAGAACAAAAATACTCCTTGCTAAAGTTTTATGGTACCTCCCAATAATTCTAAAGTTCAAGCGATTATTTTCTAGTACCAATTATGTAGAGAACATTAGATAACTTATAGATGAAAGGCAAGGTAATGGAAAGTTGCGTCATCTAGATAATTCTCTGCAATGGAAGAAAATTGATTAGTTGTTTCCAGAGTTTGGCAACAAAGCAAGAAATCTTATGCTTGGATTTACTACAAATGGATTGAATTTTTATGGTAACTTAATAGTATACATAGTTCATGGTTTATTTTGTTTGTAATTTACATTTCCTCTCCTTTGTTGTGCTTGAAATGCAAAAAAATTATATTCTTGATGATTATTTCTGGCTTGAAACAACCAAGAAACGACATTGGTATTTATTTAAGGTCTTAATTGAAGACTTGAAAACTTGAAAACATCATTGGAAGAAGGTATTGATGTCTTTGATGCTTACCACAATGAATTCTTTAAGTTGTATGCTATGATTTTTTGTACGATTAATGATTTCTCAGTATATGGAAACTTAACTAGATACATTATTAAAGGACGTAATGCATGCCTATTTGTATGAAGAGCACTCAATAGACTAAAATTGCTTTAAACCCTTAACAAGAGATGAAGTATACTCGAAGGTGAAGGACATCAATATGGTGTTTGGAAAGACACAAAAGCTTCCCACAAATAAACAATTTTGGAAGAAAAGATCAATATTATTTGATCTTCCAAATTGGTGTTACCTTGATGAAAAATACAATATTGATGCCATGCACATGGAAAAAATTTGTGTAACAGTCTTATCGAAACACTCCTTAACATACAAGGAAAGATGAAGGACAAGTTTAACTCTCGCTTATATTTACTTATGATGGGTATACGGGAGGAATTAGATCCACACTTAGTATCTAAGTGGACATATTTATCACCAGCTTGTCATACTCTGTCCAAAAAACAAAGAAAAATCTTTGTGAGTGTCCATGAGGAATCAAAGTACTCTTCAAAAATTAAAAGACTTGTCTCAATGAAAGATCTAAAGTTAGTTGAGTTGAAGTCCTATCATTTTCATGTCCTTGTGCAATACCTTTTACTAGTTGCCATTTGTGACATTTTTCCTAAAATATTTAGACATACCGTAACACAATTGTGCTTTTTCTTAAACATTGTCTATAGTAAAGTTTTTGAAGTTGATTAGATGAGTTGAAATCTAAAGTTGCTTTGATATTATGTAAATTAGATATGTATTTTCCTCCACCATTTTTTGACATAATGGTATTTTGTAAATCTACAAAACAAAGATAAAAACATAGCAAACAATTTACAGAAAATTAATTAACAAAAATGATTAAGACTACATTACCAGTTAGGTGATCTAAAGCATCAAAATCCAAAATCCAAGCTCTTTTTCTAGCTAAGCTTCTCTTTCTCCCTCTTCATCACAAGTTCATTTAAAAGAAGTAAAGCCTCTTGTTCTCCCTCTTCCTGAAGCCTTTTTATTATTGTCATTATTTCATTTGTTGCTACTGAAAAAGCATTCCTTTCTTCTCTTAGTTTTGCAAAAAGAATTTTGAAGTCTTCCTTTCAAATTTTAATATTGATTTTAACTTCTTAATTGTTAACTCAACACATTCTATATCACTTATGCAACTGGAGAAAATGTATCCAAATAGTCTTGACCCTCAATTTGAGTATAACCTTTGGCAACCAATCCTGCTTTATATCTTTCAATGCTTCCATTAGTATAGTGTTTGATTTTATAGACCCACCTAAATCCTATAATAAACGTATGAGGAGGTAAGTTTGTAATAAATCATGTATTATTTCTTTCTAAAGCACTAATTTCTTCATTCATTGCCTAAATCCAATGATCATGCTTACCAGCCTTAGTGTAATGTTGGTTCAGTTTATGAAGAGATAGACATAATAAATTTGTGGTATGGAGGAGACAATATATCATATGATAAGACTAGGGATAAAGGATAGTGAATACCTGAATGATGAGAGGTAACAGTTGATGCAAACTTGGTTTGAAAGTCATTGTACTTTCCTGGTCTAAACGTTGGTCAAATAGATCTGCGAAGCTGGGGTTGATGTTCATTGGAGGATGAAGTTCAATGGATACATTAATCTGTGTATCATGGAGAATATGCTCAAGAGAAAAAGATGAAGAGGGAACAACTAAATGTGAGTGAAAGGAATTATGTCTCAGAAAGATAAAGGTGCGAACACTAGTATGAATTATTATAGGAGGGTGTGAAAGAGAAGTGAGATTATCTATGATAGAAGTAGAATCAAGATAATGGAAGGAATCTTCATAAAAAAAATGATATTTTTGAATATTTCAATAGCTCAAGTTTTGAGGTTAAAGGTTACATAACCCTTTTTGTGGGGTTTAAAGCGAAGAAAAACACATGGTAAAGCTCTTGGATCAAGTTTCTTTCTCTTAGCTATAAGAGTATTTGTGTAAGAAAGACACCCAAAGGCACAAAGCAAATAATTTTGATATGGAGAAACATTATCCAAAAAGGCGTAGGCAAATAATTGATGAGATTCGCAGTATGAAAAAGAGCATATGACCAAAAAATAGGTGGTAAATAGGACTGAAATAGAAGAGCTTAAGTAACATTCAACAGATGTTGGTGTTTCCTCTTTACAATTATAATCTGTTGAGGTGTTTCAACACAAAAAGTTTGGTACACTATACCAGTAGTAGCATAAAATTGGTTCATAATAAATTCTGCTTGTAACACCTTAATTTCCATTTTCATTTTCTTGCTTTCAAAATGGAAGAGTTTTCTAAAAAAAAAAATCCTAAAAAAAAGAATATTCCTTTTGTCCTAGAAGAATATTCTTTTTAGCTCAAGTGAAAATGTTTCGCTAAAGTAAGAATAGATAAGACTTTCTCAACTGTATTTTCGCTCAAGTGAAAATTTGCAACAAAAATGAGTAGCTCTCTGCCATGTTTTCGCTCAAGTAAAAATTTGCAACAGAAATGAGTAGCTCTCTGCCGTATTTTTGCTCAAGCGAGAATTCATGAGTTTTGAAGGGTATTTAAGAGATTTTAACTTTGAAACTTGTATTGTAATCCAAGGAACCTCTCACTCACTCCCTTCTCTGTTATCTCAATTCCTTTACTCAAAGAAACTCTTCTCAAGCTCCAAACTTCTTCGAATTCGAGCCCAGATTTCCTTTGCTCTCAACCCTAAGTTCGTTGGAGGTTAATCCTTCAAACTCATTCTATTTTTCTCCTCTTAAAGTGCTCTATCTTGTGATATATAGGAAAAACTTGGTCTTTGAACAATCTATTCCTCAAAACCCTTTGCAAAAATCGTCTCATTGAGGTAAGGAGAGCTTTATCCCATCATTAAAACATAGTAGATATTTCTGAGAGCATGGTGATGTGTTTTTCTTATTGTAAATATATGCTTTAATGAGATTTTAAATGTTAAGGAAAGCTAATGATGTATGCTTCATTGATCTTAGGTGATTGAGTTGATGTATACTTGATTATTCTCTGTATGATATGAAATATAATTGTCATAATATACAATTTGGGCTGAGTCCAGAGATGTCTAACCTCTGGCAAATTGATTGATGAATTGATTATATATGAATGACATGTTAATGTAATTATGCATCTTGATTTGGAAGTTGAGTATGATTAAAAATGGTGAAATTATATTATTATGAGAATATAATGAAAGAAGGAATATAATGGATAAAATGTGATGAAAGAATTAGTGTGAATAGTTACAGAAATACATTGAGAGTATAGAATATGAGGTTGATAGTGGTAATCTAGAGGAAATGTAGGGTAGTAAATGACATTCGCCTAAGTGTACATAATCTATCTGAGAGCGAAATGTATCACATGACTTCACACTCATTTCCTGACTAACACCTCTGCCTATACTTTTGCTAAGGAACCCTATATTGTATACATTGTATCCGTATGCAAGGGTTAACCGGTGACTATTCACCTATTTGTGTAAGACCTCATGAAATGCTAGAGGCAACTAATAACTGTGATCATTGTGCATAATGATGCGCTTATTTAAGAGAGAAACTTATTAATTAGGTGACTTAAGTATGTGTGCTTTGATTTGTTGATATAATTATTCTTTGGTTGGTATTTGTGATATTGAAAACTGCATATGTTTTAGTGATGAGAAAGGAACTCATCCTTACTAATATTTTCAAAAAACGAGGATGATAACCCTCAGAGACTCATTAGGTTGCCTAAATTGATCATAAGTAGTAGACTTAATTATGTGTTTAGGGAGTGACAGCGACTCTGTCATTGTAAATTTGTTATAAATAGTAATGATGGCTCTGGTGTTGTATTTTCTTTAGAAATGACTATAGGGTATAATGTTCCTTTTGAGTATCCTATTAGTGGTAAGATCCACCACACTCTTTGTTTGTACATGTACAGAGGTTTGGTTAGGACACCAGATGTAATGAATTATGTTTATACTTTTTTGAATCATGACCACTAGGGAAAACCAACCCAATTTACCTCAGAACAGATAACTGGCACTAAGGTTCTGGTTGACATTGAAGACCTCGGGGAGGATGAGGAGTTGATTTCGGATGATCTAACTATGATAGAGGGTTGGCACAGTGATGAAGACTAAGTTCATATTCTCAGTATCTTAGATAGGAGTGATCTACTCATTGGGACTTAGTATATTTTGATTTTATAAATTTGTAAACTAAGTCTTAATGTATTTTCGGTCAATGTTTGTAAATACGAACCTCTGTATTTAAATGATAATATATGCACTTATTTTACTATTGTTCTGATGTAAATTTATTTAACAAGTCATGGTTATTTCTTTTATCGCTTTATATGCTTTTATATTTTTGTGAATTGAATAACGAAACAAAAGTTTTAAATTTTGTCAAATGCTTATATTATGAATAAAAAGAAATTCAATTTATTTTTTGTTTTTTATATAACTTATTTCACAAATTTCATAAAGAAATTAAGGACGTTACATTGCTCCATTGTTAGATCTTATAGTTTTAGCTTTGAATTCAAATCATCTGTCAACAAAAAGAACAAATTTTTGTAATTGAGTTTATGTCTCAGCTTTAGAAGCCATAGGAAAAACCCATACAAATCCTGAATATTTATCTACAATGGTTAAAATATATATATGACCATGTATAGATGTAACTAAATTAGACCCTCAAATATTTACATGCAGTAAAGACAAAGGAGTAAAAGCACGAGAAGTACTCAAAGGAAATGTCAATTTTCTTTGCTTAGGCTTATGGCATGTATAACATACAAAGTTAGAATCAAAAAATAAAATTGGCTAATGTTGTTTCATGAAAGGCAAACCTTTCATGTGAGGGGTGGCCTAATCTATAGTGCGGTAAGTCTATGATCACTTTTTTTACAAGGAAGAGTAGAATTGGAAGTAGCAATCACATAACTAACAATAGAAACTTTACTTGACTATTTCTTCAATTTGTATAGTTCTCAACTATACCAATAACCTTCTGGTTGACTATTTCTTGAATCAAGTATTTATCAACACAGAAAGTCAATTTACAATTAAGTAAAGAAATAAGTTTGGAGATAGAAACCAAGTTAAAAGTGAAATTTAGTAAATATAAAACATTAATGAGGGTAAGGAAATAAGTGAGTTGCATTGTTCCTCAATAATTTGTCACAATTTGCTGGCCATTAGGTAACCGAATAACAATAAGATAAATTTACTTATAAGTAGTATAAAGTTGTAATGAGGAAGCCACATGATCAGCGGCACCTGAATCGAGGATCCACGTGACCTAATCATACTTGTTAATGGTCTAAATCAAACTATATTTTTTATTTAAATAATTTAGTAATTGGTCTCTAAATCTATCACTAACAGTGATCAATAAACCAACCTCTGTTATCTAAAAAAAATAGTTACTAATTTTCTTAATAACTATATTTTTAATTTCAATAATTCAGAAATCATTAATAATTATTGATAAATTGATTTGTAGTTTTCTAATACAATATGTCACTAATTTTATCAGTAAGTCAATTAATGACTATTGTTTTTTTTTTTTTTAGTAGTTTAGAAATCAATCTCTAAATTAGTAAGTAATAGTAACCAATAATTTGATCTCTAATTTTCTAAGAAAATCGATCATTATTTCAGTTGCTAAAAAACAAAATAGAATTTGAAAAAAAAACCCAACATATTTAGTCTCTAAATTTGTCACCATGGTGATTGAAAATATTCTATTTTGAAAATATTCTATCACTAAAATGATCGATAAACAATGATTTTCTTACATTGTATCTAATTAAACACAATGAATGAACATGTTGTAAAGTCTAATTTTATTTTTCTTGATCATATATGAGCATACTTTTCTAAATAAATATCTCATTTTATTTTATTGAACATGACTATGCATTTTGTAGTTTGATACTATCAAGAGATCTTATAGATTTTGCTCCTTTTACATAGAAAGGAAAATTTTCATTTAGATCATTCATGTCTCTCTGCATGTTACTGGTGATGTTTATGAGATTAAAACATAAAATTTATCATGCAAGAATCAGAGTGACTTCAAGTCAACAAATCACATATACTATATATCACATTGAAAATCATCCATGACATTTATGTAATGATCCATGCAATATTCCAATGATGAGTTAGTCCAAAACATCATTACTCTTAATGTGTATTTGTGTAGGGAATTAATGTCTCATATCCATGATTCATTAGACTTGATCATTTGTTCACTCACACACTAGACTCAATGCATACTTAATAAGAGATCTTTTACTAATTGTACTATGTAAGGTCTCACAATCAAATCATTTATTTGATATAATATGTATTCACTGCTCTAAGAATACCATTATGTTCTTATAGAAAGAATTTTTAATTTAAAATGTCTCATTTATTATAATAAACTTGTGATACAATAAAGGTATATTCATAACATAGAAGCTCATAGTAAATACACTAATAATGAATATTTGAGTGAAATGGTTGTTCCACACAAAATATGGTAGTCAATTTGACATGTTTTAATCATCAATGGTTCTAAATTAAAATTCATTACCTTGTAACAATCTTTGAAGCTATGATGAATACAACCAATGGCTAGATTTTTAAATGACCAATGATAATTGGAAAAATCAGCAAGTGCTCTGAGCCATGTCAAGTAATAAAGTAAAAGCATAAGTATCATTTTCACAAGGATTAAATTCAACTACCAATTCACAAAATTATTACTACTTGGACTTAGTAATGAATGGAAGAACATAATCATTATAACATGTACAAAGGAAAGAAAATAGAGTAAAATAGTATAAAAGAGTAAAACTAATATCCAATTAAAGATTTCACTATATTAGGATAATTTCAATTCCTTGATAACTGTCTCCTAGCTTCCTTATTAAAAGTCCTAATTCCTTAGATTTTCCTAATTAGATCAAGCATTATGCTCAAGAATTTCTTCTGAGATTACATAATCATCCAATCCTATTTCTAGCATATCAATAACTACGGTGGATTACTCCAAGACCAAATCCACTAGTTAATTTTCTAACTGTGAAAGTGAATCTAACATCAATCAATGGTTGGTCAATCTATGGAAACATTAAGAACAAAAGCAAACACTAAATTGAAGGAAAGAAAATTGAATTGAAATGTAAAAATTTGATTTACAAGAACATATTGGGAGATTCATTATCTCTAACCTACGAACCTAATTACACATGATAGAAGGAAAAAATCATAAGAGAAGAGATAATAAAGAACTTCATTACAATTAGATAAATCTATAACTTAATTCTTCAAAATTGAATCTCCACCAACCCTAATGTTGCAAAAAGAGAGTGTTGAAGAGAATGATTCCTTGCACAAAACTTAAAAATAAAAAACTAAAAACTCCCTAAATCTGAGTTTCTATACCTTTAAAAGAGTTCAAGTTGAAATCAACGATCCTTAGTGTTTTTAGCATTACTAATACTAAAGTGACAGAAATTGACATTTCTTTCCAAGATCAAGTATGTTTGACGTTGAAATCATTAACAACCATAATACATTTTGCAACATTTATCTCAATTTTAAGTTTAGTCTTGTTACTCTAAAGTTGAACTTAAACATCTTTATTATTCCATGGAATGATAAAATAAATTAGAAATGAACATTCCAATACAAATTGCATAAAACTCTATCACTAAGACTTTATTTGAGAGTTTAGAAGAAAAGGAAAAGAAAGAGTTTAAAGGGCTTAGGAGAGGAAGAGAAGAAAGGTTAAATCCCTCCCTTATTTGAATGTTTAATGTTGAGAGGAAATAGTAGTAAAAGGTTTAACATGTAATGACATTATTACCCTTTTATAGTTTTTATTCATAAATATTTTTATCTTTTTTATTTCTTTTCAAAAAATACAAAAATTAAATATTTTTCTCTCTTAAAAATTAATATTTTTAAATTGTTTATTTCTATTTTTTATAATTTCTTAAAAATTTTACTCTAACTACTAACATTTTATTTTTTTATTTTTTGAAAATAAGTGTCACATTTTACACTTCAACCCAACTTACACCATTAAAGAGAATTATGTTTACATCCAAAGACAATTCAAATGTCTAGTGAAATAGATTAAGGAATATGTAAAGTTACACCAAAGTAATTAAGAGTTCAAGTCAAGATAATATCAAAGTTATAAATGCAACAATTTTATGTGAGAAAGCATGATTTAAATCTATGACACCTACTCAAATTAAATTTTTGACACAATACTTAATGTGTATTTTAGGGTATGTGTTTCTCTTAATATCATCAAACCAAGATCACATTATTCACACTACTATATATTTCTCCTATTCTCTATCTTCACATATTATTCTTAAACATGCAAAATCAAAATAACTTAATTTAGGTTGTAACTTGATTAAGCATAAAGGAAAATATAATATAGGACAATAGCCAAGAGTTAAAGAATTTAAAGAAAAAATTAGACTATAAATTCAAACATCGAACGTAATTGTAATTTCAACACAATCCCAATAGTAACTCATTATTGTATAATATTTTTTATATGTTTTTTTTTCTTTACTCTTTTTTTTAACTTATTCCTTTTTTCTATTATATTTTTCTCAAGTATATTGCTTTTTTTTTTTTTACTTTCCTTTTCTTCTCTTTTTTTATAAGCATTTTGCAAAAAGTAAAAATAAAAATTTGTTGACCATTGGGACCTATACCTATTCCAAAACTTAATGATGTTGCTTGCCCTGGCAAGCACCTAAATTTAAGTAGATATAATATACTATTATTTCAAATTTAAATAAAAAATTTAAAATTAAAATTAAAAAATATTAAAAGCGGAATAAAAATTAACAAAAAATAAGAATGAGAATACTTTATAAAAGTGGTCACATAAAAAAAATAAGAACTTCAATTTTAAAGATAACAAAATTATTATTTTTTATAAAATAATGGTAATTTTTTAATAGAAATTTCTCTTTAGTAAATATTTGTTATTCGTATCATAAAATATTAAATTATTGTATGCAATAAATGCAAAACTATCCTAGTTTTTATAGTTAAAAAATAATGGAAAAAATTATTTGTGATAAAAAAATATTATTTATCATAATTTTTTTTATTTAGACTACAAGGATCATTTACAAAAAAAAAATAATCTTCTTGAAACTAGGTGTGTTGAACGCTTAGAAAAAATAGTCTTCTTCATGCCGAAGTCAACGTAAAAAAGACGAAAACGCATGGATTCACTTGTTAGAAAAAGATAAAATCACACTGATTTCTTCAGCAAAGCATACAGTAAGACATGATGCAAGTCTGAAATATTGGAAGTAAAGGCAAAGCATAAAAAACAAGACATGTGTTTCCAAAATGTCTTATGCAATCTCATGCATTTATCACAAGGGTGCACAACCCAAGATTTCTATGACTGATGAGAGTGCACAACCTTCTACAAAAGTCAATGCACTAGTTCTAGCAATATGGCCAATGAGGAATGTCTGTTTTTGTAACATGTTTTAGTTAAAGCTTAAAAAACATTGCTCCTTTCTTACGAAGAGTGCTCTTACTTTGTACTTGTGCAATAAATATAAGTTTTATTTGTATTTATGATGTTGGTTATAAATAGGATTGTCATGTAATGATAGCATCAAACCTACAAACACTTTCATTCAATAATACTTTATAATCACTTTCTTACTCAATCTTTCTTCTTTCTTTATACTTCTTAAACTTTCGAGTCCTTTAATCATTTCTATTAAATTTCATCTTAAAACACTAGGTAAGACAACTATAAGTGACAAAACTCTTAATTCAAGTATTTAACACAATTATATTAACTGGGACTCAAAATTTAAACTAGATCATAATTTAATTATTATTAAAATAATGTTACTTGTTAATACTAAAAATATATATGTTAATTTGAAAAAAAAAATATTTTTATTTGTAGAAAGAATATTTCAACAAAAGAATACTACAAATAAAAAATTAATTTAAAATTTTAATAAATATTAAAAAATAAATAATATGTAGTTAATAAGTTAGGTTTAACTTTCTTTACTTTACATTGAGAACTAATTTGCAATAAAAATATAAAAGATTATATATATATATAATAAGTTTTATTTAAAAATTATAAAATTTAATATAATCGAATGCCATAATATTATTAAATGTTATAATTTATAGTACAGATATACTTAAATATAGATTCTTATTACGTGCAATATTAGACAAATCATAATATAATAACAGAATTTAACTTTATCTAAGAGAAAGCTTGAAATATTTAATTAATATTTTTTTATTTTAATACAATAATTATTTTTAATATGCAATTTATTTAAAAAGTTCTTATAAAAGAGTTCGGATGGAAGGGAGTACGTTCAAAACTTTTATTTGCTTACATTCGCTAGTACAGGCAGTGAAGTCAATGATCAGCTATATTTCTTCACTGATTCGAAATTAAATACTCATCTAGTGACTAATACTCGCAAAACCAATAGCTTTCAAGTTGTGGGCCAAATCTCTTGTGTCTCTTCCAACCAGCGTATTTCGTAAATATCTACGACTTTCTCAGTTTCTCCTAGTAAAACTGCTATATCTAACCAGGAGAATGGCAAAAACATGCTCAATAGAGTGCAGAACTATCAGGAGACTTCATGACAATCATCAAATTTAACAGACGATACATCCATAACGGGGTTCAAATGTTTATTATTAGCCCACATTGCTCCACTTCAATTTTCTAGTACCCGACAAAAATGTAAAAAGGAGATTCTTTCGTGGCCACTGTCGGTGACATGGCACATTATTCAAGTGCTATATATGTGTGAACATTGTGTAATATATGCATATACGAATTTGGGAGTGGAGATATATTCAGAGAAAAAATAGAATCCCACCATTCTGTATATGTAAATATTATAAAATGGTGTTCCTATATGGCACATTCCAGAAATGATCTATCTAGCAACAAAAACCAGCTTGGTTCATCAAAATAGATTGTCTCCAGATAGGTTTCCTATAACAAGCCATTGCTTCCAAATGGATTGTTATTATGTGGGTGTGAAATGGGATTCACAGGAAACGCCCCGAATCCTGTATCCCCGAAGGGATTTGTTGGGTTCATGAACATGTGCTGCTGTTGTGGCTGATATGGTTGGTATGGACCGAATGGATTAACTTGCGGTTGAGCCATTGCTGCCATTTGTAAGTGTTGTGGGGGAGGGATGCTACTTGATATAGCAAATGGATCCTGCACTTCAAATGGATTTGGGGCTGGTACTCCATATACTGGTTGCTGTGCAGATCTATATGCTCCTTCATCGTATAAGCTGTTTAGCGTGAGAGAATCCAATCCACCAGCCTGATATTCAATGAGAAAAAAGATAAACACAACTTGAAACAAAGTGATAAAGGTTACTCATAATTTTATAAAAAAATATATTACGTGAATAACCAAACAATTAACTTCTGATTTATTAAACAATCTAGAATGTGAATAACCATAAACTAGTAAGTGCTAATTGAGGTCCAAACGGAAAGAAAACAAGGGCAAGTCACTTGAAATAACAAATGGGTTTAATTATCAATATGACATGATAATAACAAATGGGTGTAATACTAGGACCTTAACACACAAAATCATGTCACCTGATAAAATGATGTTACACAATAAAAGATTAAGGCATATCTAACAAACATAGATAGCATTGATAAAAAAAAAAAAATATTTCTTTATTCTTGCGTGTAATGCGTATTTATGCCTTGTAAAACAGTACATTCACTCCAAATCCTACACATGCAGTGTACATTACACTTGGGTAATGCTTCATAATGTGACCCCAAAGCAAATAATTTCTTGGAGATGTCATTTTCAATTATCCAAACTGTTGAAATGAGACACTACTAAGCAGATAAATCATGAAAGCCAGATTTTTTGAAAATCTGAATATTCAGCAGCATAAAATTCGAAAGTTAAAACATTTTAATATCATACAATGCATTAATCTTGCAAACTAATAATAAAATATCAATTAATTTTTTAATGATACAAAACTTCCTGAGTGTGTTCTATGACATCAGCTTTTTAATCAAACTGAATTTAGTGATTGGTCATGAAATGCACAACTTTGATTTTACAGATGTCAAATAATACCAGGCCCATATTTGGTAACTGATTATTTCTGAGAAATAATTGCTTTTTACTAAAAGCTTTCTTAGGGAACTAGTAAAAAATAATATACAAGCTAAACTAAACACGCATTATAAATGTCCAGAAGACCTACCAATTGTCTCTCATTGACTGCCGAAATGTTGGCACTTGGAGTGGAGACCAGCGCAAGCTCCCAACCGGTTGGATCAAAATCTTTGGTCTGGACAGCACTAGAATCAAAAGCTGATGTAGTGCCTAAGATGAGCAAAACATTCATATAAGAAAAACCCTCTACCAAACATTGCTGAAATGTAGAATTTACGAAGCTTAGAAACAAACGCTCACCAATTTCGGTGGGGACTATGGCTAGGGCAAGGGCATTTCTTTCTTCAATCAATGACGCATTAGATGTACTGTCATTCAACCCCTGCAACCAGAACAAAGACTGAGGAAAGTTGTAGAAAAACATAATCTGACATAACTGAACCTTGGATCAAAATTTTACCAGTAAGTCTCTAGTTTCAAAATTGTGAGATGGTGCAGGAAGAGGAGCAGGTTCAGAATTTGAGATAACATCATCATCAACAGCAACTGATGGCTCCTGTTCTTCAGATAATTTTATGTCTTCGATTGTGGGAACATCTTCTTCCGGTCTGTAAGTCAACTGCAACTGTTGATAAAGAAGATTAGTAGAACCTAATCCAAAAGCTAAACTTCCAAGGAAAATAATACAATGTCGTCTGGCTAATATCAACCAAGACCAAAATACAAAATGACAAAGAAATCATGACAATTATGCTTTTATAAACAAAATGAATTATGTATTTACCAATGGCTCACTTGGAACTGTAACCACTCGTGGTGCCTCCTTTATGTAGTCTTCCATGGTTATGAGAAAAGATTGTGGAGGCTAAATACATCAAAATGCAAACAATGAGAACACTTTAAAAATGAAACAAAGAACTTGTTACATCGAATTGATGCAAAAAGCAAAAACAAAGTCATACCTCTCTTAAAACAGGAAACTGAAAATTCCTAGCAAGTTCCAACCCTTTGCATATTTGAAAGAAATCAGAGAGACTTCCCGCCTGCAACAACTTAGGCATCACTATACAAGCATCATGAAAATATATTACAAAACCATTGACCAACTACTAATTACCTGCTGACCTGCACGTTTATAGACATCAAGAGCTTTTATAGCTTCATGTCTGGGCATCTCAAAAAACTACAAGGAAATCAATAATTATCACTCACCAATATGGACAGATTTATTTAAACTTGATACTCATTGCATAGATGAAAATATGTTAGTTTACCTTATCAACAAGATTGATAATGCCGTCATTAATAGCACAATAAACTTTAAAGCTCTCTTTTAGAACCTAATGATCATAGAACCCGATCAATAACAAACCCAAACAATATAAAAGCCATCTAATACACAATAAATTCTGAGAACAATATAACTTCAATACAACCGAACAAATGTTACAGAAGAAAAGGAGTATATAAAACCTACTTAGGAGATCAGTTAGGCTAAAGGGTATTTATGACTACAAATGAAGGATGGTTACAAACAGGTCATCACCATAACTGCTGGCCTTTCCTAAAACACTGTATTTAATGATGATTGAAAATTGAAAATTAATTCAGATATTACCAAGGACCCAACATGGAAAAGGATGTTACCAGTCCCACCATCTTTCAAGGAACCAGTAAATAATTTAGATATGTTTTTATTCTTCCTGTCAGTGCTTGAATTTCATACCCCAACAATTTACTTTTCTAGTTGTAATCCACGAAAACAGAAACAAAAGGGGAAGTGTTCCACAACTTAAAAGATCAAGTGATCAACCAATAAAGTTTCAGCCAACTGCACAATAATGTATTATAATAATTTTGCCCATCATTATGCTAAAGGTCATTTACAGAAATCTATTACAAATATATCACATTTGAAAATGTTTTTACATATGTACAAACCAAATTTTTTTCCAGTGTATCTGAAAGTTCTAAATGAATAGCTTGACACGGTACATACCAGAGCCAGGGCATATTGTATCACAAAGTTGCTAAAAGCTGCTCCTTCTGGCTGAAAATTGCATCACAATCAGTCAGGATCATTTAAAAACATATATAATATTAATACAGCAAACAATATAGTGATGCGGTGAAATTAATTAAACCAAATCAATGAGTAAGGATGTAAAATAAAGTGGTATTTACGCACTGTTTGGTTCAAATGAAAGGAGGGAAGTAGAGGAATTTTAATGGAGAGGCAAGATAACTGGTTGTCGAATTTGTTTAAAAGTTTCTCTCCCCACCAAATCACACCCCCAACTCTTGGAGGGGAGCTGAAGTTGAGTGAGGAGGGATTTTAGCTCCTTCCCCTCCTCTTCCTTGAAAATATGAACCAAACATGAAAAAAAATATAAAAATACCACCCCTCCCCTCCCCTCCAACTCCCCCCAACAAAACACTATATTTGAGAGAATAAAGAAAAAAATAATGAAAATCATTAAGTTTCAGAACATTACCCGACAACCAACAAGACGATAGAGCAGCTGCTGCAAAGCAGGCAGTTGTTCCAATAGCTCCTCACTATTTAAATCACTGGTCCTGCTGTACCCCTGCTTGGAAAACAAGCATTAAAACTTATTAATGAAAGGTTAACACAATGAAAGTGACACATTTCAAGAATTATGAGAACTTCTGTAAATTGAAGATGGCTTTCTGAGGGTTTTAGCACTTACAATAATTAAAACTTTTCAATTTCTGATTGATTACTACTGTTATTATGTCTCTTTTCTTATTTCCCTTTCTTGTCCCCTACCTAATCTCTTCTTTCAATCCTCATTTTTCTATTTTACATGAATAGCCCCCCTCCCCCCATCTTACCCAAAAACCATTCACATAAAACAAGGCAACAAGATAAAGGCGGAAACATTATTTCCATCTCTTTCCATTTTATATTCTATGCTGAGTGCCCAACTTGTCCTGCATCACTTGCACAAACGATGCCACCAATATTACGATTAAAATATTATCCATTTAATCACGAATGAAACAAACTCAAATGACTAATCATGCAGTCAAATATCAAGGTTCATGAATCAAATTAAGTGTTAAGCACAGGAAATAAAACAGAGGACTTAGTATAAAATAAATTTCCATAATATCCAGGATGGCCAAGCTTTATGCTATGGCAGACATCTGCAAATCTAGCCAGTCAGCAACAACATACAACAGTAACATAACAAACTTTTCTACATATTCAAGTTGGAACCTCTTGAGTACTGCCTTTACAAATTACAAAATTGCACCACATTGCATCTTGATTGCTTGCTTTTCAACAGTACCACCACGTAAGCACCTCTCAACCTTCCACAGCAAACCAAGCCCACGATTACCTCTTTTCTAGTATTCCTTTCTTTTCAAAATTTGGAATCATCTTCAAAATTAGATATCCACTGCTCCAAGATCAGAGCTCTAGTACCAGATGATAGAAACTGGTACCAATGATAAGAAAAATAAATCTTTATGGAGAGAAAAACCCAATTCCAGCCCTACTCCCAATGTGGAAGCAGATCAACAAATCAGTAAAATGACACAGCAATCAAAGTTGTCAAAATTGAGCTTCAAGGTTGGAGCAGAAGGAGGGTCTTGGATCGTAGGATCGATGGATCATAACGCGACTTGTAAGAGTCAACTAAAATGCAAAATTATATTTAAATGCATATCTATATGAATAAAAAATAACATATATAAAAAAAAAATCTCTTAAATCACTCCAAACAGTTAATTGAACTTCAACTAAAGATTCAGAAGGCCCCTTTAATCACAACTCAAAAGTTATAAAGTCACAAGTTTTTACCAACACAAAAAACAACAGATCATAAAGCAAAAAACACTGCCAACAGTAACACTCAAACCAGCCTCATTAACACTTCCAACAGTACCGTTGTTACCACTCATTACCATCTTTATAAAGCAAAAAACAGAATACACAGCAACAGGAAAGAGACGCAGCAATAGAGCACACATTACACAACACAAAGAAGGAGAACACAACATGCAGAGCTGCAGAGGAACACAACACTGACAGAGGGAAAAGCGGAGAGGCAGAAACAAAGAAGGATGAAGCAGAATGCAACACAAGCAGAATGGAAGAGGCAAAAAACCACGACCCATATACATTCGTGTTTTCAGAAGAGAATGTTAGGGAAAAAGTAGAAATAAGTAAACGATTTGGGAGAAGCATAGGTGGTTTCATAAAGACCAAAAAAATAAGGGTTTACATGCATGGAAAAAGCATGAATCATGGGATTCAATGCTCCAACACGTGATTTTGACAACATTGACAGCATAACTCCAGTGGATGTTCAATAGACTAAGAAACACTCCCACAACTGAATTATTATATCTCTGTGCTCTCTCTCTTTTCCTCTCTATTATTTATACTGTCTTTTATTTACAATTCTGTGACAAGTTCTCACCAACAGCCCAGTCCAACAAACTAACCAACCAACTCTAAATAACTAATTATTCTGCTAACTTATATAAATATAATCATAGTTTGACAAAGTTACCTTGCAGTTCACTTCATCGCAGTAAATTTTTTCTTTTACCCAGAGAGAGAGAGAGAGAGAGAAGGTGGAAAGAGAGAAAAAAAATTACCTTGTCCTGCCCTGGAACAGGCTTAGGTAGACGCTCAGCTTCAATATCATACTTCAGAATCCGGAAACATTCAAGTCTTTCTTCCAAATATAATGCATAAGTACGTACCCAGGCAGAACAATCCCAGGCTGCCAGCAAAAAACATCAATCTAAGATCACTTGTTACAAGTTTCAACCCAGAATAAAAAAATGACAATTGAAAAGGGATTAAGAAGTGGCCACCTCTTAGTCAGCCACATTATCAATCACAATAATGTAAAGACCAAAAACATATTTAAACCATTTGAAAACTTCTAATCTGGTCCCTTTCTAATCGGAACTGTTGACAGTAAGCTACATCCGAGGACCGATTTAAATACTAGACGACCCAATTATAAATATATTGGATCCCTATAGTTCGAAAATTTTCCTCATGTCTAGCTTACTATTAGAAATTTCTAACAATAAAAATAAGGAACTTGTCAACGATCAACTTTCCCAAACGCTCAAACTATAAAATGAAGACTCGTGAATCATTTTACAACTAACACACGACCTCACCTAAGAGCCATTTGGGCTTGAAAAGTGGACTATGCACAGGCCCACCCTACCTTCTACACATGTACTTTCTATTAGAACAATCAGGCTTGTTAGAGTAACTAGAAAATATCTCACAATATGTTGATTGTATAAAAATTATTGATATCGCATATGAATAGAATTTGTGGGCATTAGTACTTTGTATTTTGCATTACATCAATAACACAAGATCATATTATTCAAAGTATCTATTCTCTCTTTTCCTCCTTCCCTGCCTAAACCCTATATTTTCAACAAGGTATCAGAGTGGTACCATTCTTTGTAAGCTGTCCTGTTGATATTCAACTACCTAGATCCCTCTCATACACTCTATTTCCCCCAGCCTCACTCTTTGGCAACTGTCTGTTGCTTCCTCTTAATTGTTGAAAAATTCCAGTCACTAAAACCCTTGATTTTCCTCCACCAAAGTCACCTTCTGTCTTCTATGTTTCTATCAATGGTGCCCGGCCTTTGTCAACGGGATTTCACCTCACCACTGCCACTGTCAGACCTTCCAAAGGCCTACTACATGCACCTCTAGATCACCAGCCAAGCACCCACACATCTCCCTTCGGCCACATACGAGAGAGCATCCATTCATCTTTTGAATGGTTGCCACACTTGACATGCGGTCTTCTTTTTCTATATCTGGTCCCACCCTGTCCAATCAGCCATCTCTCTCTAGCCGTATCTCTCCACTGACAGTTACTGGTTAGGGTTTACACATCCTTTTTCTCGCAATTGGGACTGCATGCTCCCCATATTCTGACCATCTCTACTCAATTTTTCCTCCCTAGTCTAATAGAGATACAACCAACCCAACAAAAGACTCTTTACAAGGAATTGGAGGCCCAATGAAAAGAGAGAAGACAAAGAAAATGAACCAAGTATTGCAAGGCCAAATTATGGAGATAAAAAGGAGGATCAACTTCTGTTAACGGCTGCACCTAATTAGGTCACTTCTCCACAACTTAATGATGATATTTTGAGCCCAACTTGAAGACAAAAATTGAGAGCCCAAATCCAATGTCTAAGATGCATTTGTTGGTCACAATTTATCAATTTAATGAATTATTGTGACCTGAACGAACAATAAATAGGTCCATATTTTCTATTTTCTTTGGAACTTTCGTATCAATTTTTATGGCTGATTTTTCAGACAGCATTTGAATTTTCTAAGCCATATTTATGCCTTTGCTAGAAGTTACAAGACATGCAATTTTGCAATCATAAGATAATTAGCATTCAGTAAGCCAATTTGTAACAGTCATAAATTAATTTTGAATTGATTTTAGGGGGTTGCACTTAGCCTATAAATAGGAACCATTGTAGCCTCACAAGACACATCAATTTGAATGAAATCTGAATGTTTTTCTCATATTGAGAGAGCATTTCCTTTGTTCTTGGATTAGGTACTTTAGAAGTGTTGGTTCTACAAACAAGTCATGGTTAGGGTCACATTTTCTTTGATAACTTCGGTTTTATTGGCAGGTCGCAGTCAGGGTCAAGTTTATTATTGAGTTTTCTGCATTATCAAGACAATCCAGTTTATGAAATTTACCCCTCAACCCTGCTTGCTACCTTCCTGTGGTTGTTTCACTCAAGCAACAGTTAATTAAGCACTTATTCAATGAGTTCTTATCAAATGAGAGATTACCCGTGAAGCTAACTAATATAAGCTGAAAAGAACTTATATTGATAACCACTCCATGAAGCTTATTGAAATAAGTTAAAAAGAGGACATCGGAAAGTCACAAGCCCAAATAAGATTTTCTAAATTCCACTAACTTTTCAGTCTATAAAGACACTAGGTGATGCCTCATGAATGATTTTGTATCTAACAGACCTATTTAGAACTTTTATATATTTTATGGACCCAATTACAAACTTTATAATAGACTCAATAAAAAAAATTCAAGACAGTAAAGGAACCGATAGATTAGTTAAACCTAAAAATATAAAGACAGTCATAAAATTAACCTATTGCGCTTGAATCATCTTTGAAATTAGAAAGTTGGAGTATGCGCCCTCTCAGTGAGAAATTAAGAAGTTCTTCCCTAAAAGTAGGATCACCCTCCCTCAATAACCTATGAATGACTATCAATGTTTTCAACGCCACCTGTTAACAAACAAAAGAAAGTGAAGCATAAGCACACATAACCATTAGAAAATTATAAGCTATATAAGTAGATTCATGCAAGTAGCAATTGAAAAATGGTAAGAGGATAAAAAATAAAAATCCATAAGAATAATAATGCAGAGCACCAGGTCCAAATACAAATTACACATCACTTGACCCCAGGAACACTAAAAGAAATATGAGATACTGTGTTAAGATATTAAGAATTCAAAACTCCTTCAGCAAAATCAACAAATATTCCAATAATTCCATTTGATGCAATATTGAATTGATTTTGAGTTTCACTAAATCATGGAAAAAGAAGCTGATCACTTTTATGACCCTAGCAAGAAGTAGTGATGTTTTGCAAAATTTGATACATTAGGATTTAATTATTAAGAACTTTACTTGATTTTGTTCGACTTTGATAGGTTTTATTTAGATTTTAGTACTTTAGCTCTTCCCTCTCCTTTGTGTATTTTTGCAAGTGTAATCTTCACAATTATGGATCAATTCAGGCAAATTTTATTTACAGGCTTAAAAGGGAATTTATCCAAAGCTAAAAGATTCTAATTGGGATTAAAATCCTTATCAAGATTAAAGGAATTGAAGATCTAAGAAGAATTTGAATACCAAATAAAAACAAGAAACAAGACACTAGGTCCAAATGTCCAATTTAACAATCTAACATAACAAAAGGGGGAGCTACCATAGAAGGAATTCAAGATTAAATTTGGAGGACAATAACAAGAGAGCTCCAAGACAGTAAATGATATAAAGACCAGATGCAGAATAAAATCATAGAAGTTCTACAACTGTGTTTAATTTTTCCTTTCTTTTTCTCTTCCATTATTTATCATGAATCTATATATTTGAATTGATTTTCTTCAACCATCAAGAACTTGTTATTGATCCATGAATTACATTGGAAGGACAATTTCATTATTTGATTGAAGTATTAAACTCCATGTGTGTTTGGTGCAATTTGAGGGACAACACAAGCAGAATAGTATAGAGTATAGTACAATAGCTGAGTCAGTATACTACTTTTAATTTGTCTACTGTTAGGAAGATGATTCATAGCACAAGCAGCTTTAAGTGAAGGAAGGGGAACAAAGGATAGAGGCGTTCTGTCAGGGAAGAGAAGGGGGCTCACAAGAGGACTTCAAAAAGAAAATGAAAGAAATGGATATTTCTATCATCTAGATAGCTGTACTCTAGTTTATTGAGCAACAATTTAACACTTTTGTTTTGACCTTCATTGTTGTATGCATTGTGTCATACAAGTATTTGTCTCATAAATGCATACAGATACAACACCAAAGTGGTGTTTTCATGCTTTAGAGGGATTACTCATAAAAGACACATAATATTGTAACTAGGATCCTATTGAGAAAAGAGAACAAGAAACATAGGATGAATCCATGTGTTTTGATTACATACTGGAATATATATTTATAATAGGAACTATTGATACAGAATAAGAAGTTACTATAATTACGAAGATACTAATTTTTCTATCTATAATATTATTATAATTACATAATTCCAACACTCTCCCTCAAGCAGGAGCATATAAATCATATGCACTAAGCTTGTGGCATATATAACTAATTCGAGGACCTCTTAAAGACTTGATATAGACATCTACCAATTGATCATGGGAATTTAAAAAGCTAGTAATGATGTCTCTAGATAAAATCTTCTCTAAGGAAGTGATAATCTATCTCAATGTGTTTAGTCCCCTCATGAAAAACTAGATTTGACGCAATATGTAAAGCTGTCTGATTATCACAAATAAGTGTCATCTCTCTAGTTTCTCCAAATCTCAATTCTCTGAGTAGTTGTTTAAGCCATATAAGTTCACAAGTAACTAAAGTCATAGCTTGATACTTTGCTTCTGCACTAGACCTTGTAACTACATTTTGCTTCTTGCTTTTTCAGGAAACTAGATTTCCACCAATAAGGATGCAATAGTCAGATGTATACCTCCCATCAATAGGTGATCTTGCCCAATCTGCATCTGAATACCCCACAATCTAAGTATGCCCTTTGTCTTCATATAAGAGGCCTTTTCCTGGAGCTCCTTTAATGTATTTCAAAATGTTGATTACTGCATCCCAATGTCCATCACAAGGAGTTAAGAAAATAACTCACCACACTAACTGCAATCTGTCAGATAGTTTAGTTTTCCAACAAGTCTCCTATACCTTTCTAGATCTAAAAGTGGCTTCCTCTGACTTAGCAAAAGTTTGGTATTAGAATCCATAGGAGTATCAATAGCTTTGACCCCTACCAATCTTGTTTCCTCTAGGATATCCATTGTATACCTCCTTTGAAAAATCACAACACAATTCTTGGATTATGCCACCTTAATTTCGAAAAAGTATCGAAGTCTACCAAAATCTTTTGTTTTAAAATGCTGACAAAGGTTTTGCTTTATCTGTTTAATACCATGATGATCACTTCCTGTAATGACAATGTCATCTACATACACAATTAAGTAAATACAACTTGTTAGATCCTATGAAACTAAGGGGACAAGTCCAACAACAAATCCAGGAGGTTTCTCCATATAGACTTCCTTTTTCAACATCACTATGAAAGAAAGCATTCTTGATATCAAGCTGAAAAAAAGGCGAATGAAAAATAACAGCCATAGGTATGAGTAGCCGGACAGGTGTCATTTGGCTACTAGGGAGAAAGTGTCGTTGTAGTCCAAACCAAATATCAATGTATAACCTTTAACTACTAAACGGGCCTTAAGGAGATCAATCTTACCATTAGGACCAACCTTGACCGTATATATTTTATCAATCATCGCTTGTTTCCAACTGTAATGTGAGAAAGCATAACCTATGGACTGAGGAATAGAAACAAAGGACAAGGAAAACAAACAAGTATAATGAGAAGAGGACAACTGATGATAACTCAAAGAAACATAATGAGAGGGATTATGCGTAGAGCATATACCTTTACGAAGAACCATGAGAAGTTCATTCTTAGGAGGCAAACCCGAAGGAGAGGTGGTGAGTGGCACCGGAAGCGAGTAAAAAGTCAGACCAGCAGACATTGGCGGTATAGAGAGGGGCTGGCAACGGTGATATACCTGCAAAGGGCGTGAAAGAGGTGGTGTAGCAGAAGCATGAGATGGTTCTATTGGAACATCATAGAAAGGCACAAAATTTAGAAGAGGGGAAGGAGAAGACTCAGACTAAAACAAGAGGACTGAGTGTAAAGAAAGGAACAGATTTAAAAAAGGTGACATCAATCGAAACTAAATAGCAACGAAGAGTTATAGAGTAACACTTATAACCTTTCTGAGACCTAGTGTAACCTAGAAAAACACATTTATGAGAGCGTAGTGAGAGTTTATCAAGCCCGAGACTAAGATCATGAACAAAACAGGTGAACCCAAAGACACGAGGGGGTAAAGGGTAAAAAGACTGGTGAGGGTATAAGATAGAGTGTGGGACTTGGTTTTAAAGAATTGAAAATGGCATTCTATTAATATGGTAACATACAGTAAGAACAGCATCACTCCAAAAATGATGAGGAACTTAATTATGACACAATAGAGTACGATCAATTTCAATAAGATGTCTATCTTTTTGTTTAGCAACCCCATTTTGTTGTGGATTATGGGCACAAGTGGTCTGATGAAGGATATCATTAGAAGCCATAAAATTCTGAAATTGATTAGATAAGTACTTTCAAGCATTATCACTTTGTAAAGTATGAATTGGAACACCAAATTGAGTTTTAATTTCACAAAAGAACGTCTTAAAAATAGAAAATAACTTGGAACGATCTTTCATTAAAAATAACCTAGTATATTTAGAATAATCACCAATAAAAGTAATAAAATATTTTGAACCTAAAGTAGATACAGTACAACTTGGACCCCATACATTAGTGTGAACTAAAGAAAAGGGAGAAGTAGAACGACGATAGACAGGATTAGTAAAAGAACGACGAGTATGTTTTCCTAATTAACACGACTTACAGGACAAAGTAGATAACTTGAAAAGACTTGGTACTAAGTGTCGTAATTTGGTTAAACTAGGATGTCCTGACTGAGCATGAACAAGGAGAGATGAATCAATTACCAAACCAGCATGAGCAGAAGCATTTAAATGGTAGAGACCATGAGACTCACATTCGGTGCTAATCATCCTCCCTGAACTCCGATCCTGCAGGTAAACAGAATCTTTTGTGAAAGAGATAATATAATCAAGGGAACGAGTGAGATGACTAATGAAAAGTAAGTTAAAAAAAGATCTGGGAACATAAAGAACATTATCAATAGAGAGGGAGGGAAAAGGGTGGACAATATCAATACCCTGAGATTGTGTGAACATTAGCAGCCAGAAAAGTCGCCAAGTGTAAACAGTGGCAGTCGAAAAAAATCAGAAATTGGAGACCAGTTTCTAGAAAAAAAAAAATACACCTATGAGCAGTGGGCCCACAGGATAAGGACGGATTAGGATTTCCTCCTTGTCAGGCTCTTGATACCATATTGAGAAATACGAATAAGAAATAGGATGAACATATATTTTGTGATAGGAACTATTGATACAAAATAAGGTTACTATAATTACAAAGATACTAATTTTCCTATTTATAATATTACTATAATTACATAATTCCAACAGATCCAAGATGGCACAAATGAAAAGGAAGACTTTACTTTGGATTACTTCTTGATCCTTCAAAAAGGTAACATGCTATATAAAAAATTAAAGAATCAACATTTTTGCTATTTCAATTTCGTTCGGAGTATAATAAACATAAAAGAGATATATATAAACTAGTGAATAAATTAAATACAATTCAAAGAATATTACGGTTTCATTAACAGCATAAAGAACTAGCATTGTCAAACAATTAGTCTAGCAATTGGCATCAAATCCTTATTCAAAATTGATTTATTTTATGTTGATGGACTCAGATGATGGATGTGCTGTTTTGAGGCAATGGTCTTTACAACTACAACGCAGGTAAGGTGTGTCAAGAGGTGTTTCAGCAAGAGACACTCCAATGCTCATGTGAGTTAGGATTTTATTAGTTTTATTGTAAGGAAGAGTTGCATACCTAAGGGAGGTTTTTCCCTTGCTATTTAATAGGAACGGGTGCATCTTAGTTAGGTGGTATCCCTATTCAGTGACATCATGCCATCACATGACTAGCTTGTTTGTGTTGACATTGGCTCATCCCAATGGAGTTGAAAGGAGAAAATCAATAGTGGATAACTTGCAAATCAATTTTAACAGATTTCATTATTTTTTTATTTTTTAAGAATCAATTTTATTGAAAACCCAATCAAGCCCAACATCATGAGGCAGGTCTAGGACCTACTAGGACCATACAGGGTGGAAGGAGAAAATTGATGGTAGACATGACTTGCAAATCAATTTTAACAGATTTGATTATTTTTTATTTTTCAATAATCAATTTTTACTGAAAACCCAATTGAGCCCAACATCATGAGACACATCTAGGACCTACTAGGACCATAATGGGTTGGTATGCATTAAGCTTAGCATAGGGTTAAGGAATACTTCCTTAGGCAAGGCACCAGCATGATCAGGACAAGTCAGGATAATCCCGTAGTTCAAACTGAGGTGGATAATCTGACATACATCGTGGCAATCTAAGGTGGGACCAGGTATAGTTCAGGACGAGATGTTAGTTCCACCCATGGCAAGAGTAGTCTGGTATGGTCACCACCATGAACAGCAGTCTATGGGTCTATCCCTGATCAATTTAAATCATATATAAAGAAAATTCCTTTCATTTAGTGCCACCTAGGCTACATACAATAGAAGCTTTTGGAATGGTATCTCATCATTACTTATATCCCCATTATCTTCCTCATCTCTTAGATCTCTATAATTGCCATATCTAGATGACTCAATCTCCAACTACTAAAATGAATCTAAGCCAGACCTCAAAGTTTCCCATCTCAGCTTCAAGTATAAGTCAACATAAAGCTAATCTTCATAATTATATTTGTTAAAAATAGGTAATTATAGTAATGTTGTGAATAGGGAAGGCTATATCTTTGTAAATATGATCATTAGGAAACTATATATTCTTGTTTAATTCATGTATTAATGATTCTTATTATAAATATATACTCTGCTAGGTAGTTTAGACCTACAAATTCATCCTATATCTCTCGTTCCTCTTACTTTTCAACATGGTATCTAGAACCTAATAACAGACAACCCTTACCCTAATTCATGATCACCTAGTGAGCCCATTGGTGTTCTTTTGAAAATCGTGCTTCACATCCAATTTTCAGACTTCTCATTTCTAGTCACTATTTGCCGCCCATTTAGCAGCATCTCCAACAACTTTTCTATTGACATCTTTCTAGCAACCAACCCTTGAACAAGTGTGCTGCCACCAAATCAGCCTATCCCCAAATTGTCGTGGAAAATGGGGCCCACGTGCACCATCATCTATTTTGGGTTTCTTTCTCCTTGCCACACTACTGCTGGCACATGGCCGCATGTCTAATTCTATTTCCAGACTTGTTTATCATCTCTAAAATTCCTTATATGGTCTGAAATAGTCCCTAAGTGCATGGTCTAACAGGTTTAACCTGGTGGTTTAGTAGTTTGGTATGACTCGGAACAAAATGAAGTTGAGCACTTGATTTTCTATCGTCATTCAACCATAGATTTTATTTACTTGATTGTGTACATCAACAACATTGTCATTACAGGAAATTATCACCACGACATTGAATAGGAAAAAGCAGCATCTTGTCACTACTTCCAAACAAAAAATATTGACAAACTTAAATACTTAGTGAAAATTAAGGTAACACAATCCAAAAGTGGTATTTTGACTTCCCAAAGGAAGTATGCGATGGATATCTTAGAAGGAACAGAATTGATGGGGGATAAACTTGTGATGCTCATATAGACACAAATACCAAACTTATTCTGAGTCAAGGAAGCCCCTTTCAAATCAAGAAAGGTATAAAAGATTAATTTAAAAATTAAACTACCAAACTATTACTCGTCCAAACATCTCCTTTACAATTAGTATAGTAAGTTAGTTCCCTAACTCTCCTTATGACGGACATTGAGATATAGTAATTCTATCCTCAAATAAATTGAAGGAGATCAAGGAAAAGATTTCTTATATGAAGGCAAAGAACATACTCAAGTTATGGGGTATTTAGATGCAAGGGTAGGATCTCCTAGTGAGAGAAGGTCTACATCTGATTATTTCATCTTTATTGATGGAAATTTGATTTCTTGAAAAAACAAGAAACAAAATGTGGTTGTTAGGTCTAGTGAAGAAGAGTATCGATCATGACTTTAGTCACTTGTGAATTTATTTGGCTAAAGCCTAAATCAGTTGCACAAAGAACAAAGGCGTGGGAAAGTTATATAGATGACACTTATTTGTAATAATCAAGCACCCTTGCATATTGCCACAAATCCAATCTTCTATAAAAGAACCAAACATATTGAAATAGATTGTCATTTGATTAGAGAGAAAATCTTTTTTGGAAACATCAACACTAAACCTGTTAGTTTAAATGATCAATTAGCAAATGTTATTACCAAGTCATTAAGAGGTCCTCATAATAGTTATATGCAACAAGCTTAGTACATATAATTTATATGCTCTAGCTTGAAGAGTGTTAGAAATATCTAATTATAGTAATGTTATACATAGGGAAGGTTATATATTTGTAATTATAGTAACTAAATAATTGTATATTCTTATTTAATTCTTGTATTAATGATTCTTATTATAAATATATACTCTTCCATGTAGCTTAGACACACAGATTCATCCTTTATCTCTTGTTCCTCTTCCTTCTCAACAATATCTCTTTCAAAACAATGTTGTTAGCTCACATAAGACTACTTACTTGAGGACAATGTGACTAACAATACCTTTCATATAGTTTATTATTTCAATATCTTTTATATGAATGCAATATTCAGTACTTTCACTAAATATACCTCAAGATGTAGACAAACAGTCAGCAGAGTTCTAAGATGCACAGTAGACTGGAATATTCCAAAACAGGTTTTTGGCCAGAAAAGTCAGGATTTGAAGCATAGTCATTTACTATTTGAGCATTTGTAGGATAAGATTGCCTTCATAATTCTTTTAGTGCCAAAATCATGCATGTTTTAGAGGGCATGTACTTAATGGATACCTTAAGAGAAATTCAAGACCATTAAACAAAATGTCATAAATGATATGTCTTCATGGCTTTTGTTACCATCGTTACACGCTTCTATCTAAGGAAGATATCATATCATCATCATTTTAGTAACTTTAGTACAGTTCGATATCTTTTTTCATGATAGCATAATTTTTATTAGTGGTAAAAGAGGAAAACTACAACTGCGACCACAGAAAAGATGAATTCTCTGAAACCGAAAATTCAAGGAGCATATATTTGTCTTTGCTAAAGAAAAAAATTCTTTGAGGATTTGGCGACATTAAAGATGTTAGAAGGCTTTGGCACTGTTCTCAATTTGCAGTTATATTGCTCTGTTGTATTTATTTCTTACCCCTCTCTCTTCTTTCTTAATAAATTCTTTCTTTGTCAATAAAGAAAAAGAAAAAGAAAAATTACAGCAGCTATTGAAACAACCAACCCTTATCAAACAAGGGGGGTTATCTACATGGATTAAACAATGATATTGTGTTCAATAAAAAACTAAACTTCAGAAGAATTATTTAGATCAAGGTCTCTAAAAGTTTTCTTCAATCTTCTTCCACCCCTATTAATAAGGATCTTGTCCATTGGCAGAATTTGTCACTATATTCAACTGGGAAGCTTGGTTTTGTGAACTACTTGTTGAAAAGAAACAGTAGGGTATTTCATGACTTGGTTTTTCACTTCACTTGCCAGCCAAACCATGGGATACGATGGCTTAGATTTTCAACACTTACTCCTGATCTTAAAGATTTCACAAGAATTCAAGACCTTAAGTAGTAGCTTCACGCTTCTAGTGAAGGTGAAGGATCTAGGCAATCTTTATTATTTTTTGGGTCATGAGGTTCATTCTCAACCCAAAGGTCTCTTTCTCCATCAACACAAGTATGCTGAAGCTCTGATTTCTTTGGCTGGTCTCCACTCTGCTTCTCGTGTGGATACTCCTCTCAAAGTAAATGTCAAATATCTCCGTGATGAGGGTGAAATTCTGCTTGATCCTTTGCTGTATCAGCAGTTAGTGGATAGTTTTAATTATTTGACTATTACAAGTCTTGACATCTCATTTGCAGTCCAACAAGTTAGCCAATTTATGCACACCCCTGGCCACCTTGACCTAGCTGTTGTCCATTGTATCATCCGTTACTTGAAAGGTACTTCTCATTAGGAGTTGTTCTTTCTTACTGGGAGGTCTCTTAATTTGGAGGGTTATAATGATGCTGATTGGGCAAGCTGCCCAGATACTCAAAGATCTATCACAAGTTGGTGCATGTTTCTAGGTTTTGTGCTCATCTCTTGGAAGAGTAAAAAGAAGGCCTGGGTATCTAAGTCTTCCACTGAGTCTTAATGTCACGTATGTCTATAGCCTGCTCTGAAAATATTTGGCTTTGTGGACTTTTAGCTGAACTTGGCTTCCCTCAACCCAAGGCTATACCTCTCTATGCTGACAATACTAGCACCATACAGATTGCTGCCAATTCAGTCTTCCATGAACACACCAAACATATTGAAGTGGATTGTCATTCCATTCGTGAGGCTCTTGATACTTGTCTTGTCTTGTCTTGTCTCTCTTCCTCACATTACTTGAGAACTTAGCTAGCGGATATTTTTACCAAGGTTGTTCCTCATCCTTGGCATCAATTTCTCACTAACAAATTGATGCTCATTGACCACTCGCATCAATTTGAGGGGGAATGTCAGAGAAGGAGTCTGCTGGACCATTATTATTTTCCCTAACAATCTGCTGCTCTATTACATATTTACATGTATATTTCCCATTACAAATTAGGAACATTATTCAGCCTATTAGTTGTATATATTTAGGAATTAGGATTCCTAATTTAAGTTGTACAAATCAAGAATTAGGATCATTAATAGTTGTAAATATTGTGTATTATTTATTTAGAGGAATAGAATGAAGGAAAGAAAGCCAATTTTTTTGACAATAGCCTCTCTTGGCCTTCTCCTAACATGACTTAACCACCTCAGGAAAATCTACATCATCTCCTCAATAGGTGCTACACCAACTTTCTCCCTAACACATTAATTCTTGATCTTATCTTTTCTTACATGTCCTTGCAGGTTGCAGCCATCACAACATTATCATCTTTACTATTGTTATGTTTTGCACCTGTCAATACTTTACAGGCCAACATTCAGTACCATAGAACATCAAACTTCATAGTTGTTTGGTAAAATTTTCCTTTCAGTTTTGATAGGGCTCCATACACTTACAAGTTATGCCTGATGCATTTCTTCATTTTATCCACCCAGCTTGAATCCTAAGCATGGCATCTCTGTCAATTCCCATCATTTTTTAAGATAGAATCAAGATATCCAGAATCTTCCCATAACACTTAAAACATCCTCATGGATAACCTCACTAGCTAATCTTCCAGACAAGCAGACACGAAACTAAACTGACTGACCCACTTCATTATTTCTTTTATCAGAATAAATAAAATCCCCTTAGATGTTACTCAACAAAAAAAAAAAAAAATAGAAGAGGAAGAGAGAGAACTGCAATCTACAAGCTTTTTAATATCTTGCAAGCTATAACTCATATTTGAGTGTACCAAAAAGATTCACGACTGTGAACTGCACAAGCATAATACCGATACTAACACCCAGTAACCTAGCTAGCATCAAGAATACTGATACAAACAGAATACTGAAACTAATACCCTGTTCTCACAAGTGATTAAGGTTCATACATCAGCATAATTTCCAACGGTTCACTTAAAAAAAATAAGCATTAGATTAGTAGATTCACATTCAATCCATATTTTAACAGCCACGTCTCTAACAGGCAACGTGGAATTTTGACAACAACTTTAAATTACAATACATATAATTTCAAATTCTCGTAAGTAATAAGATTTTACACATCAGCATAGACAACCAACACTCAAACAAAAAATATAAATTCCATACATTCACTTTCAATTAAAAAAAATGCATCAAGTATTAAATTACAAAAAGAAAAAAAAGTACCGTCCAGTTTCGCGTCTTCGCCAATCGACGTGCAAGTGCATGAATGCAGTAAGCAACATCCGCTCTAGGCCGTACAGCAGAAGTTGCAAACAGAATTTCTACATCGAACAAATAAACAAAGCAATTTTATCATTAAAAAAATAAATAAATGAGCAATTTGTTGTGTGATCGTATCTACGAATAGATAAATAATATTAACCACACACTGTCTTTCACATACTTCTAAGGTGTCTCTCCTTGGGAGGACATTCGACGTGGTTGGTGGCTTTGACTACGGCAACGTCCAAATCCTAATAATAGGAAACCGATTAAACAAAAAATTAATAAATATATAAACGAATTTTTTAAAAAGAATTGAATAAAACAATGGATAGGTAGGTTTAGAGAATGGGAATGAGATACCGCATAATCGCTGTTGACATGAGCGAGACCCACTTTGGTGGTGTCTTTGAGGGCGCCGTAGGCTTTTCTCCAACTTTGAAGGGTACCCATACTCATAGAAAGCCTTTGATTCTCTCTATGTATACGTGGGTGTGTTTCTTTCTTCTGTGTGGGATTGAGAGAGCAGAAAAACAGAAATGAAGGAGTTTGAGGTTTGATCGAAGGTTTGTTGGTGTGTGAATGTACGTATGAATGAATGGAATGTTCTTTCCACAGCGGAATGGAATTTCATGACTTTTATGGCGTTTGGCGGCTGCGCTTAGCTGTGCCCCTCGTCATTGTTATTATTTTAATCATTTCAATTTAACAACTATCCTTACGTGTAATTTTAAACTTTAATAATCTGCCTTTATATTTATTTTACGGGTCATGTAAGAAAAACATCTTATATTTTTTTTAAATTAAAGGTTATAATTATTTAAATAATTTAAAAATTAAAAATATTTATATTTCTTTAAAGATAAATCATCAACCTACTATTTATTATACATATTGAATAAAATATTAATCATTATAATTATTTCAAAAAAAATAAAATACTCTTTTAATTTTCAAAATACTATAGAAATTATCTTATTTTATATTTTAAATTTAAATTTTTATTCTCAAATGAAAATATTTTTAAGCAATATTTATTTCTTTTATATTTATTATTAAAATTTTAATTATTTTTAATTTCTGTTAAATAATATTTTTTAATATTCAATTCTTTATATTTCATATCAAAATACGAATTTATTTTTTTTTAAATGAATATAATTTTAATTTATAAATTTTGAATATTGATACATCATATTAATAAAAATATAAAAATTGAATTAAATCTTAACTTTTATTTTTTATATATATTTTTAATTTAAAATTTTCATTTATTTAATTTATTTTCTCACTTAATTTGAACATGCTCCTTATCAAATTAAAATGTTTTTAATTTATATGAGAATTAGATGTTTAAATTATATTTTTGTTTAAACAATTTCATACTCACTTAGATAAATTTTGAAATTATTACTTAAGTAAGAGATGTAATTTAGCTTAAGTAGGAGTGAGGAATAGTATCAAGAATTATTTGGTAAAGAATATTTAGGAAGAGAGAAAATAATTTTAAATAAATATATTTAAAATTAATATTTAAAGTGCGCGTGTATATATATATATATATATATATATATATATATATATTGATATATTGACATAAATTTGATATATTAATTATGTATCATCATGTTATATATGATTTTTTTAATTAAAAAATATTTTATCTTTCTTCTTCTTCAAAACTTTCCTCCCAAGCATACTCCAAAAGAATTTATAAGCAACTAAACTATGAAGTAAGCGAAATTACTTAAATAGGTATTAACAATCTTAAAGAGTTGTTTGGAAAGTAAGATTTTGAAGGAGAGGGGAGGATAGAATAAAATTTATATTTTAAATAAATATATTAACAAAAACTTATTGTATTTGTCATCATAAATATTATATAATTTTTTTAATTTAAAATTAAATAATATGTCCTTCTCTTCCAAAAACTTTCTCTCAAACATAATTTTAGCGAAAATTCAACAAAGACCACAGATATTCGACACATTGATTTTGACAGAAGCAATAACATGTTTGTTTAAGTGAAATAGGAGTCACTTAAATGAAATTCAATTTTGTTAAACAAAAATTGGACACAAAGCACACCTCTCAAGTAACTCACTTAAGTAAAGCTTAAATCACTTAAGCGAAGTATGATGTTATCTAAATAGCCTACTTCGTTTAAGCAAATGTTTCACTTAAACAAATAATGCATAAAAAAATTTAATTTGCAGAAAATTAGAATTCAAATACAACAAAACAAGTAAAGGAAATTTATTACATACATTACATGAGATAATGTTAGAATATACATTTATAATATTTACATGATTAGAGAAATAAAACAAACATGAACAAAGTAAACAAGGTTCAATGATCTTACAAAAAAACATGGAGATGCTAAACAAGATAAAATACCAAAATTTTATACGAAAATAAGAAAAGATAACTTTATACTTTTAAGTTAAATGATCTCACTATCAATAACATAGTAAAACTGAGTTCAATGTTAAAAGTGTGAGGGATATCGTAACATGGAGTGGGTTCATATTCCTAAAATATTGACAAAATA
This sequence comes from Abrus precatorius, assembly GCF_003935025.1. Taxonomy (NCBI): domain Eukaryota; kingdom Viridiplantae; phylum Streptophyta; class Magnoliopsida; order Fabales; family Fabaceae; genus Abrus; species Abrus precatorius. Next base: position 5,098,617 of record NW_020874406.1, on the reverse strand, counting down.
CATAACACATGGTTATAATCAAGATATAAAAATTAACTTATTTATTGATATATGCAATGATTATATATATACTTACTTGAGAATTTTGACTTCGTGGTAGACCTCTAATTGGAACATTACTTCTCCATTTTTCCTATAGCTCTACCCAACTTTTGAATCATCTATACTTATTCATCTTTATGCTTAGTCATTCCTTGAAACTCTTTGTTTGTGTATCATCATTGATGACTAATGTAGGGGCATCATCATCGTAACTCTCAATATTTTATGCTTATAATCAAAGGTGTGTGATTTGATGAAAAACAACATTTACACTTTTATTTATTAAGTGAGAGTATTCTTTAGAAGTAGATACCTCATATGTAAATTTAATCATTTTAGAAGCTAGTTGTTCTAGTTTAAGATTCCCTCAATTTCTATTCCTTTGACATTGTGTATAATGTTAGAACAATATTCTCTTGTCTTCTCTTAATGATATATTTTTCAAGGACATCCTAGACATCATTTGCTTCAAAAACCTTCAATTCATGGGAACAAAGTAGGTCAAATTTTTCAAATTCTCTACAATTGCATCATATAGACTAAAGCATAATCAAATGATATTATTCATTATCTCTCTCAGGGAGATGCAATCCTTTCTGCAATAGGTTAAGAATGAAGCAAATTCTTCTTGTAATAGGTTAAATACATTATGTATATAAAGTTTGCTCATTTGTATTAGTATAAGAAACGTCTCATATCTCAATATTGATAATTTACGGCGGACTCATACTCACACTTGTCTTCAATAACACGTTCAACCTGAATGGTCAAAATATTATAAGGATTGGAAGAGAGAAATGTATATTAAATATATATAATGGCGTTCAATTATCTGAAACAGAATTTCTCCAAAAATGGTTAATAGACAATATTCAGATAAAGATCTTATTTCCTTTTCGTCTGAAACCTTAGCACAAATCTAAGCTATGATCCAATGAAAAGGAAAAAGATACAATAAAAAGAAAAAAGAGATAAAATAAAAAGAAAAAAGAACTTCTATTTTTTAGCAATTTGGGGAAAGGAAGTTGAATTCCCCTTTTCTGATTCTCCCAAAAATCAATTTTCTTTTTGTGATCCTATTTTTAAAGAACTAAAAAGAAAAAATTGAAAAATTCTTTTTTTTTTAGTTTTAAAAATTTTAAATGAAAAACAAAATTGTTTCTAAATATCTCAAAAGATATTGCAAAATGGATCATCAAAAGTATTCTATTTCTAAAAAAAATAAAACAACTCTTCATTTTTAATTTTACTATTTTTCATTCTTTATTTTTATTATTTCTTAGATTCAGAAAAAATAGATGAATTGAATGAAAGCAAAAAAGATTCAACAATTTGTAAGAATAATCTAATTATTTTTTAATCAACCATTCCAATTCAATCTATAAATGAAGTGTGCAATAATTGCTTTATATCAATACGAGGCTTCATACAAACTTTGAAATTAGAATTTAAATTTTCCCTTAATTGATTACTCTGCATCTCAAGTGTGAACATTTCCTTCATACAACACGATGCTCACTTTTCCTTTATGCCTCACACTGATTTGATCCAATTATTTTTAGAAAATATTGTATTCCTTAACCATATTGGTCCAAGCTTCCTCAAAGTCAATTAATGTATCAAACTTATATATGCATTTCTTGAAATCTCTTAAAAAATAACTTTCACCTTTTATCAAATTATCAAGACGTTTTATTTCATTTTGCATCAAATGCCACATGTACAAAGCATGATCTGTCTTAGGCATGATTTCAATAAGAGCCTTAGACATTGCTTGATCTTGATCACTAAATATAATGATTGATTTTTTTTAATTATGCCCAAAACTGTCTCAAACAACTATTGAAAAGATTTACTATTTCACCATACAACAAGGCTAAACCGAATATTACAGCATCCTTATAATGTTGAAAGCCTAACAACAATGTAAGAGATCTATTTACGTGATAGGTGAAATATGTAGTTTTTCAAAAAAATTACTTTAGCAAAATATGTGTAATCTAACACACGTTTTGTGTTAGTCCAAAATACATTTGTTATTTGCTCATTTATATTTATTTGAAATTCATGAAAGAATGATGGAATATCGAATAATTGCCACTAAAAATACTACATTAGACAACCAACTTCTCCATAAATTATAGTTCTGTCTTCTTACTTTGAGTTAATTCTTTGCATCCAACCTATTATCATAACATTAGGTCTATGGTCTGCAAGTGTAGTTGACATGATGACTTTTGTTGCAATCTAGAATTCTTAGTCATATCAATCTCATAAGCTTAGACTACAATTATGTTACAATGTGAAACATGTGAGTTGTCTCTTGAAGCTTAACAAGTATTTATGTTCTTCTACAAATTCATGTATGATAAAGTTTTTGTTTTGTCCCTAAAATATTTCAATTCTGGCATAAAAATCAGTTTTAATTTTAGCTTTATGTTTGGCAACTTAGGAATCTCTTTTATCTCTCTTTCGAAGGCCTTCTTTACAACAAATACACCTACATGAAGTGATAGAATTGTCTTTTTTTTCACTTATTGAAGTATTATTTTCTAATTCCAAAATCTATCCTCTTACCATTTTACTGCAAAATTATCATGCTTCATCTATACTTTTAAAACTTCAACCTAACTCTTGGCTTCCATTTCACAGTTGTAATCGTCATGTTTTCTAACAAAATAAAGAAAAGAAATTTTTGAACTCTAGTTAATCTTCCACCATTCATTATAAACCGAAAAAAAAAAAGTATTTTTCAAAATGAAGGACTAGACTTATTGATGAAGTTGTTGGACAAGTGGAAAAAGCAAAATCAAGTATTGCTTTTGTATGCCACTAGGCCTCTTATCAGTGTAAGATGGTGTTTCTTAGGATTTTGGCAAGCATACTAAAGCTTTCATTTTATTAAAGGAGTAAGGATTGTCGTATCCACAAGAATTAGTAGATATTTTTATAATCTCTATTATCCTAATTAAAACTCTTAACAAAAAAATATAATGTTTTCACAAATATTCATGAGTTGAGAAATTTAGAGATTCAAGAATTGAATTTGACTAAGATATAAAAATATTAGAGTTTGAGCTGAAATTGGATTTCATCATTTATCATCTTGCATATTTTGATGAATAAATACCTAAAAATTATTCTATAGATATAGATGCACTCTTTTAATATTTCCTTAAATTGATTCCTCAAATATAAGGTTTCTAAGAGTATTCAATGAATAACAATTCCTCGTATATTTAAAGAATCCTCTAATATTAAAAATAAGAGTTAAAAAGCAATTGATATATTGAAATCTATTCCTACCATCACAATACATCGAGTGAGTTTCATTCATTCTAGTTCTAAGATTTGCTTTCCAACTAAACTTAGAATCCTAAATCAAAACACTATCATTAAAATTAGAATCAAACAATAAAAACAGAATGAAACCACTAGCATCTATAGAAATAGATAACTATATATAAATTTTCAAAATACTACAAAGTTGAAGATTACATCCAATCCTAAAGAAAGTTTAGCTACCCATAGTAACCATTACAACACAAGAAAGAGAGAAAAGAGATGAGGATTGATGCCAATGCTCCTTACTTTAGCTCTCCCTTCTCTGCCTTGTTTTCCGACTCTGCAATTCCTCTTTCTTTGTTGATTTTTCTTTCTTATTAATGAATTCTTGCTCAAGCTAAAAATTCTCACTTGAGTTAAAATAAGATAGCTTCCAATTTTATTTTTTGCATTTTCGCTTAAGCAATAATTTTTTGTTTGAGCAAAAATTTGACAGATCACTTCCTTTCTTTCTTCCTTGTCTTTCTTCTTTCATAAGTTCCTGTAAAATAAGGAATTCAACAAAAAAGGAATTAAAATTGAAAAAGGAATTGAAACTCAAACTACTTCATTCAAGAAAATAAGTGCTCTAATTCATGTTACAAATTACAAAGACTTGGTACTTATCAATGTTCTCTTCACTTTAGCTCTAACTTGTGCCATTGAAGTGTTCTTTTTTTAGAGAAAGAAGTTTGAGGAAGTATTTCTTGAAGCATGCATCATACTACTTTAGTTTGAGCACCAAATTATTGCATAATTCACCTAAGTGACACTTTTTCAATTAAGCGCATTTATTTTCATTTAAGAAATTTTTTTTCTCTTAAAAGAATTTCATTTGTTGAAGAAACTTATGTCACTTAAGCGAATGGTGTGGCCAGGCTTATGGTGTGGCTTAAGCTATTATGTCTTGCTTAATTGATTATCTTTGATGCTTTAGCTCCAAAGTCGCTTAAGCAACTTGATATTTATTTAAATTATCTATTGTTCACTTAAGTGAGCAAGGGAATTTTGCTTAAACAAAAGTATTGGCACAGGGCAACGTTAAAAAGAGGGAAATACCAAAAGTGAGTTGTTATTCTTGAAAATTACTTAAATTGAACAACCACCCCACTATTTGCATCCATTGCTTTCGTTCTCAAAGTTTAACCATTCCTCTCCTTCATCTCTCCAATATTCCTTTCTCAAGTATGTTATCCTTTCAATGTAAAATGATGATATTTTGATATTCTAGTTATGGGTTTGAGAAAATCTATTGTTGGAATAAGTTAAAATTTGGTTTTCAATTAATTAGAACTTACAGTTGATTGTAAAAGTTAGAAATGTTTACATCATTGTAATGTCATTAGATTATGGTTTTCTATGTTTGTCATACTTAGTTGTGATTGTACAAATTTTAGTTTGTACAGTTCACTTAAACCAAACAAATTCGCTTAAACAAATATGTCATTTTCACTTAAATAAATTCATAGTCATCTTTACTTTATATAAATTAAAAATGAAATATAATTGGATTAAAAAAATTGTTGCTTTTATATCTAAAATAGTTTCATATCAACAATTTTTAAAAGTATGACAATCAAATTAAAGACAATATCTCAATTTAAATGTTTTTTTAAATTCAAATAAAATTTCCAAATTAATAATATTATCTTTTTTACATTTTATATTTTTCCCAATCAAAATAATATAATATAATTTTTTTAAAAATTATCACAACCAGTATTACATGCATAGCTCATGAAATCAAGTCCAAAATTTTCAATCAAATCAAAGAAAAGATTTCAAACTCCATTTCAAATCAAATTAATATAAAATCTTTTGATATATAGTTTTTTTTTACTGTGTTACGAGCATAATAATTTCATTCTAAATTTTAAACTTTTAACCTAATTTGGATACTTATTTTTTATTTTTTTCTTATTTAGTTAATTATTAATATTAACTTATAGTATGTTTGGATATAAGTTGTTTATCATTGAATTCATATTTATTAAGATGCTAAAATAGTAAATTTTAACATTCTTAATATACATACGAGGAATTTTTTTAATTTAAAATAAAATAAATAAGAAACTTAAATATATTTTCTTTCTAAAATCTTGAAATACATCTTTTTTTTTATACACAAGTCTCGTAAGGGGTGCGACTTAGGCATCGAACAAGTATGCATGATCATATTAGTACAAGACTTGCTTGTTTGGAAACACAACAAAAGTCATATAATGGTGATGAAATTGTGCATTTAACATGGAAGGGACATGCTTGTCTAGAAATAAAACATTAGTTATTTAAGTCATGAATTCAACTTTTAGCACAACGCGCACAAGTTAATACAACAAACATAGATCATTTATGGATGGTGTGACTTTCAACACGGACATACTCAAGATTTTTGCAATTTTTAGCTTTATACTTTGAAGGAGTATAAATTTTTGCACATTACTTTAATTTATGCAAACTATATATTCATTTCATATAATTTTTTAAATCTATTCATTTCAAATACTTAAAAGGGATTTGGAGCAATTTTTTTTCAAAATTATAATGTTTTGCCCAATTTTTTTTATTTCTTATTATTTTTTAAGTTTTATGCTTCATAGTTTTTTCCGAAAATAAGTCTATTTTAGTCTATTTCTTTTTTATACTTGACTATGTAATATTACGATATTTTAGGTGTTGATCTCGAATTCTTTTTTACACTTGATTGCATAATATTATAATATTTCAGGTGTTGGCCTCATATATTAGTTAAGATTCAATTGATACATTTTTTTATTATTCAAAAATAAACTCATCAAAAAATCATGAATTGTATATTAATTTAATTTTAAACTAATTTAAAAAAATACTTTTTACATTAGTTATACAATAATCAATGTCAAAAAATTTATATTATTTTTAAAAATGTCATCTCATTTTTTTCATAAATTAGCTAATGTGGTGGTCGCCCCACTTTTGAGTGGCCTGCGTTTTGAATTTTAAACGTCATTTCTCCGCTAGTATCACCTTTAGACAACTTATTTGTTCCCAAGTGAACCCTGACTTATTCTTTTTTGTGAAACTAGCTAGCTACCTATTGAGTATAAACTCATGTATTTAAGATGTAAACTCTAGAAGCATGATTTTGAAGATATAAATATACACTATTAATAGATTAAATTTGAAAATATGATTTGCTTAATGTCAAAAGAGATTTTACAACATTTTCAGTAATCGCTGAATTAAGTTAAATATTGTTTTAATAATATTTTATGTTTGCCTTACGAGATTGGAGTATTTGGTTACTTTAATCTATCACAACTCCAATTTTAGTTCATTGCAATTAATTAGGGGGAGCAACAATAAAAAATATGGTTAATAATAGGCCAACCACAACAAATTTCTTGCTTCATCCCTCAGTCGTAAGGGTCAATGTTGAAACACACTCCGTGCCCACTACAAACATGGAAACGGCATAAGAAGATTGCAATAACGATGCCTAAATAGAAAGTACCCTTGAATGAAACAAATACGTATACAGTTGTATAGAAATGTACATGTGTCTGTAGATCCAATAAAAAAAATCTAACATTGCGCTGGTAAATTAAAGCTGGGGCATGTATAAACTTGAGCTTTTGGGACATGTAAGAATGTTATGTTATTAAATATAAATATTAGAACCTGGTCCCTTTAAACTTTATAATACTTTACCACAGTTCAAAGCAATTGACCAATGCTCACATGAGCAAATCATCAAGAGAAGAGTTGCTGAATGGTAACTTTATGGCTCCATAGGCTACAAGGAGTAATATAGCCCAAATTGGTAGCATCCATTGGAACATAAACATTAGAATTCCTTTTCCTGCAACAGTTTAAACAAAACAAAAAAAGAGGGAAAGAAAAGATTTATTTAGGACTGGATCGTATGAATCGTATTTAAAAATGGCTAAAACGAAATAGAAAGTTTAATTGAAAGATCAACAGCAAATGAAAGAATGAGCTGATATAAATAAAACTTCAATACCTTATACTTGAGAATGAAGTAAAAGTTAAAAGAATAACAGTGAAAGACAAGCTAAAATGAGGAATCATTAGCCATATGTTTTGTACATATTTTATCACCATCATGGCAAAATTGTGAGAAAAAAATGGAGGCATTTATGTTTGCTACCTAAAAATGCTAAAGAACTTTACGCACTATAGGTTTCATGACTTGGAATGCTAAGCACACAAATTTTAAGGGAGATGGTAACCAAATAAATTCAACAATTTGCTCCTCTAATGCCACTCAAAAAAATAAAGTTTCGCAAATTCATGTCCACCATTAAGGACACTGTCTAGGGCAATGAGTAAGATCGTTCAACATTTAAGAGCAATTGATAAAAGCTTCCCATTAGAAGGCGGATTTTGGCATCCATAAGGAAAAATTACATTTATATTTCTTGAGATTTAATTAAATTTCACCTAATATTTTTTATATTATTTTAACCTTTCTTAATTTATATAATTGTCTAAAATATCAAGGAAGATATAAATTAATATGATGGATATACAATGTTATATTATTATATAAATTGACAAAAAAAATGGTTTATGATAAAAAAAGATTATCGAATAAAATTTCATTAAATACCAATAATATGAATATAAATTGCCCACTTTGAAATGACTTTGGGATTCACAGTGCTTATTTTGTTCAAAGTAAAATTGGATTGAGAAGTGTGAATTTATTAATTTGAGCCGCACATTTTTATTGAAATGCGTGTCTTTTATTAAACAATGCAAGAATTAATTTTATAACTTCAAAATAAACAAACCCATAATCTATCTTGAAACAAACTTCAAACCTAGGTTTCAAGCTTTGATATAGTTATAACCTTTAACCTATTCTAAATTTCTTGACCAAAATAAAGTCTTAGATCTTTACCCTAGTGAAGATTTTGAGTAACTAGTAATTATTGATCATCCTAAGCGTATGTTTAGGAGTAAAATTTAATTAAAAAAAAGAGAAAAGGAAGTAGTTTTTTTTTAAAATTAAGTTAATTTTCATTTTTAAAATTTAAATTACAAAATATTAATTAAAAATAAAAATATTATTATTTCTTATTTTTCTTTTTAAAATATCTCCATTACCTAACAAGTAACAAGATAAATAATTTTAAAAAATAGTATTCTCAACTTTTAAAAAATTAACAATAGTAAAATTTTATTAAATATTTATTTATTTTAGTAAAAAATCATTTTTAATGCTTAAATTATGAGAAATTAGGTTATCACCAACCCATACCATAATTTAACTAAAATCAATTACAACTCACTAGAAGAGCGGAATTTAGGTTCAGTATTAGTAGCCAGCCACTCTCCTGTTTCCCTCATTTTCTTTTCGACTGGCCCTTCCATTGCTTGCCCCAAGAACAGGTCCATCACAGTCTTCCGCATGTCTGAACCCCTGTTCATTATTATCCATCAAATCAACAGGTAATTTCTCTCGTAAATTTTTAATTTTATATTAAATATGTATAATATAAATAATAAAATTTAATAATTTATTTAAAAATTACACAAATATCTATTAATTTTTAAAATATTAAAAAAATTAATCATAATAATTAATTTGAAGAGAATATACCATATAGTATCTTATATTTATCTTATATAATATATAACCAATCAAACCTTATTGAATAAAAATTATATTTCTCTCCTTAACAGGACTATTTAAATCGTACTGCTCAATTATACCAGATGATCCAAAATTTTCCTTATACATGTAGATCTAATTGATTTAATATTGAGAGATCCTACTTAGTTCGAGTTCATTGGTACCACCAAAATTTGATGAACAATTTGAAATAAATTAAGATTAGTTGGTGCCTTACGTCTCCTGTGTTTTCGATCGAAGAACTTTTCTTTTCATATTCTAACAAACTCTGACAGAAAACAGTCACTAAGAAGATTAACTAATTTTTTCACTGATACAAGTCCACTTTTCTTTTTCCAGACAAAAAAACGATTGAAAAATGAAATGAAGGAGCAGAGCGTGCCTGAGAGGAGGAGGATCGGAGTCTCTGAAGCTGCCAGCGCCAACAACGCGTTCCATTTGCATTACGGAGGGTTTTGGTGGCCCATTCCGAAGTCTATTTGCGCGTGGTGAACTTTTTGTGGCGGCGAGTGGCGGTTTAGGAACGTTGTTTTGTTCAGAATCGGTGTTTTGAGGAAGCGTGGCGTTAGCCACAATTGGTTTGGCCATAGAAGAAAGGTTAGATATGCAAAACATGGTGTCCTTGTGCTTACTGTTTAACGTTTACTCTTTTGCTTCACGTAAACACCTCGCCATATAAAACGGAGCAAACGGATAAGACCATTATAGTCTCTTAAAAATATCTGCAAAACTTCTAATATCTTTTGCGACCCTTTTTTTATACCCTTTATTTGCAAAAACTTAGTAATGCCTGTTTGTTTGCTTGTTCTCAGAATCGTGATACTATCTTCCTGTAAAGAGAGGGATAAAAAAATAATCAAAAGGTACAACATATATTGCTTTCTTGTAAACAAGATCGATGAAATAACTAAATTATCAATAAAATTAAAATTGATAAAATTACATGTGAAATAACTAAAAAAAATGAATTTTATTAATATAATTGTTAAATCATGTAATATTATTATTGAGACGTCTGTTTCTCTTCCCATTAATAATTCAATCTCAATTATCATGTTTAAAAATAAAATGTAGAGGCTAAAAAAAATATTCTTAAGTTAACAAACCATGACTCTCTTTCTTTTATATATAATTTTTTTTTTAAAATTACCAAAATATGGAATTTTTAGTAAAATTATAAAAATATGACTTTTTTTCAGAAATTGTCAATAGTGACTTTTCATTCCTTTTTTTAGAAATCACCAACAATAACTTTTGACTACTTTTTAAATATTTTATTATTATTTAAAAATTATTATCAGCATTTTTGAATTTTTTTATTTTAATGTTTTTAAAAAATTGTCATTAACAATTTTTAAAACTTTATTATTTTTTTAATTTTTTATCTCTGACTTTTGTAAACTTTTTTATCCATTGAAATGAAAAATAATTTCATATCTAAGGATGAGAATACTATTTTATATGAAGTGTATATATATAAAATGTGAACATATTATTTTTTATTTATTTTTTACAAGTATTAGTATAGTAATAGTGATACATAATTTTTAAAAAAAAATATTAATGTCGGCCAAGCAGATGCCAATATTTACTTATCCTGCAGCGACTCATATTTATTTACAAGGAACGATTATTAAACTATTATTTTTTATAACATATTTGTGTTATATAGTTAAGAAAGATTTATTTTAAGGTGAAATTATTGTTGTAAATTAATAAAATATACATTAAGATAAAGATATTAATAAAAAGTCATATTATTAATATCAGAAATTTAATTAACAAATTTAAGAAGAGTATACATTAATTATTATTAATGATTGATATATATTTATTATATTAAAAAAATTTAAAACTTGATTATATATCATGTACGTTGTTAAGTGGTACTTAATACATCATGTAATAGTAGAAGAGGAAGTTTATCAATAATAAGTCATATAAGCTGGTAAATGCTAATTAATTCATAAGTTGTGAATAATAATACAAATTTATTTAATTATGTCATAAAAGTTATTAAGTGCTAATTAAATGACATTGACAAAACAAATTAATATTATTCTACCATTTTAATATAAAACAACTACAATTTCATTTATTTTGCACAACAAAGGTTTAATTATAATAAGATTAATCAAAAGAATTTATTTATTTAAACAAACACTAAATAGACAATATTAAACAAATTAATTTAAAACACATGTATATTCACATACTAAATATTACCGGTATAGTTAAATTAATTTTTTTCATAACACAATTTATTTTTTTAAACAACTAATCATCACATTAAATATAAATTACAATTAATATTATTGTATTTATGTTATAATAATATACACAAACCATTATTTATATTATTATTTATACAATACTATTGTAATTACAAATAATTTGTTTCTTTCAAAATATTATTATTTAATTTAATTATTATAAAATCAATTTTAGTTACATAATATAATTAATAAAAATTCTAACCTTCAACTGCTAAAAATTGCTTTTATGAACTTCTCCAAAAATAAACTAAGAGTCTATAACATTTTGATGCAATATATATCTTTAATTTTAGGTAAAAACTGTAAAGTAAAAGAGTGAGTTGTGGTGTAAAGTAAAATGGTGAGTTGCGACGTGGTGAATGAGACAAGTGTTACTTAATTAGTGATCGACATTCATATGTCGATGTTTCAGAAATCAACACATTAGTGTTAAGCTTAAATTAGCTGACACAAAAGTGTCGATCTGTTGTTTAACAACACTAATGACACATGTCACCGTAAGATAAGTATCGACATTTGCTCAATCGATACTAATATCTTTTTATAAACTGATACTTGTAAAAATATTAAAAAATGAATGTGTTGACACTTTATATAATGACACTTCATGAAACATGACATTCTCACTCTAAATACGAAAATACTTTTTTAAATGGGCCAAATTGAGAAATTATTTCTCAATTCAAAAAGTACTCGTTAATTTATGAAATAATATCCCCTTACTTGATTTTTACTTGATTTTGATAAGGTGGTGAGTGGGTAGTGGTCTCCTCTTCCTTCAGTACTCTGAGGACTTTGTTGAAATCCTTTGTCACTCCTTATTTTAGCCTCCACAAGTGTCCAAGGAGTCCTAAAGGGTGGAGTTTCACACTTGTTTTTAAGTGGGTTACCTTGGTAAGTGTTTAGGTAGTTCTCTTCATTTTATTTTATTTTACTAATTTGGTGGAGAATATTACTTGTTTTGATGACGAAAGGCTTCTTTAGTATGTGTTTGATGTTGACAAAGGTCTTGGAAGATTTGGTTTAGCTAAAATAAGAAAATTTTGAGAGTGTTCCTCCTTTTCTCTTGGTCTTTCTTCAACTTTGCAATGGAATTTTCAAACTTTTTCTTAGCTTCCTTGGGTTAGGGAGTCACCAATATATAGAAGGACATTATGCCAAGATTTTTGCTTTTGAAGTTTACCTTCCAATCAGCTTGCATCTAGGTATAAAGTGGGTGTAAAACTCTTGCTCATAATGGACAAAATTAGCTTTTGGGGTGACACTTTCCTTATCTCTTTGTACTTGATTTGGTTAGCCTTCAATCCCTGGCTAACTAAGTCTGGTTCCCCTGTTTGCCTTAATTATTAGTTAGTTTAGAGGATAATCTAGTTGCAATTATGTTAAGTTTAATTGGATAAGATTCTTTTGTAGAATCAAGGGTCATTTCATGAACTTTTGATAACCCAAGCCATCTCTACCATTGGCTTATCCTATCCAACTCATTCATCACTCATGGCTAATTTAGCTTCTCTTTCATATCACAAACCGTGCACGATAAGTTAGATGTATAATATTACAAATTTTATAAATTTTTGGCTCAAAATTGGCCTTTTTTCACTTTATTTTCAACTTTTTTTTTTTGAGAAATTTGGTTTGAATTTTGTACTCAAACTTTTGGCTTGATTCTTTAACGTCCAGCCCACTATTTAAGTCATATATTTGTCATAAAAGTTTTAGATTTTTCCTTGGTTGTTTAGCTTGTCCAAAACGGGCCAACATTGCAAGTCCTTTTAAGGATATTCTAATCATTTGGGCCAAATTTTGCAACTTCATTTATTTTCTATTTTTGTTTCTTTCAACTCAATATAATTCTTATAATCTTTAATTTATATGATGTAAAATCATTTAAAATAATTTTGATGATTAATCTCTACTAAATTTGAGTTACTCAATACTTATGATACCTGATTCTTTCTTAATAGACTTTTTTTTTTATAGATTTTGATAAGTGTGTTTTAATTTTTAATTTTTCATGTATTATCTTATTTTAATTTAGATTGATATTATTAATAATTAATTTAAAAGTGATGAAAATTTGAGATGTTATAATTATAACAAAATCTAGATGATTTAAGCATCTATAAATATATAATTTAATGATTAATTACAGTTAAATAATGTATTGTATATGAAACTGGTATATCAGTTAATTTTAAATCATGGAAAATACTGATCCGTCTTTCTTTTTTTGTTTTACAATATCTGGGTCGTTTGAAAAACAATCCAACTTTACTCATCATCGAATTCAAGATAGCGAAATTCAGAATATTTTAAAAGAATCAAATACGTTTTCTATATAAAAAAGAGTAAATATTTTCTTGTACACATTTCAAGTAGATTATACAATATCAGGAAACTGTTTCAGGATTTGTCCCCTTGGACTCATCATGTTTGCAAATTCCTGAGTACATGAAGTGCCCGTTCCCACTGTGGCCCGTTTGATAGAATAATTCTTCTTAAGGCCGGGACAGCTCCAGCAGCCACAAGTGCTGAATGGTTCTCACTGTCAATACTCATATTATACAATATTGCCAAGCTTGCTTCAACAGCTCTTTCACTACCTTCTTCCATCAGCTTCACCAATGAATATATTGCCCCCCCAGAAATAATAGCCCCTGTAGAATCTACCACACCTTCAGATATTATTCTATTAAGTTCTACAACAGCATTTTCCTGTGCTTCTGGGGAGAATGAAGTTTTGATCTGTTCCAAGAGTCTTGGGATTGTCTCATAAAGTGTAACTTCCACATTTATTGGATCGAAACTCATGTTGTAGCCAGAGAGAGAACTTAGTTTAACTAGGCAAGCAGCTACCCAATCTTTGCTGTGGAGAGGAATACTGGACCTGAGGATTTCGCGAAGCAAACAAATGAACTGGGAAGAATCTATTTTGCGGCGAAACTGCTCACAGTCGAGTAGTCTTGTCATTAACCGGGATGCTGCAGATATTGCAAGACCAGCTTCTTCAAATTCAATTGCATACGCTTCTGAAAACTGACATTCTACATCGGATTCCATGTCCGCTGCATAGGCATAACAAATTACGAATGACATTTGGGTCTACAGACTGTAGGTTAGTGACAAATAATTAGGTTGAATAACAACAACTAAAGCCTTTTCTCATGAGCTATACTGTGTTAGAGATGTAAAACCACGTTTTGACCTTCAAAATACAGCTCCAAATATAATTATATGCATGTTTAACTACATTGTCAGGAGTTCAAAAGTTGCTGATCCATTCTAAATCTCAGCATACAGATGGATTTTGTATGAAAGGCATATTAGTGATATAAAACAAGACAATATGGAAAGTATCTCATAATATCAAAATATCTTAGAATAATTTAGAATAACTTAAAGATTATCTCCTAGGATTAGTGTCCCTATTTCCTTGGTTTTCATGTTTCATTTTACCTCATGATTTGTTTCCTTATTTCGTAAGGATTATTAGTATAAATAAGGGATAATGCTTTACGTTTCATTGTCACCTACGAAGCACAGACTGAGATAGACATGGACACATAGACATGGTTACTGTCTAAAATATAGAACACCAAGACACCACATATATATATGTTCTCAAAAAAATATTAAGAGATATGATTTTATAATATAAGCATTTGGTCTCTTTACAAAAATAATCTCAAAACAAGATAATTTTTTTATTCAAAATAATGCATATTTACCTTTTCAAACCAAATATAATAAGTTTATATTTTCTCTATGATAATATGCCCTACCAAAAACAATTGAGGCATTATTGTTTATAATTTAACCTAACTTTTCTAAAAGTTAAAAATATATATCTTTTAATAATACTTATGTGTGTCCATCTATACTGAAGTGTCAACTAAAATGTTCTAGAAGTATAGAGGTGTCAGCTCAAGTGTCTTAGCTGAAAAAAAAAATTTGATACCTTGATAGAACTGGTACATAATTACTGAAAAGAACTTCTGATTTTTGTTAACCCTAATTTCCAAATTAGTTCCAAAGTGACAGTATTAGAATTGGGTGAAGGAATTAGGTTGATTACCACAAGAGTTATTCGAGAAAAATCCCACACTCCAAACCTTCCCAATTACTAATGATAAAAACATAACTACTACACTAATCAATAGTAAGATTATTTATAACAATAACTATTACAAAATTATAGCTGTCATAACCACTAAAATCGGCTAGTTTTTGAATTTCCTGCCTATTCCCTTGTGCTTCTTTCTATTGTACACTCTCATGAACACTGGGACAAACCCTTCTTGCTGGCCTCCACCAAGCTCCACCTCATGTGCAGCTACAACAGGCACAAGGTAATTATGCTTGGTGATGGATCGCATTACCTTAAGGAAAAACATTTACAACCATATAAATAATTGGTTGTATAACAGTACTATTAAACTTCCTTTTTTAGTTTGATAAGTACTTTACAGTTACAAATAACTCTATTAACCTAGTATAACAGTACTATTAACCTAATGGTCATTACACTAACCATTTTTAACATTGGGTAGAGCTGTTGTTTTCTTCTAATCGGAAAGACAGATTAGTGGCATGATGACAATACTTGGGTGACCATTAGGTTACACCTTTTGTTAGAAGCAATGTTAATTAGAAGTACCCCACCAACAAGTAACGATCTCATGCTAGTCCCAAAATTCATTCTTTGAAGGGACAGATCATAGCATTACGCTTTAGATCGCTACTCCTGTGTGAGAGTGTGTGACTAAAATTATATTTGGAACTAAATTCCCCAAGGAAAACTGATATTATGAATTTATGACCAAAAGAGAACAATTCACATCACTGTTTAGGAAGGCTAGGCACATGTTGATGTGAAAACATCAACACCAGCAATCCGTACTTAGCAGTTTGATTTAACCATTCAAAGCACTACTGTCATTAATTGAGGTAGGGCTATTGTTTTCATAAATTCCAATTAGATGAATTTAATTCATCTTAGAAGCACAAGATTAGAGCCTACAAACATTACATGACAAACAGGTACACTACACCTTTCTTCAAAAAGCAATGTAAATCCCATGCAAAATTCCTTCTGTTTGAGGGTCCATAGCACCAAGCTAATGGATAACTAACTGTGTTTAGAGTATGAAAATTGAGAAATTATATTAACCTATTCAGCACAACCAAATTTTTTCTTCTTTGAAAAGGTAAGGCTGATATCCTGAATCAGCATCACTGCTCAATGAAAATAGTGTTAAAAGCTATGACTTGAATTGTGGAAACACAAACCACAGGTCTAGTTACTTTCAAATTCACATCTTATAAGAAAATTCATGTAACACAACAACAGAACAACCAGATCAGAACTTTATACCTCAAGATTTCTAAACACTTACTAATAAATTTCCAAACAAATTTATCTATAACGTCTCATCTTTCACTAATTAATTGCAGGTGGATTGAATCATAACAATATAACAATAGATTCTGGATCAGATAGTACTTGAGCTAGAAGAAAAAATATGGATCAAGAAAAACAAAATTAAAATGGGAACATATTGAATGCATGTAAAAGAGTTAACAGTATCATCAGTTGAATTCAAGTAACTGTTAGAGATATAATTAAATAATAAAACAGTTATATGAAGAGACAATTCACATCTCTCAAAAACAACATATATATTGAAAAAGATATGATGATGTTTGAACATTTTGATTACTTATTTTATTATACATCTACAAGAAAAGAACAAAACTTGCCTAACAGGAAAAATAATATGTATTTATAACAGATTACACATTACAGAGCAGAAGTTGAAATTGTTTACCTGAAATTTTCAAAATTTTTTGCTGAAAAACAGAATTGAGACTGGATTCAATATCTAGAGATATAATTGGGGCAAGAGATGGGTCTGTCAATGCCACAAACTCAAGCGCAGAAGCAGCTTTTTCTTGTAAACTAGGGGAAGAGGACTTCAGAATCTCAACGAGGCGAGCAATGAAACCAGAATCCAGTATGTCATTCCTGAGAAGATTTACCAACAAGAAAATAAATGTTAATATGACCTGTTGCTCAATCAAATAATATGAAGATCAATAATTGAACTTTGAAAAACCCAAGGCCCTTCTAGGAACTCTGGTTCAGGTTCACAGAGCTAACCTGGTGTTTGATTTTGATATGTCTAGCTCAGTGCTACTACAACTTACTGAAACACCATCATTGTTTGCTCCCCCAAATGCTTTCTCAGATGCATCAACTGGTCCATCATAAAACTGAAAAGAATCAATGTACTTGACAATCAAGGAGAAAAAATCAGCTGTAGATTTCCCATTAGATGTGTTAAACAAACCTTTGATTGCATCTCTTTACTGGGGTCTAATATACGAGCAAGTATGTTCAGAGACTGTAGAAGCATGTCATACCATCAGCAAACCTTGTACAGTTTTTATCCTTGTATATTCATAAACCTCGCCATAATTCATTAATACAAATGAAATAATAATACCTTTTCCACAATAGTTTCAGCTATCTCTGAGCATTTCAAAATACTAACTAAAGGACCTAAAACACCCTCGGATTCAATTACCCGGCAAATAACATTGCTGCATCAAGGAAACCACACAGTATCAATTCCAATTTAAAAAGTATGATCAGACAATCTTAAACTATTTAAACAATTCATATTATCAACAATCAAGTCTTATCCCACTCAAAGCCATGCCTTTCTCTTTTTCCAAAATATTATCTGTATGATGCAACTTTTGTCTTTCCTCAATTTTCTTATTTTCCAATCATATTTTCCTATATGCTCTATTAGAAAATACAAACTTACCATAGGGTCTACCTTTCACCTTCTAGGAAATACTTAACTACACTTTCTCAATCTATGATAGAACATTTCCTTTTCACAATGGCAACAATATCCTGAATCTTGATTTACAATATAAGATAAGTCCTTAAAGTTTTTTGGCAAGAGATTTCCAAAATATATACTCTAATTTTGAATAGCAATGAACTAATTTATATTTTGGAAAAGAACTGGCAGTTCTCCTCAATATCAAGAATAAAAACTAATGCTGCAAAGTAATTATAAAACTATAAACTAAAATTTGATGATTATAGATTACCTAACAGACAGCCTTTCTAAAGCTTGTGTTGCTGCCAACTGGACTGCGTTATCATCACAGTTCAAAAGCCTAACTAAATGCTTAATTGCTCCAGCCTCTTTGAATGCAATTCGCATATCTTCATTGATACATGCAGTAGCAATTGACTCTGCAGCCCTTATTATTGCAGACTTATCTTCCAGTTCTAGTATCAATACTAAACGAGCAACACCATCCATCCAAGGTAAAAGTGTAGACCGCTGATCATTTGAGCATTCAGAATGAGGTATTGCCATTTCTTCCACTTCTAGAGCCCCAACACGAGCAAGGAATTGCTGTTGTGTTCGTCCAATAATTGCATTGATTTTTGTTTCCTCTATGTTAGCATTTTTGTCATCAATATTTAATCCAAGAAGTAAATCTGATGCACCAAATTTGGAAGACTGACTAGAAGTCCTTTCAATTTCTATACCATCTGGTAATGTGGGCCACAAATGTAAGCCTGGAGTGAGTGACTTATAGGCTGCTGCTCCTATCAGTGGCACAGGAACCAGACCTTCCTCAATAACTAGAATTCTATAATACTTGTCCTTAGCAAGTTCCAGCAATGCATTCCTTGCTTCCTTTCTAATAACTTTAGATCCTTCCAAATTAGACGTTAGGAACTTTGCCTGAAGAAAGAATAAAGATAATCACATTCTGGACTGTAGCATCAAGAGAAAGGAAATTATCTGAGTACTATGGAAATTAAAATATCAGTAAGTTTCAGAATGCCATTCTTTCTAATTCTTCTTTCTTTTTCCATTGAACTTTTGTTGGAAGGCGTTGATGCCATTGTTTCTGTTGACATCTACGGATTATATCTAAGAGAGGATAAATAAGGACAGCAAGTGAACGATATAAAACATATTATCCCATATACAACATAACTTATGTCTCTCTCTCTCAAAAAATTATGATGTCATGTTTCTAAGAAACAGAAGAGGATCCTGGCTGACAAAGAATGGGATGCCTCACCAACTTGTCAAAGAGGCTTTGGTACCATGTGAAGAACCATATCATCCTAAAAGCATAGTGTTTTAGGTGAAAACTAATAGAGGACCAAAGGGATCAACTTATGGGTCAGCTCAATAAGTGCCCAAGGATTTGGAGAGTTTATACTCAGGAAAAAGGGACACATGGCAGCCAACAGGCAGAGGAGGCGATAATGCAAAATGAAGATTCTGTTGCAGCTCTAATGAGGATTTAAAAAGGAATTGATGGTGATACAGCCATTGGAGGTGAATCAAGTGAACCTTTAGTGCATGAAGGCAACCATGGAAGATGGGCTCGTGTTTACGTGAGGAAAAGGCATTAGAAGGGTGATTGGGTCATGACTCATGATTGTTACTTAAGGGGTATTTTGGGGTGTAGAGTGAGATATTTTGTCTTTTTTACCTTTATGGTTATTTAGTATCAGATTGGAGAGAGAAGGGGGGGATCATTCTGTTTTTTATCATCATTTTGGTAGAGGAGACCTCTCTTGTGAGGTGACTCTAAGGAGCTTGGCTCTGGGCAGATTGGGTACCCATTCCCATCTGTTTTTTCCCTGTTTTTGTTATCTTTCTCAATTCAATCAAGGTTCCCTGTTTCATTCAGTACATATATTATACTCTGTTTTTTGGTTTGCATCAGATGGTGGTGGGGAGGAGTGTGAAAAGAATTGAGAGTATAATGGCCTGAGGCTTGGGACCTACAGATCTGAAAGCTAAGGTGTTTTGTCTTGAGATTCCTCTTTCCTTTTCTACTTTCTAAATATGGAATTCTGAAGTTTCATCAAAAACTCAGGAATGGTTGTATATTTCTAGCAGAATTCATCTTAAAAGAAGGGTCCAGGGTTTCATGTTTGGAAAGAACAGTGGAGGATCCAGGGTGACATGGAATGGGACTCCTCATCGTTTGGCCAAAAAGGCATCAATACCATGTCAAGCTATATCATCCTAAAGGACTGCTTACTGTTTTAGGTGCCAACCCAGGAATGTTTGTTCATCTCAAGGCAAAGTCATCTTACCAGGAATTACATACAGCTTACAGGTCAGCATGTAAACTAGTACGGCATGCAAATATTTCTTTTACTTAAAAAATAACCACCTTCCAATTACTAAGCTCGAAGGAAGCCTCACCAATTTTGGTATAACGCCTGCTTCGACCATGATGTTGTGGTTAACATGGCGCAATGCTAAATTTGCCAAAATGCCCCCTGCAGCCTCCTTCACTCTTATATCCTCATCGTCAAGGTACTTAATGGCTAATGGCAGAATATCAGTCTTTGAAATTTTAATGCAGATCTTCTCATCAACAGATAAATTCCAAAGTGTACTCAAACACTGCTCCTTTATCTGCAAAAAAGAGTCAAACATATTCTCAATTTTCTACACCAAAGGCACATGTGCCCATGAGCCAAATTTGCTGTATCCAATTCCCATACCTCAGGAGCCATGGAAGATTGCCTCAGCAATCTGGTTATCTCTTCTATTGCTCCACTATCAGCTACAAAATTAATATATAGATTGACTGAAGACAATGATCGCAGAAGGCCTGCAGCAGCCTCGCATGCCAAACCAGACTCTGATCTGAGGAGATTGACAACAAGATTAATACAACCAGGAAACTGCATTACAGTGTCAATACACTTCTTTCCACCAAGTGAATATTTCCATAATGCAATTATAGCTTGTTCTCTATCCAGAGGATCATGATCTAGGCCTAACATACGAACAAACAAGGCCACATAACCATCACCAAGGCCAGAAGATGTACTCGTACCCTGAAAGCAAAATTCAAGAGTTCAATATCCTGTGAAATGAATTGTTGTGTTGTGGAACTCAAAAACATGTAACAACAGCCAAGGCCCAACAAGATTACAAAAAAAATCAATCAAACTTGCTATGGGGTGCATTTGTAAGAGCTTGTTGAAAACTTATGACAATAATTTGTGACTCTTGAAAATTTTTTTCAGTTTATGCCAGTAAGTTTTATAGTCAAATCTATGAAATAAACGGCTCATGCAATAAAAACTTATTGAATAAGTACTTAATAATCAGAAAATTTGCATGTATGGGAATCTCTTCTTTTTTTTTTCTTTTTGAGAAGTAATTTATTCTTTTACCCAAAAATTCTTGGAAATGAAACGATTATTCCTTAAAAATAAGCTAAATTAAACACATGACCTCCATCTTAAATCAATTAATTCAGTTACAATCTAAAACAATTTCAATTAGTGGCCAAAAAAAAAGGACATATAATTGAGACATACAGGGGAAGAGGTAGCATCAACCGCGCCATCACGGCCGTTACTAGTGGCCCTGACGAGCACAGCGAGTTTGGAGTTTGATTTGGGAGAGACTGAGACTCTGTTTCGTGGGTGAAAATCAGCGAAGTTGGTCGGTGGGACGAAATGGGAAGGGTTGAGTTTGGAGGGCGTAAGGAGTGTGGAGGCCAACATGATTTAGCCAAAGTAGAGACAACGGTAATAGCAGAAAGAGAAGAGATAAAGAAGTGAATACAGAGAGTTCCAGTGGATAGTGGATACCCACTTTTCTTTCCCTGCGGAGTTAGGGGTTCCCTTGGGAGAAACTAGATAGGTTTTTTTCTGGGCGTAAACATGGTCGGTCACTCTAACACAAATACAAATGAAACTTTCTCACACTCTTTTACTTCTTTCAGTTTCGTCTTCACGGCTTTCTATCGTTCTGCAACATCGGCGAATAATAACTAGATTAAAACTGAAATTTTAAAAATTAACTTGTTAAATTAAAATTGTTGGATAAAATTAGTGAATTAACTGATAAGTATAAAATGATAGATAAAAATATTATTGATCTTTAATTTAAAATTTAAAATTATATATTTTTAAATAATAAAATTTAATTTTACTTTACTTTAAAATATTTTAATTAAATGAATAAAATAATATGAATTAATTTATATTATTATTTTGATGACTTTATGTTGTGAAAAATTAAAATTTAATGATTTTGTTATATTTTAATAATATTTAATGACAAAATGGTTTTAAAAAATTGAACAGAGTAGTAAGATTTTTAAGTTGAGTGATAAAATATGAATTATTAAAAAATAATTGAGATAAAAATATAAAAAAAATCACTTTCAATCAGTAGTTGAAAAGTAAGTTAAAAAAAATATTAGTTAAAATAGTATATATTGAGATTAGTGAAATCTATGATAAATTAATAAAATAAGTAACTTATAAATAAGTTAGTAAAATAATTTGATATAATAAATTTTAAAAATTTAAAATTTAATTGCAAGAGAATCTTAATATTTAAATATTTAAAATAACTCTTTTTTTAATATAATTATTTTTAAGGTAATTATTATTTAAAAAAGAATGTAATTATTTATTTATATAAAACTATATCATATTATCTCAAATTTACTTTTATTTTTTTAAGCAAATTCAAGAATTTATTTTATATTTTTAATATAAAATTTAACGATAAATTGAGTGGTTGTGATTTAAATTTACTTGACAAAAGTTTAAAAAGATATATTCAAGTCAAGAAATCTAATGGAATTAGGTATTCCTTTCTTAAAATATTGTTATAAAAGTTTTGTTCAATTTTTCTTTTTCATTTTTTTTCTTCCTTAGAAGAATGCAAAGTCATTTCTCAAATCTACCCTAAACTTACATAATCATTCTTCCTTTGGATTATTATACTTACAACTGTGATCTTTGTAAATTTGAAAATATTATATACTCATCCTAATTATATTAAAAATTAATACTCCATTTTGATTATAATAAGAGTAATGATTAAAGAGATTATATTGAATCAGAAGAAATATATTAATTCATTTGTTGTAATTTTTGCTTAAACTACCGTTATCCACTTAAGCGAAATTTAGACAGTGATGAACTAACAAATTTATTAAAATTCTCTTAATCCAACACTAATACACTTAAGTGAATCAAAGATAAGGATGAATCTAAAATTTTCATCAAAATTCGCTTAAGCCTACACCTATTAGCTTAAGCTAATATTCATCGTTTAAGCTAATTTTGTACTGTATTGCACAACTTAAGTGGATTATGTACCGCTTAAGTGAATTACCACGAATAAGATTTATTTTTTTTAATAGTTTTCGCTTAAGTTAAAAAAAATTGACTTAGATGAAAAATTGGGCTTTGCAGTAGCTAACATGCCTATACCCTTGGAGCCAACACAGGGGGTGCTTCGAGAATATGCTCAACCGTGCTTATGATATGCACAGTCGTGCTTACCTACGAAAAGTCTAACTTTAAAACAATTTTAGAGTTTTCAAACTATATTAAAGAAACCTCAGGGGCAACGACTTGAACACATCCATTTGATATCTCTCATACTTCACATCTTTTTTATATCTTCAATCTTAGTGTTGGTCAATCACTGACAACTACAGAAGCTCTAGAAGTGTATCTTTGTATCAAGAGCTCTCTTTATCTTTTCTCCATTAGAGACTCTTCTAATTTGTATTTATTTTTTGAATAACTATGAATTTTTTTAGTATTATTTTAATTTTCTTTTATATTACATCTAGTTAAATCCATAGTTAGAGTGATGGTGGATTCTTTGCATGACTTTATGAAATTTTTAAGATTTATGATAATTTCGTATTTCTATTCATGATTAGTGTTTATCCTATTATGCTATATTTATATATTAAAATTAACAACTTTTGAATATATTATAATTAATTATATTGTAAGCGATGTACCACATATATTTAATGGATCTATAGGATAAAATAAAATAAAGAATTAAATGAACCAAACTTAGTTTTTCTTTTTTAATCGTTATTAAATTAATAACTCGTAGGTTTTTTCTATTAATTATTAACTTGCATGATCATTAAGGGTGATAGTTTAGAGAAAAAATTATTAACATTACATGATTATTGGATGTGAATAGATTTAGTATGCGTAATTGACAATTATGAGAAAATCGGAATTAGATATAATCTAAAAGTAAGCATAGAGAAGTATATAGGAGAAATCATATACCCTGAGTTCTTCTCGATTAAGTTTATTGTTAAAAGTTGCACTATTTTAATTTTTTTAATCAATTTTATATTCAAATCCTTGTTTTATTTAATTTCGTATCCTTTAAGTTTAAACAATTAAATTAAGAAATTTTTGGTAATTAGAAACAATTCTTTAATGACGATATTTCAGGAACTTATTTTATAACTCTTTATTACTTTTCGACAAGTATACTTACTCACGAACATGGATGTGAAATTTTTAATTTTAAAAATCATTAACTTTATAAATAGAGTTTATGCAAAACTCTAAACATCTAAAATAACATTTAACATTCTGTTGATTCAAAAGTTAGCTTTTATTATAAATTCAAACTGCATCTAAATGCATACCTTGTTAAAATGAGGTTTGAAGATCCAAGATACAAAAAGATGTAGAGGTGGAAAGACAATGAAGTTTTGAAGATAAAAGATAACATATTTTGAAGATACAAAATAATAGGTTTTGAACGTCCAAAGAGAAATTTTATAAAGTTTTACGAAGAATTAAATGATAAATATGTATAAACTTATGTTATTAACTTATAGTTTAAATATTTGAACCGTTTATAAATTTTAAAATACATCTAGCGATTTAAAAATATCATTCATTCATGAATTACTTACTTTATTAACTCATATTAACCTAAATCACTGAAATTTTAAAAGTTAAAAGATAAAAATAAATAAATTATTAAAAATAATAAATATAAAAATGAAAAAACTACTTTCAACTAGTAAGTAATAATTAAAAAACACTAATTAGAATAGCATTTAACAACTAGTAATTATATATTTCAAACACCTTATTAGTCAATGTTAAACTTTTTAACTAGTAAAATTAGAGGCAGTTTGATTTAAAAAAATGTTTTATACTTTTATTATGTTTCTTGTTTTCAATTTGCATATAAAACATGGAAAATAGTTTTTTCTTCTATTTTTATGTACAAATCTTAAAAAGTAGAATAAAAATAAGATGACCATTTTGTAATTAAAGTAAAAATAGAAAAAAATAATAATGTTTTTTTAGAAATTAAACATATTTTAAATTTTCATTTAACTAAAATATTTTTCAAATATATTCCTAGAGTGCGTTGGATAAGATATTTCAAGTAAATAATTTATTTTTTAAAAAGAATTTATAATTTTATAAGTTAAAATTTGTTGTTTATATAAAAACTTTTAAAGAATTTAAAATTTTAAGTATTTTATTAAGTTTTTTAATAGATTAAAGTCAAAAAATTATAAATCCTAATAAAAGAGTGAGAACTTAAAATTGCTTTTTTCATTTGTTGTATATTCTATTCATTTTTATTTAATTATGCTTAATTTAATAATTTGAATTTTATATTTTAATTACTTTTATCAAATATAATGATAATTTTAGGCTTGTTGACAAGCTAGCAAAAGAGATGGTCATCTGCACGAATTTAGGCCAAAATGTTGAATTTGTTCTAGATAGGAGTTTAAATTATTTTTTAATTAAATATTTTTTCAAAAATCCTACTTTCTATAGAAGAATTTTAGACACTCTCTCCTATGTCACTTGCAAGCCTTTTTGTGAACCCCACCCTTTCCCCTTTCAATACCCTTTCCTTTCCTTCTTTTATTCCATGACATTTGAAAGGGGTGCACGATGTAGAATATGGAAGTTGTGGATTAAGTGTTACTGTGGTGTGTTATCACACTATATCAATGGTGGCTAGAAAAAAACCATTATTGTCAAGTACAAAGGTTGCACCTAGCCCTGCACTTTGACCTACAAGAGGCTCGAAGCCACCATTGAAACTTCAAGCCTTTGTCATCAACAACCCTGTCCCCCTTTCTTGTGTCGACCTCCACCCACGATGGCAGCCCTAGGATGAAAGAGGCGGTGTTGATGTAAAACAACATTTTTTTTGCCATCTGGTTACTATTATATGTTAGCATTTAATTACTATATATTGATGATGCATGGCACGAAGGATTAAAATAATGAATGGACTAATGTGATAATTTAAAAATTTTAGGGACTAAAATTTGTAGCACTTCTTATCTCAGTGACTAATGTGAGAGTTTAGTCTTATAAAAATATAATATTTGTTAACATCAGTGTCAATATAGAAGAATTTTAGTCACACTCTCTCCTATGTCACTTGAGAAGCCTTTTCTAAACTCCACCCATTCCCCTTTCAATACTCCCTTTCTCTCATTCTTTTCTTCTTTTTGCTCCATGACTTTCGAAAGGGTACATGACATGGAATGGAAGTTGTGACTTAGGTGTTACTATGTTGTGCTCTCACACTATATCAACAGTGGCTAAGAAAAACCATTGTTGTCACTTGCCAATTACAAAGGTTGCACCTAGCCCTACACTTCTAACCTACAAGAGGCTCAAAGCCACCATCGAAGCTTCAAGCCTTTGTCATCAACAACCTCGTCCCATTCTTCTTTGTCACCCTTTGCCAACCAACGATGGCAGCCTTGCTATGAAGGAGGTGATGTTGATATAAAATAACGTTGTTTTTGCCATCTAGTTACTATAACATGTTAGCATTTATTTATTGTATATGGACGATTTATGGCTCAAAGGATTAAGGTAATGGATAGTGAGACTAATGTAACAATTTAAAAATTTCAGAAACTAAAATGTCTGACACTTATTATCTCTTAAACTAAAATATAATATCCTAGAATGCTTAAAATTCAACAACAACAAAAAAGAAACCAACTCATAATATGAATTAATTAAAAAGAACTAATAACCAACTTTGCTTCGGATTATCTAGATTTAAAGAAATAGTCAAAACAAAAAAATTAAATAAAGATATGATATATTAGTGATATAATTATAGCAACTCAAATATTGCAGAAAAAACACAAAAAAATGAATATGATTATGAGTTGTAAAGCAATAAAATAAAAATATACAGATAAATGAAGGGGTGAAAGAAAGAGAAAAAAAAATCTATGATATAGAATTCTAATATGTAAAGGTCTATGGGTCATCTCATAAAAAGCAGTGTAATAAAGCATCAATAGGAATCAGTGTGAAACTTAAACACTTACACCTCTTTATAATTTTTCACATAATGCAAGACTAATCTAACCATTTAACCATCATATATTATCTTCATAACTATCTATATCAAATTTTACACAATTTTAGCATTTGTAGATATATTATCTAAAATTTGATGTAGCTTATATTTTAAAAATATAATATTCATTCAAATAAATAATATGATGAAGAAACTATTAACATTAGTAGATTTTAAATAATTAACAGTACAAGAATAAAGCATTAATATTTTAATAAATTAAAAAGACAACTCTAATTCTACATATTAATTTCACTAGGTATATAGTTTTTAATTAAATTTTATTTTTATAATAGCATCATTAGTTAAAGTAAGAAGAAACAATTTTTCATTAAAAAAAAAGCTTATGCCAAGAGAAAAACCATAAATTTAAAGTCTTTTAGTCCCTATACTAGACTTTTTTTGTAAATTAGTCCCTATATATGAAAATTTGTATATCAATCCCTATACGAATATCTATTTTTGATTTGATATTTGTCGTTACTCTAAGTTATAATGATGAAGGACTATTCATCTTTCTCCTTTGTTCCTAATCTTGTCTCATAAGAAACAACCCATATGCTATGTGTAATCATCCTTGAAAGTGTTATCTACCATGCTTAAGTCAAGAATAAAAATTACGACAAAGAATGACAGTAGCAATGTGTGACATCTTCCTCCAACTTATTTAAGAAACCCTAACATCAAAAACCCCTATTGATAATATGTTGTGTTGTGTTTTATAATTTGACATATTAAAATATATATATTCAATAATTTTAGTACTATTTTTTTTTAACATATGCTATGATGATACTTTCAATAACAAGGTCATTACTTGTATCATAGGAGACACATTTTGAAAACATTAACAAAAAAGGAAGGATATTGGCTAACTTATGTTGCATGGCTAAAATATACAATATCTTATTATGATCTTAATTAATGGTCTCTGCAAAAAATCACTAGAGTTTTAAAGGAGATAGGGTACAAAGGCAATGTCCAAATCTTTTTTTGCAAGCATAAAATTCATCTTAAGGAAGGCTTGCTACAAGTAAGGCCACCTATCATGTGGCATGGATGAGAAGGATGCAAGAAATCAAGGAAATTTCAATTGAAGCTTATGATTTATTGTTGGGAATTTAGCACATTAGACTAAAATTTTAGGCTTTCAATGGTAGAATATTAGAAGCAACGAATCAAGCTATAATTAGCATATTTGAATATATTCAAATTTACTTAATGAGTAGATTTGCAAAGAATAGAATGGTGCTAGAAAAATATAAAGAAAAGGACAATTGTGTCTAAAGCCACGAAAAAAGTGGACTGCAACTTGGTGTGGAGGTTTAAAGTATGGAGTGGAATGTAAACTTTAGCAATTTCAAGTTAACTTAGAGAAAATAATATGTTTATGTAAATTTTGGGAGCTAACTGGACTACTTTATAGATAACATATACTAACAATTTTTAGAATATGATATTTTACCATATACTAACATAATACATTTGTTCTATGTAGGCATTATGTTGCAGTTATATATGCAAATAATTGTGATCTTCAAGACTTTATTGACAAATGTTATCTCATTGAAACTTATGCCAAACAACATATAATTAATCCAGTTAATGAAGAAGAAATATGGCCACCTAATTGCACCACCACAAGTGATGACACCTATAGAAAGGCCTAAAAGGTTAAGGATGAGAGAAAGAAGAAGCACCAAAATCATATAAGCTTAAAAGGAAAAACACCTCCATCACTTGCTTAAGGTGTCAGAAAGACATTATCTGCTAAACAAATAGTTGCACCTCTACCATCAAATAGAGCTTTTAAAAGTGGATATGCATCAAAAGCATCGATTGAATCTACATTTGCATCTATTGAATTTGCACTCACTACTACTCCAACTTACATTGCATCTACTCCTCAACTAACTACTTATGCACAACAAACCGTGGCCGTTGAACTATCTTTTGCAAGTATTGAAATTGTCCATCAACCTACCAACCTTTAAGCTATTGTTAAGCAAAAGATGCAACAAATTATTCTAAGCCAAGAATCTTAATTGACTAAGAAGAAAACATAAAATTCAACTTTAACTTAGAGGATGTAAGACTTCTATATATGTTTTTTTTTTCTAGTGTAAATGTATATCTTAAGAAGTCTTTTTGGTCATTTTGTGATGTGTGCTACTATTTTTTAGGAAAAATAGTGAATTTTGGACCATTATTTTTTTGCCATGTTGCTATGACAATTGTGTTTGGTTATTATATATTTATTTCAAGTAGTTATTTTTATTGTCACATATTATTTGTTTGATTATACTTTATTTAATTATCACTGCTATTATTTTAATCAATTTGTTGTTCAAGTCAAAAGTTATAATTTTATGACATACATTATACATTTGAAATAGACAAGTATTAAAGTATATTTAATCCCCTAATTTGCTACCATGTGAATCTTATTCACCTATATGCTTCACACTACATAAATTATGTAAAAGCAAAACCTTAAAACCTTAACACCACTGTTGTTGTAACACTTCCTCGTAACATTATTATTTTGCTATCTAGGAACTTTATTCTTCCTACATGAACAAAATAAAATAAAATAAAATATGAAAAAATTGTAACAAAACAAAATGATAAAATCATGCTCAGAACAAAATGATAAACTAAAATCAAAGCTTATTCTAAAATTTTGGCACCAACAAAGCCTTTTACTTAGATTTTCACTCGATCTCTATAATTGCATAATAATACTTCGTTTCTCCTCGAAGTTGAAGTAATTCCTGTAGTTAATTCCATTTCTTGCTTTGCAGTGAAAATGATGGAGGCAGGTGACCAGAGATCAATTTAGGATTCCATTACAATGACGTTTTCGTGGTAGTACTGAGTTGTATGCCTATCATAATATTTGACACTTACATATTACACGTCATATCATTGTTAGCAAGTTAGAAGAAAGCGAAAGAGATTATAATTTAGAGTATCGGGAAAGACCAAATAAAATATAGATTTATATACAAACTTTTACTAATTTAAAAAATAAAGACTAAAAGATTATTTAAACAAAAAAAGATGCGTAAGTAGTAGAAGCCAGTGAGAGGAAGTGCGTTGAATGACAGCGTTAACAGTGATGGTGTCCAATTGCAGAATCATTATACTTCTTCTACTCTCCTTAGCATTAACATCAGAACTAGGGGTTGAATCATCATCATCAATCGAGGAAGAAGAAAGCAGCATCATATCACGATTCCAACGGTACCTTAAAATCAACACTGCCCAACCCAACCCGCGTTACAAGGAAGCAACCGATTTCCTTCTGTCGGAAGGGAAAGCCCTCTCTCTGGAATCCCAAATCATAGAGTTGGCAGAAGGGAAGCCACTCGTCCTTCTGAAATGGGAAGGGAGAAACCCTCACCTCTCTTCGATTCTCCTCTACTCTCACACCGACGTCGTTCCATCCGAACACGACAAGTGGACCCACCACCCCTTCAGTGCCCACATCGACTCCCATGGACGCATCTACGCCAGAGGCTCTCAGGACATGAAGTGCGTCGGCATGCAATACCTCGAAGCCATTCGCCGCCTCAAGGCCTTACACTTCCACCCTCTCCGCACCGTCTACGTCGCTTTCTCCCCCGACGAGGAGATTGGTGGACACGACGGCGCTGAAAAGTTCGTGCAATCTCAGATCTTCCAGCAAATGAATGTGGGCATAGTGCTCGATGAAGGTGGCTAACAAAATAAATTAGTATTACTATTGAGTTCAGCTTTTTATTCACACTCACTCAGTGTTTTTTGAATCATGAATCAGGGTTGGCCTCGCCGGATGAGCATTATAGAGCGTTCTATGCGGAGAAGAGTCCATGGTGGATGGTGATCAAGGCCGTTGGGGCTCCAGGCCATGGCTCCAAGCTTTATGATAACTCTGCAATGGAGAATCTGTTGAAGAGCATTGAGAGTATCAGAAGGTTTCGCGCCTCGCAATTCGATTTGATCAAGTCCGGCCTCAAGACTGACGGCGATGTTGTTTCTGTTAATATGGTCTTTCTCAAGGCTGGAACCCCATCTCCAACTGTAAGTCAACTAATTACATCAAACTTTAAACCGTACTTGTCTTAGCTGATGTGTGTAATATATGATATCTTATAATCATAGAGTAGAACAGAATATTCCTTCTTTCTCAACCCTATGATTTCTCTTATATTAATATTAATTTATACATTTCAGTGGAGTCTGCAAACAAACCCATACTTACAATTGAATTGAATTGAATTGAATTGACTTGATCAGTGAGACATCTCACATGTTTCAGAAGCTATTGTGGTTGAATAATCTCCCATTCCCAGTTTATTCTATTGTATCTTTGTTTTGCTGTCTGCCAGGGATTTGTGATGAATTTGCAGCCGTCAGAAGCAGAAGCTGGATTTGATATTAGGGTGCCACCAACTACTGATGCAGAATCGTTGGAGAGACGCATTGCTGAAGAGTGGGCCCCTTCTTCCCGCAATATGTCTTTCTCCGTAATTATCTAATTATCCACTTTTTGCTTTATAAATATCTTCCATTTTGTAATTTTTAAATATCTTATCCTGTAGTTGACTCACTGCTTTGCTTTTTGCTTCGGTAGAAATTTGATGCTACAGGATCTTTCTTCTTTTTTCAGAAGTAACATATGTATTATAACATATTGAATCATGGCCTGTATCTTCTGCAATTTTTATTACCCTTTCAATGAAAATGAAGTTAGAGTCATGGGTAAGGCTGCCATGTGTTTACATGTAAAGGAAAGAAAAGGGGTGAAGATACCATTTCTATCCTAGCTAGTACCAACCAAGGTTTTATTAGAAAAAAGCCTTAAATGCAAGTACATTATTAGAAGCATGTAATTATTTAAAAAAATGTTTGTTTTCAATTCTGTAGTAATTAGTGAATATAACCCAAGAGCTTGTAAGAAAAGTGGGGGGACAACATTTCTTGCTTTGCTACAAATAATAGATAAACCTGTGTTTTCGTTGCAACCTATCTACCTAGCACTTAAATTAACAGATTTGTGTCCTCTTACTGGTTTGGATCGTTAAATATTTCAGTAATTAACCACTCCTTTTGTGATTTATGTCAACTCAAGTACAATGAACGCTGTTCATTATAAGTTCTGTTGTGTCAGTTGTTTTAATTTTATTCTGGTAATTAATTTCAAAGTGTTTCAAGCTTTTTCCAGGTGAAGTTGCCTTCCAATTTTGGTTCATGTACACATATAGGATGTGGGTGTGGATGAATGTGTGTTATGAGTCTTATGTTCCCGTAATTGTGCCAATTGTTTGTTGACAGTGCTTACTGATAAAAAGTACGTGCACATATATGAGGAAAATAAAGCAAATATTGAAAGCAAATAAAATGAAACATGTTGAAATTGATAAATTTAGATCATTTAGCATTTAAGCAAAAGGAAGAGTGGAAGACATTAAGGTATTTGTTCTGTTTGGGGGATTAATCCTGGTTTGGATTTATGAATTGCAGTATAAACTAAATTATTAAAATGGTGAAGGAGGAGGGTTGTGTTAGGCTTTCGGCAGCCAATGTAAAGCTTGTTGAAACCTTTTGCATGGACTACTCATGACAATATTGTGCTAAGGTTGTTACCCAAAAGTAATGAGCTGTATGACTCAAGTACAATGTCAAATGAGCTAAAGCAGCTGTATCGGCACTTGGATGTAGTGTTAAATGAGCAAGGGTTCTTACATTTGGCTGGACAAATGTGGTTAAAGAAGTTAGCTTGGAAATGCATGTTTCAGTATGGTTCATGGAATATCAGTACTTTGACGTAAAGTTTTTGGAAGTGGTGGACACTGATTTGTAGACAGATTAATATCATGTGCCTACAAGAAACAAAATGGGTTGGAGATAAGGCTTGGGAGTTTGATACTACAATTTTCAAACTTTGGTACATAGGAAAATTTAAAGGAAAGAATGGAGCAGGCATATTTGTGGATAATATTTGGAAAAAGAATGTTGTAAAGATTAAAAAGATTGAAGAAAGGATCATGTTCTTAAAGTTATTGGTTGTACAAGACACTATTAATATTATTAATGTTTATGTTCCATAAGTTGGCTCGAAAGATCTTTTGAAAGCAAAGTTTTGGGAGGATTTAGAGAAGTTGATCTAAGACATTCCACAAATTGAAAAAATTTTCATAGGTGTAGACTTAAATGGTTGTGAGGCAAGACAATTTATAAGGGTTTATGGTGTTTTGATTTTGGAGAGTTAAATGATGAAGGACAATTTATTCTTGATTTTTTAATGGCCTACGACTTTGAGATTATGAACACTTGAGAGAGCTTTACTACACATATAGGGACTTGGTTCTTGATGTTCGTTTCAAGACTAATAAGTAGAGAATTTGACATGTTATTATTCCAAGAATTAAGTGGTGGCTACTTAAAAGGTGAGAAACAATTGAACTTTGAGGCAGTTAGTAGAATATGGTAGTTGAATTGTGCAAGGTAGTACTAACATTATTTGGAACAAAATAACTATGAATGTCAAAGAAGTTGCCAAGAAAATTTTAGGTGAATCTAGAGGTTTTGAACCAAAAGACAAGGAATTGTGGTGGTGTAATAAAAGTATGCTAGGGAAGATTAGAGATAAGATGTGTTTTAAAACTTTTCATATATGTAACAATGCTGATAATTGTACAAAATATTAGAATGTAACAAATGAGACGAGAATATTAGTGAGTGAAACATGTTCTAAGGTTTTTATTAAGATCTTGGAATAAAGTATAGTGAGAGAAAGATTTATAAGCTTGTCAAAAATACAAAAAAGAAAATCTAGAGATTTGGATAAGTTAGACGTATTAAGAATGAAGAAGGAAAAATTTTAGTTTCTGATCAAGACATCAAAGATAAATGCGAGAAATATTTCTATAAACTTTTTAATGATGGACAGAGCAAATGAAAATCTAGCAAGATTAGAATTGCAAGCAAATGATCTTAATTTGACATATTACTGTAAGACGAGTTGGAGAAATGAATGAAGCTCAACGATGGACAATGGTAAGGTGGTTGACTCCAATAATATCCCTGTTATAGTTTGGAAAAGTTTGAGAAAACAAAGAACTTAAGTGACTCACTAAACTCTTTGATAAGATTTTGAGATATAAAAATATGTCAAATGAATGAAGGATGAGTAATTTGGTCTCTGTATATAAGAACAAATGTGATATTCAAAATTGTACAAACTATAGAAAGATTAAACTCATAAGTCACTATGAAGGTGATGGAAAAGGTCCTCGAACATAAACTATAGGATGAAATTAAAATTATAGAAAATCAATTTGATTTCATGCCAAGATTTACAACAAAAACTATATATCTTTTATGAAAGATGGTGAAAAAATATTGCTACAAAGAAAAATACTTACACTTAACTTTTATTAATTTGAAAAAAACAAATGATTGTGTATCAACAGAAGTGTTATAGAAGATTATAAAAAATAAAAGGGTTCGTGTAACATATATTCAAGTTATACAAGACATGTGTGAAAACTTTTAAAGGCGTATCTAAGGACTTCTTATTAGGGATAAGTTTACATCAAGGTTCTGCTTTGAGTTTTTACTTGTTTGATCTAATCTTACATGTGCTTACAAGTAATATACAAAAGATTATCCCTTAGTGCAGATGACATACTATTGGTTGAAGATTCAAAAGAAGCGGTTAATGTTAAACTTGATGTATGGAGGGAAACTTTAGAACTTAATTGTTTTCACTTGAGTAGCAATAAGAAAAAGTATATGCAATGTAAGTTTATTAAAAAGAAAAAGAAGATAGGATCTTGCATTGAAAGTTAAAATTAGAGATTATATTATATTACAAGTATTCAAGTTTAGGTACTTGAGATCATTCTACAAAATGATGGAAAAACTAATGGTTAAAATGGATAAAGACATTAAGAGTTATTTGTAAAGGTAAAATACTTATTAAGCTGAAAGGAAGTTTTATCAAATTGCAATACAACCGACTATCTTATATGATAGTTAATGTTAGGCTTTAAAGGAACAATATGAGAAAAAGTGAGAGTGACAAAAATAAAAATGTCGAGATGAATGAATGGTCACACTAGAAAAGAAAAGATAATAAATCATAGGATACATGAGTAATCATATTTCTATAAATTTTGTTTTTGATTGAGCTCAGTGACATCATGTGATCTATCTAGTCTATCTCACTCGGGGTTAAGCCTTGGTTGATGGTGGTGGTGGTGAAGGAAAAGGCAGATTATGGAAAAGTGGGTGTTAAATTTTAGCATCAAGAATTGATTTTTTCCCCTGTTTAAGGCAGTTATGATGGTTATAAGAAGGATAAAGGTTGTTTTTTGGAATAAACTGACTTTAGAATGATGGTTGTAAACTGTCATTCTGTTTTCTTTAGTACAGGTAATCATTTTCATTCAAATTTTCATCTGTATACATGATTGATTATTTATTTACTTCTGTCTTTTTGAAAACTAATTATCCTTTAATTTTTTCTCCATCTAATTTCTTTTAATCTGGGCAGTTCAAACAGAAGGAACCTCAGCATGATAAGTCCGGGAAACCAATCCTAACCAAAACTGATGGCTCTAATCCCTGGTGGACCCTATTAGAAAATGCTGTTCAAAAGGCTGGTGGGAAACTGGGAAAGCCAGAAGTCTTTCCTGCGTCAACAGATGCGCGCTACTTCCGTAAACATGGGTTTCCTGCAATTGGGTTCTCACCTATGGCAAACACTCCTCTTCTACTTCACGACCACAATGAGGTGATTCCCTTTTTTAATTTTTGAATAATTGATCGCTTTTTTAGTATGCTTATATGCACAAGTGGTATCATTGTCTTCAGAATCATATATCTGATATGAATTGCCTAGCCCTGTCATAATAGCTATGGCAATGTAGTACTGGACAAGTTCATTTCAGGTTGATTTTACAACTTTTATTTTATTCCCATGTTTCTTTCTGAATGCAGTCGTTGGCATACTTGGGTTGACTTTTCCCTGTTTTGGTATGGCTTATTTGCTAGACCAGAGATAAGTCTACGGAAATAAATATAATTGCCTCGACTTTGTGTCTTTTCTGAGAAATGATATAGGATTGTTTGAATTGGGTTGTATCCTGGTGGGAGAAGGTAGTACCTGAATGTTGTGTTTATGAAATAACACTTGTTTGGACAGATTGTCTCGCAGATCACTGGCATAAAAAATTGACTTTTTTTTGTTCTATTCTTTTCTGGGTTTTGAAAACGCACTAGTGTTACCTCTCCTAATTACTACCATTCCTCTGCAAGCATCTCTCTGAATTTACTGTAACTGCATTTAGTTCGAAGTTCAATTTTGACTTGAGCATTGCTTCTCTTTCATGCAGTTTCTAAGCAAAGATGTATACTTGAAAGGGATTGAAATCTATGAGTCAATTATTAAGGAATATGCATCGTTCGATGATCATGGAAGAGAAGGGGGATCCAGAGATGAGTTGTGAGCAAGTTGTGTTCCTCCTCTCTCATTCCTAGTGCCCACTTTCTGCCTTTTCTCGATGTAACAGTATTTGGACTGACGCCATTGAGTAGTTTTTGACATGTAACAATAAAGAATTAGATAAATAAATTGGCCCTTATGTGAATGCTTTCATAAATATTCTGTTCATAATAATTTTCTGTGCATAAATAAATAGTAATTTTTAGGTTGTAGACTGAGAGTAGATTAAATCTTTACAATATTTAAATTTTCACTATATCAATCCTTGTAAAAAATAGAAATGGTAATAGAGTTTGAAAATTAATTTGGAACAAATTAAGCCTTTAAGAGGCTAATGTAATAACAAATTTTTTGAAAGATTGATACAGTAGCATGTATAAATTTAGACGATCAAGTTAATAATTTTCTCTTTGTTGTAGGTAATAATAAAACTATTATGTCATGCAATATAAAAAGAATTGGATAATAATTATGCATTCATACTAAATCCTCAACATATCAAAAAATTGTTCATGCCATTATTTTTACTAATATTTGAAATGGTAGGAGTAAAATTTTACTTTGGAGCACCTCTTTTTTAATATTTTTAATAGAGATTGTAGTAAAATCTAACATATCTAGTAAATTATAATTGAGATAATCATTATTTCATAAATTAATATTTTTGATAGAGCAACCTGAAAGTATAATTAAAAATTGTAACATTAAATAATTATATAATTAATTAATTATTTTATAAATTATTTACCTACTAAATTAATTATATTGTTTTGAGTAATAGTTGTAGAACTACCAACCAAATTATTACATCAGAAACGAGCTTTTAGAATGTTAACTTAGATAATAGTTAATAGAAACTACTTTATAATAATACACGTAAAGAGCAATTTATGTTGAACTGCTCTCTAATCTATACTTCTGAAAGTAGTTCTTTAGTAACTATGCAGTTATGTATTAACTACTCACTAAAATTCTTCTTGGTAAGTAGTTAATAAAGAACTGCTTTCCAAAGACACTTTTGGAGGGTTAATAGAGAACTATTTTCCAAAGTTTTTTTTCTCATAAATTAAAATTTTAAAATGCCTAGCAATTTCTAATTTATAAATGAAGCACGCTTAACTCACACTTTATGAATCTTTTCATCTTATTTGTACTAACAAAGTTGGTCTCTTTCACTTTAAATTTTTTTCATCTTTACTATGCTAACAAAGTTTTCTTCATTCTCTCTTTGATATATAGCAGTACCTTTTTTAGAGTTTTCTTCATTCTCTCTTTCTTTTCTTTTCTCTTTATTAACAATGAATCATCCTACTAATTTGTCCTTTTTTTTTTTTGCTTACTAGTGTTTGATTTATACAAATGTAAACTGTTTGACTAACACAACATATAAACTCAAGTTTTAACACGTGAAACAAAGACACAATTTTGATTTGTGATAAAAATAAAGAAATTTTAAATGTCAGACAAATAAATTCAAATGTAAATATAACAATAAATTAATTTTAGTTTGTAATAGAAAACTTACAAATAAAAAAATATCAAATTTCAGATTTGCGATTCATACTCATACCTTGAAGAGTGGTGGTTATATGAATAGTTCTCTAAGTGACACCTACTTTAGATAGTAGTGAGAGTGATTTAAACCATTCTCTAAAATGACGCGAAACCACTTTCTAATAGCTTTTCTATTACAGTTAATCAATATCAATATATAACTCAAGTATTGCAATTGGTAATTGTTGTTTAAAAGCATTTATCATACATTGAACATATTTATCATTACATATTTGAAATTTTTTTTTCATGACATATAAAATCTACTAGTTACACTTGAAATTTCATTTTTTTTCCTAATTTCAATTTAATAAAAATTTTCTTCTTAAGTTTATCTTAACTAATATTACATTTTATTTGTATCATTTTTTTAAAAAAATTTCTTCTAACATTAAACCTTCTACTCCTTCATAATTTTTTTCATTTGAATACAAAACTATAATAATTTTGCTCATATTTTAAATACTATTTAATTAAAATGAATTAATGATTAAGCTATTTAAATACAATAATTTAACTAAATGAAAAGAATTTAAAAAAACTATACACAATAATATTTCATCATATTGACCAAGAATAATAAAAGAGACATACAATTAAAATAATAACAACCAAAATAAATTTTAAAATAAAATTAGTTACCAAAATATCTCAAAAATTTCACTAACAACAAAAAATAAAAATCATAGACTTAAAATTGTAAAAAAGATAGGCAAAAGTGTAACAACCTCATTTCTTTATTCGAATAAATATATTTTTATGGCAATTGAAAAATAAATTTAATTCTATTCATGAAAATAATAGTAGAATAAAGACAAATGTTTATTTTTCCTTCTTATGAAAGTTTCATAAGATTCCAAAAACAGAGCCAAGCTTCTAAGGGTAAAACTTTGAAGTAATCAAATAAAACTTATTTCTACTTCTAGCAGATCATTTAGTTCATTTTAAATACATATAAATTTCAGATTTCCACTAAAAACATTTTCAAAATTTTCCTTACAACCAAAATTTGCTCAAGGATTTAAATTCTAAAATCTGACATTAGAGTCATTTACAAACTTTGATCAACACAAATTATAATTAGATAAAACAACACAATTTCTCAAATAGTTTTAGTCTTTACAGAACAGTCTTCCTTCCAATACCTTTCGATTATGATTCTAGGACAGACCCAACACCTTTGTCTATTCACTTTCATCACCTAAAAATATTAGTAAGAGCGAGTACCTCCTACTCCACTAAATCTCTGGTTAACAAGAGCAAGATAATTACATATTTATACATAAAGCTAGAAATATTATTTTACATGGATTTGCATAAGCAATGACACTCAATCACCAAATCACCATCACAAAGGGGCACACAGAACAAACAATCAATCATGTTCACCACTTTAGATCATGTATCTTTCTACTAATCTGCACATCACAATATATGTATTATATTATGTCAATCGATATGTCACAACACATGTGTCCTATGTAACACCTTAAATTTAATTCTAATTAAATAATAATTTCACAAATTGAATAACCAAATTTTTCATAAAAGATTTCAAAATAAGTGAAGGGTTACAAATTAATATCAAATAACTGCTACAGGACTAGTTCAATTTCAACATTTTCAAAATAAATTCTATGTCCTATAGCAGTCCATCCATCCCTTCACTGAGTTCGGTGTTGATCGTCTTGGTTACTTGAAAAATGAATGTAAGGGTGAGTACTCTACACTACCCAAAAGCACATAGTCAGCATAAAGTCTCACCTCCAGCACATTATCAATACATTAAGCAAATACAATCACAGGCAACATTTCACATTCACAAGCACAATATACAAACTCGTGCATACGCACAACAGCCACACTCAATGTAGCACTGTGATCACAGATTTACACTATGAATGGTCGCCGGTTACCCCTTCCTCACAGATACCACATGGGCAGTCACGAGTCGCTCAACAAAGATAGTGGTCAAAAGTCTAGTCAGGAAGAGAGGGTATGGCCTGTGGTGCACCCGTTCCACAGTCGGTGTCACCACCACTCCCTCTTCCCTAAGGTATTTCTACCGTCTTCATCTCCCACACCCCTAGTGTATCGCTAAACCATTCACAGTACATTACAACGGCGCTAACACGCCCATTCACACATATTAATTCACGCATGTAATAATCATGCTTACACACGACACACAACCCACATTGCATTTAAATACATGGCACTAGGCCCACATTTGTTCACAATATACGGCACATAGCCTTCATTTATTCACAACAACATTATTTCACCAATCAAAGGCAATCCATCACACATAATCACCCACACGGGGTCTAAGTATTCCAACACACATCACATTACACACTAATTTCCATTCAACACACAATTCCTACTCTCTATCTCAGCCACATTGCTTTAATCAACAAAACACACAAGAATTATAATGCATTGGGATAGGGTAGAGTCCCTCCTTTACCTTGGATTGAAGATCCACACTCTAAATCCACTAATAGATGCTCCCCCTCATGGATTTCTTCTTAAACACATGGAGAAACTCTATGAGAACCTAGAAAAATCACAAAAATAGAGAAAGAGAATGAAAAATCGAAACCCTAACCATTAAAACTCACCCCCAAGCGTTCCCTACACAAATCCAACCTTCAATCAAGCTTTTGAACGGCTTTGGAGGCAATATAATCGGTGAAAAAAGGTTTGGAGATGAGAGGATCAAAGGGATTTCGAAGGGAGAGGGAGAAATAACTCTCCCCTAACCCTAACCCCTTTTAAATCCTTTTCTGGTCGCGACACTCTCTCTACAGCGAGATTGCACCCAGAAATGCATCCCAAACTGTCGCTCTGTTGTTACAGTGAGACTTCTCTCGCTACAGTAAGAAAGTGACAGTTTCAGTCCTTCCTCTCAGGGCCCTCTCGCTACAGCGAGAACCGTCCAGTATCTCGCCCTGTACTTAGGCACTTAGCCTATTTCAGCTCAACCAGTCATGCATACACCCATCTACACACACACACACACACATATATATATATATATATATACATATTCATAACATATATTTAAAAATACACACATGAATATACATTTAGATTTATATAATTATCAATAGTTAATATTACAAAATTCGGGGCGTTACATTCTAATCGCACCCATCGATGTATTACAACATATATATCATAACAACATCAATCGATATATTACAATGCATGTATTACAACTGTACAATCTCTGTACCACTTCATATACATCACACTTTCACATTTATTTTACATTCATATTCAATGTCCTTGTGATCCCTTGAGGACTTCATAGCTTAGATAGCCGCAGCAACACGGATACATGTGTGCCTCTCTAGCCCCTTTTAGCAAATGTATAGTTAGAAGTCTCGTCAAGAAATGACTGTGTGGCCTGTGAATGCTTCCACTTTTAGCAAATCAATGTGCACTTGTTCACACAAAGCATTCACCACCCTCATCTCCCCAAGATTTCCCAAATCTTCTCTGGACTCTATACCCCCATTGTATCTTTGAGTTATCTAAACTCATCACCAACATTTCTCATTCTTTTCCACACCCTTTTATAGGACAACGTGTCATAATACGTGAGTCTTGACCAAATAACTTGGTGTATTACAATACATATATTATGAGTACATCCTTTGGGTCGTATTGCAATACATGTATTACAATCACATCCATTCATCTATCCTGACTCCCATACTATAATCATTTTTTTCAACATTTCATTTAATTCATTCACACGTGCGCTCACTGCACTCAATCACGCTTACTGTGGCACTAGGATCATGTCATACAGACAATTTTTCCTTTATTCAAGAATATTCAAACACTCTTATTAATAACATGGTTTCACTTATTTGGCATACCCAATTATTAAAGAACATAAATATATCATGCTTCACCAATTACCATCAATTAATTTAACATGCCTCAAACATCACAACATTTAGCAATTCATGGAACC
This sequence comes from Abrus precatorius, assembly GCF_003935025.1. Lineage (NCBI taxonomy): Eukaryota > Viridiplantae > Streptophyta > Magnoliopsida > Fabales > Fabaceae > Abrus > Abrus precatorius. Next base: position 5,056,046 of record NW_020874406.1, on the reverse strand, counting down.
ACCAGCCAACTCATTCATTCACAATACTCTAACATTTTTCATTACAACTTAGTTCAACCAATATCCACATACTACAATCATCAACAAATACTCGACACAAAAAATCCTCAAATAATTTATACATCACACAGATTAATATAATGTGTCGGAGGCCAGACACCTCCAGACTCAGCCCAATCGTACGATTCAACATGCACATCTTTTCAATAATAATAATAAAGTTGTCTATCCTAAGGTCTAGCATAATCCATTATTCCAAAAGCATCAAATAGCATATTCCGACCACTCCTATCAATGTCTACTTAGTAAAATCCTAATGTTCCTCGAAGACCTTTTTATTCAGAGCCTTTATTACAATTTACATTTATATAGTTATTAAGTATTTAAGGATTCCTCATTTTGAACTACTCAAGAGAAGTTAGAGTTTGGGATTTACTTTCCTTACCTTAGAATGAAGACCCTTCACGAAATCCATGATAGAATATCTCTCTACACGAATTTTCGTCCCTAAAACATGGAAATCCCCATGAGAAACTGAGAATACAAGAAAGGGGGACGAGAAACCGAAAACCCTAACTCATAAACTTACCTCTAAGCGTACTAAACTCAATTTCAAGCTTCAATTTAGCTTTCAAACGATTTTGGAGACAATTTAATTGGTAAGAACGGATTGAGAGTAGAGAGAATCAAAAGGATTTCAAAGGGATGGATGGGAAATAAATTTTTTGAACCCTAAACCATTCAAATACCCCTCTGATCGCTACACACTTGCTACAGCGACACACTCTTGCTACAGCGAGGCATCTCTGGCTGTAGCGACGTCCCTTGTCGCTACAATGAAAATCTCAAAGGAAACTGCACCCTAATTTATGCAGTATCTCGCTACAACGAGACTCAGAAATGCACCCCTCACTGTTGTTTTCTCGTTATAGCGAGAAAGCCACAATCTCACTCCCTTCTCTTAGGGCCTTCTCGCTACAACAAGAACACCCCAGAAATATTCACTTATCTTATTTTCAACCAATTCAGCACATCCAATCATAATGCACAATCAGCATCCACATTCATCTCACGTATACGCATATATCCACATCATGCATTCACACCACCATCCAATACACATCATCATCATATACTCAAACATACCAACACATGGAAATTCCCATATATATATATATAGTAATTAAAATATTATTATAAAATATGAGACGTTACAAAAAGAAAGGGATATATGTAAACTTAAGCATCAGGCTCTGAAGGTTTGAACACAATTTATAGTTCATTTTCACGCACAATAAAGAGGTTCAAGTAGTAACCATATGAAGATACGGTAACAAAATCTCCATGAATGGCATCTTTTCAAGATAAACCACTTATGTAACATTGATACATGTCAATTCCCTTAGGGATATAAATAGGCTAGACTGTCTAACAGGAGCCTACAGTCTAACCTTTTTAAAGTCTAGCTCGGCCTAATCTATTTAATTAATAAGCTTAATTTAGGCTTTTTAAAAAGTTTAATTAATTAAATAAGTTAGGCTTGAACTTGAGAAAAAACCTATTAAGCCTATTAGAATGGCCTATTTAAATTTTATAATAATATATTAAATAAATTAAAATTTTAAATAATAAAATATTAAATTAAAAACTTTAATTCTTTTCGTTAGGGTTGAAGAAGATCTTTACTACATACCCTCTAAGAGATAACGCCCTACTTGTTGGAGTCTTTTGCATATTTTATACGCATAATACTGATTTACAATGCAATATTTCGATCACGTCTATGTTGTTTAAAAGTGATAAATAGGAATATATAATTTTATTATATGTATTCAATGCGTTGAATCAATTTTTTAATAGTTTATTTCGATATAAGCCTTATGACTTTTAAAAGGACATACCTATTTAGATAATTTAATAGCCTATTTACAAGGAAGCTTAATAACCTATTAAATGTCTCAATATGAAGTAGGCTGTTAAAAAGGCTAATTGGCTAAATCAGGCTTTTAAAGAGGTCAGACTAGGCTTAATAAAAAGTCTATGACAAATAATAGGTTAGACTCAAGCTTCAAAATTATTAAACAGACCAGGCCTATTTATGCAAAGCCTAATCTAGCCTAACTTATTTCCATCGTTAATCCTTATGTAATGATGTTGTCACGTGAGAGTTACTCTTGCACTATCACGTGTTAATTCCTCCTAAAGTGGCACCTAATTAAGATGAGTTTTGCAATTATCAAATTTTTCATTTTGCCTATTGTGGCAAATTGTTTCAAAAGTATCCTATATCGATAATTTAATATTTTTTGGTCTTTAATGATGAAAAAGTCCTATACTCTTCATAACGTTAATGTTTATATATATTTTTTTATTAATTATAAACAAGTAATAAATCTTACCTTTAGAAAAGGAACAAAATAATAAGTGGTGTAACACCCTCTTTCTTATTTATTAGTTGATGAATTGTTTGATATTAAATAGTGTTGAAATGTGTTTGGAAATTATTTATGGATGTTTTGGTAGAAGTCTGGTGCAGTGAGTCTTGCTCAAGTGAGACAAGTATGCCCAAAACCACAATATTTTAGGATATTTTCACTCAAGCGAGATGAGTCTCACTCAAGCGAGACAAAACTATCCTCTCGTCCAGACGAGAATGATCTTGCTCAAGCGAGCAAAGATCTCGCTTAGGTGAGATGAGTTGCTTAGGCGAAGACTCACAGGAAAAATGTCTAACTCTCTAGACGTCTTCTTGCTTTAGGCTAGAATGACTCTCGCTCAAGTGAAAATTATAGAAAAAGATTGAGGAACCACTGTCTGGTTTTCTCGCTCAAGTAAGAAAGGGCTCTTCTAGGTGAGAATGGTCTCGCTCAAGCAAGAGCGCACAAGAATTCAATGGTATTTAAGAAAATCTAACCCATAAACTTATATTACAATCCAAAAAATATTTTTCAACTTTTTTTCTCTCTTCCCTCATCGAGAGAAAAGCCTTTAAAACTTTGAAGTTACTCTGAATCCAAGCTTAAACCTCAATTCTACAGAATCATTGGTGAGTATCTCAAAGCTTGGCTCTTCGTTCTCACTTCTATTTTCTTTATTTTATCCCTTCTCAAAGGATATTCTTCTTTATAATGTGTAGGACGACCTCAGTCTTTTGGACAGTCTTTTCCACTAGGTTTCTTCGCTAAACTTGTCCATTGAGGTAAAGAAAGCTTTATTCCATTATTGATAACTTGATGTGTTCTGCTCGTGTGGATGTGGTTGTGTATTCCTTGTTTGTGAATATGTGTCTAAAAAATCTCGATGATAATATGAGTTTTCTTATTCTTGATGACTTGAAATGTGTATTGTGGACTGAGTCCAAAGACATCAAACACTATAATAGGATTAGGTGTTAGAATTACCCGAAATGGTTAAGATCGATGAGTCCATGACTAAGTGCTAACTTGATTGATGAGAAAGAAACAAAAAATAGAAAGAACTCCTTCTATCACCTTTTCAGATTTTTTTCATACATTGTTTTAATGAGGCAACAGTTACTCTGAAATGGTTAGAAACAGAGGTCTCTCTGGTTAATAACAAGATGGGTCAAGCCTACCTACTATGGCTCAACCCAATAACAATAACCATAAAACCATATCAACTAACTTTAAAGTTATTACAAATAAGCCCAATAACAATAATTATTTATAATATGGGATTAAACAACACAATTCAATATTTTGGCACTTAATTAATCTGGAATTAAATTAAAGTTATAACAAAATTTGATTTTATGTTAGTCCACATATAAAATATCTAACAATAAAAAGATGAATAACATTTTGATATAAAGTGATAAGTTAAGGCTACAATGACTAATGAAAAGAGTGGAGTCATAATGAGAAATATGAAAAAGGAAAAGGAATATGAAGAGAAATGCTGATGAGAAGGGAAAAATGTTAAGGACAAATGTGAATAGTTTAGAACTACATTGAGAGTGTGGAAGATAGAGGCGATTCTAGGAATCTTAGGAAAATGAGGGTGATGAATGAATATGAAGAGAAATGCTGATGAGAAGGGAAAAATGTTAAGGACAAGTGTGAATAGTTTAGAACTACATTGAGAGTGTGGAAGATAGAGACGATTCTAGGAATCTTAGGAAAATGAGGGTGATGAATGCTTTTATTGAATTGCTCATAACTAATGAGAGTAAAAGCACCACATGCCTCATACTTATTTCCTGACCTAAACTCCTGACCATGCTTTTACTAAAAGGAGCCGAGTCGGCACATGTTATATCCGTATAGCTGTGGTTATCCAACAACTGTCTATGTTAAGGAAAACCTCAAGGGATCTCAGGGACAGTGAAAGTTTGAAATAAGAAACCTAAGAATTAGTAGAAAGGAAATAAGATAAATTGAATATTTGATAATTATTGTATGCATATGAACATGATTTGTACTGTTTGATTGATTAATATATTATTCTTGTTTGTATTGTTTGATATAATTGTGAACTTATGTTGGTAATGAGAAGAAACACTCATCCTTACAAAACCTTTTAGAAAATAAAGATGACAAATCCCCATAGACTTGTTAGGTGGTTGGAGCTTATTATTAGTAGTAGACTAAATTATGTGTGTAGAAAATGACGGCGGTTATGCCATTATAGTTTCATTGTAAATAATAATGATGACTCAAGTATTATATTTACCTTAGAAATGACAATAGGATACAATGTGCCTTTTGATTACCCTAAAGTGGTAGGATCTACCATACATTGTGCTTGTATATATACAAAGGTTTGGTTAGACTGCAAAATGCGTGAAGTTATGTTTATAATTTTCTAGGTCATGATCAGTATGAAAGACCAAGCCACTTTACCGTCGAATGCCAAAATAGTAAAAATTAAAAAATTACTAAAATAGGATATTTAAGAAATATTTTTTCTATTTCAAATTTTTTTTACCATGTCACTATAAGTTTCGTTCTTTACATGATCAACTTTTAGATACAATAATAAGTGTCACTTATGTAAAAATTGACACTTATCTTTTTTAACATAATAAAAAATAAGTGTTAGTTAAGTAAAAATTGACATTTATTTTTTTAATAAAAAAAATAATATTTAAATATATAGAATCATTGATAGATGGAAGAAATATCACCAACATCCTAAGAATACTTAAAAAAGAAGTATAGGCTTTTACATATCAGATATTTATTTTTTTAATAAAACAACACTTAAGGTAATGTAACAAAAAAAATTTAAAATAAAAAAAGTTTCTTATATACTTTATTTTGATAATTTTTTTTCATTTTTACTATATTTTAGAAAAAAATATAAAAAACTTGTTATAAACATACAAAGTTTCTAATGCTCTCTACATAGAATCCAGATTTTCTCCAGTTTTAACAGATATTGGATATTTAATCTATTTTTACTTAAGCAAAAATGTACAAAACAACAAACTTTTTTTACGCAAAACTAGCTTAAGCTATCTTTTCTGGCTTAAGTCAATTTTTCTAGATTTGTTTAAGTAAATTATTTTAGTTTAAGCAAATTTTGCATCTTTTCTCTTAATTTTCTCTTTTCTTTCTCTTTATGCTAACACTCTCTGTTTAATTTCATATTTAACCTTCTTTAGCTTTCATATTCAACCTTATTCTTTCTCTCATACTCAACTATTCTCTTATCCTCCAAACTTACCCTCTATCTCATGCTCAATTCCTTTCTTCCTCTTCTAACTCTCACTTTATCCCATATCTATCTATTCATCTTTCTTTCATACTCAACTCTCTACCTTCCTCTTCTTTCGCCGTCATTCCTATATCATCCATTTTTTTTTTATCTCCATTCATCCTTAGTCTTTTCTTTTTCTTACACCTAGCCTTTATCTTCTCGAATGTATAAAATTTACTTAAACTAATTTTACATAATTTTTTTTTATCATTTTCTGTATTTTTATTTAAACGAATCTATTTTCACTTAAACTAAATATACAGTTTTGCCAACCAAAAAAAATATGGATTCCTAGGCTTGGTGTCGTGGAAGGAATGATACGAGCGTGCAAGTAATAAATTATGAAGTGATGATTCAACGCGAGTGCACATTTTTTAGCTACAATGTACACTGTTCAACCTTTGCGGTAAAAATCAAATCAAAGTGAATTCCATGCTTATAGACAGGGGTGAGCAGATTCGATCAATCCATTTCGATTCGTATGAATTCGAATAATTTACCTGAATAAAAACAAATATTAATAAATTTTAGATGAATAGAATAATGTTTTTAGATTAAAATGGTTAAATAAAGTCAGTAACGAATATAAAATTATGATACTGTCAGTATCTGAAACCGATCGATTATATATGTAAAATGGGTAAATAAATAGTAAAGTTGAGAGTTACTTTTTAAATGTATAAATAAACATATTGCTATCAATGGATTTCATTCCTGTATATGTGTACGACAGTACGTGTGTCTGAAATCTAATGGAGCTTAAGGCCAACTTGGCACACAAAAAGATAGACTATAATTAAGTGGTTCTAAGTCCGAAGGTCTCCATTAATAAAAGATTTAACCAAATTAATTAACCGACTTGTTAAGCTATTCAATATATCCCAATCCAAATTATCTGAAAAAAAAATTAGATAACATTAAATATTTTTTTAAACATTTTGATTAAGTATAATTAGTTAATTTTTTTTACCAGAACCCACCCAAAACCGACAGGAGATCACTCCTACTTATAGACACCTCGCTCCGAAACCAACATCAAGACCACTGTTAAAGTTTTGTACGCGGAAACCAATCATAGTTATTTTTAATATTTTTAACGTGTGCACTACCACTACTATTTTTATTTATTTTTTTAAAACCAAGTTTCACATGCTCTAGATGTGAAATTGGCAGCAATTTTAACACTAATATAATTCTTAGTTTTGTGCATATAATATACGAAACTTTTTATAAAAAATAAATAAAAAAGCAGGAAAGAGTTAATTTTGCAGTATGCGACGGAAAGAATAGTTGGAGGAACATAAGTGAGTGGTAGTCCTAGACTAGGCAACGCCAGTGGCCGTGAGAGAGTGTGTGCACTGAGCGTTGACTATGGTGTCCAATTGCAGAATCATTATACTTCTTCTACTCTCCTTAGCATTAACATCAGAACTAGGGGTTGAATCATCATCATCAATCGAGGAAGAAGAAAGCAGCATCATATCACGATTCCAACGGTACCTTAAAATCAACACTGCCCAACCCAACCCGCGTTACAAGGAAGCAACCGATTTCCTTCTGTCGGAAGGGAAAGCCCTCTCTCTGGAATCCCAAATCATAGAGTTGGCAGAAGGGAAGCCACTCGTCCTTCTGAAATGGGAAGGGAGAAACCCTCACCTCTCTTCGATTCTCCTCTACTCTCACACCGACGTCGTTCCATCCGAACACGACAAGTGGACCCACCACCCCTTCAGTGCCCACATCGACTCCCATGGACGCATCTACGCCAGAGGCTCTCAGGACATGAAGTGCGTCGGCATGCAATACCTCGAAGCCATTCGCCGCCTCAAGGCCTTACACTTCCACCCTCTCCGCACCGTCTACGTCGCTTTCTCCCCCGACGAGGAGATTGGTGGACACGACGGCGCTGAAAAGTTCGTGCAATCTCAGATCTTCCAGCAAATGAATGTGGGCATAGTGCTCGATGAAGGTGGCTAACAAAATAAATTAGTATTACTATTGAGTTCAGCTTTTTATTCACACTCACTCAGTGTTTTTTGAATCATGAATCAGGGTTGGCCTCGCCGGATGATCATTACAGGGTGTTCTACGCTGAGAGGAGTCCATTGTGGTTGGTGATCAAGGCCGTTGGGGCTCCCGGTCATGGTTCCAAGCTTTATGATAACTCTGCAATGGAGAATCTGTTGAAGAGCATTGAGAGCATCAGAAGGTTTCGCACCTCGCAATTGGACTTGATCAAAGCCGGGTTGAAAGCCGAAGGTGATGTTATTTCGGTTAATATGGCCTTTCTCAAGGCTGGAACTCCGTCTCCAACTGTAAGTAAAGGAACTCCATCCAACTTTAAACCTTACATTGGCTTGTATAATGAATGTATGGTTATAAATCTATCTATATCTATGTTATGATCATAGTCGTAGAATTGAATAGATAGAGTAGAATACACCTTCTATTTCAACTTTATGTTTTCTGTTGCTTTTATCACTTTTGACTGGAATCTGTAAAGCCATGCTTACTATGGAACTGACATGACGCATCTCATTTGTTCTGATACTACTGTGATTGAACAATCCCTTAGTCCCATATGATTACATTCTATTTGTGTTTTGGTGTCTGCCAGGGCTTTGTTATGAATTTGCAGCCGTCGGAAGCAGAAGCTGGATTTGATATTAGGGTGCCGCCGACTTCTGATCTGGAATCGTTGGAAAGGCGCATTGCACAAGAATGGGCACCTTCTTCCCGCAATATGTCATTCTCCGTAATTACCTAATCCGCTTTATATATATATCTTCCATGTAGTGTTGTTGACTCACTGCTTTGATTTTTACTTTCATATAAATTTGCAGGCATAGAAACTTTCTTCTTTTTTTAGAGTTAAAATCTGCACTAGAATGTATCAGATCATGGCCTTCATCTTCTGCAATTTTTGTTTACCCACTCAACGAGAAAAAAAGATAATGTCATGGGTAATGGTGCTGTGCATTTAGATCTAGGAAAAAGAAAACGAGGGAAAGAAAAGGGTTGAAAATACCATTTCTATTCTAGCTAGCACTAACCTAAGGTTATGATAAAAACAAAGCCTTAGATGTCAGGTTGTTAATTAGAAGCATGTAATTTCTTAAAAAAATGTTTTCTCTCAATTCTTCAGTAAATATAACCCAAAAGCTTATAAGATAGAAAAAAAGGAAAAAAGGTACAAATTTTTTCTTGCTTTGCTAAAGTAATAGATAAATCTGTATTTTCATTGCCAAGTATCTACCTAGCACTTATAAAATATAGATTTTGTCCTCTCACTTGTTTGGATGGTTAGAATTCTGGTAACTAACCCTTCTTTTTGTGGTTTGTGTAAATTGAAGTATAATGAATGCTGTTCGTTATAAGTTCTGTTGTGTCAGTTGGTTCAATTTTATTTTGGTCATTAGTTTCAGAATGTTTCAAGCTTTTGCCTGGTGAAGGTGCTGGCGCTTCTTGCTTTGGTTTGCGTGGATATATATAGGGTGTGGGTGCACGTGTGATGACTGTAATCACACAATGTTTGTTTGTTAACAGTGATTACCATTAAACAGTATGTACTCACATGTGTATATGGAAAATAAAGCAAATGCTAAAAAAAATAAAATGAAACTTGTTGAAATTGATAAATTAATTTAGATTTGTTTACTATGTAAACTAAAGGAAGAGTGGAAGACATTAAAGAGGTATTTTTTTTTTGGGGAGAATTAATTAATCCTGGTTAGGCTTTATGAATTGAAGTATAAATTTTTTAAATGTTGAAGGAAAAATACAAATAATGGAAGAGTATTTGTATACATGATGGTTTATTTATGTACTTTTGTACTTCCCTCTTCTTGAGATCAAATTAGCCCTTCATTTGTTTCCCCATCTCATTTCTTTTAGCTTGGGCAGTTCATACAGAAGGTACCAGTGCGTGGTAAGTCAGGGGAACCAATCCTCACGAAAACTGATGGTTCCAATCCCTGGTGGACCCTGTTAGAAAATGCTGTCAAAAAGGCTGGTGGGAAACATGGTAAGCCAGAGGTCTTTCCTGCCTCTACAGATTCACACTTCTTTCGCAGTCGTGGTTTACCAGCAATTGGATTTTCTCCTATGGCAAACACACCTGTTCTACTCCATGACCACGATGAGGTGATTCCTTTAATTTATAGTTGTGTGCATAATTGATCGTTTTGTTATATGCTTATCTGCACAAGTGATGTCATTGTCTTTAGAATCCTATATCTGATTAGTTATTTAGAACTGAGGCTTGCAGTAAGTCCTAATTAAGTTAAAGCTTTCATGAAGATGCATCGCATTAGCTCTGTCTTGGCTAAAACAATGTAGTGGTGGATTAAATTTTTTCAGGTTGATTCTAGACTTCTATTTATCCCCATGTTTTTTCTTAACACGTATTTGGGTTGACTTTAGGCTCGTTTGCTTTTCTTATTTGCCAGACCAGAGATTAGTCTGTTGGAAAGAGAAGTGTCACCATAAATCAATGAAAATTTTATGTTTATTCTGAGAAATTTTGTAGACTTGTTTGTGTTTGGTTGTTTGCCAGTGGGAGAAGGTAGTACCTGGACGTTGTGTTAATGAAAAACAATTTTTGTTTAAATAGCTTGTCTCGCAGATCACTGGCATAGAAATTGACTCCTATTCTTCTGTTATTTTCTTTGTTGTGTTATGAAATTGCACTAGTGTTCCTCTATCTCCTTTCCTCTGCGAGCATGTCTCTGGATTTATTGTAACTGCATTTAGTTTGGACTTCGGATTTCAACCTTTACTTGAGCATTACTTCTCCTTTATGCAGTTTCTGAACAAAGATGTATACTTGAAAGGGATAGAAATCTATGAGTCAATAATTAAGGAATATGCATCATTCGATGATCATGGAAGAGATGGAGGATCCAGAGATGAGTTATGAGCAAATCGTGTGTGGCTCCTTCCCCTATCCCAATGCCCATTTTTCTGCCTTTTTCGATGTAACAGTAGTTTTGGACTTCGTTAAGTAGCTTCTGGCATGTAAGTATAAAGAGCAATGTTTTAAAATTAGTCAATCATTAAATTGGAGAAGACAATGGTTAATAGTTTCTACCGGAGTCGAACATGTGTGTATAAGTAGGGATCACTTATCCTAGAAACAAGTTTCGTGAAACTTACATTGGGTATTAACTTTTTATGTACATTAAATTTCATTAATATAAGTTGTTGAATTAAATAAGAATATATTAAGTCTACAAAATTTTATATTATCTCATTCTATTTATAAGAAACAAATACTTAATTTATCAATATTAATACAAAATAGTTGTCATAAATTTATACTTTATTCTAAAAATATTTAGTTATAAATGATTAAATTAGTGTTTTACGTATTAAATGAATGAATACAGCGAATACCTCGTTAATATAAATTTATAATAAATAAGTATATATAAGAAATTTAAAAATTAATGTAATTAAAAATAAATTTTTATTTCTTATTAAGTAGGATTAGAAAAATATTGATATTTATTTTTTAATATATAGGTCTATAATTTAAGAATAACATATCTATTATTTATTAATTAATTTATTTTGTTTCTCATTCAATCTAATTCGTATATGACTGAGTTGCATACCTAAATCTAGTAAGTAAATTACTAGAGAGATAATAAGTCATTTGTTATTCAGACTAATTTTTATTAATTTATTTAATTTTATTTATATAATCATTGAAGGAATATAACATAAGTAGGTATTTACAATATGCTCTAAATATTAGCATAATTTTTTTTATTTCACACACATGTACACATTTAGAAAAAAATAAGAGTAATATATATTTTTTTAAATAATCAATTAGTGTAATTAATAAGATGTTTAATTTTTTATTTTTAAAATAATTTCATAACTTTAAGTCTTATAAATAAAAAAACAGTAAGAGCAGAAAAGAACTTTTAAATTTTATTTTGTAATGAATAGTTTCCGTATGCCGATGGTCTTGAACAAAAATAAAATATTAAATTATGTATATTTTTACTTTTAGTGATACTTGGAAGGAGGGATATTAGAAAGTAACGAGTATAGGCTTAATTAAACTTTTAATTTAGTCTCTTTAATTTTTTAAATATTTAAACTACGATTTGTACTTCAATAATTTATATAATAATTAATAAAAATATAAAAAAATTTAAATAAAATAAAAAATAAAACATATAAAATATAATAAAAATTTTAATGATAAACTTAATTTAAATAATTGAAAAATTAGATAAACTATATATGAAGAATTAAAATTAGAGAAACCAAAGTAGCATATTTAAAAAATTAGAAAAACCAAAATTATACGTTCTAAAAACTTGAAAGATTAAAGTGAGTAATTAAAATTAAATATAAATAATTAAAATTGCAACTACTTTAAAAGTATATAGATAAAAAAGTATAATTAAGTTAATTTTAAATACACAAAATATCAATATCTAAAAAAAAAAAAGAAAAAAGAGTTAAATTAGAATGAGAATTATTATTCTGATAAAAAAAGAATGATAATTGTTATATATATATATAAAGAGAATTAAGACAAATATTTGAAAAAAGAGAAACGTGCATTATAAAATTAAATAACTGTCTATGTTAGTCGACGTGAGAAGGGGGTTGTGAGTGGGGTGACAGAGGGAGGAAGATGTTTCCAAGGGAGGAGGAGAGTAACGGCTACCAGCAGCAGCCAAAGGGAACGGGTCACAGTCACAGAGAGCGAAGCCGTCGTGCCACTCGCAGGTCTCGTGGTTCCACTTCCACACATAAGCTTACGGTTTGTGAGCAACAACAACATCATCATCCACTTCCTTGCACTGATTTACACACACAACCTTCTTTTTTTCTTTTGGTTTAGAATTTTGCTTACTCTGCAAATGACCACCTTAATTTAGCAAGTAAGGAACCTCACCAAACCAAATGTCTTACATGAAACTTTCTCAGAAGTTTTACGATGCTTTCAAGCTGTGTGGGTCTTCCCTCAAATCCCCACCCATTGCTCGCAAACTTCACGCCCAACTCATCCGCTCCGGTTTGGACGCTTCCCTTTTCTTACTCAACAATCTACTCCACATGTACTCTAATTGCAGCTTGATAGACGATGCCTTTCGTGCTTTCCGCGAAGCCATTCATCGCAATACCTTCACTTGGAACACAATGCTCAATGCCTTGGTTCATTCGGGTCGGATGAGTGAAGCAGAACACTTGTTTGATGAAATGCCTATGACAGAGAGAGATTCTGTTTCTTGGACCACCATGATATCTGGCTATTGTCAAAATGCTCTCCCTGCTCATAGCATCAAAACTTTCACTTTAATGCTTCGGGACTCTAATGTTCAAATTCAAAACTGTGACCCCTTTCCCTTTACTTGTGCAATGAAGGCTTGTGGCCGCTTTGCCTCGGTTCAGCTGGCTCTTCAGTTGCATGCCCATGTCATCAAGTTACATTTTGGAACCCAAACCTGCATTCACAACTCCCTTGTTGATATGTATGTCAAGTGTGGAGCAATCAGTTTGGCTGAGACGGTTTTCCTCAACATTGAAAGCCCAAGTTTGTTTTGTTGGAACAGTATGATTTATGGATACTCTCAATTACGCGGACCCTATGAAGCACTCCATGCCTTCACCCGAATGCCCGAACGTGATTCCATTTCTTGGAACACGCTGATCTCAGTGTTTTCTCAACACGGCCTTGGGGTTCAATGTCTTAGTCTGTTTGCGGAGATGTGCAATCAGGGTTTTAGACCTAATTTCATTACTTATGGTAGTGTACTTAGTGCATGTGCCAGCATTTCTGATCTGGAATGGGGTAAGCATTTGCATGCTCGGATTCTTCGCATGGAACATGATAGCCTGGATGAGATTTTGGGAAGTGGTGTCATAGACATGTATGCCAAATGTGGATGCTTAGGGTTGGCAAGGCGTGTGTTCAACAGTTTAGGGGAACACAATCAAGTTTCTTGGACTTGTTTGATTGCCGGGATGGCACAGTTTGGACTCTGTGAAGATGCTTTGGCACTATTTAAACAAATGAGACAGGCTTCTGTGGTGTTGGATGATTTTACTCTCGCTACAGTTCTTGGGGTTTGTTCAGGTCAAACTCATGCTGCCATTGGGAAACTACTTCATGTGTATACAATCAAAAGTGGGATGGATTCCTCTATTCCCATAGGGAATGCAACCATTACAATGTATGCGAAGTGTGGAGATGTGGAAAAAGCGAATCTTGCATTTAGATTAATGCCACTTAGAGATAGGATATCATGGACAGCAATGATCACTGCATTCTCTCAGAATGGAGACATTGAAGCAGCCCGTGAATGTTTTAATACAATGCCTGAGCGTAATGTCGTTACTTGGAACTCCATGTTAAGCACATATATTCAACATGGATTCTCAGAAGAAGGCCTTAAGTTGTATGTTTTGATGAGAAGCAAAGATGTCAAACCAGATTGTATCACTTTTACAACTTCAATCCGGGCCTGTGCTGACTTGGCTATTATAAAACTTGGGACGCAAGTTGTATCTCATGCTATAAGGTTTGGTCTAAGTTCAGATGTTTCAGTTGCAAATAGTATTATTACAATGTACTCAAGATGTGGACAGATCAAAGAAGCAGAGAAAGTTTTTGATTCAATACATGTGAAAAACCGCATTTCCTGGAATGCTATGATGGCAGCATTTGCTCAAAATGGTTTAGGTAGGAAAGTAATTGAAACGTTTGAGGATATGTTAAAGACGGAATGCAAACCTGATCATATTAGCTACGTGGCTGTTTTATCTGGGTGTAGCCACATGGGGCTTGTAGTTGAAGGGAAACATTACTTTGAATCCATGACTCAAATTGGCATTTCTCCAACAAATGAACACTTTGCTTCTGTGGTAGATCTGCTTGGACGAGCTGGGCTACTAGACCAGGCCAAGAATTTAATTGATGGTATGCCTTTCAAGCCAAATGCCACTGTTTGGTGTGCCCTACTAGGAGCATGCCGAATCCATCACGATTCACGACTAGCAGAAACTGCAGTGAAGAAGTTGATGGAATTAAATTTTGAGGATTCTGGAGTTTATGTCCTTCTAGCAAATATATATGCCGAGTCTGGAGAGTTAGAAAATGTTGCTGATATGAGAAAGTTTATGAAAGTAAAAGGAATTTGTAAGAGTCCAGGTTGTAGCTGGATAGAGGTTGATAACAGAGTACATGTGTTCACTGTTGCTGACACTGATCATCCACAGATAAAGGAGATTTATATAAAACTGGAGGAGATGCTGAAGAAGATAGAAGATACAGGAAGATATACTAGTGTTGTCTCTTCTGCCCATAGGAGTCAGAAATACCATAGTGAAAAGCTTGCTTTTGCTTTTGGGTTGCTTAGTTTGCCATCTTGGATGCCTATACGTGTAATGAAAAATCTTCGTGTCTGCAATGATTGTCACTTGGTAATAAAGTTGTTGTCTTTGGTCACCTCAAGGGAACTTATCATGAGAGACGGTTATCGATTTCATCATTTCAAGGATGGGTATTGCTCCTGTGGAGATTATTGGTAGTCTGTGGTACAGATTGTTCTTCTATATCTGCTTCTTCTCCCATTGCTTCTACTTTATGCATTTTTCCTTCCCTGTCAATAGTCAGCAATCATTATTTTAAAAGTGTATAGTTGTTGCATCATTTTTTATTTCAATTAAATAGGAGTTTTGACAGAACAGTCATATATATATGTTGCTTAACTTCTCTTGATAGAGCTCTTTTGGCATAAGGAAAAACCCAACATTAGTCAGTGTCATTAACAAATTCCAAATATCAACAGAAGCGGAAAAGGTTGACAGAGGGAATAGCAACCAGAAATCTCCGGTGTCCTCACTTGGCATTGTAATCAATCCTTAGCAATAAGATAATAATGTAAAGGGAACTATGATTAGGAGTTTGATTCTGAAATAAGGATAGAGTTTGAAACTGAACTTAGAAACAAAACTCTCATGCTGGGAAAGACAAAATGTACAGGGTGCACATGATTCATGTGGGAAAAAGAAATTATTCTATTGATTGAGAAGTTGACCTGGTTTATTGTGAGAGAAAATAGCAGCTTTACTTTAAAAACTCTTATATCTGCACACTCTTTCTCTTACATCTATGCTTTATCCTCCTTTTCTTTCTATTTATCTTCTTTTCGTATCACATCACTCATTATAATTTTTATTTGGTTTAAATAAGTAAATAGTCCTTAAAAATATACAATTTTTTAGAATTAGTCCCTACAAAATTGTCTGCTTTAATCATGCAAAGTTTTATTTTTTAGAAAATAATCCCTGCCGTTAATTGAGAATCATTAAGTGATGACTAAGTAAAAAATGTTTTACATAAAATTTGCCACATGAAATGTTAGCTTCAATCGTGACAAGGCTTAAATAAATAATTAGTTCCTCGTTGGCTAAATTTATAGATTGGCTCCTTAATTCTCGTGTTTGTTTTGACTTTCTGACTTGTAACCTTTTTTTTTTATATAGGTTCCATATATTTTAAATATGTTCTAAGTTAGTCCTCTCTATTAAAATTGATTGATGGTGTTACTAACTTTGATAGCGTGGAATTAGACATAGAATAAGATAATATTATGTGATTACTAACTTTTTTAATATATTTTATAATAGTCTTGTAACTTTTGTTTAAGTTTCACTTTGGTCCTTTATTTATTAATGTAGTTTTAATATGGTCTTTTTTTTACTTGTTATGGTGAATTACACAAGTTGGATAGGGACCAAATATTTTAGATTAAACATATCAACTATATAGGAGATAAGTTTGTTGTGAGGTAAAACAATCATGAATGTTGTTGCAAAGGTTGGATGCTCACAAGAATCATAGTAGTCAATCCCGGATAGCGGCGCGGAGCGGCCAACCTAAAAAACGCTATAGCGGCATAGCGGATAGCGGGATGGCCGCTATTTTAGGTATTATAAATATACTCATAAACTCATTAATTAAATTACACACATATATATATATATGCTTAGATGTCAATAACAAGTAACAAAAAAATATAAAAATAAATTTAACTAACTAAATTTAAGTCTCTAATGCTTAGATGTTTAAAAATACTAAGTGTTCAATTCAAATACAAATATTTTAATAATTATCATCATCTTCATCTCCAAGATTTGCAATGTCCTCTTCATTTTCACTTTCATCACTACTTTTGTAAAGAACCTCCTCCTCCTCCTCCTCCTCTTCTTCAGAGTCTTCGTCATCACATTCTTCTTCTTCTTCTTCTTCTTGTACAATTTCTTTCCCTTTTCCCTTAGATTTAGATGAAGAAGCAATTGTAGTTGTCTTGGATTTTGATTTAGCTTGTTGCCTAGTGTAGGTTATAGGTTCACTAGCCCCGATTGCATTAGCAACAGTTCCCCAAGTCAAGTTATCATCATCAAACACTAATTCATCTACAGCATCTTCATCATCTCCAGCTATTCCTTCTAGCAACCAATTATTACTATCATCAACATCCTTTAAGATAATAGGATCCACCACGTCAGAACACTCAAAACGTTCATTAAGAGCTTGGTTATATTTAATAAAAACCAAGTCTTGTAACCTTTGATGCTCAAGTCTGCTTCTCTTTTTAGAATGAATCTATTTTACCATAAAAAAGAAATATTAGATTTTCACTTTTCATAAAAGAACTTTAAATTGAGGATTCAGATATTTACTTACGTGCTCAAAAGTACTCCAATTTCGTTCACATCCAGATGAACTACAAGTCAAACTCAACACTCTAATAGCAATATTTTGTAAATGTGGTGTACGTACTCCATAATTCTTCCACCATTCAGCTGCAAGTTATGCATCAACTTATTAACCTTTTTGTGTTATATCTACATAATTACATTACAATAAAAAAATTAAACAAATCTCTTACCAGGAGCCATTGTAGCCCTTTGTCTTTTTGCTCCACTTAAACCAAAGAGACCTTCAGCTCTTCTATATGTTGACAATTGAACTGTAGCATTGTCTACATCATCTTCACTTGTACATAGCCTCTCAATACATTTATACAAGCCTTCCACAACTTCAGGATCATTCTCAATTTGTTTATTGCTATAAAAAAATTGAGGATTCAGATAATAACCCGCAGCATGTAATGGATGATGAAGTTGACACTCCCATCTTCTATCAATTATAGCAAAAATCTCCTTATATTTGTCTACATTTCCTTTGAATGCATTTTGAATGCTTTCTTTAGCTCTATCAATTGCCTCATATATATAACCCATTGCAGGCTTTCTTTCATTATCAACAAGTCTCAAAACTTGCACAAGTGGCCCCATAGCCTTAAGACAGAAAACCACATCATTCCAAAAAGAAGGCATAAGTACAATGTCTGTTGCCCTTTTTCCTTTAGCTTCTTTGGCTGTTTTGGACTTTAACCACTCATCGGAAGTGAACATTTTTCTAAGGTTGTTTTTTTTATTATGCAACCTTTGTAATGTGAGGAATGTTGTGGCAAACCTTGTCACTCCATATCTAACCAATTCAGCTTTATTGGTGAACTTCCTCATAATATTCAAAGTCAATGAATGATTATAAATAAAACCCACAAGAGTAACTCCCCTTTGGATTGTTCTCTTGACTCTAGGTATTTTTCCAATGTCTTCTAATATCAAGTCAATACAGTGTGCAGCGCATGGAGTCCAAAACAAATGTGGTCTTTTAGCTTGCAACAACTTACCTAAAATTAAATTGCATAGTCTAAAATTAGAAACTAATAAAATAATTAGTAACTGAAATTAATATAGGGAGTTAAGAATAATTCTTACCGGCTAATACATAATTACTTCCATTATCAGTAACTACTTGCACAACATTTTTCTCTCCAATCTCTTCAACAAAGCTATCCAAGAGCTCAAACAACTTTTCTCCAGTTTTCATATAAGCAGATGCATCAATGCTCTTTACAAACATAGAACCAGTTGGACAATTTACTAAGAAATTGATCAATGTTCTATTTTTTTTATCCGTCCACGCATCTGACATAATTGAACATCCACATTTTTCTCTTTCTTCTTCACGACTTTTCAACATTTCCTTTGTATACTCTAACTCCTTTTTAAGAAGAGGAACTCTACACTCATGATAACTAGGAGGCTTTAGATGTGGACCATAGTTTCCAATAGCTTCAACCATTAATTTGAAACTTTTTGAGCGCACAACGTTGAAAGCAATTCCATTCCTACAAAGGAATCGCTCTATGTATTGAACTGTTCTTGCTCTTGCCTCTTTGACACAAGCATCATTTATACTTGTTTGTCTTTTTGATTTTGCTAATTTGATGCTTGTTTCTGGACTCTTTAACCATAATAAATCCAATGGGCCCTTGACATTTTTTCCTTTTTTGGTGGCATTACAACCACTAACATAAACTGATGCAACACTTGAGGTTGCAGGTCGTTTTCCACTACGAATATTTTGAATTTCTTGCACCTCTTCTTCATCATCATCATCTTCATCATGCTGAAGTAAATATACCTCTTTTTCAATTCTCTTCTTCTCATGAGCTGCTATTAGTGTTTCTTTTATTTCTTTGGGAATCCTTGGACACTTATCAACATCTCCCTTCACTCCCATTTGGTGCCTCTTTGCTCGGGTAATACCGCCTGTAGTCGTTTTTCCACAAAAGTCACAAGTAACAGACTTTTTATTATTTATATCTTTCAAACTATTCCATTGCCAACCTATATCCAAATTATTTCCTGAAGGCTTCACTAATGCACAGGATGAAATTGAAACAGAGCCGGTTCCTTGTGACAGATTGGGAGGAGTAGCCATTACTTCTTTAAGCTTTGAAATTTCGAACAGAAAATAATAGAAAAATCAAAACAGAGAAGAGAAAAAAAAAACAGAGAAAAATATAGGAAAAAAAAAATGTTCAGTACCGGAAAGTTCGCCGGAAGTCTGCCGGAGTTGGAGAAGATGACCGGAAAGTTGTGCTGACCTTGAAGAAGATGAGAAGAGATGAAGAAAATGACTCAAAATAATTTGGGTCACCTTAGAAGCTTGCCGGAGACGAAGAAGATGACCGGAAAATCAAGTGGAAGTCTCGCCGGAAAAACAGAGCACAACGAACAGAGGATGACCAGAAAACCGAGAACAGGGGAGAGAGAAACGAGAACAGAGGAGAGAGAACCGAGAACAGAGGAGAGAGAACCGACGGGAGAAGAGAGGAGAGCAGACTGATGGAGGCTAGGGTTGAAGAAGATGATTCAGAAAAATAAAGGGGGGTCAAAATTCCAAAATTGCCCCCCCTTAAAGGGCCCTAACGGTAAAAGATGAGGGGCAAAAAGGGGAAACGCGCGAGAATGAGATAGCGGCCGCTCCAGCCGCTATTTTCGGTGTTTTCCGCCGCTAATCGCGGCGCGACAGCCGCTACTGTGAAACGCGACGCGACAGCGTCGCCGTCGCGGGAAAGGGCCGCTCCACCGCGATTGCGGCCGCTATTTTCGCTATTGACTACTATGACAAGAATACCATGTCATCATGCAATTACATGCATGAATCATATGAAACTTTAATCTAGAAGATTTTATCCCTTCGTGCAATTACATGCAAGGAAGTAGGTTTTGGGGGTTGCCAAAATTACAAAGTAAGCGTTGCAACAACCACTAAAAAAGAACAAATAGTTTTCTTATTTCGAGCAATTTATTATGTAATATTGTTGCAAAAATGATAAACTAAGATTATATTATATGAATGATGTTAACTGTTTCTGTCCTTTTTGGTGTTGCAAAACAATGAATTCAAAATGAAACTCCACATTAATATAAAGTTCAAATTAACATAATACTACCAAAGGTTCTATACAAGACCAAAATACATAAACAACACAGAACAATACTTCCAAATATTCTAAATAAGACCAAAATACATTCTTGTTTAGTGACAAAAAAAAAAGGATGTTGTAAGATGCTTCAGGGATCCTTGTTTAGTATCCTTCTTGCTTGAAGTTTAATTCTTTTTTATGTCTAAGATGTTGTCTAGCCTATTGATTGAGTTGTTTACTAAGAAGGTGTTTGAATAGTTGATTCAATTGGTGGCTGAGATGACTAAGTTGTTGTAGGCTGAGATGGTGGAGCAAACTTATATGTGCTCTTGTTATGACTTGCTACTCCATAGTTTCTACACTTAATGGAAAATCTTTTTCTGCTCAATTTTTTTGCATCCTTTGTCATTTCTTCAAGCACCTTATTTCTTTCCTTTTTGGGTCTTTCAGGTTGCTTTCTGATTGGAGAGTACATTAGTGTATGAAGTTTCAACCCACAAAATTTGGGCAATTTGTTAGATAGGATATATGTTGTTCTCATACACTACTTCATAAGGCTCTTTCCTAAAATATGAGGGGATAAAATCTTTTGGATTAAAGTTCATATGATTCATGCATGTAATTGCATGATGATATGGTATCCCTGTGAGCATTTAATCTCACAATAAATCTATCTTTCATATAGTTGATATGTCTGACCTAAAAAATTTGGTCTTTAACCAATTTTTGTAATTCATCATAACAAGTGAAAAAAGGACTATATTAAAACTATATTAATAGATAAAGGACCAAAGTGAAACTTAAACAAAAGTTAACGAAACAAATATAAAAATATTAAAAAGTTAGTAACAACATAATCTAATTCATTATTAGTAAAGTTAGTAATACCGTCAATCAAGTTTAATAGAGAAGACTAACTTAGAATAGATTTAAAATATACAAGACTTATATGGAAGAAAAAAAAAGTTACAAACCTAAGTTGAAACAAACACAGTTAAGGGACTAATCTACTAATTTAGCCTTCCTAAAAAATACACATTTTTAGAATTAGTCCCTATTAAATTTTTTTTGTTTTTGTTTTAGTCTGGTAAAATTTTAATGTTTTTGAAAAAAAAAAAAAAACCAACATTTATGTTTTAAATCAACATTGTTGATTTAGGCAGCATTTTACACTACATCTCTCTCTTAAGAATACTTGTTGAGGTAATGTTATCAGAGACCAAAATATAATTTTTTGGGGAGAATTTTCAAGATGAGTAGAAGTTGTATTGTGAGGTAGAAAGTTTTTCTCCATTATGTTCCCTTGAACTCATATTTCTATTTTTCAGCAAGAAAATGTAGATGTTCCTCATTATGTGTGAGGTAAGAAGACTTACTTTTATCGTGTCTAATTTCATCTTGAATAATGGGATTGGGAATGTAGACTCCTTCCACCATAGCAATAAAAGTAGAAGAATTAGAAAACTCTGAGACATTGTATATTGGTGGATTCCAAATAGTGAAATACTTTGGTGTTGAATGTAATGATGGAAAGCTAACTTATTTAAAATTTTATAAGACTAAAGCCAAAAAAAATAAAAATAAAAGGAACTAATTAGTTGTCGTAATTTTTCCAAAATGTACAATTAAGGAGGTTGTCTTGCAGAGGGGTCCAAAACTGAGACACTTATATTGTTTGGAGTGTAAGTGGGTAAGTTGGTATCCAAATTGAGTCCAACCTATCTTGTTTGAAAGCTAACATATCTAGAATTTTAGAAATGTGCCTACATGTGAGCTTGGCTAAAGTCGTGGGCTTTGAAAGCTTGATCCTTGGATATTTTAGTGTTCAAAACCTGATGCAGTGTCCCCTTAGTATGGTTGGAGTGCAGAATTGGTTATCCTTGAAGAAAAACTGATCATCAGTGAGAACTTTATGTTGGGTGTCCACAGTTGTTTGTGTTTAAGGGATACTAGATTAGAGGTGTCAATGAGGGCTTTAGCCCAAGAGCTAGTCCTACCTAGCCCTGAATACACACATCCTACCTAGCCCTAATCCAATGTTTGTTTAAAAAATTAGTTTGGCCCTAAATAAATTAGCCCATAACATGCTGGGTCAGGGAAGGGATAGTCCACAGGTCAGCCTTGACCCTAAGAAAACACAAATTGTTTGCATCATTCGCATCTCAACTCTCAGAAAACACAAATGGCATGAACCTTAATCTCCATCTTGTTCAGGTACAAAGATCAATTGTTGATAAAATTATATGCAATTTGAATATGATGTCAAATGAATCGTGTCTAGAAACCCTTGCACGTTATTCCTTTTAAAACTCTCCTAGTGCTGTTTCGTTTAGCAGCTCTTTCCATCAGCAATTGCTTCGTGGAAGGCTGCAATTAATTTTTTGAAAATAATTGAAATTTGTAATTTTGGTCTTCTCAAAGGTTTGGAAGTAGATTCTGATATAGATTCTATATCGTTATCTGTTCGTTGAAGTGTGTGTAATTGTAATATAATGTTAGATTGTGATTTCTGCTCCATTTGCAATTCATGAAATCCTCATTTAATCCAGCCACATCAGATTGACATATACCACTTTGATCTCGATCATGAAAATAATTCTTCTTGTTATAGCCTGAATCTTCTATGCATTTATTTGATAAGACTACCTGATGCTTGGGATACATCATATGGATCACAATCATTTAAATAATCTTCTATGTTTTTGTTTGATATAGGACTAAATTCAAATTGCTCTTTAAATTTCTTTTTGTCTAATTAGGGCTATAAGTGAAAACTTAGAATTATATTTTTTGGGTTGGGGATTTTTTTCTCTAACTTCTCCTCTTTGGGCGCTGGGAAAGGAAAAAATCCTAGTGAGATGTGTACCTATGTTTTAAATTTTCTTTTGGTTTATTAATTTTTTTTGTGACCAGTGTATGTTTGTTTCATGGATCTACTCAAAATTAGATTTAGTATAAAGTTGAACATATTTTCTCCTTGGATATCGTCATTTTCTACTGATAAGCTATTCACTTTTTACGCTGTGAAATCCTCCTCAGCTCACTATCAATCCTTTTTTAGGCTCTCGCTCAAGTTTCAATAGTGGTACTTCAAATATGAACTACTGAACAGTTACCAAACTATCTTCAATTTATAATTTTCATTACATAATATTGAGTATTAACCTGATGTTGGATATCTTCCTGTTCTTTGATGTTCCATCTCTTATATTTTTGTTCTTCTTGTCACGAAAATATGTTCTATATGTGTTTTTCACATCTAACATTTCATCTAATCTTATGACATGATTCATATTTTAATGTGATCTTTAGATTGTCTTAAAGGTATATGCAGAACAGAGTACAACTTTGACTTTTGAGTTAGTTAGATGCAAGTTGACAATGTTTTATGATTACTGCCAAATGACTGAGGTATTACCAAGGACACACTGTTATAGACATTATTTATGTTCTGTATATGTATATTTTAACACTACTACAATTTGGTGATTCTAATAAATTTTAGCCAATCATAAATAATATGTTGCAAGCATTTCTGTAGTGATCAATTGGAGTATCTGTTTGCAACTTCTAATTATGTCCAGTTGATTATTGGTTTTGGGAATCCACTCCTGCCTTACCAATAGGCACGTAAAGAGCAAAGTTTGCCTGTGCATTTTTTCTTTCCTTGCTTGATGCTTGATGTGCAGATGCTAGGATTATGTGTACACAATAAACTAATTTTACAGAGAATCTTAATATAGGAGAAAAATGCCCCAAGAGAGTAGGAGGAGAAAAAAAAAAAAAGAAATAATAGTTGGTTGTTATGAGGGTAAAAGAGAGATGAATGGGTGTGAGATGTACCAAAGGCTGATAAGCTGAGAAAATATTACAAAATCATATGGCTAAGTATTGCTTTTATTGGTTGCTTGCTCAGAGTAAGTTATAGTTTTTCATTGAAAAAATTATTTGACCGACAGCCATTCAGACCTGGCAATACTGCAGCATCACCTGTCTACCATCTTGGAAATACTTCAATTGATATCAGGTGATTTCACTTTTTGTCTGTTGACTTGATGTCTTTTTCATGCTTCATTCTTTTTAACATATACATGAATCTACTTCTGTACATGTGTTCATACATACTTATATGGTTGTATTTTCACTCTGGTTATTTGTTTTATGTTGGGCCTAAGCAAATTGGGCCTCCGTTAAAAACTTGATGAGAATCAAGGAAAGCCCATTGAAGACAAAGACTTGAAGGCATTAGAAGAGCTTCAAGGACCAATGACAAGGGCAAGGGCAAAAAGAATAAATGAAGACTTAGAAAAGATTGTTGCTGTCTTATTTGAAAGGGAGCTCAATTTAGAGTTAGAAAAGTCCAAGATAATCAATTACATATGCTTAGAGGATTTGAACTCTAATGAGTTTTATTAGGATTTAATTATTATGTTTAGTTTATTTATTTTAATATTAGTCATTACTTATTTTGAGTTTTTATTTAGGATAAAATCTTGTTATTTTATTTAGTCTATTTGAATTTAGGCTTGTTGGTACAAAGAGCCCATTAGGGTTTGCGTTAGTATTAGTTTACAAGCATTAGGCATATATAAGCTCTTGTAAACACACTTTTAATTAGTTTTGAATATAATTTGAGATTGAACACTCTTGTGAGAGCGTGTGACTCTAGGTTTTTGAGCGAGCCAATTTTCTTTGATCTTATCAAGAGGCCAAAACTCTTGTGGCGATCGTTCCTTGGCTTATCAATCTTGCGATTGTGGCGCCATTTTCCATCTCTATTCTATTTTTACTTTTTATTAATTTTCTTCTTATTTCAATTCTTATTTGTGCCGTAATAATTTCGTTTTTATTGTGTGAAATCCAATTCAAGATCGTTTAATTCGGCGACACGGTTTGTGGTTGTCATCAGTTAAAGATATATCAGAGAAGAAAAATAACCATAATGTAAGATGGAGAATGTAAGCAAGGAGTCTGTTGTGAAGGATTCTAACAAACTGGATACGTGGCATGAAAGGAATGGTGAAAGATGTGGGAATCAGCCAAGTGGAGGGGTAATATGAAAGGATGGACGAAGGGGGAGGGGGAAGGTAGGAAATATTGTGTGTAATTTGGGAATGGCTGCTGCCACAGGGTAGAGAGATATCCCTTTCTCAGTAACTTTCTTTGTTCTTCTTCCTGTATCGAAGA